>NC_138844.1:1570439-2170439 GCF_965183815.1 Platalea leucorodia
GATTGGTGTCATCAAGCAGGAGAAAAGCAGCGCTGCTCGGCATCAATGTGTGCCGACACAGATGCTGCCCTGTGTCTGGCTGTGCGCTGGGTGGCCAGAGAAGTCGACCAGGAGCCTTTTGCCCTGCTGGAGATGGGTGTGAGGGCTGTGTCCGTGGCTGCCTCCTTTGTCTCCTTCTGCCTGAGCACTGCAGTGCCAGTTCTGGGAACTGTCAGCAGGCTGCCACCTGCCTGTCGCAGGCGTGCACGGCTCCCCTTGGGCAGCCTGGCCTGGAGTTTTACAAGAGGCAGCAGTGTTACAAGCGGGTATGAGTGCCTGCGAGGATGTTCAGGGCCCTTGTGACCGAGAGGATTTTGAAAGGTCGAGCTGTGGGCCTGGCTGCACCAGTTGGAAGCTCCCAGCGCTGGAAAACCTGGTCCTGGCCCTGGGAGCCCGGGGCCCAGCACCGTTGCCAGCTTGGCTCCCTTAGTCTGGCCGAGCAAGTGCTTCAACCACTAGGCAATGTGAGTAAGAAAAGCTCCCTGGGGCAGAGGTGTGAGATCCCAGGCAGCCTCGGAGTGTTTTGCTCCGCCCTTTGGGCTGAGGTTTGGAGGTGGCTTTGAGCTGGTAGAGGGAGGAGAAGACAGGAGCTGGCAAGCTTCAGCTCCCATTTCCTGGAGCTCCCTGGGCACCTTGTTGAGTGGGGAGCGTGACACGGCCCAGGTTTGCCCGGCAGCCTTGGCGGGGACCGGCGGAGGCTGGTGAGACACGGGTGTCAGGCTGGGGAGGAGCAGGGCGGTGGTCAGTGGGAGTGTCAGCGCTGGAGGGGGAAGAGGGGAGTCCTGGCCCTTTGGCCAAACTGGGAGCTATCCTGTTGGGAGAGGGGAGGCTGCAGATGGCGCGTGGCAAAGGATGGGAGCGTGACGTGTTGTGAGCAACGGGCGTGAAAGGGGGAGCAGGACTCTACGCATCCCTTTTGCAGGTAGCGCAAAGCCGCCTGGTGCGCTGTTTCTACATGCATGCCTAGAGAGACAGAGAGTGAGCTGTCAGGAAACAGACCGCATCTGCGCTTGGAAACTCCGCCTCTTCTAGCTGTGCTGGAGGGAGTGCTGGCAGCCTGACAGGGGATAGAGAAGATCCTGCAGGACCTACAAGGAAGGCTAAGTCAACGCAAGGAGAGCTGAAATGCTGGAGAAGCACCGGCTTGCAGTTGGAAGCCACAAAGGCAGGTGGGCGAGGAAGAGCCCACCTCTCTTCCTCGCCTGAGGGAGAGAGAGGTTGTAGCTGGAGCTGTCTTGTGGCCAGAGGTGCACCGGGGAGAGATGGCAGGGAGGAGCAGAGGGGCACGTGAGGAGCAACCTGTCACACAACCACCACCACCACCACCACCGCCACCGCCACCACGACACCTGCCACAGGGAGAGGGGCCCTCCTGAAGCAAGAGGTGCCAGCCAGGGAGGGCTCACAGGTGCCGCTGGTTGCAGAACCAGCGCCCAGTGCCACCACCACCCGCCAGTGCGGCCGGGGAGATGGACTCCTCGCTCTGGGCAGTGCTTGGGCTCCCCGTCATCTGCAGGGCATGCTCAAAGGCTGAGGAGGGCGTTTGCGTGCAGGGATGCAGCAAGGCAGGCCCTGACGGGTGCTGGCCCTGCAGCAGCCAGGGGCATCTCCCTCAGCTGCAAGGGACAGTGTCTTGAAAGGAGCCCATTGCCTGTGTCTCACCCTCCGCTTCCTGCGGGAATGCCGATGGCTCTCCTTTGTGCCTGCAAGATCTCCCCAGAGCGACACCTTTCTCTCTGGAAGCCAGGGAGAGCGTCCGGAGAGAGAAGGACCACGCAGAGGCCTAGGCTGGGATGCAGCAGCAGAACTTTAATGAGTCGAAAGAGGGGAAGGAGGTCCTCTGAGTGGGGGGGCCACGGTGCAGGGAGCACCAGGGGGAGCTAGGAGTCTTGCCCCTTGGCCAGGGTGGAGTTCGCACTGGGCACCTGCCTGCCTGCCGGCCCCCGAGAGGGAAAGGGGCGTCAGGTCCTTCCTCGCGTGGGGCTTAGCAGGGGAGCAGAAGACAACAGAGAGAAGAGAGAGAGAAAAGAGACTGAGAAACAGGCAAGCTAGAGAAGGGCCATGTTTTCAGAGAGCCCAGGCGCGCCTCTTCCTGCCTTCCTTTGCGGCTGGAGCCGTGGATGCTCAGCCCCTCTGAAAGCGATGGCCAGGACCTCCGTGCTCAGTCCATTACCGTCTTCTGGGTTCCTGGGGGGGGTCCTTCTGTGGGGCCGCCTGCGGCAGCTTTAGCAGGGGAGGCATGTTCTCCGCAGTAGCGGCTGGAAATGCCAGAGAGGTCACAGCACCCAGAGGTGATGGGCACTCCTGAGAGCTGAGGATGCTGCCAACAGCAGCGGAGGTGGAGGATCCCACAACGGTGTTCTGCGGGAAGGAGCTGAGGATGGGTCCGGGCAGGGTCACCACCACGGGGGAGGGCTCGATGACGACGGTGGAGTTCTGGCACTGCCTGACACAGGGCTCATTGCAGCTGTTGGCCAGCGGGGTCGGGCAGCAGGGCTGGCAGGGCAGGCACGGGTTGTAGCAGGACATGTCTTGGGGCTGGAGGTGCACCTGGGAGAGAGGGCAGGGAGGAGCACGGGGGCGTGTGAGGAGCAGCCTGTGCGCCCACCTCGAGGGAGCCAAGGCACGTGCTGGGCGGGGAGCTGGAGGCTCTGCAGGGAGGCCCACGCGCCTCTTTGCCTGTGCCCCCGGGCGCCGTGCAAAGAGAGCCAGGCACAGGAAAGCTCTTTCCTAGACAAGAGCCCAAGAGTCCCCTCGTCCCAGACCCAGGCCCTCTCCACGCCAGACCTTCTCCCCGCTTCCCCTCCAGGAGCGGCAGCCCCAAGCCCCGGTCTAGGACAGAGCTTCCAACTCACTTGCTTCCGAAGGAGAAGAAGGGGAGCGAAGTGGATGAGAGAGTGAAGAGCTGGGGTGGCTTTTATAGTGGTCTTGCACTGCCCCAGGTCCAGGGGAAGCCTGTGTGGAAGTAATAATTTTCTGAGAAGCTCATCCGAAATGCAAAACATCCCAGCTAATGATACGGGCTGTGTTTTGGTTTCCTGCACGGCTGCCTTTTCTTTCCTTGTTTGGCTGTACCCGCTCCCCTTTGAAGGCTCCTTTTCAGCGCTGGGGTGGGAGGCCCAGGATTCCTGGGACAGGAGCGCATCGGTGCCTGCAGAAGATGAGCGCCAAGTGCCGGAGGGGTCGCGTGCAGCTGGGGACATTGGCCTGGGGCACTCGCCGAGGGCTTGTTTGCAGCCCCATTGGCAGGAAGGGCCCCTGCTGCTCCCAGCCCTGCAATCCCCGCCTGGATGCCAAAGGGCTCCGAGGCGGGACCATGTGCCGCGTCCCCTTTCTCCCACCTCCGAGACCTCTCCTGATGGTCACTGGCCATTGCCTCCGCAGGCGGGTGCTAAGCGCTGCAGCGTTTGACTCTCTCCTCCTCCTGCTTCTCTGGGGAGGCCTTTGTGCACCTCTTGCGCCTCCTCCGCTCTCTCTGAGGGTCCCTTACCAACACCACCACCACCACCACCACCACCACCACCACCACCACCATCAGTGTGCCTGGAGCCTTGTCCTGTCCCAGGCTGCTCCAGCCCGGCCCTGCCCTGCCCCTGCCCTGCCAAGGGGCTTCCCCGTGTGTCCCCGGGCAAGTCCACGCGTGCTCATGTGTCGGCAGGGTGCTTGCTTAATTGCCCTTGTGTGCATACTGGAGCTGCGTGCAAGGAAAATTCCACATGGGCATGAGGAAAACTCTTTTACTGTGAGGGTGGCCAAGCCCAGGAGATACTGCCCAGGCAGCTTGTGCAAGCTCCATTCTTGGGGATATTCAGGAGGCACACGGGGCAGTGTCGTGATCAACCTGCTCTCATTGAGGCTGCTCTGAGCAGGAGGGTTTGCACCTGACCATCTGCAGAGGCACCTTCCAACCTCACCATTTCTGGGATTCTGAGCCTCGGCGACCGGCCACTCATTGGTCACGATGCTCAAGATGCCACTGCACTTCCTATCTGTGGAGAGGACAAGCTGCTTTGGCAGCTGTGTGGCCCAGCTCTTCCTGCTCGCAGTCGTGGCCTGCGACCGAAATGTGGCCATGTGCCAGCCCCAGGGGTCCCCGGTGTCATGCGAGGGAAGGTCTGTGCCATTGCGGGTGGCAGGCCTGAGGGCTGGGGCCACTCTCCCCTTGTTGGCGCCAGTGGTGCTCACCCTGTGTTTGCCCAGCCGCAGCCCCAATGACATTGACTGCTTCTTCTGTGAGGTACCGCCCATGCTGGCCTGTGCCGAGAGCTGCTGGGCTGTGTGCTCCTTGTCTCCAAAGGTGGCACCAATGCCCTGGTGTGCAGCCTGGCCTTGCTGGGCTCCTGTGCCTCAGTGATTCAGCTCTCCACCAGGGCGGCAGATATGAGAAGAGAGAGGCAAGGCCCTTGCCACTTCACTGTGGTTGTGCTGTTCTTCGGGCCATGGTCCCTGATCTTCACCCGCCTCACTACCAGTCTCTCCCGGGACAGAGGAGTGTCCATCTTCAACAGTGCTGGTGCTGCCTCTCCTCAAGCCACTGCTCTAGAGCCCGAAGAAACACAAGGCGAGGGAAGCGGTAAGAAAGTGGGAAAACAGAGTGGTATTCGCCAGGATGTGCAAGGGTGGTGGAAGGCCTGGAGCATCCAACTGGGCAAGTTTCTTTCTGGAGGAGGGGAGGTGGGACGGAGAAGGAGGGGTTGCAACGACAGTGGATAAGGATCCACACACTGGATGGGAAAGAGGCAGAGGAGAAAATGGAAGGCGAGGGAAGGCAAGGCAAGGCACGGGCAAGGCACGGGCAAGGCAAGGCAAGGCAAGGTACAGAGCTCTTTTGATGGGTGCCTTTCATGAGTTGTTCTCCATCCACAGGGATCGCTTGGCTTTTCGGGACACAATGCCCACGTGCAACAGCCATATATGGAATTACTCTGAGGAAACAAGCAATCTGCAGGCAGTATGTGTGATTGCCTTGATCACAGTGTACGTGGCTCCTGTGGTGAATGACTGGCTGCTCTGGAGGTGCGAGGTGGTGCAAGTCATCTCGTGCTTCCTTGGGATTTGGTTGGGGGGGGGGGGGGCGGCTCTGCGAGGCACCCCATGCTACAGTCAGTGGGACGCTTGGTGAGCAAAGTCCACCCCAGCGCAAACGACTGCTCATGGGGGAGAGATCTGTGAAGATGTTCTGTTCTAGAGAGACAGGCCTCTCTGTTTGAAATCGCTGGCATTTGCTCTGAGTTTTCCCTGGCGCTTTGTTTGCACTTTGCGGGGACGGCAAGTGGGTAGTTATGATCTGAAAAGACACGGAGAAGTCAAGAAGAGGAGGAGCTCTCCTGTTGGGGGATCGCCGCTACAATCCATGGCTGATCGATTATGCGGTACGGACAGCCGTTCCCTGTGGGACACCGTTGACAATCTTTCTACCATTCCCAGTGGGCCGCCTTCCCCTTCTCCATACAAAATACAACCAGTGTCATGGGTGGTGGCTTCAGCCCCGTGGCCTTCTCTCAGGTAAGAAAGACAGACTGACCATGTGGGCAGAAAGCCCCGGGAGGAAGGAGGTAGAGCTGAATGTCCTGAGAAGTGCTGGATGGAGAGGGCGAGGCAGAAATGGGGATTGGTGTCATCAAGCAGGAGAAAAGCAGCGCTGCTCGGCATCAATGTGTGCCGACACAGATGCTGCCCTGTGTCTGGCTGTGCGCTGGGTGGCCAGAGAAGTCGACCAGGGAGCCTTTTGCCCTGCTGGAGATGGGTGTGAGGGCTGTGTCCGTGGCTGCCTCCTTTGTCTCCTTCTGCCTGAGCACTGCAGTGCCAGTTCTGGGAACTGTCAGCAGGCTGCCACCTGCCTGTCGCAGGCGTGCACGGCTCCCCTTGGGCAGCCTGGCCTGGAGTTTTACAAGAGGCAGCAGTGTTACAAGCGGGTATGAGTGCCTGCGAGGATGTTCAGGGCCCTTGTGACCGAGAGGATTTTGAAAGGTCGAGCTGTGGCCTGGCTGCACCAGTTGGAAGCTCCCAGCGCTGGAAAACCTGGTCCTGGCCCTGGGGAGCCCGGGGCCCAGCACCGTTGCCAGCTTGGCTCCCTTAGTCTGGCCGAGCAAGTGCTTCAACCACTAGGCAATGTGAGTAGAAAAGCTCCCTGGGGCAGAGGTGTGAGATCCCAGGCAGCCCTCGGAGTGTTTTGCTCCGCCCTTTGGGCTGAGGTTTGGAGGTGGCTTTGAGCTGGTAGAGGGAGGAGAAGACAGGAGCTGGCAAGCTTCAGCTCCCATTTCCTGGAGCTCCCTGGGCACCTTGTTGAGTGGGGAGCGTGACACGGCCCAGGTTTGCCCGGCAGCCTTGGCGGGACCGGCGGAGGCTGGTGAGACACGGGTGTCAGGCTGGGGAGGAGCAGGGCGGTGGGTCAGTGGGAGTGTCAGCGCTGGAGGGGGAAGAGGGGAGTCCTGGCCCTTTGGCCAAACTGGGAGCTATCCTGTTGGGAGAGGGGAGGCTGCAGATGGCGCGTGGCAAAGGATGGGAGCGTGACGTGTTGTGAGCAACGGGCGTGAAAGGGGGAGCAGGACTCTACGCATCCCTTTTGCAGGTAGCGCAAAGCCGCCTGTGCGCTGTTTCTACATGCATGCCTAGAGAGACAGAGAGTGAGCTGTCAGGAAACAGACCGCATCTGCGCTTGGAAACTCCGCCTCTTCTAGCTGTGCTGGAGGGAGTGCTGGCAGCCTGACAGGGGATAGAGAAGATCCCTGCAGGACCTACAAGGAAGGCTAAGTCAACGCAAGGAGAGCTGAAATGCTGGAGAAGCACCGGCTTGCAGTTGGAAGCCACAAAGGCAGGTGGGCGAGGAAGAGCCCACCTCTCTTCCTCGCCTGAGGGAGAGAGAGGTTGTAGCTGGAGCTGTCTTGTGGCCAGAGGTGCACCGGGGAGAGATGGCAGGGAGGAGCAGAGGGGCACGTGAGGAGCAACCTGTCACACAACCACCACCACCACCACCACCGCCACCGCCACCACGACACCTGCCACAGGGAGAGGGGCCCTCCTGAAGCAAGAGGTGCCAGCCAGGGAGGGCTCACAGGTGCCGCTGGTTGCAGAACCAGCGCCCAGTGCCACCACCACCCGCCAGTGCGGCCGGGGAGATGGACTCCTCGCTCGGGCAGTGCTTGGGCTCCCCGTCATCTGCAGGGCATGCTCAAAGGCTGAGGAGGGCGTTTGCGTGCAGGGATGCAGCAAGGCAGGCCCTGACGGGTGCTGGCCCTGCAGCAGCCAGGGGCATCTCCCTCAGCTGCAAGGGACAGTGTCTTGAAAGGAGCCCATTGCCTGTGTCTCACCCTCCGCTTCCTGCGGGAATGCCGATGGCTCTCCTTTGTGCCTGCAAGATCTCCCCAGAGCGACACCTTTCTCTCTGGAAGCCAGGGAGAGCGTCCGGAGAGAGAAGGACCACGCAGAGGCCCAGGCTGGGATGCAGCAGAACTTTAATGAGTCGAAAGAGGGGAAGGAGGTCCTCTGAGTGGGGGGCCACGGTGCAGGGAGCACCAGGGGGAGCTAGGAGTCTTTGCCCCTTGGCCAGGGTGGAGTTCGCACTGGGCACCTGCCTGCCTGCCGGCCCCCGAGAGGGAAAGGGGCGTCAGGTCCTTCCTCGCGTGGGGCTTAGCAGGGGAGCAGAAGACAACAGAGAGAAGAGAGAGAGAAAAGAGACTGAGAAACAGGCAAGCTAGAGAAGGGCCATGTTTTCAGAGAGCCCAGGCGCGCCTCTTCCTGCCTTCCTTTGCGGCTGGAGCCGTGGATGCTCAGCCCCTCTGAAAGCGATGGCCAGGACCTCCGTGCTCAGTCCATTACCGTCTTCTGGGTTCCTGGGGGGGTCCTTCTGTGGGGCCGCCTGCGGCAGCTTTAGCAGGGGAGGCATGTTCTCCCGCAGTAGCGGCTGGAAATGCCAGAGAGGTCACAGCACCCAGAGGTGATGGGCACTCCCTGAGAGCTGAGGATGCTGCCAACAGCAGCGGAGGTGGAGGATCCCACAACGGTGTTCTGCGGGAAGGAGCTGAGGATGGGTCCGGGCAGGGTCACCACCACGGGGGAGGGCTCGATGACGACGGTGGAGTTCTGGCACTGCCTGACACAGGGCTCATTGCAGCTGTTGGCCAGCGGGGTCGGGCAGCAGGGCTGGCAGGGCAGGCACGGGTTGTAGCAGGACATGTCTTGGGGCTGGAGGTGCACCTGGGAGAGAGGGCAGGGAGGAGCACGGGGGCGTGTGAGGAGCAGCCTGTGCGCCCACCTCGAGGGAGCCAAGGCACGTGCTGGGCGGGGAGCTGGAGGCTCTGCAGGGAGGCCCACGCGCCTCTTTGCCTGTGCCCCCGGGCGCCGTGCAAAGAGAGCCAGGCACAGGAAAGCTCTTTCCTAGACAAGAGCCCAAGAGTCCCCTCGTCCCAGACCCAGGCCCTCTCCACGCCAGACCTTCTCCCCGCTTCCCCTCCCAGGAGCGGCAGCCCCAAGCCCCGGTCTAGGACAGAGCTTCCAACTCACTTGCTTCCGAAGGAGAAGAAGGGGAGCGAAGTGGATGAGAGAGTGAAAAGCTGGGGTGGCTTTTATAGTGGTCTTGCACTGCCCCAGGTCCAGGGGAAGCCTGTGTGGAAGTAATAATTTTCTGAGAAGCTCATCCGAAATGCAAAACATCCCAGCTAATGATACGGGCTGTGTTTTGGTTTCCTGCACGGCTGCCTTTTCATTTCCTTGTTTGGCTGTACCCGCTCCCCTTTGAAGGCTCCTTTTCAGCGCTGGGGTGGGAGGCCCGAGGATTCCTGGGACAGGAGCGCATCGGTGCCTGCAGAAGATGAGCGCCAAGTGCCGGAGGGGTTGCGTGCAGGCTGGGGACATTGGCCTGGGGCACTCGCGAGGGCTTGTTTGCAGCCCCATTGGCAGGAAGGGCCCTGCTGCTCCCAGCCCTGCAATCCCCGCCTGGATGCCAAAGGGCTCCCGAGCGGGACCATGTGCCGCGTTCCCCTTTCTCCCACCCTCCGAGACCTCTCTGATGGTCACTGGCCATTGCCTCCGCAGGCGGGTGCTAAGCGCTGCAGCGTTTGACTCTCTTCCTCCTCCTGCTTCTCTGGGGAGGCCTTTGTGCACCTCTTGCGCCTCCTCCGCTCTCTCTGAGGGTCCCTTACCACCACCACCACCACCACCACCACCACCACCAACACCATCAGTGTGCCTGGAGCCTTGTCCTGTCCCGGGCTGCTCCAGCCCGGCCCTGCCCTGCCCTGCCCTGCCAAGGGGCTTCCCCGTGTGTCCCCGGGCTAGTCCACGCGTGCTCATGTGTCGGCAGGGGTGCTTGCTTAATTGCCCTTGTGTGCATACTGGAGCTGCGTGCAAGGAAATTCCACATGGGCATGAGGAAAAACTCTTTTACTGTGAGGGTGGCCAAGCCCAGGAGATACTGCCCAGGCAGCTTGTGCAAGCTCCATTCTTGGGGATATTCAGGAGCACACGGGGCAGTGTCGTGATCAACCTGCTCTCGTTGAGGCTGCTCTGAGCAGGAGGGTTGCACCTGACCATCTGCAGAGGCACCTTCCAACCTCACCGTTTCTGGGATTCTGAGCCTCGGCGACCGGCCACTCATTGGTCACGATGCTCAAGATGCCACTGCACTTCCTATCTGTGGAGAGGACAAGCTGCTTTGGCAGCTGTGTGGCCCAGCTCTTCCTGCTCGCAGTCGTGGCCTGCGACCGAAATGTGGCCATGTGCCAGCCCCAGGGGTCCCCGGTGTCATGCGAGGGAAGGTCTGTGCCATTGCGGTGGCAGGCCTGAGGGCTGGGGCCACTCTCCCCTTGTTGGCGCCAGTGGTGCTCACCCTGTGTTTGCCCAGCCGCAGCCCCAATGACATTGACTGCTTCTTCTGTGAGGTACCGCCCATGCTGGCCTGTGCCGAGAGCTGCTGGGCTGGTGTGCTCCTTGTCTCCAAAGGTGGCACCAATGCCCTGGTGTGCAGCCTGGCCTTGCTGGGCTCCTGTGCCTCAGTGATTCAGCTCTCCACCAGGGCGGCAGATATGAGAAGAGAGAGGCAAGGCCCTTGCCACTTCACTGTGGTTGTGCTGTTCTTCGGGCCATGGTCCCTGATCTTCACCCGCCTCACTACCAGTCTCTCCCGGGACAGAGGAGTGTCCATCTTCAACAGTGCTGGTGCTGCCTCTCCTCAAGCCACTGCTCTAGAGCCCGAAGAAACACAAGGCGAGGGAAGCGGTAAGAAAGTGGGAAACAGAGTGGTATTCGCCAGGATGTGCAAGGGTGGTGGAAGGCCTGGGAGCATCCAACTGGGGCAAGTTTCTTTCTGGAGGAGGGGAGATGGGACGGAGAAGGAGGGGTTGCAACGACAGTGGATAAGGATCCACACACTGGATGGGAAAGAGGCAGAGGAGAAAATGGAAGGCGAGGGAAGGCAAGGCAAGGCACGGCAAGGCACGGCAAGGCAAGGCAAGGCAAGGTACAGAGCTCTTTTGATGGGTGCCTTTCATGAGTTGTTCTCCATCCACAGGGATCGCTTGGCTTTTTGGGACACAATGCCCACATGCAACAGCCATATATGGAATTACTCTGAGGAAACAAGCAATCTGCAGGCAGTATGTGTGATTGCCTTGATCACAGTGTACGTGGCTCCTGTGGTGAATGACTGGCTGCTCTGGAGGTGCGAGGTGGTGCAAGTCATCTCGTGCTTCCTTGGGATTTGGTTGGGGGGGGGGGGGGGCGGCTCTGCGGGCACCCCATGCTACAGTCAGTGGGACCGCTTGGTGAGCAAAGTCCACCCCAGCGCAAACGACTGCTCATGGGGGGAGAGATCTGTGAAGATGTTCTGTTCTAGAGAGACAGGCCTCTCTGTTTGAAATCGCTGGCATTTGCTCTGAGTTTTCCCTGGCGCTTTGTTTGCACTTTGCGGGGACGGCAAGTAGTAGTTATGATCTGAAAAGACACGGAGAAGTCAAGAAGAGGAGGAGCTCTCCTGTTGGGGGATCGCCGCTACAATCCATGGCTGATCGATTATGCGGTACGGACAGCCGTTCCCTGTGGGACACCGTTGACAATCTTTCTACCATTCCCAGTGGGCCGCCTTCCCCTTCTCCATACAAAATACAACCAGTGTCATGGGTGGTGGCTTCAGCCCCGTGGCCTTCTCTCAGGTAAGAAAGACAGACTGACCATGTGGGCAGAA
Organism: Platalea leucorodia; assembly: GCF_965183815.1. Classification (NCBI taxonomy): domain Eukaryota; kingdom Metazoa; phylum Chordata; class Aves; order Pelecaniformes; family Threskiornithidae; genus Platalea; species Platalea leucorodia. The sequence goes on from NC_138844.1 coordinate 1,581,658, forward strand.
AGCCCCGGGAGGAAGGAGGTAGAGCTGAATGTCCTGAGAAGTGCTGGATGGAGAGGGCGAGGCAGAAATGGGGATCGGTGTCATCAAGCAGGAGAAAAGCAGCGCTGCTCGGCATCAATGTGTGCCGACACAGATGCTGCCCTGTGTCTGGCTGTGCGCTGGGTGGCCAGAGAAGTCGACCAGGGAGCCTTTTGCCCTGCTGGAGATGGGTGTGAGGGCTGTGTCCGTGGCTGCCTCCTTTGTCTCCTTCTGCCTGAGCACTGCAGTGCCAGTTCTGGGAACTGTCAGCAGGCTGCCACCTGCCTGTCGCAGGCGTGCACGGCTCCCCTTGGGCAGCCTGGCCTGGAGTTTTACAAGAGGCAGCAGTGTTACAAGCGGGTATGAGTGCCTGCGAGGATGTTCAGGGCCCTTGTGACCGAGAGGATTTTGAAAGGTCGAGCTGTGGCCTGGCTGCACCAGTTGGAAGCTCCCAGCGCTGGAAAACCTGGTCCTGGCCCTGGGGAGCCCGGGGCCCAGCACCGTTGCCAGCTTGGCTCCCTTAGTCTGGCCGAGCAAGTGCTTCAACCACTAGGCAATGTGAGTAGAAAAGCTCCCTGGGGCAGAGGTGTGAGATCCCAGGCAGCCCTCGGAGTGTTTTGCTCCGCCCTTTGGGCTGAGGTTTGGAGGTGGCTTTGAGCTGGTAGAGGGAGGAGAAGACAGGAGCTGGCAAGCTTCAGCTCCCATTTCCTGGAGCTCCCTGGGCACCTTGTTGAGTGGGGAGCGTGACACGGCCCAGGTTTGCCCGGCAGCCTTGGCGGGACCGGCGGAGGCTGGTGAGACACGGGTGTCAGGCTGGGGAGGAGCAGGGCGGTGGGTCAGTGGGAGTGTCAGCGCTGGAGGGGGAAGAGGGGAGTCCTGGCCCTTTGGCCAAACTGGGAGCTATCCTGTTGGGAGAGGGGAGGCTGCAGATGGCGCGTGGCAAAGGATGGGAGCGTGACGTGTTGTGAGCAACGGGCGTGAAAGGGGGAGCAGGACTCTACGCATCCCTTTTGCAGGTAGCGCAAAGCCGCCTGTGCGCTGTTTCTACATGCATGCCTAGAGAGACAGAGAGTGAGCTGTCAGGAAACAGACCACATCTGCGCTTGGAAACTCCGCCTCTTCTAGCTGTGCTGGAGGGAGTGCTGGCAGCCTGACAGGGGATAGAGAAGATCCCTGCAGGACCTACAAGGAAGGCTAAGTCAACGCAAGGAGAGCTGAAATGCTGGAGAAGCACCGGCTTGCAGTTGGAAGCCACAAAGGCAGGTGGGCGAGGAAGAGCCCACCTCTCTTCCTCGCCTGAGGGAGAGAGAGGTTGTAGCTGGAGCTGTCTTGTGGCCAGAGGTGCACCGGGGAGAGATGGCAGGGAGGAGCAGAGGGGCACGTGAGGAGCAACCTGTCACACAACCACCACCACCACCACCGCCACCGCCACCACGACACCTGCCACAGGGAGAGGGGCCCTCCTGAAGCAAGAGGTGCCAGCCAGGGAGGGCTCACAGGTGCCGCTGGTTGCAGAACCAGCGCCCAGTGCCACCACCACCCGCCAGTGCGGCCGGGGAGATGGACTCCTCGCTCGGGCAGTGCTTGGGCTCCCCGTCATCTGCAGGGCATGCTCAAAGGCTGAGGAGGGCGTTTGCGTGCAGGGATGCAGCAAGGCAGGCCCTGACGGGTGCTGGCCCTGCAGCAGCCAGGGGCATCTCCCTCAGCTGCAAGGGACAGTGTCTTGAAAGGAGCCCATTGCCTGTGTCTCACCCTCCGCTTCCTGCGGGAATGCCGATGGCTCTCCTTTGTGCCTGCAAGATCTCCCCAGAGCGACACCTTTCTCTCTGGAAGCCAGGGAGAGCGTCCGGAGAGAGAAGGACCACGCAGAGGCCCAGGCTGGGATGCAGCAGAACTTTAATGAGTCGAAAGAGGGGAAGGAGGTCCTCTGAGTGGGGGGCCACGGTGCAGGGAGCACCAGGGGGAGCTAGGAGTCTTTGCCCCTTGGCCAGGGTGGAGTTCGCACTGGGCACCTGCCTGCCTGCCGGCCCCCGAGAGGGAAAGGGGCGTCAGGTCCTTCCTCGCGTGGGGCTTAGCAGGGGAGCAGAAGACAACAGAGAGAAGAGAGAGAGAAAAGAGACTGAGAAACAGGCAAGCTAGAGAAGGGCCATGTTTTCAGAGAGCCCAGGCGCGCCTCTTCCTGCCTTCCTTTGCGGCTGGAGCCGTGGATGCTCAGCCCCTCTGAAAGCGATGGCCAGGACCTCCGTGCTCAGTCCATTACCGTCTTCTGGGTTCCTGGGGGGGTCCTTCTGTGGGGCCGCCTGCGGCAGCTTTAGCAGGGGAGGCATGTTCTCCCGCAGTAGCGGCTGGAAATGCCAGAGAGGTCACAGCACCCAGAGGTGATGGGCACTCCCTGAGAGCTGAGGATGCTGCCAACAGCAGCGGAGGTGGAGGATCCCACAACGGTGTTCTGCGGGAAGGAGCTGAGGATGGGTCCGGGCAGGGTCACCACCACGGGGGAGGGCTCGATGACGACGGTGGAGTTCTGGCACTGCCTGACACAGGGCTCATTGCAGCTGTTGGCCAGCGGGGTCGGGCAGCAGGGCTGGCAGGGCAGGCACGGGTTGTAGCAGGACATGTCTTGGGGCTGGAGGTGCACCTGGGAGAGAGGGCAGGGAGGAGCACGGGGGCGTGTGAGGAGCAGCCTGTGCGCCCACCTCGAGGGAGCCAAGGCACGTGCTGGGCGGGGAGCTGGAGGCTCTGCAGGGAGGCCCACGCGCCTCTTTGCCTGTGCCCCCGGGCGCCGTGCAAAGAGAGCCAGGCACAGGAAAGCTCTTTCCTAGACAAGAGCCCAAGAGTCCCCTCGTCCCAGACCCAGGCCCTCTCCACGCCAGACCTTCTCCCCGCTTCCCCTCCCAGGAGCGGCAGCCCCAAGCCCCGGTCTAGGACAGAGCTTCCAACTCACTTGCTTCCGAAGGAGAAGAAGGGGAGCGAAGTGGATGAGAGAGTGAAAAGCTGGGGTGGCTTTTATAGTGGTCTTGCACTGCCCCAGGTCCAGGGGAAGCCTGTGTGGAAGTAATAATTTTCTGAGAAGCTCATCCGAAATGCAAAACATCCCAGCTAATGATACGGGCTGTGTTTTGGTTTCCTGCATGGCTGCCTTTTCATTTCCTTGTTTGGCTGTACCCGCTCCCCTTTGAAGGCTCCTTTTCAGCACTGGGGTGGGAGGCCCGAGGATTCCTGGGACAGGAGCGCATCGGTGCCTGCAGAAGATGAGCGCCAAGTGCCGGAGGGGTCGCGTGCAGGCTGGGGACATTGGCCTGGGGCACTCGCGAGGGCTTGTTTGCAGCCCCATTGGCAGGAAGGGCCCTGCTGCTCCCAGCCCTGCAATCCCCGCCTGGATGCCAAAGGGCTCCCAAGCGGGACCATGTGCCGCGTTCCCCTTTCTCCCACCCTCCGAGACCTCTCTGATGGTCACTGGCCATTGCCTCCGCAGGCGGGTGCTAAGCGCTGCAGCGTTTGACTCTCTTCCTCCTCCTGCTTCTCTGGGGAGGCCTTTGTGCACCTCTTGCGCCTCCTCCGCTCTCTCTGAGGGTCCCTTACCAACACCACCCCCACCCCCCCCCACCACCACCACCACCACCATCAGTGTGCCTGGAGCCTTGTCCTGTCCCGGGCTGCTCCAGCCCGGCCCTGCCCTGCCCTGCCCTGCCAAGGGGCTTCCCCGTGTGTCCCCGGGCAAGTCCACGCGTGCTCATGTGTCGGCAGGGGTGCTTGCTTAATTGCCCTTGTGTGCATACTGGAGCTGCGTGCAAGGAAATTCCACATGGGCATGAGGAAAAACTCTTTTACTGTGAGGGTGGCCAAGCCCAGGAGATACTGCCCAGGCAGCTTGTGCAAGCTCCATTCTTGGGGATATTCAGGAGCACACGGGGCAGTGTCGTGATCAACCTGCTCTCGTTGAGGCTGCTCTGAGCAGGAGGGTTGCACCTGACCATCTGCAGAGGCACCTTCCAACCTCACCGTTTCTGGGATTCTGAGCCTCGGCGACCGGCCACTCATTGGTCACGATGCTCAAGATGCCACTGCACTTCCTATCGGTGGAGAGGACAAGCTGCTTTGGCAGCTGTGTGGCCCAGCTCTTCCTGCTCGCAGTCGTGGCCTGCGACCGAAATGTGGCCATGTGCCAGCCCCAGGGGTCCCCGGTGTCATGCGAGGGAAGGTCTGTGCCATTGCGGTGGCAGGCCTGAGGGCTGGGGCCACTCTCCCCTTGTTGGCGCCAGTGGCGCTCACCCTGTGTTTGCCCAGCCGCAGCCCCAATGACATTGACTGCTTCTTCTGTGAGGTACCGCCCATGCTGGCCTGTGCCGAGAGCTGCTGGGCTGGTGTGCTCCTTGTCTCCAAAGGTGGCACCAATGCCCTGGTGTGCAGCCTGGCCTTGCTGGGCTCCTGTGCCTCAGTGATTCAGCTCTCCACCAGGGCGGCAGATATGAGAAGAGAGAGGCAAGGCCCTTGCCACTTCACTGTGGTTGTGCTGTTCTTCGGGCCATGGTCCCTGATCTTCACCCGCCTCACTACCAGTCTCTCCCGGGACAGAGGAGTGTCCATCTTCAACAGTGCTGGTGCTGCCTCTCCTCAAGCCACTGCTCTAGAGCCCGAAGAAACACAAGGCGAGGGAAGCGGTAAGAAAGTGGGAAACAGAGTGGTATTCGCCAGGATGTGCAAGGGTGGTGGAAGGCCTGGGAGCATCCAACTGGGGCAAGTTTCTTTCTGGAGGAGGGGAGATGGGACGGAGAAGGAGGGGTTGCAACGACAGTGGATAAGGATCCACACACTGGATGGGAAAGAGGCAGAGGAGAAAAATGGAAGGCGAGGGAAGGCAAGGCAAGGCACGGCAAGGCACGGCAAGGCAAGGCAAGGCAAGGTACAGAGCTCTTTTGATGGGTGCCTTTCATGAGTTGTTCTCCATCCACAGGGATCGCTTGGCTTTTCGGGACACAATGCTCACGTGCAACAGCCATATGTGGAATTACTCTGAGGAAACAAGCAATTTGCAGGCAGTATGTGTGATTGCCTTGATCACAGTGTACGTGGCTCCTGTGGTGAATGACTGGCTGCTCTGGAGGTGCGAGGTGGTGCAAGTCATCTCGTGCTTCCTTGGGATTTGGTGGGGGGGGGGGGGGGCGGCTCTGCGGGCACCCCATGCTACAGTCAGTGGGACCGCTTGGTGAGCAAAGTCCACCCCAGCGCAAACGACTGCTCATGGGGGGAGAGATCTGTGAAGGTGTTCTGTTCTAGAGAGACAGGCCTCTCTGAAATCGCTGGCATTTGCTCTGAGTTTTCCCTGGCGCTTTGTTTGCACTTTGCGGGGACAGCAAGTAGTAGTTATGATCTGAAAAGACACGGAGAAGTCAAGAAGAGGAGGAGCTCTCCTGTTGGGGGATCGCCGCTACAATCCATGGCTGATCGATTATGCGGTACGGACAGCCGTTCCCTGTGGGACACCGTTGACAATCTTTCTACCATTCCCAGTGGGCCGCCTTCCCCTTCTCCATACAAAATACAACCAGTGTCATGGGTGGTGGCTTCAGCCCCGTGGCCTTCTCTCAGGTAAGAAAGACAGACTGACCATGTGGGCAGAAAGCCCCGGGAGGAAGGAGGTAGAGCTGAATGTCCTGAGAAGTGCTGGATGGAGAGGGCGAGGCAGAAATGGGGATCGGTGTCATCAAGCAGGAGAAAAGCAGCGCTGCTCGGCATCAATGTGTGCCGACACAGATGCTGCCCTGTGTCTGGCTGTGCGCTGGGTGGCCAGAGAAGTCGACCAGGGAGCCTTTTGCCCTGCTGGAGATGGGTGTGAGGGCTGTGTCCGTGGCTGCCTCCTTTGTCTCCTTCTGCCTGAGCACTGCAGTGCCAGTTCTGGGAACTGTCAGCAGGCTGCCACCTGCCTGTCGCAGGCGTGCACGGCTCCCCTTGGGCAGCCTGACCATGTGGGCAGAAAGCATCCCAGGCTGGGATGCAGCAGAACTTTAATGAGTCGAAAGAGGGGAAGGAGGTCCTCTGAGTGGGGGGCCACGGTGCAGGGAGCACCAGGGGGAGCTAGGAGTCTTTGCCCCTTGGCCAGGGTGGAGTTCGCACTGGGCACCTGCCTGCCTGCCAGCCCCCGAGAGGGAAAGGGGCGTCAGGTCCTTCCTCGCGTGGGGCTTAGCAGGTGCTCAGAGCCCAGGGGAGCAGAAGACAACAGAGAGAAGAGAGAGAGAAAAGAGACTGAGAAACAGGCAAGCTAGAGAAGGGCCATGTTTTCAGAGAGCCCAGGCGCGCCTCTTCCTGCCTTTCTTTGTGGCTGTTGACGTTATCGGTCTCTACAACTAACTTTCACAGCAGCTCCTAATTCTGTCATCCTGCAGGTGCTGTCCTGGTCCCAGCACGCAAGGGTCAGGCACTACAAGCTGTTCGCTGGGGCTCTTGGCAGCAGCAGACCAGGGACCTGGAGCAGGGGCACAGCACAGCTCCCCTACCAGGCCATCCTGCAAGAGGTGATGGGCATTATTGTAATGCCGGATCCACACTGAGCCGAGCGCTCTAAGCTCCTGCGTCAAACTACTGGTCATCTTGCTGTCTCCAGCCTTCTAGTTCTTGCTGCAGAGTCAGGAATATGTTGCGTTCTCCAGGATCATCTGAATCGTGGAGCCTTTCCCTGTGCAATCACTGACTTCCACTTTTTCCAGATTCCATGGGAAAGACCACTGTGAGTCAGCAGAAGGGACTACTCATACTGGAGGAAAGAGACACCTTCCAGACCACCTGCTTTTATCAGATATGCGACTTTGGTGCCATGTTCTGACACTAGCAGAGGGGACATCTGCTCTTTATCACACAGCAGCTGGCCCTAAGCAGAGCAGCCAGCTCACCACATGGCTGAGCACCATGGGGAAATACAAACTCCAGCAGCTGCAGGAATTCGAGGTCTCTGATGCTGGTTTGTGACTCTCCGCTGTCCATGAAACCCTAGTGCAGGGAGCTTCCACAGCTGGGAAAAAAAAATGTGAAAGGGAGTGTTTCTGTGCAAGGGTGAGCTCTGGGGCCACCTCTCTGCTGGCTGTGCTATTTCACCTCCACAGCCAGGCATGTCCAGTTAATGAACTTCTTTCTCAAAGTAGCCGCTCTTCAGAGGATGGACAAAGTGGTAAGACAGCCTCTACAGAGGAAATTTTCTCTCTCCACATCCCAGGTCAGGATGACACTCACTGTGGGCTACACAGGGCTCTTTTGACCTGGTCTCACTGCATGGTTCCAAGGGCTGAAAGAGACTGGTAAAGGTTCATCCAAGTCCAGCAGTCCCGTGTCAAAAAATTTTTGGTCTCTGCAGAAGAATTTTTCCCGCAAAACAGAAAGGAGGGATTGTTCCCAGATGGAGCATTTATGCAGAACAAAAGGGATCCTGGCATGCAGCTTCTGTGAAAAGTGGACCTCCAACGCGTAAGAGAGTGGAAATTTCATGGCATGGGAAGGATTGCCAGATGTGGACCACGTTATGCTGGTGCCCTAGAGAAACACAGTGGCGCTCTGTGTGCACTTTCCCTTCACAGTTTAAGGTTGGCCATGAGTGTCATTCAGAGTAGAATACTTCTGCAGCTCGAATATTAAAAGCCTACTGGTTTTGTAAAAGGCAGAGAAGTTTAGAAAGCAAAGAGTAACCGAATGTGTGACTAAGCACACTCTGTGCAAGCCTACGTTAACAGTCATGGCAAAACCATGCTCAAAAACGTCATCCCAGAACCAACCTAGAGCAACATGTCTCTCCCTGGGCATCTTGGGAAAGAGTCTGTAAGGAAAAGGATGACACAGAGGCATGGAATGGGATTCAGCAGAATTTTAATGAGGCAAAAGAGGGAAACGAGGTCACTCTGAGTGCAGGGAGCACCAGGGGCAGGTGGGAGTCTGAACCCCATGGCTGTGGCAGAGATCCCACCAGGTCTCCATCTGCCTGCCCCAGAGAGGGAGCAGGGCCAGCAGTTCTGCCCTAGGCTGGCTTTGTGGGGCTCACGGCCTGGGGGAGCACAAGAGAACAAGGACACAGGAGGGAAAGGAGAGAGCGGAAGAGGGGAAAGGCAGGCATGGGCCATGCTTTCGGAGAGCCCAGGCTGGCCCTGTCCCTTTACAAGGGCTGCTGGGGTTGCTCAGCCCCTCTGGAAGCAAGAAGCCAATGCTCTGTCCCCAGTCCGGTACCATCTTGTGGGTCCCTGGGGGCCTTCCCCAGGGCCATCGCCAGCAGCTTTAGCAGGGGAGGCACCGGCTGCCACAGTAGCGGCTGCCGAAGCCCGAGAGGCCAAAGCCGCCAGAGGAGATGGGCACTCCCTGAGAGCTGAGGATGCTGCCAACAGCAGCGGAGGTGGAGGATCCCACGGCGGTGCTCTGCGGGAAGGAGCTGAGGATGGGTCCGGGCAGGGTCACCACCACGGGGGAGGGCTGGATGATGACGGTGGAGTCCTGGCACTGCCTGACACAGGGCTCATTGCAGCTGTTGGCCAGCGGGGTGGGGCCGCAGGGCTGGCAGGGCAGGCACGGGTTGTAGCAGGACATGTCTTGGGGCTGGAGGTGCGCCTGAGAGAGAGGGCAGGGAAAACAAAGTATGACAGGTAGTTGAAGAGCAGCTTGTCACCCCACCAGGAGGGAGAAGACCCTTCCCCTCAGCCCAGAAGAGCCCTGCCAAGTGCAACCAAGCCTGTGGAGGTGCCCACCTAGCCCATAGCTCAGGAGACATCTCAGCAAAACCCCAGCCTCTCTCCATGCCACACTCTCTGCCCCCTTGCCTCTTGCAAGGGGAGCAGCTCCAAGACACAGCGTAAGACAAAGGGGCAGATATGTGCTGAGAAATCCCAGAGGAGGAGGAGGAGGAGGTAGAGGAGAAGGAGGAGGAGGAGGAGAAAGGGCTCTAAACTCACCTTCTTGCCAAGCAGATGGAGGCGAGAGGAGTGGATGAGAGAGTGAGGAGAAGGGCCCGCTTTTATACTGCTCCTGCACCGCCCCAGGCCCACAGTCACTGCATGCGGGCAGTAATTTTCCAGCAGACTCACCTCCCAAGCAAAATATGCTACCTAATGGCACAGGTTGGGTTTTGGTTTCCGTCAACGCTGCCATTACATTTCCTCATTTCTGGCATGCCCATTAGGCTGTGGAGGCTCCTTTCAAGTACCAGGATGACAGGCCCAAGGATTTCCCCGGAAGAATCATGTCAGTACGGGCAGAAGATGTACCCCCAAGTGCAGGAGGGGTCTGTGCAGACAAGGCACACAGAACTGGGCAAATGTGGTGAGCTTGTTTTCAGCCCCCCATCGCAGGAAGGAGCGCATATCCTCCTGCCAATGCAGTCCATCCGGGGTACCCAAAGGCTCACATCCCTGACGACGTGACGCATCCTTCTCCCTTAATCCTTTAGCGCTTTATTTGGCAAAATCATCCCCTCTCGTGGCAGTCTCTGGGGTCTCCAAGCACTGCCTTCAGCAGGCATGAAGAAGGAAAACATTACCCTTCTGAACACCATGATTGCTCAACAAGCCTGGTGGAGTCAGGTCCCTCCTCCCTGCATGAGGGGTGCATTGGGGCTCGGGACAGTGCCTCGTTCCTCCCACTCTCCTCACCGCCGTGCACTTTGCACACATGCTTTGGACCCTGACCAGCAGAAGACACTTTTCCAAAACAGCCAGACCATCCTGTGAGCCCCCGAGGCTGTGGGAGTGCTGGCAAGAAGGTCAGGCTGAGGGCAATGGCCGTTACGGCTGCCTGGAGCTGTGTACTCGGCTACAGCCCAGTGCTCGGACCAGTTTTCCTGCGTTATGGATGGAGCTGCCCTGGCCGGAGGGGAGTTCAGCCCTGCATGGGACGTGGGCCTGCAGACAGCAAGCGCTCCTGGCTTGGCCTCACACCAAAAGGCTGGCACATGGCCAATCCAAAATGAGAGTGTGACTCGCCATGGGGAGGGAGAGTCTATCCCAGGAAGCTTGCTGGCTGAAGGCATTGCCTTGCCCTCCTGGGCCGTGTCCCAGCTGCCTCCGTGTCTGCAGGGCAGGGAAGTGCATCACCTCCTCGATGTAGTCTGAGAGCTGGTTTTGTACTCAGGGGCCTTCTGATCCCGTCCCCTCCCTGAGGATTCTCAGGGTCCAGACAGCCCTCATTCCCCAGGGAACCGGGCAACTTTCCTTGCCTCTCCAACGGTGCAGGGTTGTGCTCCAAGCTGAGGAGCATGCCTTTGGGGCATGAGAAAGAGGCATGCTGAAGCCCTACTGTCAGCAGAAGATGTATTGCATGGGACCCAGGGATGAGCTGTTTGCAAGCCCATCGGCCGCAGCCTGTAGCCGTGCGGGAGGTTCTTCCCCTGCCAGTGCAGGACATTGCATAAAGGGGTTAAACACTGTTGGCCTCAGTCTGGACGCCTGCAGTGCACTAGGCAAACTCTCTGCCAGCTGGACTTCGTGCCACTCATTGCAGCCCTTGGAGAGCAGCACCCACTGCAGATTTCAATCCCCTGCACTGCCCTCTTCCCTAGCCTGTATTTCGTCAGTTAGCCTCTAAGGATTGTGACAGGAGACAGCGTCAAAAGCTTTGGTTAGAGGAAACTAACAACATTTGCTGCACATCCCTCACCCACCGGAGGCAGGCACATCATCAAAGAAGGCTGTGAGGTCGGTCAGGCCTGCTTTCCCCTCCATAAATCCATGCTGACCACTCACAAGCACCTTCTTGTCCTTTCCTTTTGGGAAAGGGCTTCCGGGATGATTTGCTCCATCACCATTGCTGGGATCGAGATAAGGCCGACCAGCCCATCATTCCCTGGCTCCTCCTTCGTGCCCTTCTTGAAGACAGGAGGCCCACTGGCTTTCTTCCAGTCCTCAGAACCATTCCCTGACTGCGGTGACTTTCAAAGGGAGCTGAGAGCATCCTTGTAGTGACACCAGCTAAGTCCCTTGGCTTCATGGCATCAGGTTGCATGCACTCATGTCAGTCCAATCGGTTTAAATGTTCCCCGGCCTGATGCTCTCCTAGTGCAGGTAAGTCTTTCCTGATCCAGACTTTCGAGGAATTTCAGAAGCCCAATCGCTCGACAGCAAATCCTGCCAATAAAGACCAAGGCCAAGAAGCCTTGGAGTGCCTCCCCCTTTCCTGTAAGCCCTGTCCCCAGGGAAGCTGCCCCATTCAGCCTTTCGCCAAGCCTCCCTTTTGCTGCTGACCCACCTGGGAGAAAACTTTCTTGTTGCCCTCCACATGCTTTGCCTGGTTCAGTGCCAGGTGGGCTTTGGCTTTCCCTGCATACTCAGACAGCCTGGCAAATAGTATTCCCAGAGCAAAGGGCATCAGGAGGAAGACAGCTGAAACCTCTTCCTGCAAAGGGAGCTGCAAACAATTGCCCCAAGCCAACATCCCCTGCCTGCACGGGACCCCTCCACCACCTGGGGGCATATCTTCTGTCTGCCCAGACACGATCTTACGCGGGATATCCTTGGGCCTCTCATCCCAGCGCAGGAAAGGAGCCTACATGGCAGACCAGGCACATCAGAAGCAAGGAAATGAAACAGCGGCGTTGACGGAAACCAAAACCCAACCTGTGCCATTAGGTAGGACAGTTTGCTTTGGAGGTGAGTCTGCTGGAAAATTACTGCCCGCGTGCAGTGACTGTGGGCCTGGGGCGGTGCAGGAGCAGTATAAAAGCGGGCCCTTCTCCTCACTCTCTCATCCACTCCTCTCGCCTCCATCTGCTTGGCAAGAAGGTGGGTCTGAAGCCCTTTCTCCTCCTCCTCCTCGTACTCCTCCAGCATCTCTCAGCTCATACCTGCCCCTTTGTCCTACGCTGGGTCTTGGAACTGCTTGCCATGGGAGAGGGAAGGGGGCAGAAGGTGTGGCATGGATAGAGGTGGAGGCTTGGCTGAGTGTCTCCTGAGCTATGGGCTAGGAAGGGATGTCCCTGGGCTTGGTTGCTCTTTGCAGGGCGCTTTTGGGCTGAGGGGAAGGGCAATGCCTGGGCCTCCCTACAACACCTCCAGCTCTCAGCTCCAGCTCGTGGCTTTTCTCCCTCACGTAGGGGTGACAGACCATTCCTTATCCACTGCTTCTGCTCTACTCTCTCTCCCAGGTGCACCTCCAGCCCCAAGACATGTCCTGCTACAACCCGTGCCTGCCCTGCCAGCCCTGCGGCCCCACCCCGCTGGCCAACAGCTGCAATGAGCCCTGTGTCAGGCAGTGCCAGGACTCCACCGTTGTCATCGAGCCCTCCCCCGTGGTGGTGACCCTGCCCGGACCCATCCTCAGCTCCTTCCCGCAGAGCACCGCCGTGGGATCCTCCACCTCCGCTGCCGTTGGCAGCATCCTCAGCTCTCAGGGAGTGCCCATCTCCTCCGGGGGCTTTGGCCTCTCGGGCTTCGGCAGCCGCTACTGTGGCAGGAGTTGCCTCCCCTGCTAAAGCTGCTGGCGATGGCCCTGGGGAAGGCCCCCAGGGACCCACAAGATGGTACCAGACTGGGGACAGAGCATTGGCTTCTTGCTTCCAGAGGGGCTGAGCAACCCCAGCAGCCCTTGTAAAGGGACAGGGCCAGCCTGGGCTCTCCGAAAGCATGGCCCATGCCTGCCTTTCCCCTCTTCCGCTCTCTCCTTTCCCTCCCATGTACTTGTTCTCTTGTGCTCCCCCAGGCCGTGAGCCCCACAAAGCCAGCCTAGGGCAGAACTGCTGGCCCTGCTCCCTCTCTGGGTCAGGCCAATGCACACATGGCGGGAGCTCTGCCACAGCCATGGGGTTCAGACTCTTACCTGCCCCAGTGCTCCCTCCACTGGGACCTCCACTCAGAGCAAGCTCTTTCCCTCTTTTGCCTCATTAAAGTTCTGCTGCATCCCAGCCTATGCCTCTGTGTCATCCTTTGCCCTGCAGCCGCTTTCCCCAGATGCCCAGAAAGAGAGAGATGTTGCTCAGAGGTAATTCTGGCAGGGTGCTCTTCGGGATGGTTGTGCAGTGCTTGTTAACACAATTGTGTTGGGTCTGTCTGGGATGAAGTTAACTTTCCCCATAGCAGCCTTCATAGTGCTGTGCTTTGAAGCTGTAGCTAGAACAGTTCTGATACAACACATAAATGTTTTGGCTTTTGCTGAGCAGATCTTGCACAGCAGCAAGGCTGTCTCTCCAACCCCACTCCCAAAGGCCCGTAGGCTGCAGTTAGGCAAGAGGCTGGGAGAGGACATAGGCAGGACAGCTGACTCAGACTGACCAAAGGGATATTCCATATCATATGACGCTGTGCTCAGCAACAAAAGTCATGAGAAATAAGGAGGAGGCAGAGGGGGCATTCAATATGAAGGCGTTCGTCTTCCAAAGCAACCACTAGAGGTACTCTGGCCCTGCTCTGCAGGAAGTGTCTGAAAATCACTTGCTGATGGAAGGCAGGGAATACTTCCCCCCAGTCTTTTTGTTGCTTAACGTGGGGCTCGAGATAATGGTGGTTTTGAATTGAGCACGCCGTTGCTGTATTAGCAGTTACGAACTGGCAGGCTTCTGTGCAGTTCAGGGAGTTTGCTTGCTGCACTGCTTGTCTCTTTATTTGGCTGAGCTCGAGAACGTGTTAATAGAAGCAAAGGCTACGTGCTTTGCCCTGGCATTGAGGCCCTTGCTGTGCTGTCTTGTGGAGAGGATGAGGGAACACACCTGCCTCTTCCCATCCAGGACTGATGTGGGTTGTTCCGTTGCGTAGGCTCCTGAGGTCCTTGTTCACCCTTACGTGAGGTGTTGAATACTGCTAGTTAACACTGCTGGCTTAATGTGGGCTTTGTGGCATCTGGTGTCATGCTGGCATAAGAGGAGACACCTTTTAGGTGCAGCGACAGTGAAACATGCCCTGAGGCGGCTGGTCCCTGCGTGGCAGCTTGTGGCACCATACTGGAGCTTGACCTGTGCCTATCGAGCCACGATTCAGTACTATCAGAGGACCGTGGTTAAGACAGGGACCCAAACCACCTCTGAGAATGCCATGATTGAGCCAGGCATCCAAAGTACATCTAAGAACATGGTAGTTGAGGCAGAGACCCAAACCACATGTGAGGACACCATGGCTGAGATAGATAGGCACCCAAACACCACCTACAGTAATCGCCCCAGTAGGGAAAAAGAAATAGCGGGCCATGAGGTGGACGGGTCCATCTCATCGATTAGTAAGGGAGTGAGGAGGAGGAGGTGGAGGAGAAGGTGGAGAAGAAGGAGGAGGAGGAGGAGGAGGAGGAGGGGGAGGAGGAGGAGGAAGAGTCTGGTTGGTAAGCCAGTCCTTCAGCAAAGAAATGGGAGGCAGAAGTGAGAGAAATCACTCGAGACAGAAAGCACGCAGTCCGTGACCTCGAGAGATCTTGGAGACGTGTGTAAAGATTACAGGCACCAGCCAGGTAAGCGGATTACTGCCTGGCAAGTCTGATGCTGGGAGAGCAGGGCCAACAGTCAGGAACCGGAAGGAAAGGAAGCCCAACAGCTGGGATCCCTCACTAGGGACTGGGGAGTTGACAGCGGAATTGGAAAAGAGGCAATGAGCTGCAGTCTCTGGAGGCGTCACCTGGCAAGTGTGAGGGCAAGATAGCTGTTCAAGGAAGACCTTGTGATTTGGCGAGGCAAGTGGACTACCGCTTAGGAAGGCATCCAGTACCTGAGAGAATTAGCGGTGCCAGAAGTCATCTACGGTGACCTCGATGAAAATGAGGGCTCCAAAGGTCTGGAGAATGCCCTGTGTACATGGGCCATGTGAAAAAGGTTGTCCAAAATGCACCAGTGTCATATTCTAATGGCTTGGCAACAACGCATTGCCCAGGCGTGGATACACCAACTGTGGGGAGAGCATCTTCCTGTCTCTGAAATTTGAAAGAAAATCTCTCTCCTTCCTTGTCACCACAGGCCAGCACCTGAGCTGTGAGGGGCAACCCATGGAGACAGCCCTCTCCCACCACGGTCAGTGGGAAAGGGAACCCCCAGAGCACGCTGCGTGGCTCTCTCTGGTTCTTCCTGCAGGACCGGGGGAGAACTGAGGAAGTGGGATGGGGAGCCCACCTTTAATCTGGAAGCCTGTGTACGCGAACTGAGGGGAAAGACAGCTGCTAAGAAGGGGCCACGCAAGAAGGCTGTCAGTTTAGTTGCCCCATCCTGTGGGGCAAGAACGGAGAAGAAGGGTGTGAGAAGGGCAAAAGAATAATTCTGACTCTTCTTGAAGGTGGATTGGCCATAAAAAGAAGCAAGGCCAAAGGACCTGCACAGGAGAGGCGTTTCTTGGGAGTAAAATGGCAGGGTGGATGTCGTCACATCCCTATGGGTGTGATCAATAAGACAACAACTATGTCTCCACCACCTGGTAGAGGTGTGCCCTGGGGAAGTTAGGGGTGAGCGGGGCACCTGGGGAGCCTTCAGCATTCACAAAAGGAAGGGAGGGTGGGACACAGTGCAGCGGGTCCCCTTTGGGTACTATCACTGGCAGGTTTGGAGGGCATCCAGGACTCCTGCAGAGCCCCTGCTCATCAGAGCCAGCTTTGCTGACCCTCTGCCTAGACGTTCTCTCTTGGCCTCGGTGCACATGCTACGGAAGGGGCATGCGGCCACTGCTGGTGGTGGTTGAGGGGCCTGGGCTGTGGGAGGCCCTGGGAGGGCAGCAGCCCCACAGATTCCTGGGACATGTCCAGGAGGGGAGAGGAGGAGAGGGGAGAGGAGGGGCGGCAGTTCCTCTTGCCCTGGCTGCCACTGTGCTGGGGAGGGAGGATCAAGCAGGACATGGCCTCGAATGGTTTACCCAAGTGGACGAAAGAGCTGTTCCATGCCATCGTGCTCAGCAGTAAAATTGTGGGCAGTCTTTCCACAGTAGCAGCTCTTTTGAGAATACCTGGGCATCGGTCTGCTGGTGCTAGGGAGTGGAGGATTGCCTTTGCACCACTTCTTTTTTTCTCTTTTGTCCCTTCCTCTCTTAGACCGTCCTGGTTTTGACCCAAGGGTATTTTGCTGTCTTGCTCTTCCAATTCTGCCCCCATCCCACTGGGACAGCAGAGCGAGTGAGAAGGGCCCGTGGGTGCTTAGTGCCGGCCGGGGTCAATGTACCACACAGACCCACAGGCAGTGCACATCTCATTCTCACCTTGTTCCTTCCCTGTCTGTGGCCAGGGCTTCCTGGGAAAATGTCTGGAGAGAGGGAGGCAGGGAGAAACTCAGGGCAGTAAGAGAGGCAGCAGGTGTGGGCTGAGTGCCTCGAAGGGCTGTCCAGGAGCTCTCCAAAGCAGTGTGGAGACCAGCTGCAAAGGCTGCAGAGAGGCTTGCAGCTGAACTGCAGCGGAACACAGCTGGGCACGATGACACATGCCTGCCCAGAGCCCTGACTGGACGCTGGCTTGGTAGCAGCCAGCCATCCTTCAGCCCCTGACAAGTAGCAGCCCAAAAGCAGGGCCAAGAAAGGTAGTTTTTGCGGCAACCCCATCAAAACAGGTGCGACTCCCAGCACTGTTCCCGCACACCAAGCACTGTCATCAACATCTGGGGCTATATGAGCAGGAGTGTAGCCAGGAGATCGACGGGAGCGACACAGGGACTCTGCTCAGCACTCACCTGACGGCATCTAGAACACTGTTTCACGTTTTGGGCTCTAATGCAAGAAAGATGCATCTACAAGTAGGGCTGGAAGGAGGCTGCATGAACTCCAGGCCCATCAGTCTGACCTTGGTGCCGGGGAAGGTTACAGAGCCCATCATCTTGAGCGCCATCATGTGGCATGTGCAGGAAAACCAGGTGATCAGGCCCAGTCAGCATGGGTTTTGTGCAAGGCAGGTCCTGGTTGACTGACCTGACCTCCTTCAATGATGAGGTGACCCGCTTAGTGGATGAGGGAAAGGCTGTGGGTGTTGTTTACCTGGACTTTAGTAAAGCCTTTGACACCGTTTCCCATAGCATTCTCCTGGAGAAACTGGGTGTTCCTCGCTTGGATGGGTGTACTCTTTGCTGGGTAAAAAATTGGCTGGATGGCCAAGCCCAAAAACTTGTGGTGAATGGAGCCAAATCCAGTTGGCGGCCAGTCACAAGTGCTGCTCCCCAGGGCTCAGCATGGGGACGGTTCTGTTTACTGCCTTTATCAACGATCTGGAGGACGGGATTGAGTGCACCCTTAGTCAGTTTGCAGACGACACCAAGTTGGGCGGGCGTGTTGATCTGCTGGAGGGTAGAAAGTCTCGACAGAGGGACCTGGCCAGGCTGGATCGATGGGCCGAGGCCAGCTGTATGAGGTTCAACAAGGCAAAGTGCCAGGTCCTGCACTTGGGTCACAACAAGCCCATGCAACGCTACAGGCTGGGGGAGGAGTGGCTGGAGAGCTGCCTGGCGGAAAAGGAGCTGGAGGTGTTGGTCGACAGCCGGCTGAATATGAGCCGGCAGTGTGCCCGGGCATCCCAGAAGTCCAAGAGCACCTGGCTTGTATCAGAAAGAGCGTGGCCAGCAGGACTGGGGAAGTGATCGTTCCCCTGTATCAGCACTGGTGAGGCCGCACCTCGAATCCTGTGTTCAGTTTTGAGCCCCTCACCACAAGAAGGACATTGAGGTGCTGGAGCATGTCCAAAGAAGGGCAACGAAGCTGGTGAAGGGTGTAGAGCACAAGTCTTAGGAGGAGCAGCTGAGGGAGCTGGGGTTGTGTAGCCTGGAGAAAAGGAGGCTGAGGGGAGACCTTATTGCTCTCTACAACTACCTGAAAGGAGGTTGCAGCGAGGCGGGTGTCGGTCTTTTTTCACAAGTAGCAAATGATAGGAGGAGAGGAAACGGCCTCAACTTGTGCCAGGGCAGGTTTAGATTGGATATTAGGAAAAGTTTCTTCACCGAAAGGGTAGTCAGTCATTGGAACAGGCTGCCCAGGGCAGTGGTTGAGTCCCCATCCCTGGAGGTATTTAAAAGACGTGTAGATGTGGTACTTAGGGACATGGTATAGTGGGACTTGGCCATGCTAGGTTTATGGTTGGACTTGATGATCGTAAAGGTCTTTTCCAACCTAAATGATGCTATCATTCTATGCAAGACCTTGACCAAGTGGAGCAAGTTCAGCAGAGGGGGGCCAGGATAGTGAGGGGGCTGGAGCACTTGGTTGGGGGGGAGATGCTGAGGGCGTGGGGCTTGCTGAGCATGGAATAGAGAATGCTTTGGTGGGAGACCTAAAAGCATCTCTGGAATAGCTATGGTCATTGAACTGCGTTGGATAATTCTATCCATCCCCAGAAGGGCAGAGAAGTGTAGAAAGCAGAGGGTCACCCTAAGCGTAACTAAGCACGCTCAAAGCACGCCTGCGTAAACAGTCACTGCAAAACCACTCCAAACTCTCCCAACACCTGAGCAACATCTGTGTCCCTGGGCGTCTCGGGAAAGCATGTGCAGGGGAAAGGATGACACAGAGGCGTGGGTTGGGATACAGCAGAACTTTAATGAGGCAAAAGAGGGAAACGAGGTCACTCTGAGTGCAGGGAGCACCAGGGACAGGTGGGAGTCTGAACCCCATGGCTGTGACAGAGATCCCACCAGGTGTCCAAGTCCTTCTTTGCAGGACTGATATGGAGGATTACCCCAACGCAGGTGCAGGACCTTGCACTTGGCCTTGTCCAAGTTCCTGAATTTCACATCGGACCATTCCTCAAGCCTGTCAAGATCCCTCTGGACAGCATCCCTTCCCTCAAGCGTACCAGTTGCACCCCTCACCCTGGTGTCATGCACAAACTTGATGAGGGTGCACTCAGTCGCACTATCCATGTCATTGGTGAAGGCAGGAAACAGTCTTGGTCCCAGGACGGACCCCCGAAGGACACCAGTCGTCACTGGTTTCCACTTGGACCTGGAGACGTTGACTGTAACTCTTGGGATGCAGCCAAAGTGCTGTGCTTCAAATGTGTGCAGAAACAGCGCAGACAACACACCAAAGCTTTAGCTAGTTCTGCACAGTGCTTGCTCACCATCAAGGCCGTCTCTCTTTCTCACTCTGCACCCCCCACAGCAGAGGCTAGGGGTGGGCAAGCACCGGGGAGGGGACACCACCAGGACAGCTGACCTGAATTGACCACAAGGCTATTGCATGCCACATAACATCACGCTCAGCAATAAAATCTTGCGCAGTCTTTCCGAAGGAGCAGCTCTTGGGAGAATGCATGGGCATGAGTCTGCTGCTGCTAGGTGGTGGGTGATTGCCTTTGCACCACTTGGTTTTCTCCCTTCTTTCCCCTTCCCCTCTTAGACTGGCCTGATCTCAGCCCGAGGGTATTTCGCTTTCTTGCTCTTCCAATTCTCCCCCCATCCAAATGGGACAACGGATTGAGAGAGCTGCTGCGGGGTGCTTAGTACTAGTCAGGGGCAGCACACCACACAGGCCCACGGGCAGCGCATGCCCTCCTTGCCCTGCTCCTTCCCTCTCTGTGCCCAGGCTTTCCTGGGAATGTTTCTGCAGAGAGGGGAGCAGGGAGAGACCCGCGCCAGGAAGAGAGGCAGCGGGTGTGGGCTGAGTGTCTCAAAGGGCTGTCCAAGAGCTCTCCAAAGCAGTGCGCAGACCAGCAGCAAAGGCTGCGGAGAGACTTGCCGCCGACAAAGGGGAGCAGCTGAACTGCTGCAGGACACAGCCGCGCGAGATGATACTTCTCCACCCAGAGCCCTGATCAGAAGCTGCCTTGGTAGTAACCAGCCCTGTCTCCCCACGAATCCTTCGGCCCCTGACAAGCAGGGCCACGAAAGGTGCTTTTGCGGCAACCCCATCAAAACAGGTGCGACTCCCAGCACTCTTCCCGCACACCAAGGACTGTCATCAACATCCTGGGCTATATGAGCAGGCGTGCAGACAGCAGAGCGATGGGAGTGGTGATCGCCCTCTGCTCAGCACTCACCTGACGCCATCTAGAACACTGTTTCGCGTTTTGGGCTCTAATGCAAGAAAGACCTTGACTGAATGGAGGGAGTTCAGCGGAGGGTGGGCTGGATGGTGAGGGGGCTGGAGCACTTGGTTGGGGAGGAGAGGCTGAGGGCACAGGGCTCGCTGAGCACGGAGAAGAGAAGGCTTTGGTGGGAGACCTAAAATCATCTCTGCAGTAGCTATGGTCATTCAACTGCCTCGGGTCACTCTGTCCAGCCCCAGAGAGGCACAGAAGTTCAGAAAGCAGATGGTCACACTGAGCATGGCTAAGCATATTCGAAGCAAGCCTGTGTTAACAATCACGGCAGAACCACCTCTAATGACCTCCTCCCAGACCCACCCCTGAGCAACATCTCTCTTCCTGGGCACCTTGGCAAAGTGTCTGCAGGGGAAAGGACGAGGCAAAGGCATGGGCTGGCATGCAGCAGAACTTTAATGAGGCAAGAGGGAAATGAGGTCAAGACGGGTGCAGGTCCCCGTGCAGGGAGCACCAGGGGCATATATGAATCGGCGCCCCATGGCTGTGGCAGAGGTCCCGCCAGGTCTCCATCTGCCTGCCCCAGAGACAGAGCAGGGCCAGCAGTTCTGCCCTAGGCTGGCTTTGTGGGGCTCACAGCCCACGGGAGCGCAACAGAACAAGGACACAGGAGGGAAAGGAGAGAGCGGAAGAGGGGAAAGGCAGGCATGGGCCGTGCTTTCGGAGAGCCCAGGCTGGCCCCGTCCTTTTGCAAGGGGTGCTGGCGTTGCTCAGTTCCTCAGAAAACAAGTCGATGCTCTGTCCCCAGTCCGGTACCATCTTGTGGGTCCCTGGGGGCCTTCCCCAGGGCCATCGCCAGCAGCTTTAGCAGGGGAGGCAACTCCTGCCACAGTAGCGGCTGCCGAAGCCCGAGAGGCCAAAGCCCCCGGAGGAGATGGGCACTCCCTGAGAGCTGAGGATGCTGCCAACGGCAGCGGAGGTGGAGGATCCCACGGCGGTGCTCTGCGGGAAGGAGCTGAGGATGGGTCCGGGCAGGGTCACCACCACGGGGGAGGGCTGGATGACGACGGTGGAGTCCTGGCACTGCCTGACACAGGGCTCATTGCAGCTGTTGGCCAGCGGGGTGGGGCCGCAGGGCTGGCAGGGCAGGCACGGGTTGTAGCAGGACATGTCTTGGGGCTGGAGGTGCACCTGGAAGAGAGGGCAGGGGGAAGCAGGGCAGGGGCGATGGGTGAGGAGCAGCCTGTCACCCCACTGCGAGGGAGAAAAACCATGAGCTGGAGACAAGAGCTAGAGGCATTTTAGGGAGGCTCACGGGCTTCACCTTCCCCTCAGCCCAAAACAGCCCTGCCAAGAGCATTCAAGCTCATCGAGGTCCCCGTCTAGCCCATCGCCCACTTCAGCCAAGCATCAGCCTCTCTCCATGCCACACCTTCTCTTCCCTTCCCTCTCCCATCATAGGTAGCCCCACGACCCAGTGTAGGACAAACGGCAGGTACACACTGAGAAAACCCAAAGGAAAACGCAGAGGAGGAAGAGAAAGGGCTTCAGACTCACCTTCTTCCCAAGGAGATGGAGGTGAGAAGAGTGGATGAGAGAGTGAGGAGAAGGGCCCGCTTTTATACTGCTCCTGCACCGCCCCAGGCCCACAGTCACTGCACGCGGGCAGTAATTTTCCAACAGACTCACCTCCCAAGCAAAATAGCCTACCTAGTGCCACAGGTTGTGGTTTGGTTTCCATCGGTGCTGCCATTTCATTTCCTCATTGCTGACATGCTTGGTGTGCCATGCAGGCTCCTTTCATGTGCTGGGATGAGAGGCCCAAGGATACCCCGGGCAGGGTCATGTCTAACTGCTGGACAGGTCCACCTGGCATTGAATCAGGCAAAGCATGTGGAGGGCAACAAGAAGGTCTTCTTCCACGTAGGTCAGCAGCAAAAGCAAGCCTTGGTCAAAGGCAGCCCCAACCCTGAAGGGGGCAGCTTCCCTGGGGACAGGGCTTACAGCAAAGGTGGAGGTAACTCCAAGGTTTCCTTGCCTTGGTCTTGCTCTGGCAGGGTTTGCCGTCAAGAGATCGCTCTCCTGACATTCCTAGGAATATCTGGAACAGGAAAGACCTGCAGCAGTGGAGGATCGGGTCTGGGAGCATTTAAACCGATTGGACTGCCATGACTGCAAGCGACCTGCTGGGAGGCACCCGAGGGAGTCGGTTGGTGTCACTACAAGGTCGCTCTCAAGTCCCTTTGAAAGTCACAGCAGTCAGGGAATGCATCTGAGGACTGGAGGGAAGCCAGTGAGACTCTTACCAATGGGTAAAAGAGCTGACGGGAGGGAGTCAAGAACGTAGAGCCAGACTCTTCCGAGTCCTATCCAGTGAAGGAACAAGAGGTAACGGGCACATATTGAAATAGGGGAAATTCCAGGAAAACAGAAGAAACCACATTGTTAGTGTGAGCATGGTCAAGCACCGGCTGGGGGTGCCCGGATAAATTGTGGCTTCTCCATCCTTGTAGATATTCAGAGCTTGACAGGACTTGGCCCTAAGAACCTTCCAAAGGCTGACCGTGCTTTGAGCAGGGGCGGTTGGACTAGACGATCTCCAGAGGTCCCTTCCAACCTCAAGGATCCTGTGATTCTGTCATGGGCAAAAGAGAGGTGATGCACAGCTGCCACTGACAAGGATAAATTGCTTAGGAACATTGGAATCAAGGGCAGCCTTGGCTGTCACACCTGAGAAGCAGCGGAGTTCACGATGTGAACACAGGAAGGAAAGCCAGTAGCAGAGTGCTGTCCCTGGCTTTCAGGCATGCCAAATTGGGCCTAGTCAGGCAGCTGGTAGGTAGAATGCCATGGAGGCAGCTGTGAAGGGCAAAGGAGCTCAGAAAAGCTGGCAGCGCCTTAGGCACCTCATGGTCCAAGAGCAAGAAGGGTCCAGCCCGATACTCAGGAAAACAAATTCAATGTCTCAGCAGATCACCTTTGCCTAAGGTGGGACTCAAGGTGGGGAAGCAATGTCAAAAGGCAGCATCCTGGAGGTGGAAGGAGGAACGAGCTGCAAAGGAGGAATTTGGAAATAATTCCTAGGCATGTTGGGATGCTGTTAGGAAAGCCAACTCAGCCTGCATTGAGTCTTGCAAGGGGCATGAAGAGCAACAGGCAACAACCATCAAGAGCAACACAGAATCATAGAATCCTAGAATCGTTTAGGTTGAAAAAGACCTTTAAGATCATCGAGTCCAACCGTTAACCTAGCACTGCCAAGTCCACCACTAAACCATGTCCCTTAGCACTATATCTACCCATCTTTGAAATACCTCCAGGGATGAGGACTCAACCACTGCCCTGGGCAGCCTGTGCCAGTGCCTGACTACCCTTTCAGTGAAGAACTTTTTCCTAACGTCCAACCTAAACCTGCCCTGGCGCAACTTGAGGCCATTTCCTCTCGTCCTATAGCTTGTTACTGGGGAGAAGAGACCGACCCCCCACCTCGCTGCAACCTCCTTTCAGGCAGTTGTAGAGAGCGATAACATCTCCCCTCAGCCTCCTTTTCTCCAGGCTAAACAACCCCAGCTCCCTCAGCTGCTCCTCCTAAGACTTGTGCTCTACACCCTTCACCAGCTTCGTTGCCCTTCTCTGGCCACGCTCCAGCACCTCAATGTCCTTCCTGTAGTGAGGGCCCAACACTGAACCCAGTACTCGTGGTGCAGCCTCACCAGTGCCAAGTACAAGGGGATGATCACGTCCCCAGTCCTGCTGGCCACACTATTTCTGACGCAAGCCAGGATGCCCTTGGCCTTCTGGGCCACCTGGGCACACTGCCGGCTCATATTCAGCCGGCTGTCGACCAACACCCCCAGCTCCTTTTCCGCCAGGCAGCTCTCCAGACATTCTTCCCCAAGCCTGTAGCGTTGCATGGGCTTGTTGTGACCCAAGTGCAGGACCCAGCACTTTGCCTTGTTGAACCTCATACAGCTGGCCTCGGCCCATCGATCCAGCCTGGCCAGGTCCCTCTGTCGAGACTTTCTACCCTCCAGCAGATCAACACGCCCGCCCAACTTGGTGTCATCTGCAAACTGACTGAGGGTGCACTCAATCGCCTCCTCCAGATCCTTGATAAAGACAGTAAACAGAACTGGCCCCATACTGAGCCCTGGGGAGCAGCACTTGTGACTGGCCGCCAACTGGATTTGGCTCCATTCACCACAAGTTTTTGGGCCTGGCCATCCAGACAGTTTTTCACTGGATACGAAGAGTATCCAAGCCATGAATACCCAGTTTCTCCAGGACAATGCCACAGGAAACAGTGTCAAAGACCTTACTAAAGTCCAGATAGACATCCACAGCCTTTCCCTCATCCGCTAAGCGGGTCACCTCATCATTGAAGGAGGTCAGGTCAGTCAAGCAGGACCTGCCTTTCATAAACCCATGCTGACTGGGCCTGATCCCCAGTTGTCCTGTACGTGCCGCGTGAAGGCACTCAGGATGATCTGCTCCAGAGCCTTCCCCAGCACTGCTCCAGTGCTCCCCCACCCTCTGGGTGAAGAACCTTTTCCTAATATCCAACCTAAACTGGGACCTCCCTGGTTAGCCAGGACTGCTGATAGACGATGGAAAGTGGCCTGGTGAGCACCTCCGCCAGCTCCCTCAGTACGTCTGGCTGGATCCCATCCGGCCCCATAGACTTGTCCGTGTCTAAGTGGTGTAGCAGGTCACTAACCATTTCCCTGGGGATTACGGGGGCTTCATTCTGCTCCCTGTCCCTATCTTCTAGCTCAGGGGGCTGGGTACCCCGAGCACAACTGGTCCGACTATTAAAGACTGAGGCAAAGAAGGCATTAAGTACCTCAGTCTTTTCCTTCTCCTCTGTCACTAGGCTTCCCCCCGCATCCAATAAAGGATGGAGATTCTCCTTAGCTCTCCTTTTGCTGCTAATGCATTTGGAGAAACAATTTTTGTTGTCTTTTCCAGCAGTAGCCAGTTGGCAGCAGCCAAAGATTGACAGAGGAACCTGTGGGCCCGCTGCTGACGTGGGTAGCTGATTTCCTGAAGAGTGGACAGAGAGCAGGTTGGGGGGAGTCAATGCCTTCTCGCTCTCAGTATTCACCTACAAGGGCTCCCAGGCCGCTGTGCCCTCTGAAAGAGTTGAAGGAAGGAGGGGGAGGCCTCCCAGCAGTGGGCGGGCTTCAAATCAAGGACTGCCTGAGTCAAGTCAACCCGTACAAGCCAGCTGATGCACTGCAAGGCAGGGCTGCTGTAAAGGGCGACTTAGATGTGCTGGAGGACTGGGCCAAAGGAGTCTCAAAGACCTCACCTTCCTAGCCAAAGAGACCAGGCTGTGGTGAGGAGCTCTCTTGAATACTCCGTGGAGGGAAAGAAAGAGTTGCAAAAAACACCTCCCCACTGTCTGGGAATCATCCCCAGGTCTCAGGCGATACATCTTCTCCTGGCAGTAGTGCTTCAGCATGCCTTCTTTCCCATGCCCCAAAGGCCTCCTCAGCCAGGAGCACAACCCAGCACCATTGGAGAGGCAAGGAAACTTGCCCCAACTCCCTGAGCAGCGAGGGCTGGCGGGACCCTGCAGTGCCACGTGCCTGAGGATGCTCAGGCAGGGGATGTGCTCACAAGGGCCCTGGCTACAAAACCAGCTCTCAGACTACATCAAGGAGGCAATGCACTTCCCTGCCCTGCAGACATGGAGGCAGCTGGGACACGGCCCAGGAGGGCAAGGCAATGCCTTCAGTAGGCAAGCTTCCTGGGACAGACTCTCCCTCCCCATGGCGAGTCACACTCTAATTTCGGAATGGCCATGTGTCAGCCTTTTGGCGTGAGGCCAAGCCAGGAGTGCGTGTTGTCTGCAGGCCCGTGTCCCACGCACAGCTGAATTCCCCTCCGGCCAGGGCTGTTCCCTCCCTGCCTCAGGAAAATGAGCTCTGAGCACTGGGCTGTAGTCGAGTACACAGCTCCAGGCCAGGCCATTATGTATCATGCAGGTCAGGGTCCAAAGCGTGTGAACAAAACACATGGTGGGGTGAGGAGAGTGGGAGGAACAAGGCGCTGTCCCGACCCCCAGCACACCCTTCTGGTAGTGAGAGGGGAGGAACCCAACTCCACAGGGCTTGCTGAGGAACCAGGGTTTTGGGGAGGGCAATGGTCTCCTTCCACAAGCCTGCTGATTGCACTGCTTGGGGACCCCCAGAGACTGCCACGAGAGGGGACGCCTTTGCCAAAGAAACCAGCAAAAGTCTTCCCAGAAGGAGAAGCTTTCCTTGGGCGCAGGCGTTTGAAACCAGTAGCGCAGCCCACCTGCCTTTCAGGACGCTGCCAGGCAGTGCTCAGGGACTGCTGGAGCAAGCAAGGAGGCAGGCAGGGAGGGGGAAGGATGCAGCATGTCCTCATTCGCAGAAGCCTCTGGGCACCCAGGAGAGCACTGCATTGGTGGGAAGACATGCCCACCTTCCTGCACAGGCGTTGGAAAACAACCTCACCAGATTTCTCCAGACCCATGTCTTCCATCTGCACAGACACCTCCAGCACTTGCGGGCACATCTTCTGCCTGTACACCCATGATGCTGCTCAGGAAATCCTTGGGCCTCTCATCCCAATACTTCAAAAGAGCGTCCCTGGCCTACTGGTCATGGCAGAAATGAGGAAATGAAATGACGGTGTTGATGGAAACCAAAACACAACCTGTGCCATTAGGTAGCATATTTTGCTTGGGAGGTGAGTCTGTTGGAAAATTAGTGCCCGCGTGCAGTGACTGTGGGCCTGGGGCGGTGCAGGAGCAGTATAAAAGCGGGCCCTTCGCCTCACTCTCTCATCCACTCTTCTTGCCTCCACCTCCCTGGGAAGAAGGTGAGTTTGGAGCCCTTTCTCTTCTTCCTCCTCCTCAGCCTGCTCCTCCTTCTGCTGGGTCCTGAGGCTGCTTGCCATGGGAGAGGGAAGGGAGCAGAAGGTGGGACATGCAGAGAGGCTGATGCTTGGCTGAGGTATCTCCTGAGCTATGCGCTAGGTGAAGACCTCCCTGGGCTTAGTCACTTTTGGTGAAGCTCTTTTGGGCTGACGGAAAGGGGCGGCCTTGTGCTGGGGGGATAGGCTGCTCTTCAACCACCCCTCCTCCTCTCATTCCCCCTGCCCTCTCTCTCCCAGGCGCACCTCCAGCCCCAAGACATGTCCTGCTACAACCCGTGCCTGCCCTGCCAGCCCTGCGGCCCCACCCCGCTGGCCAACAGCTGCAATGAGCCCTGTGTCAGGCAGTGCCAGGACTCCACCGTCGTCATCCAGCCCTCCCCCGTGGTGGTGACCCTGCCCGGACCCATCCTCAGCTCCTTCCCGCAGAGCACCGCCGTGGGATCCTCCACCTCCGCTGCCGTTGGCAGCATCCTCAGCTCTCAGGGAGTGCCCATCTCCTCCGGGGGCTTTGGCCTCTCGGGCTTCGGCAGCCGCTACTGTGGCAGCCGGTGCCTCCCCTGCTAAAGCTGCTGCCTGCACTGAGGCCTCCACTCGGATCGACCTCGTTTCCCCCTTTTCACTCATTAAACTGCTGCTGCATCCCAGCCTGCGCTTCTCTCTCATCCTTTCCCCTAAAGATGCTCTCCCATGATGCCCACGCAGAGACATGTTCCTCAGGGCTGGTTCTGGGAGGGGCGTGTTGGGGATGATTTTGCACTGATTGTCAACCCAGGCTTGCAGTCAGCATGTTTAGTTGCGCACCGGGTGATCCTCTGGTTTCTAAAATTGTCTGCCTTTCTGCATCGCGGTGGAATTACCCGACATCGTTCAGTCACTACCATCCACTTTGTTGTGCACACCTCTTCTTTTTCCTTGGAAAGCTCAACACTGTGATGCGAGTAGTCAGCAGGGAATGTGGTATTGACAAGACATAGGCACTAGCTTCCCAGGAGAGGCCAGGACAACCCATCCTCACCATAGCATTCTCAAAGGAACAGAGGAACACAGTGCAGTGGGCTGCCTTGACAGCCGACCATAGTAGAATACAATCAGAGAATGGTTGTGCTTGGAAGAGACCTTGAAAGATCATCTAGTCCAAGCCCCCTGCCATGGGCAGGGATATCTGGCACTACCTCACGTCCCTCAAAGTTCCGTTGAACCTCACTTTCAACACTGCCAGTGATGGGGCAGCCCATCATTCTCGGGGCAACCTTTTCCAGTGTCTCACCACCCTCATCGTAATCCATTTCTTCCTTACGTCCAAGCTGCATCTACCCGATTTCAGTTTAAAACCTTCTCCTGTCCCTACAGGCCTTGATAAAATGTCTCTCTCCAACTTCCTTATAAGTCCCCTTTATATATTGAAAGGCTGCAATAAGGTCTCCCCAGAGCCTTCTCTTCTCCAGGCTCAACAACCCCACCTCCCTCAGCCTTTCTTCATAGGACAGCTCTTACATCCCCCAGATCATTTTTGTAGGCCTTCTCTGGACCTCAACTGGCATGCTCATGCACAATTTTTCAACCACCAGTGTCTCCAAGTCCTTCTTTGCAGGGCTGCTCTCAGCCGTTTATCCTCCAGTCTGTATTGATATGGAGGATTGCCCCAACGCAGGTGCAGGACCTTGCACTTGGCCTTGTCCAAGTTCCTGAATTTCACATCGGACCATTCCTCAAGCCTGTCAAGATCCCTCTGGACAGCATCCCTTCCCTCAAGCGTACCAGTTGCACCCCTCACCCTGGTGTCATGCACAAACTTGATGAGGGCGCACTCAGTCGCACTATCCATGTCATTGGTGAAGGCAGGAAACAGTCTTGGTCCCAGGACGGACCCCCGAAGGACACCAGTCGTCACTGGTTTCCACTTGGACCTGGAGACGTTGACTGTAACTCTTGGGATGCAGCCAAAGTGCTGTGCTTCAAATGTGTGCAGAAACAGTGCAGACAACACACCAAAGCTTTAGCTAGTTCTGCACAGTGCTTGCTCACCATCAAGGCCGTCTCTCTTTCTCACTCTGCACCCCCCACAGCAGAGGCTAGGGGTGGGCAAGCACCGGGGAGGGGACACCACCAGGACGGCTGACCTGAATTGACCACAAGGCTATTGCATGCCACATAACATCACGCTCAGCAATAAAATCTTGCGCAGTCTTTCCAAAGGAGCAGCTCTTGGGAGAATGCATGGGCCTGAGTCTGCTGCTGCTAGGTGGTGGGTGATTGCCTTTGCACCACTTGGTTTTCTCCCTTCTTTCCCCTTCCCCTCTTAGACTGGCCTGATCTCAGCCCGAGGGTATTTCGCTTTCTTGCTCTTCCAATTCTCCCCCCATCCAAATGGGACAACGGATTGAGAGAGCTGCTGCGGGGTGCTTAGTACTAGTCAGGGGCAGCACACCACACAGGCCCACGGGCAGCGCATGCCCTCCTTGCCCTGCTCCTTCCCGCTCTGTGCCCAGGCTTTCCTGGGAATGTTTCTGCAGAGAGGGGAGCAGGGAGAGACCCGCGCCAGGAAGAGAGGCAGCGGGTGTGGGCTGAGTGTCTCAAAGGGCTGTCCAAGAGCTCTCCAAAGCAGTGCGCAGACCAGCAGCAAAGGCTGCGGAGAGACTTGCCGCCGACAAAGGGGAGCAGCTGAACTGCTGCAGGACACAGCCGCGCGAGATGATACTTCTCCACCCAGAGCCCTGATCAGAAGCTGCCTTGGTAGTAACCAGCCCTGTCTCCCCACGAATCCTTCGGCCCCTGACAAGCAGGGCCACGAAAGGTGCTTTTGCGGCAACCCCATCAAAACAGGTGCGACTCCCAGCACTCTTCCCGCACACCAAGGACTGTCATCAACATCCTGGGCTATATGAGCAGGCGTGCAGACAGCAGAGCGATGGGAGTGGTGATCGCCCTCTGCTCAGCACTCACCTGACGCCATCTAGAACACTGTTTCGCGTTTTGGGCTCTAATGCAAGAAAGACCTTGACTGAATGGAGGGAGTTCAGCGGAGGGTGGGCTGGATGGTGAGGGGGCTGGAGCACTTGGTTGGGGAGGAGAGGCTGAGGGCACAGGGCTCGCTGAGCACGGAGAAGAGAAGGCTTTGGTGGGAGACCTAAAATCATCTCTGCAGTAGCTATGGTCATTCAACTGCCTCGGGTCACTCTGTCCAGCCCCAGAGAGGCACAGAAGTTCAGAAAGCAGATGGTCACACTGAGCATGGCTAAGCATATTCGAAGCAAGCCTGTGTTAACAATCACGGCAGAACCACCTCTAATGACCTCCTCCCAGACCCACCCCTGAGCAACATCTCTCTTCCTGGGCACCTTGGCAAAGTGTCTGCAGGGGAAAGGACGAGGCAAAGGCATGGGCTGGCATGCAGCAGAACTTTAATGAGGCAAGAGGGAAATGAGGTCAAGACGGGTGCAGGTCCCCGTGCAGGGAGCACCAGGGGCATATATGAATCGGCGCCCCATGGCTGTGGCAGAGATCCCGCCAGGTCTCCATCTGCCTGCCCCAGAGACAGAACAGGGCCAGCAGTTCTGCCCTAGGCTGGCTTTGTGGGGCTCACAGCCCACGGGAGTGCAACAGAACAAGGACACAGGAGGGAAAGGAGAGAGCGGAAGAGGGAAAGGGAGGCATGGGCCATGCTTTCGGAGAGCCCAGGCTGGCCCCGTCCTTTTGCAAGGGGTGCTGGCGTTGCTCAGTTCCTCAGGAAACAAGTCGATGCTCTGTCCCCAGTCCGGTACCATCTTGTGGGTCCCTGGGGGCCTTCCCCAGGGCCATCGCCAGCAGCTTTAGCAGGGGAGGCAACTCCTGCCACAGTAGCGGCTGCCGAAGCCCGAGAGGCCAAAGCCCCCGGAGGAGATGGGCACTCCCTGAGAGCTGAGGATGCTGCCAACGGCAGCGGAGGTGGAGGATCCCACGGCGGTGCTCTGCGGGAAGGAGCTGAGGATGGGTCCGGGCAGGGTCACCACCACGGGGGAGGGCTGGATGACAACGGTGGAGTCCTGGCACTGCCTGACACAGGGCTCATTGCAGCTGTTGGCCAGCGGGGTGGGGCCGCAGGGCTGGCAGGGCAGGCACGGGTTGTAGCAGGACATGTCTTGGGGCTGGAGGTGCACCTGGAAGAGAGGGCAGGGGGAAGCAGGGCAGGGGCGATGGGTGAGGAGCAGCCTGTCACCCCACCGCGAGGGAGAAAAACCATGAGCTGGAGACAAGAGCTAGAGGCATTTTAGGGAGGCTCACGGGCTTCACCTTCCCCTCAGCCCAAAACAGCCCTGCCAAGAGCATTCAAGCTCATCGAGGTCCCCGTCTAGCCCATCGCCCACTTCAGCCAAGCATCAGCCTCTCTCCATGCCACACCTTCTCTTCCCTTCCCTCTCCCATCATAGGTAGCCCCACGACCCAGTGTAGGACAAACGGCAGGTACACACTGAGAAAACCCAAAGGAAAACGCAGAGGAGGAAGAGAAAGGGCTTCAGTCTCACCTTCTTCCCAAGGAGATGGAGGTGAGAAGAGTGGATGAGAGAGTGAGGCGAAGGGCCCGCTTTTATACTGCTCCTGCACCGCCCCAGGCCCACAGTCACTGCACGCGGGCAGTAATTTTCCAACAGACTCGCCTCCCAAGCAAAATAGCCTACCTAATGCCACAGGTTGTGGTTTGGTTTCCATCGGTGCTGCCATTTCATTTCCTCATTGCTGACATGCTTGGTGTGCCATGCAGGCTCCTTTCATGTGCTGGGATGAGAGGCCCAAGGATACCCCGGGCAGGGTCATGTCTAACTGCTGGACAGGTCCACCTGGCATTGAATCAGGCAAAGCATGTGGAGGGCAACAAGAAGGTCTTCTTCCACGTAGGTCAGCAGCAAAAGCAAGCCTTGGTCAAAGGCAGCCCCAACCCTGAAGGGGGCAGCTTCCCTGGGGACAGGGCTTACAGCAAAGGTGGAGGTAACTCCAAGGTTTCCTTGCCTTGGTCTTGCTCTGGCAGGGTTTGCCGTCAAGAGATCGCTCTCCTGACATTCCTAGGAATATCTGGAACAGGAAAGACCTGCAGCAGTGGAGGATCGAGTCTGGGAGCATTTAAACCGATTGGACTGCCATGACTGCAAGCGACCTGCTGGGAGGCACCCGAGGGAGTCGGTTGGTGTCACTACAAGGTCGCTCTCAAGTCCCTTTGAAAGTCACAGCAGTCAGGGAATGCATCTGAGGACTGGAGGGAAGCCAGTGAGACTCTTACCAATGGGTAAAAGAGCTGACGGGAGGGAGTCAAGAACGTAGAGCCAGACTCTTCCGAGTCCTATCCAGTGAAGGAACAAGAGGTAACGGGCACATATTGAAATAGGGGAAATTCCAGGAAAACAGAAGAAACCACATTGTTAGTGTGAGCATGGTCAAGCACCGGCTGGGGGTGCCCGGATAAATTGTGGCTTCTCCATCCTTGTAGATATTCAGAGCTTGACAGGACTTGGCCCTAAGAACCTTCCAAAGGCTGACCGTGCTTTGAGCAGGGGCGGTTGGACTAGACGATCTCCAGAGGTCCCTTCCAACCTCAAGGATCCTGTGATTCTGTCATGGGCAAAAGAGAGGTGATGCACAGCTGCCACTGACAAGGATAAATTGCTTAGGAACACTGGAATCAAGGGCAGCCTTGGCTGTCACACCTGAGAAGCAGCGGAGTTCACGATGTGAACACAGGAAGGAAAGCCAGTAGCAGAGTGCTGTCCCTGGCTTTCAGGCATGCCAAATTGGGCCTAGTCAGGCAGCTGGTAGGTAGAATGCCATGGAGGCAGCTGTGAAGGGCAAAGGAGCTCAGAAAAGCTGGCAGCGCCTTAGGCACCTCATGGTCCAAGAGCAAGAAGGGTCCAGCCCGATACTCAGGAAAACAAATTCAATGTCTCAGCAGATCACCTTTGCCTAAGGTGGGACTCAAGGTGGGGAAGCAATGTCAAAAGGCAGCATCCTGGAGGTGGAAGGAGGAACGAGCTGCAAAGGAGGAATTTGGAAATAATTCCTAGGCATGTTGGGATGCTGTTAGGAAAGCCAACTCAGCCTGCATTGAGTCTTGCAAGGGGCATGAAGAGCAACAGGCAACAACCATCAAGAGCAACACAGAATCATAGAATCCTAGAATCGTTTAGGTTGAAAAAGACCTTTAAGATCATCGAGTCCAACCGTTAACCTAGCACTGCCAAGTCCACCACTAAACCATGTCCCTTAGCACTATATCTACCCATCTTTGAAATACCTCCAGGGATGAGGACTCAACACTGCCCTGGGCAGCCTGTGCCAGTGCCTGACTACCCTTTCAGTGAAGAACTTTTTCCTAACATCCAACCTAAACCTGCCCTGGCGCAACTTGAGGCCATTTCCTCTCGTCCTATAGCTTGTTACTGGGGAGAAGAGACCGACCCCCCACCTCGCTGCAACCTCCTTTCAGGCAGTTGTAGAGAGCGATAACATCTCCCCTCAGCCTCCTTTTCTCCAGGCTAAACAACCCCAGCTCCCTCAGCTGCTCCTCCTAAGACTTGTGCTCTACACCCTTCACCAGCTTCGTTGCCCTTCTCTGGCCACGCTCCAGCACCTCAATGTCCTTCCTGTAGTGAGGGCCCAACACTGAACCCAGTACTCGAGGTGCAGCCTCACCAGTGCCAAGTACAAGGGGATGATCACGTCCCCAGTCCTGCTGGCCACACTATTTCTGACGCAAGCCAGGATGCCCTTGGCCTTCTGGGCCACCTGGGCACACTGCCGGCTCATATTCAGCCGGCTGTCGACCAACACCCCCAGCTCCTTTTCCGCCAGGCAGCTCTCCAGACATTCTTCCCCAAGCCTGTAGCGTTGCATGGGCTTGTTGTGACCCAAGTGCAGGACCCAGCACTTTGCCTTGTTGAACCTCATACAGCTGGCCTCGGCCCATCGATCCAGCCTGGCCAGGTCCCTCTGTCGAGACTTTCTACCCTCCAGCAGATCAACACGCCCGCCCAACTTGGTGTCATCTGCAAACTGACTGAGGGTGCACTCAATCGCCTCCTCCAGATCCTTGATAAAGACAGTAAACAGAACTGGCCCCATACTGAGCCCTGGGGAGCAGCACTTGTGACTGGCCGCCAACTGGATTTGGCTCCATTCACCACAAGTTTTTGGGCCTGGCCATCCAGACAGTTTTTCACTGGATACGAAGAGTATCCAAGCCATGAATACCCAGTTTCTCCAGGACAATGCCACAGGAAACAGTGTCAAAGACCTTACTAAAGTCCAGATAGACATCCACAGCCTTTCCCTCATCCACTAAGCGGGTCACCTCATCATTGAAGGAGGTCAGGTCAGTCAAGCAGGACCTGCCTTTCATAAACCCATGCTGACTGGGCCTGATCCCCAGTTGTCCTGTACGTGCCGCGTGAAGGCACTCAGGATGATCTGCTCCAGAGCCTTCCCCAGCACTGCTCCAGTGCTCCCCCACCCTCTGGGTGAAGAACCTTTTCCTAATATCCAACCTAAACTGGGACCTCCCTGGTTAGCCAGGACTGCTGATAGACGATGGAAAGTGGCCTGGTGAGCACCTCCGCCAGCTCCCTCAGTACGTCTGGCTGGATCCCATCCGGCCCCATAGACTTGTCCGTGTCTAAGTGGTGTAGCAGGTCACTAACCATTTCCCTGGGGATTACGGGGGCTTCATTCTGCTCCCTGTCCCTATCTTCTAGCTCAGGGGGCTGGGTACCCCGAGCACAACTGGTCTGACTATTAAAGACTGAGGCAAAGAAGGCATTAAGTACCTCAGTCTTTTCCTTCTCCTCTGTCACTAGGCTTCCCCCCGCATCCAATAAAGGATGGAGATTCTCCTTAGCTCTCCTTTTGCTGCTAATGCATTTGGAGAAACAATTTTTGTTGTCTTTTCCAGCAGTAGCCAGTTGGCAGCAGCCAAAGATTGACAGAGGAACCTGTGGGCCCGCTGCTGACGTGGGTAGCTGATTTCCTGAAGAGTGGACAGAGAGCAGGTTGGGGGGAGTCAATGCCTTCTCGCTCTCAGTATTCACCTACAAGGGCTCCCAGGCCGCTGTGCCCTCTGAAAGAGTTGAAGGAAGGAGGGGGAGGCCTCCCAGCAGTGGGCGGGCTTCAAATCAAGGACTGCCTGAGTCAAGTCAACCCGTACAAGCCAGCTGATGCACTGCAAGGCAGGGCTGCTGTAAAGGGCGACTTAGATGTGCTGGAGGACTGGGCCAAAGGAGTCTCAAAGACCTCACCTTCCTAGCCAAAGAGACCAGGCTGTGGTGAGGAGCTCTCTTGAATACTCCGTGGAGGGAAAGAAAGAGTTGCAAAAAACACCTCCCCACTGTCTGGGAATCATCCCCAGGTCTCAGGCGATACATCTTCTCCTGGCACTAGTGCTTCAGCATGCCTTCTTTCCCATGCCCCAAAGGCCTCCTCAGCCAGGAGCACAACCCAGCACCATTGGAGAGGCAAGGAAACTTGCCCCAACTCCCTGAGCAGCGAGGGCTGGCGGGACCCTGCAGTGCCACGTGCCTGAGGATGCTCAGGCAGGGGATGTGCTCACAAGGGCCCTGGCTACAAAACCAGCTCTCAGACTACATCAAGGAGGCAATGCACTTCCCTGCCCTGCAGACATGGAGGCAGCTGGGACACGGCCCAGGAGGGCAAGGCAATGCCTTCAGTAGGCAAGCTTCCTGGGACAGACTCTCCCTCCCCATGGCGAGTCACACTCTAATTTCGGAATGGCCATGTGTCAGCCTTTTGGCGTGAGGCCAAGCCAGGAGTGCGTGTTGTCTGCAGGCCCGTGTCCCACGCACAGCTGAATTCCCCTCCGGCCAGGGCTGTTCCCTCCCTGCCTCAGGAAAATGAGCTCTGAGCACTGGGCTGTAGTCGAGTACACAGCTCCAGGCCAGGCCATTATGTATCATGCAGGTCAGGGTCCAAAGCGTGTGAACAAAACACATGGTGGGGTGAGGAGAGTGGGAGGAACAAGGCGCTGTCCCGACCCCCAGCACACCCTTCTGGTAGTGAGAGGGGAGGAACCCAACTCCACAGGGCTTGCTGAGGAACCAGGGTTTTGGGGAGGGCAATGGTCTCCTTCCACAAGCCTGCTGATTGCACTGCTTGGGGACCCCCAGAGACTGCCACGAGAGGGGACGCCTTTGCCAAAGAAACCAGCAAAAGTCTTCCCAGAAGGAGAAGCTTTCCTTGGGCGCAGGCGTTTGAAACCAGTAGCGCAGCCCACCTGCCTTTCAGGACGCTGCCAGGCAGTGCTCAGGGACTGCTGGAGCAAGCAAGGAGGCAGGCAGGGAGGGGGAAGGATGCAGCATGTCCTCATTCGCAGAAGCCTCTGGGCACCCAGGAGAGCACTGCATTGGTGGGAAGACATGCCCACCTTCCTGCACAGGCGTTGGAAAACAACCTCACCAGATTTCTCCAGACCCATGTCTTCCATCTGCACAGACACCTCCAGCACTTGCGGGCACATCTTCTGCCTGTACACCCATGATGCTGCTCAGGAAATCCTTGGGCCTCTCATCCCAATACTTCAAAAGAGCGTCCCTGGCCTACTGGTCATGGCAGAAATGAGGAAATGAAATGACGGTGTTGATGGAAACCAAAACACAACCTGTGCCATTAGGTAGCATATTTTGCTTGGGAGGTGAGTCTGTTGGAAAATTACTGCCCGCGTGCAGTGACTGTGGGCCTCGGGCGGTGCAGGAGCAGTATAAAAGCGGGCCCTTCTCCTCACTCTCTCATCCACTCTTCTTGCCTCCACCTCCCTGGGAAGAAGGTGAGTTTGGAGCCCTTTCTCTTCTTCCTCCTCCTCAGCCTGCTCCTCCTTCTGCTGGGTCCTGAGGCTGCTTGCCATGGGAGAGGGAAGGGAGCAGAAGGTGGGACATGCAGAGAGGCTGATGCTTGGCTGAGGTATCTCCTGAGCTATGCGCTAGGTGAAGACCTCCCTGGGCTTAGTCACTTTTGGTGAAGCTCTTTTGCGCTGACGGAAAGGGGCGGCCTTGTGCTGGGGGGATAGGCTGCTCTTCAGCCACCCCTCCTCCTCTCATTCCCCCTGCCCTCTCTCTCCCAGGCGCACCTCCAGCCCCAAGACATGTCCTGCTACAACCCGTGCCTGCCCTGCCAGCCCTGCGGCCCCACCCCGCTGGCCAACAGCTGCAATGAGCCCTGTGTCAGGCAGTGCCAGAACTCCACCGTCGTCATCCAGCCCTCCCCCGTGGTGGTGACCCTGCCCGGACCCATCCTCAGCTCCTTCCCGCAGAGCACCGCCGTGGGATCCTCCACCTCCGCTGCCGTTGGCAGCATCCTCAGCTCTCAGGGAGTGCCCATCTCCTCCGGGGGCTTTGGCCTCTCGGGCTTCGGCAGCCGCTACTGTGGCAGCCGGTGCCTCCCCTGCTAAAGCTGCTGCCTGCACTGAGGCCTCCACTCGGATCGACCTCGTTTCCCCCTTTTCACTCATTAAACTGCTGCTGCATCCCAGCCTGCGCTTCTCTCTCATCCTTTCCCCTAAAGATGCTCTCCCATGATGCCCACGCAGAGACATGTTCCTCAGGGCTGGTTCTGGGAGGGGCGTGTTGGGGATGATTTTGCACTGATTGTCAACCCAGGCTTGCAGTCAGCATGTTTAGTTGCGCACCGGGTGATCCTCTAGTTTCTAAAATTGTCTGCCTTTCTGCATCGCGGTGGAATTACCCGACATCGTTCAGTCACTACCATCCACTTTGTTGTGCACACCTCTTCTTTTTCCTTGGAAAGCTCAACACTGTGATGCGAGTAGTCAGCAGGGAATGTGGTATTGACAAGACATAGGCACTAGCTTCCCAGGAGAGGCCAGGACAACCCATCCTCACCATAGCATTCTCAAAGGAACAGAGGAACACAGTGCAGTGGGCTGCCTTGACAGCCGACCATAGTAGAATACAATCAGAGAATGGTTGTGCTTGGAAGAGACCTTGAAAGATCATCTAGTCCAAGCCCCCTGCCATGGGCAGGGATATCTGGCACTACCTCACGTCCCTCAAAGTTCCGTTGAACCTCACTTTCAACACTGCCAGTGATGGGGCAGCCCATCATTCTCGGGGCAACCTTTTCCAGTGTCTCACCACCCTCATCGTAATCCATTTCTTCCTTACGTCCAAGCTGCATCTACCCGATTTCAGTTTAAAACCTTCTCCTGTCCCTACAGGCCTTGATAAAATGTCTCTCTCCAACTTCCTTATAAGTCCCCTTTATATATTGAAAGGCTGCAATAAGGTCTCCCCAGAGCCTTCTCTTCTCCAGGCTCAACAACCCCACCTCCCTCAGCCTTTCTTCATAGGACAGCTCTTACATCCCCCAGATCATTTTTGTAGGCCTTCTCTGGACCTCAACTGGCATGCTCATGCACAATTTTTCAACCACCAGTGTCTCCAAGTCCTTCTTTGCAGGGCTGCTCTCAGCCGTTTATCCTCCAGTCTGTATTGATATGGAGGATTGCCCCAACGCAGGTGCAGGACCTTGCACTTGGCCTTGTCCAAGTTCCTGAATTTCACATCGGACCATTCCTCAAGCCTGTCAAGATCCCTCTGGACAGCATCCCTTCCCTCAAGCGTACCAGTTGCACCCCTCACCCTGGTGTCATGCACAAACTTGATGAGGGTGCACTCAGTCGCACTATCCATGTCGTTGGTGAAGGCAGGAAACAGTCTTGGTCCCAGGACGGACCCCCGAAGGACACCAGTCGTCACTGGTTTCCACTTGGACCTGGAGACGTTGACTGTAACTCTTGGGATGCAGCCAAAGTGCTGTGCTTCAAATGTGTGCAGAAACAGTGCAGACAACACACCAAAGCTTTAGCTAGTTCTGCACAGTGCTTGCTCACCATCAAGGCCGTCTCTCTTTCTCACTCTGCACCCCCCACAGCAGAGGCTAGGGGTGGGCAAGCACCGGGGAGGGGACACCACCAGGACAGCTGACCTGAATTGACCACAAGGCTATTGCATGCCACATAACATCACGCTCAGCAATAAAATCTTGCGCAGTCTTTCCGAAGGAGCAGCTCTTGGGAGAATGCATGGGCATGAGTCTGCTGCTGCTAGGTGGTGGGTGATTGCCTTTGCACCACTTGGTTTTCTCCCTTCTTTCCCCTTCCCCTCTTAGACTGGCCTGATCTCAGCCCGAGGGTATTTCGCTTTCTTGCTCTTCCAATTCTCCCCCCATCCAAATGGGACAACGGATTGAGAGAGCTGCTGCGGGGTGCTTAGTACTAGTCAGGGGCAGCACACCACACAGGCCCACGGGCAGCGCATGCCCTCCTTGCCCTGCTCCTTCCCTCTCTGTGCCCAGGCTTTCCTGGGAATGTTTCTGCAGAGAGGGGAGCAGGGAGAGACCCGCGCCAGGAAGAGAGGCAGCGGGTGTGGGCTGAGTGTCTCAAAGGGCTGTCCAAGAGCTCTCCAAAGCAGTGCGCAGACCAGCAGCAAAGGCTGCGGAGAGACTTGCCGCCGACAAAGGGGAGCAGCTGAACTGCTGCAGGACACAGCCGCGCGAGATGATACTTCTCCACCCAGAGCCCTGATCAGAAGCTGCCTTGGTAGTAACCAGCCCTGTCTCCCCACGAATCCTTCGGCCCCTGACAAGCAGGGCCACGAAAGGTGCTTTTGCGGCAACCCCATCAAAACAGGTGCGACTCCCAGCACTCTTCCCGCACACCAAGGACTGTCATCAACATCCTGGGCTATATGAGCAGGCGTGCAGACAGCAGAGCGATGGGAGTGGTGATCGCCCTCTGCTCAGCACTCACCTGACGCCATCTAGAACACTGTTTCGCGTTTTGGGCTCTAATGCAAGAAAGACCTTGACTGAATGGAGGGAGTTCAGCGGAGGGTGGGCTGGATGGTGAGGGGGCTGGAGCACTTGGTTGGGGAGGAGAGGCTGAGGGCACAGGGCTCGCTGAGCACGGAGAAGAGAAGGCTTTGGTGGGAGACCTAAAATCATCTCTGCAGTAGCTATGGTCATTCAACTGCCTCGGGTCACTCTGTCCAGCCCCAGAGAGGCACAGAAGTTCAGAAAGCAGATGGTCACACTGAGCATGGCTAAGCATATTCGAAGCAAGCCTGTGTTAACAATCACGGCAGAACCACCTCTAATGACCTCCTCCCAGACCCACCCCTGAGCAACATCTCTCTTCCTGGGCACCTTGGCAAAGTGTCTGCAGGGGAAAGGACGAGGCAAAGGCATGGGCTGGCATGCAGCAGAACTTTAATGAGGCAAGAGGGAAATGAGGTCAAGACGGGTGCAGGTCCCCGTGCAGGGAGCACCAGGGGCATATATGAATCGGCGCCCCATGGCTGTGGCAGAGGTCCCGCCAGGTCTCCATCTGCCT
This sequence comes from Platalea leucorodia, assembly GCF_965183815.1. Taxonomy (NCBI): domain Eukaryota; kingdom Metazoa; phylum Chordata; class Aves; order Pelecaniformes; family Threskiornithidae; genus Platalea; species Platalea leucorodia. Next base: position 1,621,829 of record NC_138844.1, read on the forward strand.
GCCCCAGAGACAGAGCAGGGCCAGCAGTTCTGCCCTAGGCTGGCTTTGTGGGGCTCACAGCCCACGGGAGCGCAACAGAACAAGGACACAGGAGGGAAAGGAGAGAGCGGAAGAGGGGAAAGGCAGGCATGGGCCGTGCTTTTGGAGAGCCCAGGCTGGCCCCGTCCTTTTGCAAGGGGTGCTGGCGTTGCTCAGTTCCTCAGAAAACAAGTCGATGCTCTGTCCCCAGTCCGGTACCATCTTGTGGGTCCCTGGGGGCCTTCCCCAGGGCCATCGCCAGCAGCTTTAGCAGGGGAGGCAACTCCTGCCACAGTAGCGGCTGCCGAAGCCCGAGAGGCCAAAGCCCCCGGAGGAGATGGGCACTCCCTGAGAGCTGAGGATGCTGCCAACGGCAGCGGAGGTGGAGGATCCCACGGCGGTGCTCTGCGGGAAGGAGCTGAGGATGGGTCCGGGCAGGGTCACCACCACGGGGGAGGGCTGGATGACAACGGTGGAGTCCTGGCACTGCCTGACACAGGGCTCATTGCAGCTGTTGGCCAGCGGGGTGGGGCCGCAGGGCTGGCAGGGCAGGCACGGGTTGTAGCAGGACATGTCTTGGGGCTGGAGGTGCACCTGGAAGAGAGGGCAGGGGGAAGCAGGGCAGGGGCGATGGGTGAGGAGCAGCCTGTCACCCCACCGCGAGGGAGAAAAACCATGAGCTGGAGACAAGAGCTAGAGGCATTTTAGGGAGGCTCACGGGCTTCACCTTCCCCTCAGCCCAAAACAGCCCTGCCAAGAGCATTCAAGCTCATCGAGGTCCCCGTCTAGCCCATCGCCCACTTCAGCCAAGCATCAGCCTCTCTCCATGCCACACCTTCTCTTCCCTTCCCTCTCCCATCATAGGTAGCCCCACGACCCAGTGTAGGACAAACGGCAGGTACACACTGAGAAAACCCAAAGGAAAACGCAGAGGAGGAAGAGAAAGGGCTTCAGACTCACCTTCTTCCCAAGGAGATGGAGGTGAGAAGAGTGGATGAGAGAGTGAGGCGAAGGGCCCGCTTTTATACTGCTCCTGCACCGCCCCAGGCCCACAGTCACTGCACGCGGGCAGTAATTTTCCAACAGACTCGCCTCCCAAGCAAAATAGCCTACCTAATGCCACAGGTTGTGGTTTGGTTTCCATCGGTGCTGCCATTTCATTTCCTCATTGCTGACATGCTTGGTGTGCCATGCAGGCTCCTTTCATGTGCTGGGATGAGAGGCCCAAGGATACCCCGGGCAGGGTCATGTCTAACTGCTGGACAGGTCCACCTGGCATTGAATCAGGCAAAGCATGTGGAGGGCAACAAGAAGGTCTTCTTCCACGTAGGTCAGCAGCAAAAGCAAGCCTTGGTCAAAGGCAGCCCCAACCCTGAAGGGGGCAGCTTCCCTGGGGACAGGGCTTACAGCAAAGGTGGAGGTAACTCCAAGGTTTCCTTGCCTTGGTCTTGCTCTGGCAGGGTTTGCCGTCAAGAGATCGCTCTCCTGACATTCCTAGGAATATCTGGACCAGGAAAGACCTGCAGCAGTGGAGGATCGGGTCTGGGAGCATTTAAACCGATTGGACTGCCATGACTGCAAGCGACCTGCTGGGAGGCACCCGAGGGAGTCGGTTGGTGTCACTACAAGGTCGCTCTCAAGTCCCTTTGAAAGTCACAGCAGTCAGGGAATGCATCTGAGGACTGGAGGGAAGCCAGTGAGACTCTTACCAATGGGTAAAAGAGCTGACGGGAGGGAGTCAAGAACGTAGAGCCAGACTCTTCCGAGTCCTATCCAGTGAAGGAACAAGAGGTAACGGGCACATATTGAAATAGGGGAAATTCCAGGAAAACAGAAGAAACCACATTGTTAGTGTGAGCATGGTCAAGCACCGGCTGGGGGTGCCCGGATAAATTGTGGCTTCTCCATCCTTGTAGATATTCAGAGCTTGACAGGACTTGGCCCTAAGAACCTTCCAAAGGCTGACCGTGCTTTGAGCAGGGGCGGTTGGACTAGACGATCTCCAGAGGTCCCTTCCAACCTCAAGGATCCTGTGATTCTGTCATGGGCAAAAGAGAGGTGATGCACAGCTGCCACTGACAAGGATAAATTGCTTAGGAACACTGGAATCAAGGGCAGCCTTGGCTGTCACACCTGAGAAGCAGCGGAGTTCACGATGTGAACACAGGAAGGAAAGCCAGTAGCAGAGTGCTGTCCCTGGCTTTCAGGCATGCCAAATTGGGCCTAGTCAGGCAGCTGGTAGGTAGAATGCCATGGAGGCAGCTGTGAAGGGCAAAGGAGCTCAGAAAAGCTGGCAGCGCCTTAGGCACCTCATGGTCCAAGAGCAAGAAGGGTCCAGCCTGATACTCAGGAAAACAAATTCAATGTCTCAGCAGATCACCTTTGCCTAAGGTGGGACTCAAGGTGGGGAAGCAATGTCAAAAGGCAGCATCCTGGAGGTGGAAGGAGGAACGAGCTGCAAAGGAGGAATTTGGAAATAATTCCTAGGCATGTTGGGATGCTGTTAGGAAAGCCAACTCAGCCTGCATTGAGTCTTGCAAGGGGCATGAAGAGCAACAGGCAACAACCATCAAGAGCAACACAGAATCATAGAATCCTAGAATCGTTTAGGTTGAAAAAGACCTTTAAGATCATCGAGTCCAACCGTTAACCTAGCACTGCCAAGTCCACCACTAAACCATGTCCCTTAGCACTATATCTACCCATCTTTGAAATACCTCCAGGGATGAGGACTCAACCACTGCCCTGGGCAGCCTGTGCCAGTGCCTGACTACCCTTTCAGTGAAGAACTTTTTCCTAACATCCAACCTAAACCTGCCCTGGCGCAACTTGAGGCCATTTCCTCTCGTCCTATAGCTTGTTACTGGGGAGAAGAGACCGACCCCCCACCTCGCTGCAACCTCCTTTCAGGCAGTTGTAGAGAGCGATAACATCTCCCCTCAGCCTCCTTTTCTCCAGGCTAAACAACCCCAGCTCCCTCAGCTGCTCCTCCTAAGACTTGTGCTCTACACCCTTCACCAGCTTCGTTGCCCTTCTCTGGCCACGCTCCAGCACCTCAATGTCCTTCCTGTAGTGAGGGCCCAACACTGAACCCAGTACTCGAGGTGCAGCCTCACCAGTGCCAAGTACAAGGGGATGATCACGTCCCCAGTCCTGCTGGCCACACTATTTCTGACGCAAGCCAGGATGCCCTTGGCCTTCTGGGCCACCTGGGCACACTGCCGGCTCATATTCAGCCGGCTGTCGACCAACACCCCCAGCTCCTTTTCCGCCAGGCAGCTCTCCAGACATTCTTCCCCAAGCCTGTAGCGTTGCATGGGCTTGTTGTGACCCAAGTGCAGGACCCAGCACTTTGCCTTGTTGAACCTCATACAGCTGGCCTCGGCCCATCGATCCAGCCTGGCCAGGTCCCTCTGTCGAGACTTTCTACCCTCCAGCAGATCAACACGCCCGCCCAACTTGGTGTCATCTGCAAACTGACTGAGGGTGCACTCAATCGCCTCCTCCAGATCCTTGATAAAGACAGTAAACAGAACTGGCCCCATACTGAGCCCTGGGGAGCAGCACTTGTGACTGGCCGCCAACTGGATTTGGCTCCATTCACCACAAGTTTTTGGGCCTGGCCATCCAGACAGTTTTTCACTGGATACGAAGAGTATCCAAGCCATGAATACCCAGTTTCTCCAGGACAATGCCACAGGAAACAGTGTCAAAGACCTTACTAAAGTCCAGATAGACATCCACAGCCTTTCCCTCATCCGCTAAGCGGGTCACCTCATCATTGAAGGAGGTCAGGTCAGTCAAGCAGGACCTGCCTTTCATAAACCCATGCTGACTGGGCCTGATCCCCAGTTGTCCTGTACGTGCCGCGTGAAGGCACTCAGGATGATCTGCTCCAGAGCCTTCCCCAGCACTGCTCCAGTGCTCCCCCACCCTCTGGGTGAAGAACCTTTTCCTAATATCCAACCTAAACTGGGACCTCCCTGGTTAGCCAGGACTGCTGATAGACGATGGAAAGTGGCCTGGTGAGCACCTCCGCCAGCTCCCTCAGTACGTCTGGCTGGATCCCATCCGGCCCCATAGACTTGTCCGTGTCTAAGTGGTGTAGCAGGTCACTAACCATTTCCCTGGGGATTACGGGGGCTTCATTCTGCTCCCTGTCCCTATCTTCTAGCTCAGGGGGCTGGGTACCCCGAGCACAACTGGTCTGACTATTAAAGACTGAGGCAAAGAAGGCATTAAGTACCTCAGTCTTTTCCTTCTCCTCTGTCACTAGGCTTCCCCCCGCATCCAATAAAGGATGGAGATTCTCCTTAGCTCTCCTTTTGCTGCTAATGCATTTGGAGAAACAATTTTTGTTGTCTTTTCCAGCAGTAGCCAGTTGGCAGCAGCCAAAGATTGACAGAGGAACCTGTGGGCCCGCTGCTGACGTGGGTAGCTGATTTCCTGAAGAGTGGACAGAGAGCAGGTTGGGGGGAGTCAATGCCTTCTCGCTCTCAGTATTCACCTACAAGGGCTCCCAGGCCGCTGTGCCCTCTGAAAGAGTTGAAGGAAGGAGGGGGAGGCCTCCCAGCAGTGGGCGGGCTTCAAATCAAGGACTGCCTGAGTCAAGTCAACCCGTACAAGCCAGCTGATGCACTGCAAGGCAGGGCTGCTGTAAAGGGCGACTTAGATGTGCTGGAGGACTGGGCCAAAGGAGTCTCAAAGACCTCACCTTCCTAGCCAAAGAGACCAGGCTGTGGTGAGGAGCTCTCTTGAATACTCCGTGGAGGGAAAGAAAGAGTTGCAAAAAACACCTCCCCACTGTCTGGGAATCATCCCCAGGTCTCAGGCGATACATCTTCTCCTGGCAGTAGTGCTTCAGCATGCCTTCTTTCCCATGCCCCAAAGGCCTCCTCAGCCAGGAGCACAACCCAGCACCATTGGAGAGGCAAGGAAACTTGCCCCAACTCCCTGAGCAGCGAGGGCTGGCGGGACCCTGCAGTGCCACGTGCCTGAGGATGCTCAGGCAGGGGATGTGCTCACAAGGGCCCTGGCTACAAAACCAGCTCTCAGACTACATCAAGGAGGCAATGCACTTCCCTGCCCTGCAGACATGGAGGCAGCTGGGACACGGCCCAGGAGGGCAAGGCAATGCCTTCAGTAGGCAAGCTTCCTGGGACAGACTCTCCCTCCCCATGGCGAGTCACACTCTAATTTCGGAATGGCCATGTGTCAGCCTTTTGGCGTGAGGCCAAGCCAGGAGTGCGTGTTGTCTGCAGGCCCGTGTCCCACGCACAGCTGAATTCCCCTCCGGCCAGGGCTGTTCCCTCCCTGCCTCAGGAAAATGAGCTCTGAGCACTGGGCTGTAGTCGAGTACACAGCTCCAGGCCAGGCCATTATGTATCATGCAGGTCAGGGTCCAAAGCGTGTGAACAAAGCACATGGTGGGGTGAGGAGAGTGGGAGGAACAAGGCGCTGTCCCGACCCCCAGCACACCCTTCTGGTAGTGAGAGGGGAGGAACCCAACTCCACAGGGCTTGCTGAGGAACCAGGGTTTTGGGGAGGGCAATGGTCTCCTTCCACAAGCCTGCTGATTGCACTGCTTGGGGACCCCCAGAGACTGCCACGAGAGGGGACGCCTTTGCCAAAGAAACCAGCAAAAGTCTTCCCAGAAGGAGAAGCTTTCCTTGGGCGCAGGCGTTTGAAACCAGTAGCGCAGCCCACCTGCCTTTCAGGACGCTGCCAGGCAGTGCTCAGGGACTGCTGGAGCAAGCAAGGAGGCAGGCAGGGAGGGGGAAGGATGCAGCATGTCCTCATTCGCAGAAGCCTCTGGGCACCCAGGAGAGCACTGCATTGGTGGGAAGACATGCCCACCTTCCTGCACAGGCGTCGGAAAACAACCTCACCAGATTTCTCCAGACCCATGTCTTCCATCTGCACAGACACCTCCAGCACTTGCGGGCACATCTTCTGCCTGTACACCCATGATGCTGCTCAGGAAATCCTTGGGCCTCTCATCCCAATACTTCAAAAGAGCGTCCCTGGCCTACTGGTCATGGCAGAAATGAGGAAATGAAATGACGGTGTTGATGGAAACCAAAACACAACCTGTGCCATTAGGTAGCATATTTTGCTTGGGAGGTGAGTCTGTTGGAAAATTACTGCCCGCGTGCAGTGACTGTGGGCCTGGGGCGGTGCAGGAGCAGTATAAAAGCGGGCCCTTCTCCTCACTCTCTCATCCACTCTTCTTGCCTCCACCTCCCTGGGAAGAAGGTGAGTTTGGAGCCCTTTCTCTTCTTCCTCCTCCTCAGCCTGCTCCTCCTTCTGCTGGGTCCTGAGGCTGCTTGCCATGGGAGAGGGAAGGGAGCAGAAGGTGGGACATGCAGAGAGGCTGATGCTTGGCTGAGGTATCTCCTGAGCTATGCGCTAGGTGAAGACCTCCCTGGGCTTACTCACTTTTGGTGAAGCTCTTTTGGGCTGACGGAAAGGGGCGGCCTTGTGCTGGGGGGATAGGCTGCTCTTCAGCCACCCCTCCTCCTCTCATTCCCCCTGCCCTCTCTCTCCCAGGCGCACCTCCAGCCCCAAGACATGTCCTGCTACAACCCGTGCCTGCCCTGCCAGCCCTGCGGCCCCACCCCGCTGGCCAACAGCTGCAATGAGCCCTGTGTCAGGCAGTGCCAGGACTCCACCGTCGTCATCCAGCCCTCCCCCGTGGTGGTGACCCTGCCTGGACCCATCCTCAGCTCCTTCCCGCAGAGCACCGCCGTGGGATCCTCCACCTCCGCTGCCGTTGGCAGCATCCTCAGCTCTCAGGGAGTGCCCATCTCCTCCGGGGGCTTTGGCCTCTCGGGCTTCGGCAGCCGCTACTGTGGCAGCCGGTGCCTCCCCTGCTAAAGCTGCTGCCTGCACTGAGGCCTCCACTCGGATCGACCTCGTTTCCCCCTTTTCACTCATTAAACTGCTGCTGCATCCCAGCCTGCGCTTCTCTCTCATCCTTTCCCCTAAAGATGCTCTCCCATGATGCCCACGCAGAGACATGTTCCTCAGGGCTGGTTCTGGGAGGGGCGTGTTGGGGATGATTTTGCACTGATTGTCAACCCAGGCTTGCAGTCAGCATGTTTAGTTGCGCACCGGGTGATCCTCTAGTTTCTAAAATTGTCTGCCTTTCTGCATCGCGGTGGAATTACCCGACATCGTTCAGTCACTACCATCCACTGTGTTGTGCACACCTCTTCTTTTTCCTTGGAAAGCTCAACACTGTGATGCGAGTAGTCAGCAGGGAATGTGGTATTGACAAGACATAGGCACTAGCTTCCCAGGAGAGGCCAGGACAACCCATCCTCACCATAGCATTCTCAAAGGAACAGAGGAACACAGTGCAGTGGGCTGCCTTGACAGCCGACCATAGTAGAATACAATCAGAGAATGGTTGTGCTTGGAAGAGACCTTGAAAGATCATCTAGTCCAAGCCCCCTGCCATGGGCAGGGATATCTGGCACTACCTCACGTCCCTCAAAGTTCCGTTGAACCTCACTTTCAACACTGCCAGTGATGGGGCAGCCCATCATTCTCGGGGCAACCTTTTCCAGTGTCTCACCACCCTCATCGTAATCCATTTCTTCCTTACGTCCAAGCTGCATCTACCCGATTTCAGTTTAAAACCTTCTCCTGTCCCTACAGGCCTTGATAAAATGTCTCTCTCCAACTTCCTTATAAGTCCCCTTTATATATTGAAAGGCTGCAATAAGGTCTCCCCAGAGCCTTCTCTTCTCCAGGCTCAACAACCCCACCTCCCTCAGCCTTTCTTCATAGGACAGCTCTTACATCCCCCAGATCATTTTTGTAGGCCTTCTCTGGACCTCAACTGGCATGCTCATGCACAATTTTTCAACCACCAGTGTCTCCAAGTCCTTCTTTGCAGGGCTGCTCTCAGCCGTTTATCCTCCAGTCTGTATTGATATGGAGGATTGCCCCAACGCAGGTGCAGGACCTTGCACTTGGCCTTGTCCAAGTTCCTGAATTTCACATCGGACCATTCCTCAAGCCTGTCAAGATCCCTCTGGACAGCATCCCTTCCCTCAAGCGTACCAGTTGCACCCCTCACCCTGGTGTCATGCACAAACTTGATGAGGGCGCACTCAGTCGCACTATCCATGTCATTGGTGAAGGCAGGAAACAGTCTTGGTCCCAGGACGGACCCCCGAAGGACACCAGTCGTCACTGGTTTCCACTTGGACCTGGAGACGTTGACTGTAACTCTTGGGATGCAGCCAAAGTGCTGTGCTTCAAATGTGTGCAGAAACAGCGCAGACAACACACCAAAGCTTTAGCTAGTTCTGCACAGTGCTTGCTCACCATCAAGGCCGTCTCTCTTTCTCACTCTGCACCCCCCACAGCAGAGGCTAGGGGTGGGCAAGCACCGGGGAGGGGACACCACCAGGACAGCTGACCTGAATTGACCACAAGGCTATTGCATGCCACATAACATCACGCTCAGCAATAAAATCTTGCGCAGTCTTTCCGAAGGAGCAGCTCTTGGGAGAATGCATGGGCATGAGTCTGCTGCTGCTAGGTGGTGGGTGATTGCCTTTGCACCACTTGGTTTTCTCCCTTCTTTCCCCTTCCCCTCTTAGACTGGCCTGATCTCAGCCCGAGGGTATTTCGCTTTCTTGCTCTTCCAATTCTCCCCCCATCCAAATGGGACAACGGATTGAGAGAGCTGCTGCGGGGTGCTTAGTACTAGTCAGGGGCAGCACACCACACAGGCCCACGGGCAGCGCATGCCCTCCTTGCCCTGCTCCTTCCCTCTCTGTGCCCAGGCTTTCCTGGGAATGTTTCTGCAGAGGGGGGAGCAGGGAGAGACCCGCGCCAGGAAGAGAGGCAGCGGGTGTGGGCTGAGTGTCTCAAAGGGCTGTCCAAGAGCTCTCCAAAGCAGTGCGCAGACCAGCAGCAAAGGCTGCGGAGAGACTTGCCGCCGACAAAGGGGAGCAGCTGAACTGCTGCAGGACACAGCCACGCGAGATGATACTTCTCCACCCAGAGCCCTGATCAGAAGCTGCCTTGGTAGTAACCAGCCCTGTCTCCCCACGAATCCTTCGGCCCCTGACAAGCAGGGCCACGAAAGGTGCTTTTGCGGCAACCCCATCAAAACAGGTGCGACTCCCAGCACTCTTCCCGCACACCAAGGACTGTCATCAACATCCTGGGCTATATGAGCAGGCGTGCAGACAGGAGAGCGATGGGAGTGGTGATCGCCCTCTGCTCAGCACTCACCTGACGCCATCTAGAACACTGTTTCGCGTTTTGGGCTCTAATGCAAGAAAGACCTTGACTGAATGGAGGGAGTTCAGCGGAGGGTGGGCTGGATGGTGAGGGGGCTGGAGCACTTGGTTGGGGAGGAGAGGCTGAGGGCACAGGGCTCGCTGAGCACGGAGAAGAGAAGGCTTTGGTGGGAGACCTAAAATCATCTCTGCAGTAGCTATGGTCATTCAACTGCCTCGGGTCACTCTGTCCAGCCCCAGAGAGGCACAGAAGTTCAGAAAGCAGATGGTCACACTGAGCATGGCTAAGCATATTCGAAGCAAGCCTGTGTTAACAATCACGGCAGAACCACCTCTAATGACCTCCTCCCAGACCCACCCCTGAGCAACATCTCTCTTCCTGGGCACCTTGGCAAAGTGTCTGCAGGGGAAAGGACGAGGCAAAGGCATGGGCTGGCATGCAGCAGAACTTTAATGAGGCAAGAGGGAAATGAGGTCAAGACGGGTGCAGGTCCCCGTGCAGGGAGCACCAGGGGCATATATGAATCGGCGCCCCATGGCTGTGGCAGAGGTCCCGCCAGGTCTCCATCTGCCTGCCCCAGAGACAGAGCAGGGCCAGCAGTTCTGCCCTAGGCTGGCTTTGTGGGGCTCACAGCCCACGGGAGCGCAACAGAACAAGGACACAGGAGGGAAAGGAGAGAGCGGAAGAGGGGAAAGGCAGGCATGGGCCGTGCTTTTGGAGAGCCCAGGCTGGCCCCGTCCTTTTGCAAGGGGTGCTGGCGTTGCTCAGTTCCTCAGAAAACAAGTCGATGCTCTGTCCCCAGTCCGGTACCATCTTGTGGGTCCCTGGGGGCCTTCCCCAGGGCCATCGCCAGCAGCTTTAGCAGGGGAGGCAACTCCTGCCACAGTAGCGGCTGCCGAAGCCCGAGAGGCCAAAGCCCCCGGAGGAGATGGGCACTCCCTGAGAGCTGAGGATGCTGCCAACGGCAGCGGAGGTGGAGGATCCCACGGCGGTGCTCTGCGGGAAGGAGCTGAGGATGGGTCCGGGCAGGGTCACCACCACGGGGGAGGGCTGGATGACGACGGTGGAGTCCTGGCACTGCCTGACACAGGGCTCATTGCAGCTGTTGGCCAGCGGGGTGGGGCCGCAGGGCTGGCAGGGCAGGCACGGGTTGTAGCAGGACATGTCTTGGGGCTGGAGGTGCACCTGGAAGAGAGGGCAGGGGGAAGCAGGGCAGGGGCGATGGGTGAGGAGCAGCCTGTCACCCCACCGCGAGGGAGAAAAACCATGAGCTGGAGACAAGAGCTAGAGGCATTTTAGGGAGGCTCACGGGCTTCACCTTCCCCTCAGCCCAAAACAGCCCTGCCAAGAGCATTCAAGCTCATCGAGGTCCCCGTCTAGCCCATCGCCCACTTCAGCCAAGCATCAGCCTCTCTCCATGCCACACCTTCTCTTCCCTTCCCTCTCCCATCATAGGTAGCCCCACGACCCAGTGTAGGACAAACGGCAGGTACACACTGAGAAAACCCAAAGGAAAACGCAGAGGAGGAAGAGAAAGGGCTTCAGACTCACCTTCTTCCCAAGGAGATGGAGGTGAGAAGAGTGGATGAGAGAGTGAGGAGAAGGGCCCGCTTTTATACTGCTCCTGCACCGCCCCAGGCCCACAGTCACTGCACGCGGGCAGTAATTTTCCAACAGACTCACCTCCCAAGCAAAATAGCCTACCTAGTGCCACAGGTTGTGGTTTGGTTTCCATCGGTGCTGCCATTTCATTTCCTCATTGCTGACATGCTTGGTGTGCCATGCAGGCTCCTTTCATGTGCTGGGATGAGAGGCCCAAGGATACCCCGGGCAGGGTCATGTCTAACTGCTGGACAGGTCCACCTGGCATTGAATCAGGCAAAGCATGTGGAGGGCAACAAGAAGGTCTTCTTCCACGTAGGTCAGCAGCAAAAGCAAGCCTTGGTCAAAGGCAGCCCCAACCCTGAAGGGGGCAGCTTCCCTGGGGACAGGGCTTACAGCAAAGGTGGAGGTAACTCCAAGGTTTCCTTGCCTTGGTCTTGCTCTGGCAGGGTTTGCCGTCAAGAGATCGCTCTCCTGACATTCCTAGGAATATCTGGACCAGGAAAGACCTGCAGCAGTGGAGGATCGGGTCTGGGAGCATTTAAACCGATTGGACTGCCATGACTGCAAGCGACCTGCTGGGAGGCACCCGAGGGAGTCGGTTGGTGTCACTACAAGGTCGCTCTCAAGTCCCTTTGAAAGTCACAGCAGTCAGGGAATGCATCTGAGGACTGGAGGGAAGCCAGTGAGACTCTTACCAATGGGTAAAAGAGCTGACGGGAGGGAGTCAAGAACGTAGAGCCAGACTCTTCCGAGTCCTATCCAGTGAAGGAACAAGAGGTAACGGGCACATATTGAAATAGGGGAAATTCCAGGAAAACAGAAGAAACCACATTGTTAGTGTGAGCATGGTCAAGCACCGGCTGGGGGTGCCCGGATAAATTGTGGCTTCTCCATCCTTGTAGATATTCAGAGCTTGACAGGACTTGGCCCTAAGAACCTTCCAAAGGCTGACCGTGCTTTGAGCAGGGGCGGTTGGACTAGACGATCTCCAGAGGTCCCTTCCAACCTCAAGGATCCTGTGATTCTGTCATGGGCAAAAGAGAGGTGATGCACAGCTGCCACTGACAAGGATAAATTGCTTAGGAACACTGGAATCAAGGGCAGCCTTGGCTGTCACACCTGAGAAGCAGCGGAGTTCACGATGTGAACACAGGAAGGAAAGCCAGTAGCAGAGTGCTGTCCCTGGCTTTCAGGCATGCCAAATTGGGCCTAGTCAGGCAGCTGGTAGGTAGAATGCCATGGAGGCAGCTGTGAAGGGCAAAGGAGCTCAGAAAAGCTGGCAGCGCCTTAGGCACCTCATGGTCCAAGAGCAAGAAGGGTCCAGCCTGATACTCAGGAAAACAAATTCAATGTCTCAGCAGATCACCTTTGCCTAAGGTGGGACTCAAGGTGGGGAAGCAATGTCAAAAGGCAGCATCCTGGAGGTGGAAGGAGGAACGAGCTGCAAAGGAGGAATTTGGAAATAATTCCTAGGCATGTTGGGATGCTGTTAGGAAAGCCAACTCAGCCTGCATTGAGTCTTGCAAGGGGCATGAAGAGCAACAGGCAACAACCATCAAGAGCAACACAGAATCATAGAATCCTAGAATCGTTTAGGTTGAAAAAGACCTTTAAGATCATCGAGTCCAACCGTTAACCTAGCACTGCCAAGTCCACCACTAAACCATGTCCCTTAGCACTATATCTACCCATCTTTGAAATACCTCCAGGGATGAGGACTCAACCACTGCCCTGGGCAGCCTGTGCCAGTGCCTGACTACCCTTTCAGTGAAGAACTTTTTCCTAACATCCAACCTAAACCTGCCCTGGCGCAACTTGAGGCCATTTCCTCTCGTCCTATAGCTTGTTACTGGGGAGAAGAGACCGACCCCCCACCTCGCTGCAACCTCCTTTCAGGCAGTTGTAGAGAGCGATAACATCTCCCCTCAGCCTCCTTTTCTCCAGGCTAAACAACCCCAGCTCCCTCAGCTGCTCCTCCTAAGACTTGTGCTCTACACCCTTCACCAGCTTCGTTGCCCTTCTCTGGCCACGCTCCAGCACCTCAATGTCCTTCCTGTAGTGAGGGCCCAACACTGAACCCAGTACTCGAGGTGCAGCCTCACCAGTGCCAAGTACAAGGGGATGATCACGTCCCCAGTCCTGCTGGCCACACTATTTCTGACGCAAGCCAGGATGCCCTTGGCCTTCTGGGCCACCTGGGCACACTGCCGGCTCATATTCAGCCGGCTGTCGACCAACACCCCCAGCTCCTTTTCCGCCAGGCAGCTCTCCAGACATTCTTCCCCAAGCCTGTAGCGTTGCATGGGCTTGTTGTGACCCAAGTGCAGGACCCAGCACTTTGCCTTGTTGAACCTCATACAGCTGGCCTCGGCCCATCGATCCAGCCTGGCCAGGTCCCTCTGTCGAGACTTTCTACCCTCCAGCAGATCAACACGCCCGCCCAACTTGGTGTCATCTGCAAACTGACTGAGGGTGCACTCAATCGCCTCCTCCAGATCCTTGATAAAGACAGTAAACAGAACTGGCCCCATACTGAGCCCTGGGGAGCAGCACTTGTGACTGGCCGCCAACTGGATTTGGCTCCATTCACCACAAGTTTTTGGGCCTGGCCATCCAGACAGTTTTTCACTGGATACGAAGAGTATCCAAGCCATGAATACCCAGTTTCTCCAGGACAATGCCACAGGAAACAGTGTCAAAGACCTTACTAAAGTCCAGATAGACATCCACAGCCTTTCCCTCATCCACTAAGCAGGTCACCTCATCATTGAAGGAGGTCAGGTCAGTCAAGCAGGACCTGCCTTTCATAAACCCATGCTGACTGGGCCTGATCCCCAGTTGTCCTGTACGTGCCGCGTGAAGGCACTCAGGATGATCTGCTCCAGAGCCTTCCCCAGCACTGCTCCAGTGCTCCCCCACCCTCTGGGTGAAGAACCTTTTCCTAATATCCAACCTAAACTGGGACCTCCCTGGTTAGCCAGGACTGCTGATAGACGATGGAAAGTGGCCTGGTGAGCACCTCCGCCAGCTCCCTCAGTACGTCTGGCTGGATCCCATCCGGCCCCATAGACTTGTCCGTGTCTAAGTGGTGTAGCAGGTCACTAACCATTTCCCTGGGGATTACGGGGGCTTCATTCTGCTCCCTGTCCCTATCTTCTAGCTCAGGGGGCTGGGTACCCCGAGCACAACTGGTCTGACTATTAAAGACTGAGGCAAAGAAGGCATTAAGTACCTCAGTCTTTTCCTTCTCCTCTGTCACTAGGCTTCCCCCCGCATCCAATAAAGGATGGAGATTCTCCTTAGCTCTCCTTTTGCTGCTAATGCATTTGGAGAAACAATTTTTGTTGTCTTTTCCAGCAGTAGCCAGTTGGCAGCAGCCAAAGATTGACAGAGGAACCTGTGGGCCCGCTGCTGACGTGGGTAGCTGATTTCCTGAAGAGTGGACAGAGAGCAGGTTGGGGGGAGTCAATGCCTTCTCGCTCTCAGTATTCACCTACAAGGGCTCCCAGGCCGCTGTGCCCTCTGAAAGAGTTGAAGGAAGGAGGGGGAGGCCTCCCAGCAGTGGGCGGGCTTCAAATCAAGGACTGCCTGAGTCAAGTCAACCCGTACAAGCCAGCTGATGCACTGCAAGGCAGGGCTGCTGTAAAGGGCGACTTAGATGTGCTGGAGGACTGGGCCAAAGGAGTCTCAAAGACCTCACCTTCCTAGCCAAAGAGACCAGGCTGTGGTGAGGAGCTCTCTTGAATACTCCGTGGAGGGAAAGAAAGAGTTGCAAAAAACACCTCCCCACTGTCTGGGAATCATCCCCAGGTCTTAGGCGATACATCTTCTCCTGGCAGTAGTGCTTCAGCATGCCTTCTTTCCCATGCCCCAAAGGCCTCCTCAGCCAGGAGCACAACCCAGCACCATTGGAGAGGCAAGGAAACTTGCCCCAACTCCCTGAGCAGCGAGGGCTGGCGGGACCCTGCAGTGCCACGTGCCTGAGGATGCTCAGGCAGGGGATGTGCTCACAAGGGCCCTGGCTACAAAACCAGCTCTCAGACTACATCAAGGAGGCAATGCACTTCCCTGCCCTGCAGACATGGAGGCAGCTGGGACACGGCCCAGGAGGGCAAGGCAATGCCTTCAGTAGGCAAGCTTCCTGGGACAGACTCTCCCTCCCCATGGCGAGTCACACTCTAATTTCGGAATGGCCATGTGTCAGCCTTTTGGCGTGAGGCCAAGCCAGGAGTGCGTGTTGTCTGCAGGCCCGTGTCCCACGCACAGCTGAATTCCCCTCCGGCCAGGGCTGTTCCCTCCCTGCCTCAGGAAAATGAGCTCTGAGCACTGGGCTGTAGTCGAGTACACAGCTCCAGGCCAGGCCATTATGTATCATGCAGGTCAGGGTCCAAAGCGTGTGAACAAAGCACATGGTGGGGTGAGGAGAGTGGGAGGAACAAGGCGCTGTCCCGACCCCCAGCACACCCCTCTGGTAGTGAGAGGGGAGGAACCCAACCCCACAGGGCTTGCTGAGGAACCAGGGTTTTGGGGAGGGCAATGGTCTCCTTCCACAAGCCTGCTGATTGCACTGCTTGGGGACCCCCAGAGACTGCCACGAGAGGGGACGCCTTTGCCAAAGAAACCAGCAAAAGTCTTCCCAGAAGGAGAAGCTTTCCTTGGGCGCAGGCGTTTGAAACCAGTAGCGCAGCCCACCTGCCTTTCAGGACGCTGCCAGGCAGTGCTCAGGGACTGCTGGAGCAAGCAAGGAGGCAGGCAGGGAGGGGGAAGGATGCAGCATGTCCTCATTCGCAGAAGCCTCTGGGCACCCAGGAGAGCACTGCATTGGTGGGAAGACATGCCCACCTTCCTGCACAGGCGTTGGAAAACAACCTCACCAGATTTCTCCAGACCCATGTCTTCCATCTGCACAGACACCTCCAGCACTTGCGGGCACATCTTCTGCCTGTACACCCATGATGCTGCTCAGGAAATCCTTGGGCCTCTCATCCCAATACTTCAAAAGAGCGTCCCTGGCCTACTGGTCATGGCAGAAATGAGGAAATGAAATGACGGTGTTGATGGAAACCAAAACACAACCTGTGCCATTAGGTAGCATATTTTGCTTGGGAGGTGAGTCTGTTGGAAAATTACTGCCCGCGTGCAGTGACTGTGGGCCTGGGGCGGTGCAGGAGCAGTATAAAAGCGGGCCCTTCTCCTCACTCTCTCATCCACTCTTCTTGCCTCCACCTCCCTGGGAAGAAGGTGAGTTTGGAGCCCTTTCTCTTCTTCCTCCTCCTCAGCCTGCTCCTCCTTCTGCTGGGTCCTGAGGCTGCTTGCCATGGGAGAGGGAAGGGAGCAGAAGGTGGGACATGCAGAGAGGCTGATGCTTGGCTGAGGTATCTCCTGAGCTATGCGCTAGGTGAAGACCTCCCTGGGCTTAGTCACTTTTGGTGAAGCTCTTTTGGGCTGACGGAAAGGGGCGGCCTTGTGCTGGGGGGATAGGCTGCTCTTCAGCCACCCCTCCTCCTCTCATTCCCCCTGCCCTCTCTCTCCCAGGCGCACCTCCAGCCCCAAGACATGTCCTGCTACAACCCGTGCCTGCCCTGCCAGCCCTGCGGCCCCACCCCGCTGGCCAACAGCTGCAATGAGCCCTGTGTCAGGCAGTGCCAGGACTCCACCGTCGTCATCCAGCCCTCCCCCGTGGTGGTGACCCTGCCCGGACCCATCCTCAGCTCCTTCCCGCAGAGCACCGCCGTGGGATCCTCCACCTCCGCTGCCGTTGGCAGCATCCTCAGCTCTCAGGGAGTGCCCATCTCCTCCGGGGGCTTTGGCCTCTCGGGCTTCGGCAGCCGCTACTGTGGCAGCCGGTGCCTCCCCTGCTAAAGCTGCTGCCTGCACTGAGGCCTCCACTCGGATCGACCTCGTTTCCCCCTTTTCACTCATTAAACTGCTGCTGCATCCCAGCCTGCGCTTCTCTCTCATCCTTTCCCCTAAAGATGCTCTCCCATGATGCCCACGCAGAGACATGTTCCTCAGGGCTGGTTCTGGGAGGGGCGTGTTGGGGATGATTTTGCACTGATTGTCAACCCAGGCTTGCAGTCAGCATGTTTAGTTGCGCACCGGGTGATCCTCTGGTTTCTAAAATTGTCTGCCTTTCTGCATCGCGGTGGAATTACCCGACATCGTTCAGTCACTACCATCCACTTTGTTGTGCACACCTCTTCTTTTTCCTTGGAAAGCTCAACACTGTGATGCGAGTAGTCAGCAGGGAATGTGGTATTGACAAGACATAGGCACTAGCTTCCCAGGAGAGGCCAGGACAACCCATCCTCACCATAGCATTCTCAAAGGAACAGAGGAACACAGTGCAGTGGGCTGCCTTGACAGCCGACCATAGTAGAATACAATCAGAGAATGGTTGTGCTTGGAAGAGACCTTGAAAGATCATCTAGTCCAAGCCCCCTGCCATGGGCAGGGATATCTGGCACTACCTCACGTCCCTCAAAGTTCCGTTGAACCTCACTTTCAACACTGCCAGTGATGGGGCAGCCCATCATTCTCGGGGCAACCTTTTCCAGTGTCTCACCACCCTCATCGTAATCCATTTCTTCCTTACGTCCAAGCTGCATCTACCCGATTTCAGTTTAAAACCTTCTCCTGTCCCTACAGGCCTTGATAAAATGTCTCTCTCCAACTTCCTTATAAGTCCCCTTTATATATTGAAAGGCTGCAATAAGGTCTCCCCAGAGCCTTCTCTTCTCCAGGCTCAACAACCCCACCTCCCTCAGCCTTTCTTCATAGGACAGCTCTTACATCCCCCAGATCATTTTTGTAGGCCTTCTCTGGACCTCAACTGGCATGCTCATGCACAATTTTTCAACCACCAGTGTCTCCAAGTCCTTCTTTGCAGGGCTGCTCTCAGCCGTTTATCCTCCAGTCTGTATTGATATGGAGGATTGCCCCAACGCAGGTGCAGGACCTTGCACTTGGCCTTGTCCAAGTTCCTGAATTTCACATCGGACCATTCCTCAAGCCTGTCAAGATCCCTCTGGACAGCATCCCTTCCCTCAAGCGTACCAGTTGCACCCCTCACCCTGGTGTCATGCACAAACTTGATGAGGGTGCACTCAGTCGCACTATCCATGTCGTTGGTGAAGGCAGGAAACAGTCTTGGTCCCAGGACGGACCCCCGAAGGACACCAGTCGTCACTGGTTTCCACTTGGACCTGGAGACGTTGACTGTAACTCTTGGGATGCAGCCAAAGTGCTGTGCTTCAAATGTGTGCAGAAACAGCGCAGACAACACACCAAAGCTTTAGCTAGTTCTGCACAGTGCTTGCTCACCATCAAGGCCGTCTCTCTTTCTCACTCTGCACCCCCCACAGCAGAGGCTAGGGGTGGGCAAGCACCGGGGAGGGGACACCACCAGGACAGCTGACCTGAATTGACCACAAGGCTATTGCATGCCACATAACATCACGCTCAGCAATAAAATCTTGCGCAGTCTTTCCGAAGGAGCAGCTCTTGGGAGAATGCATGGGCATGAGTCTGCTGCTGCTAGGTGGTGGGTGATTGCCTTTGCACCACTTGGTTTTCTCCCTTCTTTCCCCTTCCCCTCTTAGACTGGCCTGATCTCAGCCCGAGGGTATTTCGCTTTCTTGCTCTTCCAATTCTCCCCCCATCCAAATGGGACAACGGATTGAGAGAGCTGCTGCGGGGTGCTTAGTACTAGTCAGGGGCAGCACACCACACAGGCCCACGGGCAGCGCATGCCCTCCTTGCCCTGCTCCTTCCCTCTCTGTGCCCAGGCTTTCCTGGGAATGTTTCTGCAGAGAGGGGAGCAGGGAGAGACCCGCGCCAGGAAGAGAGGCAGCGGGTGTGGGCTGAGTGTCTCAAAGGGCTGTCCAAGAGCTCTCCAAAGCAGTGCGCAGACCAGCAGCAAAGGCTGCGGAGAGACTTGCCGCCGACAAAGGGGAGCAGCTGAACTGCTGCAGGACACAGCCGCGCGAGATGATACTTCTCCACCCAGAGCCCTGATCAGAAGCTGCCTTGGTAGTAACCAGCCCTGTCTCCCCACGAATCCTTCGGCCCCTGACAAGCAGGGCCACGAAAGGTGCTTTTGCGGCAACCCCATCAAAACAGGTGCGACTCCCAGCACTCTTCCCGCACACCAAGGACTGTCATCAACATCCTGGGCTATATGAGCAGGCGTGCAGACAGCAGAGTGATGGGAGTGGTGATCGCCCTCTGCTCAGCACTCACCTGACGCCATCTAGAACACTGTTTCGCGTTTTGGGCTCTAATGCAAGAAAGACCTTGACTGAATGGAGGGAGTTCAGCGGAGGGTGGGCTGGATGGTGAGGGGGCTGGAGCACTTGGTTGGGGAGGAGAGGCTGAGGGCACAGGGCTCGCTGAGCACGGAGAAGAGAAGGCTTTGGTGGGAGACCTAAAATCATCTCTGCAGTAGCTATGGTCATTCAACTGCCTCGGGTCACTCTGTCCAGCCCCAGAGAGGCACAGAAGTTCAGAAAGCAGATGGTCACACTGAGCATGGCTAAGCATATTCGAAGCAAGCCTGTGTTAACAATCACGGCAGAACCACCTCTAATGACCTCCTCCCAGACCCACCCCTGAGCAACATCTCTCTTCCTGGGCACCTTGGCAAAGTGTCTGCAGGGGAAAGGACGAGGCAAAGGCATGGGCTGGCATGCAGCAGAACTTTAATGAGGCAAGAGGGAAATGAGGTCAAGACGGGTGCAGGTCCCCGTGCAGGGAGCACCAGGGGCATATATGAATCGGCGCCCCATGGCTGTGGCAGAGGTCCCGCCAGGTCTCCATCTGCCTGCCCCAGAGACAGAGCAGGGCCAGCAGTTCTGCCCTAGGCTGGCTTTGTGGGGCTCACAGCCCACGGGAGCGCAACAGAACAAGGACACAGGAGGGAAAGGAGAGAGCGGAAGAGGGGAAAGGCAGGCATGGGCCGTGCTTTCGGAGAGCCCAGGCTGGCCCCGTCCTTTTGCAAGGGGTGCTGGCGTTGCTCAGTTCCTCAGAAAACAAGTCGATGCTCTGTCCCCAGTCCGGTACCATCTTGTGGGTCCCTGGGGGCCTTCCCCAGGGCCATCGCCAGCAGCTTTAGCAGGGGAGGCAACTCCTGCCACAGTAGCGGCTGCCGAAGCCCGAGAGGCCAAAGCCCCCGGAGGAGATGGGCACTCCCTGAGAGCTGAGGATGCTGCCAACGGCAGCGGAGGTGGAGGATCCCACGGCGGTGCTCTGCGGGAAGGAGCTGAGGATGGGTCCAGGCAGGGTCACCACCACGGGGGAGGGCTGGATGACGACGGTGGAGTCCTGGCACTGCCTGACACAGGGCTCATTGCAGCTGTTGGCCAGCGGGGTGGGGCCGCAGGGCTGGCAGGGCAGGCACGGGTTGTAGCAGGACATGTCTTGGGGCTGGAGGTGCGCCTGGGAGAGAGAGGGCAGGGGGAATGAGAGGAGGAGGGGTGGCTGAAGAGCAGCCTATCCCCCCAGCACAAGGCCGCCCCTTTCCGTCAGCCCAAAAGAGCTTCACCAAAAGTGAGTAAGCCCAGGGAGGTCTTCACCTAGCGCATAGCTCAGGAGATACCTCAGCCAAGCATCAGCCTCTCTGCATGTCCCACCTTCTGCTCCCTTCCCTCTCCCATGGCAAGCAGCCTCAGGACCCAGCAGAAGGAGGAGCAGGCTGAGGAGGAGGAAGAAGAGAAAGGGCTCCAAACTCACCTTCTTCCCAGGGAGGTGGAGGCAAGAAGAGTGGATGAGAGAGTGAGGAGAAGGGCCCGCTTTTATACTGCTCCTGCACCGCCCCAGGCCCACAGTCACTGCACGCGGGCAGTAATTTTCCAACAGACTCACCTCCCAAGCAAAATATGCTACCTAATGGCACAGGTTGTGTTTTGGTTTCCATCAACACCGTCATTTCATTTCCTCATTTCTGCCATGACCAGTAGGCCAGGGACGCTCTTTTGAAGTATTGGGATGAGAGGCCCAAGGATTTCCTGAGCAGCATCATGGGTGTACAGGCAGAAGATGTGCCCGCAAGTGCTGGAGGTGTCTGTGCAGATGGAAGACATGGGTCTGGAGAAATCTGGTGAGGTTGTTTTCCAACGCCTGTGCAGGAAGGTGGGCATGTCTTCCCACCAATGCAGTGCTCTCCTGGGTGCCCAGAGGCTTCTGCGAATGAGGACATGCTGCATCCTTCCCCCTCCCTGCCTGCCTCCTTGCTTGCTCCAGCAGTCCCTGAGCACTGCCTGGCAGCGTCCTGAAAGGCAGGTGGGCTGCGCTACTGGTTTCAAACGCCTGCGCCCAAGGAAAGCTTCTCCTTCTGGGAAGACTTTTGCTGGTTTCTTTGGCAAAGGCGTCCCCTCTCGTGGCAGTCTCTGGGGGTCCCCAAGCAGTGCAATCAGCAGGCTTGTGGAAGGAGACCATTGCCCTCCCCAAAACCCTGGTTCCTCAGCAAGCCCTGTGGAGTTGGGTTCCTCCCCTCTCACTACCAGAGGGGTGTGCTGGGGGTCGGGACAGCGCCTTGTTCCTCCCACTCTCCTCACCCCACCATGTGTTTTGTTCACACGCTTTGGACCCTGACCTGCATGATACATAATGGCCTGGCCTGGAGCTGTGTACTCGACTACAGCCCAGTGCTCAGAGCTCATTTTCCTGAGGCAGGGAGGGAACAGCCCTGGCCGGAGGGGAATTCAGCTGTGCGTGGGACACGGGCCTGCAGACAACACGCACTCCTGGCTTGGCCTCACGCCAAAAGGCTGACACATGGCCATTCCGAAATTAGAGTGTGACTCGCCATGGGGAGGGAGAGTCTGTCCCAGGAAGCTTGCCTACTGAAGGCATTGCCTTGCCCTCCTGGGCCGTGTCCCAGCTGCCTCCATGTCTGCAGGGCAGGGAAGTGCATTGCCTCCTTGATGTAGTCTGAGAGCTGGTTTTGTAGCCAGGGCCCTTGTGAGCACATCCCCTGCCTGAGCATCCTCAGGCACGTGGCACTGCAGGGTCCCGCCAGCCCTCGCTGCTCAGGGAGTTGGGGCAAGTTTCCTTGCCTCTCCAATGGTGCTGGGTTGTGCTCCTGGCTGAGGAGGCCTTTGGGGCATGGGAAAGAAGGCATGCTGAAGCACTACTGCCAGGAGAAGATGTATCGCCTGAGACCTGGGGATGATTCCCAGACAGTGGGGAGGTGTTTTTTGCAACTCTTTCTTTCCCTCCACGGAGTATTCAAGAGAGCTCCTCACCACAGCCTGGTCTCTTTGGCTAGGAAGGTGAGGTCTTTGAGACTCCTTTGGCCCAGTCCTCCAGCACATCTAAGTCGCCCTTTACAGCAGCCCTGCCTTGCAGTGCATCAGCTGGCTTGTACGGGTTGACTTGACTCAGGCAGTCCTTGATTTGAAGCCCGCCCACTGCTGGGAGGCCTCCCCCTCCTTCCTTCAACTCTTTCAGAGGGCACAGCGGCCTGGGAGCCCTTGTAGGTGAATACTGAGAGCGAGAAGGCATTGACTCCCCCCAACCTGCTCTCTGTCCACTCTTCAGGAAATCAGCTACCCACGTCAGCAGCGGGCCCACAGGTTCCTCTGTCAATCTTTGGCTGCTGCCAACTGGCTACTGCTGGAAAAGACAACAAAAATTGTTTCTCCAAATGCATTAGCAGCAAAAGGAGAGCTAAGGAGAATCTCCATCCTTTATTGGATGCGGGGGGAAGCCTAGTGACAGAGGAGAAGGAAAAGACTGAGGTACTTAATGCCTTCTTTGCCTCAGTCTTTAATAGTCAGACCAGTTGTGCTCGGGGTACCCAGCCCCCTGAGCTAGAAGATAGGGACAGGGAGCAGAATGAAGCCCCCGTAATCCCCAGGGAAATGGTTAGTGACCTGCTACACCACTTAGACACGGACAAGTCTATGGGGCCGGATGGGATCCAGCCAGACGTACTGAGGGAGCTGGCGGAGGTGCTCACCAGGCCACTTTCCATCGTCTATCAGCAGTCCTGGCTAACCAGGGAGGTCCCAGTTTAGGTTGGATATTAGGAAAAGGTTCTTCACCCAGAGGGTGGGGGAGCACTGGAGCAGTGCTGGGGAAGGCTCTGGAGCAGATCATCCTGAGTGCCTTCACGCGGCACGTACAGGACAACTGGGGATCAGGCCCAGTCAGCATGGGTTTATGAAAGGCAGGTCCTGCTTGACTGACCTGACCTCCTTCAATGATGAGGTGACCCGCTTAGTGGATGAGGGAAAGGCTGTGGATGTCTATCTGGACTTTAGTAAGGTCTTTGACACTGTTTCCTGTGGCATCGTCCTGGAGAAACTGGGTATTCATGGCTTGGATACTCTTCGTATCCAGTGAAAAACTGTCTGGATGGCCAGGCCCAAAAACTTGTGGTGAATGGAGCCAAATCCAGTTGGCGGCCAGTCACAAGTGCTGCTCCCCAGGGCTCAGTATGGGGCCAGTTCTGTTTACTGTCTTTATCAAGGATCTGGAGGAGGCGATTGAGTGCACCCTCAGTCAGTTTGCAGATGACACCAAGTTGGGCGGGCGTGTTGATCTGCTGGAGGGTAGAAAGTCTCGACAGAGGGACCTGGCCAGGCTGGATCGATGGGCCGAGGCCAGCTGTATGAGGTTCAACAAGGCAAAGTGCTGGGTCCTGCACTTGGGTCACAACAAGCCCATGCAACGCTACAGGCTTGGGGAAGAATGTCTGGAGAGCTGCCTGGCGGAAAAGGAGCTGGGGGTGTTGGTCGACAGCCGGCTGAATATGAGCCGGCAGTGTGCCCAGGTGGCCCAGAAGGCCAAGGGCATCCTGGCTTGCGTCAGAAATAGTGTGGCCAGCAGGACTGGGGACGTGATCATCCCCTTGTACTTGGCACTGGTGAGGCTGCACCTCGAGTACTGGGTTCAGTGTTGGGCCCTCACTACAGGAAGGACATTGAGGTGCTGGAGCGTGGCCAGAGAAGGGCAACGAAGCTGGTGAAGGGTGTAGAGCACAAGTCTTAGGAGGAGCAGCTGAGGGAGCTGGGGTTGTTTAGCCTGGAGAAAAGGAGGCTGAGGGGAGATGTTATCGCTCTCTACAACTGCCTGAAAGGAGGTTGCAGCGAGGTGGGGGGTCGGTCTCTTCTCCCCAGTAACAAGCTATAGGACGAGAGGAAATGGCCTCAAGTTGCGCCAGGGCAGGTTT
The DNA here is from genome assembly GCF_965183815.1 of Platalea leucorodia. Taxonomy (NCBI): domain Eukaryota; kingdom Metazoa; phylum Chordata; class Aves; order Pelecaniformes; family Threskiornithidae; genus Platalea; species Platalea leucorodia. Next base: position 1,645,890 of record NC_138844.1, read on the forward strand.
AGGTTGGACGTTAGGAAAAAGTTCTTCACTGAAAGGGTAGTCAGGCACTGGCACAGGCTGCCCAGGGCAGTGGTTGAGTCCTCATCCCTGGAGGTATTTCAAAGATGGGTAGATATAGTGCTAAGGGACATGGTTTAGTGGTGGACTTGGCAGTGCTAGGTTAACGGTTGGACTCGATGATCTTAAAGGTCTTTTTCAACCTAAACGATTCTAGGATTCTATGATTCTGTGTTGCTCTTGATGGTTGTTGCCTGTTGCTCTTCATGCCCCTTGCAAGACTCAATGCAGGCTGAGTTGGCTTTCCTAACAGCATCCCAACATGCCTAGGAATTATTTCCAAATTCCTCCTTTGCAGCTCGTTCCTCCTTCCACCTCCAGGATGCTGCCTTTTGACATTGCTTCCCCACCTTGAGTCCCACCTTAGGCAAAGGTGATCTGCTGAGACATTGAATTTGTTTTCCTGAGTATCGGGCTGGACCCTTCTTGCTCTTGGACCATGAGGTGCCTAAGGCGCTGCCAGCTTTTCTGAGCTCCTTTGCCCTTCACAGCTGCCTCCATGGCATTCTACCTACCAGCTGCCTGACTAGGCCCAATTTGGCATGCCAAAGGGCAGGGCAGGGCAGGGGCGATGGGTGAGGAGCAGCCTGTCACCCCACCGCGAGGGAGAAAAACCATGAGCTGGAGACAAGAGCTAGAGGCATTTTAGGGAGGCTCACGGGCTTCACCTTCCCCTCAGCCCAAAACAGCCCTGCCAAGAGCATTCAAGCTCATCGAGGTCCCCGTCTAGCCCATCGCCCACTTCAGCCAAGCATCAGCCTCTCTCCATGCCACACCTTCTCTTCCCTTCCCTCTCCCATCATAGGTAGCCCCACGACCCAGTGTAGGACAAACGGCAGGTACACACTGAGAAAACCCAAAGGAAAACGCAGAGGAGGAAGAGAAAGGGCTTCAGACTCACCTTCTTCCCAAGGAGATGGAGGTGAGAAGAGTGGATGAGAGAGTGAGGAGAAGGGCCCGCTTTTATACTGCTCCTGCACCGCCCCAGGCCCACAGTCACTGCACGCGGGCAGTAATTTTCCAACAGACTCACCTCCCAAGCAAAATAGCCTACCTAGTGCCACAGGTTGTGGTTTGGTTTCCATCGGTGCTGCCATTTCATTTCCTCATTGCTGACATGCTTGGTGTGCCATGCAGGCTCCTTTCATGTGCTGGGATGAGAGGCCCAAGGATACCCCGGGCAGGGTCATGTCTAACTGCTGGACAGGTCCACCTGGCATTGAATCAGGCAAAGCATGTGGAGGGCAACAAGAAGGTCTTCTTCCACGTAGGTCAGCAGCAAAAGCAAGCCTTGGTCAAAGGCAGCCCCAACCCTGAAGGGGGCAGCTTCCCTGGGGACAGGGCTTACAGCAAAGGTGGAGGTAACTCCAAGGTTTCCTTGCCTTGGTCTTGCTCTGGCAGGGTTTGCCGTCAAGAGATCGCTCTCCTGACATTCCTAGGAATATCTGGACCAGGAAAGACCTGCAGCAGTGGAGGATCGGGTCTGGGAGCATTTAAACCGATTGGACTGCCATGACTGCAAGCGACCTGCTGGGAGGCACCCGAGGGAGTCGGTTGGTGTCACTACAAGGTCGCTCTCAAGTCCCTTTGAAAGTCACAGCAGTCAGGGAATGCATCTGAGGACTGGAGGGAAGCCAGTGAGACTCTTACCAATGGGTAAAAGAGCTGACGGGAGGGAGTCAAGAACGTAGAGCCAGACTCTTCCGAGTCCTATCCAGTGAAGGAACAAGAGGTAACGGGCACATATTGAAATAGGGGAAATTCCAGGAAAACAGAAGAAACCACATTGTTAGTGTGAGCATGGTCAAGCACCGGCTGGGGGTGCCCGGATAAATTGTGGCTTCTCCATCCTTGTAGATATTCAGAGCTTGACAGGACTTGGCCCTAAGAACCTTCCAAAGGCTGACCGTGCTTTGAGCAGGGGCGGTTGGACTAGACGATCTCCAGAGGTCCCTTCCAACCTCAAGGATCCTGTGATTCTGTCATGGGCAAAAGAGAGGTGATGCACAGCTGCCACTGACAAGGATAAATTGCTTAGGAACATTGGAATCAAGGGCAGCCTTGGCTGTCACACCTGAGAAGCAGCGGAGTTCACGATGTGAACACAGGAAGGAAAGCCAGTAGCAGAGTGCTGTCCCTGGCTTTCAGGCATGCCAAATTGGGCCTAGTCAGGCAGCTGGTAGGTAGAATGCCATGGAGGCAGCTGTGAAGGGCAAAGGAGCTCAGAAAAGCTGGCAGCGCCTTAGGCACCTCATGGTCCAAGAGCAAGAAGGGTCCAGCCCGATACTCAGGAAAACAAATTCAATGTCTCAGCAGATCACCTTTGCCTAAGGTGGGACTCAAGGTGGGGAAGCAATGTCAAAAGGCAGCATCCTGGAGGTGGAAGGAGGAACGAGCTGCAAAGGAGGAATTTGGAAATAATTCCTAGGCATGTTGGGATGCTGTTAGGAAAGCCAACTCAGCCTGCATTGAGTCTTGCAAGGGGCATGAAGAGCAACAGGCAACAACCATCAAGAGCAACACAGAATCATAGAATCCTAGAATCGTTTAGGTTGAAAAAGACCTTTAAGATCATCGAGTCCAACCGTTAACCTAGCACTGCCAAGTCCACCACTAAACCATGTCCCTTAGCACTATATCTACCCATCTTTGAAATACCTCCAGGGATGAGGACTCAACCACTGCCCTGGGCAGCCTGTGCCAGTGCCTGACTACCCTTTCAGTGAAGAACTTTTTCCTAACGTCCAACCTAAACCTGCCCTGGCACAACTTGAGGCCATTTCCTCTCGTCCTATAGCTTGTTACTGGGGAGAAGAGACCGACCCCCCACCTCGCTGCAACCTCCTTTCAGGCAGTTGTAGAGAGCGATAACATCTCCCCTCAGCCTCCTTTTCTCCAGGCTAAACAACCCCAGCTCCCTCAGCTGCTCCTCCTAAGACTTGTGCTCTACACCCTTCACCAGCTTCGTTGCCCTTCTCTGGCCACGCTCCAGCACCTCAATGTCCTTCCTGTAGTGAGGGCCCAACACTGAACCCAGTACTCGAGGTGCAGCCTCACCAGTGCCAAGTACAAGGGGATGATCACGTCCCCAGTCCTGCTGGCCACACTATTTCTGACGCAAGCCAGGATGCCCTTGGCCTTCTGGGCCACCTGGGCACACTGCCGGCTCATATTCAGCCGGCTGTCGACCAACACCCCCAGCTCCTTTTCCGCCAGGCAGCTCTCCAGACATTCTTCCCCAAGCCTGTAGCGTTGCATGGGCTTGTTGTGACCCAAGTGCAGGACCCAGCACTTTGCCTTGTTGAACCTCATACAGCTGGCCTCGGCCCATCGATCCAGCCTGGCCAGGTCCCTCTGTCGAGACTTTCTACCCTCCAGCAGATCAACACGCCCGCCCAACTTGGTGTCATCTGCAAACTGACTGAGGGTGCACTCAATCGCCTCCTCCAGATCCTTGATAAAGACAGTAAACAGAACTGGCCCCATACTGAGCCCTGGGGAGCAGCACTTGTGACTGGCCGCCAACTGGATTTGGCTCCATTCACCACAAGTTTTTGGGCCTGGCCATCCAGACAGTTTTTCACTGGATACGAAGAGTATCCAAGCCATGAATACCCAGTTTCTCCAGGACAATGCCACAGGAAACAGTGTCAAAGACCTTACTAAAGTCCAGATAGACATCCACAGCCTTTCCCTCATCCACTAAGCGGGTCACCTCATCATTGAAGGAGGTCAGGTCAGTCAAGCAGGACCTGCCTTTCATAAACCCATGCTGACTGGGCCTGATCCCCAGTTGTCCTGTACGTGCCGCGTGAAGGCACTCAGGATGATCTGCTCCAGAGCCTTCCCCAGCACTGCTCCAGTGCTCCCCCACCCTCTGGGTGAAGAACCTTTTCCTAATATCCAACCTAAACTGGGACCTCCCTGGTTAGCCAGGACTGCTGATAGACGATGGAAAGTGGCCTGGTGAGCACCTCCGCCAGCTCCCTCAGTACGTCTGGCTGGATCCCATCCGGCCCCATAGACTTGTCCGTGTCTAAGTGGTGTAGCAGGTCACTAACCATTTCCCTGGGGATTACGGGGGCTTCATTCTGCTCCCTGTCCCTATCTTCTAGCTCAGGGGGCTGGGTACCCCGAGCACAACTGGTCTGACTATTAAAGACTGAGGCAAAGAAGGCATTAAGTACCTCAGTCTTTTCCTTCTCCTCTGTCACTAGGCTTCCCCCCGCATCCAATAAAGGATGGAGATTCTCCTTAGCTCTCCTTTTGCTGCTAATGCATTTGGAGAAACAATTTTTGTTGTCTTTTCCAGCAGTAGCCAGTTGGCAGCAGCCAAAGATTGACAGAGGAACCTGTGGGCCCGCTGCTGACGTGGGTAGCTGATTTCCTGAAGAGTGGACAGAGAGCAGGTTGGGGGGAGTCAATGCCTTCTCGCTCTCAGTATTCACCTACAAGGGCTCCCAGGCCGCTGTGCCCTCTGAAAGAGTTGAAGGAAGGAGGGGGAGGCCTCCCAGCAGTGGGCGGGCTTCAAATCAAGGACTGCCTGAGTCAAGTCAACCCGTACAAGCCAGCTGATGCACTGCAAGGCAGGGCTGCTGTAAAGGGCGACTTAGATGTGCTGGAGGACTGGGCCAAAGGAGTCTCAAAGACCTCACCTTCCTAGCCAAAGAGACCAGGCTGTGGTGAGGAGCTCTCTTGAATACTCCGTGGAGGGAAAGAAAGAGTTGCAAAAAACACCTCCCCACTGTCTGGGAATCATCCCCAGGTCTCAGGCGATACATCTTCTCCTGGCAGTAGTGCTTCAGCATGCCTTCTTTCCCATGCCCCAAAGGCCTCCTCAGCCAGGAGCACAACCCAGCACCATTGGAGAGGCAAGGAAACTTGCCCCAACTCCCTGAGCAGCGAGGGCTGGCGGGACCCTGCAGTGCCACGTGCCTGAGGATGCTCAGGCAGGGGATGTGCTCACAAGGGCCCTGGCTACAAAACCAGCTCTCAGACTACATCAAGGAGGCAATGCACTTCCCTGCCCTGCAGACATGGAGGCAGCTGGGACACGGCCCAGGAGGGCAAGGCAATGCCTTCAGTAGGCAAGCTTCCTGGGACAGACTCTCCCTCCCCATGGCGAGTCACACTCTAATTTCGGAATGGCCATGCGTCAGCCTTTTGGCGTGAGGCCAAGCCAGGAGTGCGTGTTGTCTGCAGGCCCGTGTCCCATGCACAGCTGAATTCCCCTCCGGCCAGGGCTGTTCCCTCCCTGCCTCAGGAAAATGAGCTCTGAGCACTGGGCTGTAGTCGAGTACACAGCTCCAGGCCAGGCCATTACGTATCATGCAGGTCAGGGTCCAAAGCGTGTGAACAAAACACATGGTGGGGTGAGGAGAGTGGGAGGAACAAGGCGCTGTCCCGACCCCCAGCACACCCTTCTGGTAGTGAGAGGGGAGGAACCCAACTCCACAGGGCTTGCTGAGGAACCAGGGTTTTGGGGAGGGCAATGGTCTCCTTCCACAAGCCTGCTGATTGCACTGCTTGGGGACCCCCAGAGACTGCCACGAGAGGGGACGCCTTTGCCAAAGAAACCAGCAAAAGTCTTCCCAGAAGGAGAAGCTTTCCTTGGGCGCAGGCGTTTGAAACCAGTAGCGCAGCCCACCTGCCTTTCAGGACGCTGCCAGGCAGTGCTCAGGGACTGCTGGAGCAAGCAAGGAGGCAGGCAGGGAGGGGGAAGGATGCAGCATGTCCTCATTCGCAGAAGCCTCTGGGCACCCAGGAGAGCACTGCATTGGTGGGAAGACATGCCCACCTTCCTGCACAGGCGTTGGAAAACAACCTCACCAGATTTCTCCAGACCCATGTCTTCCATCTGCACAGACACCTCCAGCACTTGCGGGCACATCTTCTGCCTGTACACCCATGATGCTGCTCAGGAAATCCTTGGGCCTCTCATCCCAATACTTCAAAAGAGCGTCCCTGGCCTACTGGTCATGGCAGAAATGAGGAAATGAAATGACGGTGTTGATGGAAACCAAAACACAACCTGTGCCATTAGGTAGCATATTTTGCTTGGGAGGTGAGTCTGTTGGAAAATTAGTGCCCGCGTGCAGTGACTGTGGGCCTGGGGCGGTGCAGGAGCAGTATAAAAGCGGGCCCTTCGCCTCACTCTCTCATCCACTCTTCTTGCCTCCACCTCCCTGGGAAGAAGGTGAGTTTGGAGCCCTTTCTCTTCTTCCTCCTCCTCAGCCTGCTCCTCCTTCTGCTGGGTCCTGAGGCTGCTTGCCATGGGAGAGGGAAGGGAGCAGAAGGTGGGACATGCAGAGAGGCTGATGCTTGGCTGAGGTATCTCCTGAGCTATGCGCTAGGTGAAGACCTCCCTGGGCTTAGTCACTTTTGGTGAAGCTCTTTTGCGCTGACGGAAAGGGGCGGCCTTGGGCTGGGGGGATAGGCTGCTCTTCAGCCACCCCTCCTCCTCTCATTCCCCCTGCCCTCTCTCTCCCAGGCGCACCTCCAGCCCCAAGACATGTCCTGCTACAACCCGTGCCTGCCCTGCCAGCCCTGCGGCCCCACCCCGCTGGCCAACAGCTGCAATGAGCCCTGTGTCAGGCAGTGCCAGGACTCCACCGTCGTCATCCAGCCCTCCCCCGTGGTGGTGACCCTGCCCGGACCCATCCTCAGCTCCTTCCCGCAGAGCACCGCCGTGGGATCCTCCACCTCCGCTGCCGTTGGCAGCATCCTCAGCTCTCAGGGAGTGCCCATCTCCTCCGGGGGCTTTGGCCTCTCGGGCTTCGGCAGCCGCTACTGTGGCAGCCGGTGCCTCCCCTGCTAAAGCTGCTGCCTGCACTGAGGCCTCCACTCGGATCGACCTCGTTTCCCCCTTTTCACTCATTAAACTGCTGCTGCATCCCAGCCTGCGCTTCTCTCTCATCCTTTCCCCTAAAGATGCTCTCCCATGATGCCCACGCAGAGACATGTTCCTCAGGGCTGGTTCTGGGAGGGGCGTGTTGGGGATGATTTTGCACTGATTGTCAACCCAGGCTTGCAGTCAGCATGTTTAGTTGCGCACCGGGTGATCCTCTAGTTTCTAAAATTGTCTGCCTTTCTGCATCGCGGTGGAATTACCCGACATCGTTCAGTCACTACCATCCACTTTGTTGTGCACACCTCTTCTTTTTCCTTGGAAAGCTCAACACTGTGATGCGAGTAGTCAGCAGGGAATGTGGTATTGACAAGACATAGGCACTAGCTTCCCAGGAGAGGCCAGGACAACCCATCCTCACCATAGCATTCTCAAAGGAACAGAGGAACACAGTGCAGTGGGCTGCCTTGACAGCCGACCATAGTAGAATACAATCAGAGAATGGTTGTGCTTGGAAGAGACCTTGAAAGATCATCTAGTCCAAGCCCCCTGCCATGGGCAGGGATATCTGGCACTACCTCACGTCCCTCAAAGTTCCGTTGAACCTCACTTTCAACACTGCCAGTGATGGGGCAGCCCATCATTCTCGGGGCAACCTTTTCCAGTGTCTCACCACCCTCATCGTAATCCGTTTCTTCCTTGTACATGTCCAAGCTGCATCTACCCGATTTCAGTTTAAAACCTTCTCCTGTCCCTACAGGCCTTGATAAAATGTCTCTCTCCAACTTCCTTATAAGTCCCCTTTATATATTGAAAGGCTGCAATAAGGTCTCCCCAGAGCCTTCTCTTCTCCAGGCTCAACAACCCCACCTCCCTCAGCCTTTCTTCATAGGACAGCTCTTACATCCCCCAGATCATTTTTGTAGGCCTTCTCTGGACCTCAACTGGCATGCTCATGCACAATTTTTCAACCACCAGTGTCTCCAAGTCCTTCTTTGCAGGGCTGCTCTCAGCCGTTTATCCTCCAGTCTGTATTGATATGGAGGATTGCCCCAGCGCAGGTGCAGGACCTTGCACTTGGCCTTGTCCAAGTTCCTGAATTTCACATCGGACCATTCCTCAAGCCTGTCAAGATCCCTCTGGACAGCATCCCTTCCCTCAAGCGTACCAGTTGCACCCCTCACCCTGGTGTCATGCACAAACTTGATGAGGGTGCACTCAGTTGCACTATCCATGTCATTGGTGAAGGCAGGAAACAGTCTTGGTCCCAGGACGGACCCCCGAAGGACACCAGTCGTCACTGGTTTCCACTTGGACCTGGAGACGTTGACTGTAACTCTTGGGATGCAGCCAAAGTGCTGTGCTTCAAATGTGTGCAGAAACAGCGCAGACAACACACCAAAGCTTTAGCTAGTTCTGCACAGTGCTTGCTCACCATCAAGGCCGTCTCTCTTTCTCACTCTGCACCCCCCACAGCAGAGGCTAGGGGTGGGCAAGCACCGGGGAGGGGACACCACCAGGACGGCTGACCTGAATTGACCTCAAGGCTATTCCATGCCACATAACATGACGCTCAGCAATAAAATCTTGCGCAGTCTTTCCAAAGGAGCAGCTCTTGGGAGAATGCATGGGCATGAGTCTGCTGCTGCTAGGTGGTGGGTGATTGCCTTTGCACCGCTTGGTTTTCTCCCTTCTTTCCCCTTCCCCTCTTAGACTGGCCTGATCTCAGCCCGAGGGTATTTCGCTTTCTTGCTCTTCCAATTCTCCCCCCATCCAAATGGGACAACGGATTGAGAGAGCTGCTGCGGGGTGCTTAGTACTAGTCAGGGGCAGCACACCACACAGGCCCACGGGCAGCGCATGCCCTCCTTGCCCTGCTCCTTCCCTCTCTGTGCCCAGGCTTTCCTGGGAATGTTTCTGCAGAGAGGGGAGCAGGGAGAGACCCGCGCCAGGAAGAGAGGCAGCGGGTGTGGGCTGAGTGTCTCAAAGGGCTGTCCAAGAGCTCTCCAAAGCAGTGCGCAGACCAGCAGCAAAGGCTGCGGAGAGACTTGCCGCCGACAAAGGGGAGCAGCTGAACTGCTGCAGGACACAGCCGCGCGAGATGATACTTCTCCACCCAGAGCCCTGATCAGAAGCTGCCTTGGTAGTAACCAGCCCTGTCTCCCCACGAATCCTTCGGCCCCTGACAAGCAGGGCCACGAAAGGTGCTTTTGCGGCAACCCCATCAAAACAGGTGCGACTCCCAGCACTCTTCCCGCACACCAAGGACTGTCATCAACATCCTGGGCTATATGAGCAGGCGTGCAGACAGCAGAGCGATGGGAGTGGTGATCGCCCTCTGCTCAGCACTCACCTGACGCCATCTAGAACACTGTTTCGCGTTTTGGGCTCTAATGCAAGAAAGACCTTGACTGAATGGAGGGAGTTCAGCGGAGGGTGGGCTGGATGGTGAGGGGGCTGGAGCACTTGGTTGGGGAGGAGAGGCTGAGGGCACAGGGCTCGCTGAGCACGGAGAAGAGAAGGCTTTGGTGGGAGACCTAAAATCATCTCTGCAGTAGCTATGGTCATTCAACTGCCTCGGGTCACTCTGTCCAGCCCCAGAGAGGCACAGAAGTTCAGAAAGCAGATGGTCACACTGAGCATGGCTAAGCATATTCGAAGCAAGCCTGTGTTAACAATCACGGCAGAACCACCTCTAATGACCTCCTCCCAGACCCACCCCTGAGCAACATCTCTCTTCCTGGGCACCTTGGCAAAGTGTCTGCAGGGGAAAGGACGAGGCAAAGGCATGGGCTGGCATGCAGCAGAACTTTAATGAGGCAAGAGGGAAATGAGGTCAAGACGGGTGCAGGTCCCCGTGCAGGGAGCACCAGGGGCATATATGAATCGGCGCCCCATGGCTGTGGCAGAGGTCCCGCCAGGTCTCCATCTGCCTGCCCCAGAGACAGAGCAGGGCCAGCAGTTCTGCCCTAGGCTGGCTTTGTGGGGCTCACAGCCCACGGGAGCGCAACAGAACAAGGACACAGGAGGGAAAGGAGAGAGCGGAAGAGGGGAAAGGCAGGCATGGGCCGTGCTTTCGGAGAGCCCAGGCTGGCCCCGTCCTTTTGCAAGGGGTGCTGGCGTTGCTCAGTTCCTCAGAAAACAAGTCGATGCTCTGTCCCCAGTCCGGTACCATCTTGTGGGTCCCTGGGGGCCTTCCCCAGGGCCATCGCCAGCAGCTTTAGCAGGGGAGGCAACTCCTGCCACAGTAGCGGCTGCCGAAGCCCGAGAGGCCAAAGCCCCCGGAGGAGATGGGCACTCCCTGAGAGCTGAGGATGCTGCCAACGGCAGCGGAGGTGGAGGATCCCACGGCGGTGCTCTGCGGGAAGGAGCTGAGGATGGGTCCGGGCAGGGTCACCACCACGGGGGAGGGCTGGATGACGACGGTGGAGTCCTGGCACTGCCTGACACAGGGCTCATTGCAGCTGTTGGCCAGCGGGGTGGGGCCGCAGGGCTGGCAGGGCAGGCACGGGTTGTAGCAGGACATGTCTTGGGGCTGGAGGTGTGCCTGGAAGAGAGGGCAGGGGGAAGCAGGGCAGGGGCGATGGGTGAGGAGCAGCCTGTCACCCCACCGCGAGGGAGAAAAACCATGAGCTGGAGACAAGAGCTAGAGGCATTTTAGGGAGGCTCACGGGCTTCACCTTCCCCTCAGCCCAAAACAGCCCTGCCAAGAGCATTCAAGCTCATCGAGGTCCCCGTCTAGCCCATCGCCCACTTCAGCCAAGCATCAGCCTCTCTCCATGCCACACCTTCTCTTCCCTTCCCTCTCCCATCATAGGTAGCCCCACGACCCAGTGTAGGACAAACGGCAGGTACACACTGAGAAAACCCAAAGGAAAACGCAGAGGAGGAAGAGAAAGGGCTTCAGACTCACCTTCTTCCCAAGGAGATGGAGGTGAGAAGAGTGGATGAGAGAGTGAGGCGAAGGGCCCGCTTTTATACTGCTCCTGCACCGCCCCAGGCCCACAGTCACTGCACGCGGGCAGTAATTTTCCAACAGACTCGCCTCCCAAGCAAAATAGCCTACCTAGTGCCACAGGTTGTGGTTTGGTTTCCATCGGTGCTGCCATTTCATTTCCTCATTGCTGACATGCTTGGTGTGCCATGCAGGCTCCTTTCATGTGCTGGGATGAGAGGCCCAAGGATACCCCGGGCAGGGTCATGTCTAACTGCTGGACAGGTCCACCTGGCATTGAATCAGGCAAAGCATGTGGAGGGCAACAAGAAGGTCTTCTTCCACGTAGGTCAGCAGCAAAAGCAAGCCTTGGTCAAAGGCAGCCCCAACCCTGAAGGGGGCAGCTTCCCTGGGGACAGGGCTTACAGCAAAGGTGGAGGTAACTCCAAGGTTTCCTTGCCTTGGTCTTGCTCTGGCAGGGTTTGCCGTCAAGAGATCGCTCTCCTGACATTCCTAGGAATATCTGGACCAGGAAAGACCTGCAGCAGTGGAGGATCGGGTCTGGGAGCATTTAAACCGATTGGACTGCCATGACTGCAAGCGACCTGCTGGGAGGCACCCGAGGGAGTCGGTTGGTGTCACTACAAGGTCGCTCTCAAGTCCCTTTGAAAGTCACAGCAGTCAGGGAATGCATCTGAGGACTGGAGGGAAGCCAGTGAGACTCTTACCAATGGGTAAAAGAGCTGACAGGAGGGAGTCAAGAACGTAGAGCCAGACTCTTCCGAGTCCTATCCAGTGAAGGAACAAGAGGTAACGGGCACATATTGAAATAGGGGAAATTCCAGGAAAACAGAAGAAACCACATTGTTAGTGTGAGCATGGTCAAGCACCGGCTGGGGGTGCCCGGATAAATTGTGGCTTCTCCATCCTTGTAGATATTCAGAGCTTGACAGGACTTGGCCCTAAGAACCTTCCAAAGGCTGACCGTGCTTTGAGCAGGGGCGGTTGGACTAGACGATCTCCAGAGGTCCCTTCCAACCTCAAGGATCCTGTGATTCTGTCATGGGCAAAAGAGAGGTGATGCACAGCTGCCACTGACAAGGATAAATTGCTTAGGAACACTGGAATCAAGGGCAGCCTTGGCTGTCACACCTGAGAAGCAGCGGAGTTCACGATGTGAACACAGGAAGGAAAGCCAGTAGCAGAGTGCTGTCCCTGGCTTTCAGGCATGCCAAATTGGGCCTAGTCAGGCAGCTGGTAGGTAGAATGCCATGGAGGCAGCTGTGAAGGGCAAAGGAGCTCAGAAAAGCTGGCAGCGCCTTAGGCACCTCATGGTCCAAGAGCAAGAAGGGTCCAGCCCGATACTCAGGAAAACAAATTCAATGTCTCAGCAGATCACCTTTGCCTAAGGTGGGACTCAAGGTGGGGAAGCAATGTCAAAAGGCAGCATCCTGGAGGTGGAAGGAGGAACGAGCTGCAAAGGAGGAATTTGGAAATAATTCCTAGGCATGTTGGGATGCTGTTAGGAAAGCCAACTCAGCCTGCATTGAGTCTTGCAAGGGGCATGAAGAGCAACAGGCAACAACCATCAAGAGCAACACAGAATCATAGAATCCTAGAATCGTTTAGGTTGAAAAAGACCTTTAAGATCATCGAGTCCAACCGTTAACCTAGCACTGCCAAGTCCACCACTAAACCATGTCCCTTAGCACTATATCTACCCATCTTTGAAATACCTCCAGGGATGAGGACTCAACCACTGCCCTGGGCAGCCTGTGCCAGTGCCTGACTACCCTTTCAGTGAAGAACTTTTTCCTAACGTCCAACCTAAACCTGCCCTGGCGCAACTTGAGGCCATTTCCTCTCGTCCTATAGCTTGTTACTGGGGAGAAGAGACCGACCCCCGCCTCACTGCAACCTCCTTTCAGGCAGTTGTAGAGAGCGATAACATCTCCCCTCAGCCTCCTTTTCTCCAGGCTACACAACCCCAGCTCCCTCAGCTGCTCCTCCTAAGACTTGTGCTCTACACCCTTCACCAGCTTCGTTGTCCTTCTCTGGCCACACTCCAGCACCTCAATGTCCTTCTTGTAGTGAGAGCCCAACACTGAACCCAGTACTCGAGGTGCAGCCTCACCAGTGCCAAGTACAAGGGGATGATCACGTCCCCAGTCCTGCTGGCCACACTATTTCTGACGCAAGCCAGGATGCCCTTGGCCTTCTGGGCCACCTGGGCACACTGCCGGCTCATATTCAGCCGGCTGTCGACCAACACCCCCAGCTCCTTTTCCGCCAGGCAGCTCTCCAGACATTCTTCCCCAAGCCTGTAGCGTTGCATGGGCTTGTTGTGACCCAAGTGCAGGACCCAGCACTTTGCCTTGTTGAACCTCATACAGCTGGCCTCGGCCCATCGATCCAGCCTGGCCAGGTCCCTCTGTCGAGACTTTCTACCCTCCAGCAGATCAACACGCCCGCCCAACTTGGTGTCATCTGCAAACTGACTGAGGGTGCACTCAATCGCCTCCTCCAGATCCTTGATAAAGACAGTAAACAGAACTGGCCCCATACTGAGCCCTGGGGAGCAGCACTTGTGACTGGCCGCCAACTGGATTTGGCTCCATTCACCACAAGTTTTTGGGCCTGGCCATCCAGACAGTTTTTCACTGGATACGAAGAGTATCCAAGCCATGAATACCCAGTTTCTCCAGGACAATGCCACAGGAAACAGTGTCAAAGACCTTACTAAAGTCCAGATAGACATCCACAGCCTTTCCCTCATCCACTAAGCGGGTCACCTCATCATTGAAGGAGGTCAGGTCAGTCAAGCAGGACCTGCCTTTCATAAACCCATGCTGACTGGGCCTGATCCCCAGTTGTCCTGTACGTGCCGCGTGAAGGCACTCAGGATGATCTGCTCCAGAGCCTTCCCCAGCACTGCTCCAGTGCTCCCCCACCCTCTGGGTGAAGAACCTTTTCCTAATATCCAACCTAAACTGGGACCTCCCTGGTTAGCCAGGACTGCTGATAGACGATGGAAAGTGGCCTGGTGAGCACCTCCGCCAGCTCCCTCAGTACGTCTGGCTGGATCCCATCCGGCCCCATAGACTTGTCCGTGTCTAAGTGGTGTAGCAGGTCACTAACCATTTCCCTGGGGATTACGGGGGCTTCATTCTGCTCCCTGTCCCTATCTTCTAGCTCAGGGGGCTGGGTACCCCGAGCACAACTGGTCTGACTATTAAAGACTGAGGCAAAGAAGGCATTAAGTACCTCAGTCTTTTCCTTCTCCTCTGTCACTAGGCTTCCCCCCGCATCCAATAAAGGATGGAGATTCTCCTTAGCTCTCCTTTTGCTGCTAATGCATTTGGAGAAACAATTTTTGTTGTCTTTTCCAGCAGTAGCCAGTTGGCAGCAGCCAAAGATTGACAGAGGAACCTGTGGGCCCGCTGCTGACGTGGGTAGCTGATTTCCTGAAGAGTGGACAGAGAGCAGGTTGGGGGGAGTCAATGCCTTCTCGCTCTCAGTATTCACCTACAAGGGCTCCCAGGCCGCTGTGCCCTCTGAAAGAGTTGAAGGAAGGAGGGGGAGGCCTCCCAGCAGTGGGCGGGCTTCAAATCAAGGACTGCCTGAGTCAAGTCAACCCGTACAAGCCAGCTGATGCACTGCAAGGCAGGGCTGCTGTAAAGGGCGACTTAGATGTGCTGGAGGACTGGGCCAAAGGAGTCTCAAAGACCTCACCTTCCTAGCCAAAGAGACCAGGCTGTGGTGAGGAGCTCTCTTGAATACTCCGTGGAGGGAAAGAAAGAGTTGCAAAAAACACCTCCCCACTGTCTGGGAATCATCCCCAGGTCTCAGGCGATACATCTTCTCCTGGCAGTAGTGCTTCAGCATGCCTTCTTTCCCATGCCCCAAAGGCCTCCTCAGCCAGGAGCACAACCCAGCACCATTGGAGAGGCAAGGAAACTTGCCCCAACTCCCTGAGTAGCGAGGGCTGGCGGGACCCTGCAGTGCCACGTGCCTGAGGATGCTCAGGCAGGGGATGTGCTCACAAGGGCCCTGGCTACAAAACCAGCTCTCAGACTACATCAAGGAGGCAATGCACTTCCCTGCCCTGCAGACATGGAGGCAGCTGGGACACGGCCCAGGAGGGCAAGGCAATGCCTTCAGTAGGCAAGCTTCCTGGGACAGACTCTCCCTCCCCATGGCGAGTCACACTCTAATTTCGGAATGGCCATGTGTCAGCCTTTTGGCGTGAGGCCAAGCCAGGAGTGCGTGTTGTCTGCAGGCCCGTGTCCCACGCACAGCTGAATTCCCCTCCGGCCAGGGCTGTTCCCTCCCTGCCTCAGGAAAATGAGCTCTGAGCACTGGGCTGTAGTCGAGTACACAGCTCCAGGCCAGGCCATTATGTATCATGCAGGTCAGGGTCCAAAGCGTGTGAACAAAGCGCATGGTGGGGTGAGGAGAGTGGGAGGAACAAGGCGCTGTCCCGACCCCCAGCACACCCCTCTGGTAGTGAGAGGGGAGGAACCCAACTCCACAGGGCTTGCTGAGGAACCAGGGTTTTGGGGAGGGCAATGGTCTCCTTCCACAAGCCTGCTGATTGCACTGCTTGGGGACCCCCAGAGACTGCCACGAGAGGGGACGCCTTTGCCAAAGAAACCAGCAAAAGTCTTCCCAGAAGGAGAAGCTTTCCTTGGGCGCAGGCGTTTGAAACCAGTAGCGCAGCCCACCTGCCTTTCAGGACGCTGCCAGGCAGTGCTCAGGGACTGCTGGAGCAAGCAAGGAGGCAGGCAGGGAGGGGGAAGGATGCAGCATGTCCTCATTCGCAGAAGCCTCTGGGCACCCAGGAGAGCACTGCATTGGTGGGAAGACATGCCCACCTTCCTGCACAGGCGTTGGAAAACAACCTCACCAGATTTCTCCAGACCCATGTCTTCCATCTGCACAGACACCTCCAGCACTTGCGGGCACATCTTCTGCCTGTACACCCATGATGCTGCTCAGGAAATCCTTGGGCCTCTCATCCCAATACTTCAAAAGAGCGTCCCTGGCCTACTGGTCATGGCAGAAATGAGGAAATGAAATGACGGTGTTGATGGAAACCAAAACACAACCTGTGCCATTAGGTAGCATATTTTGCTTGGGAGGTGAGTCTGTTGGAAAATTAGTGCCCGCGTGCAGTGACTGTGGGCCTGGGGCGGTGCAGGAGCAGTATAAAAGCGGGCCCTTCGCCTCACTCTCTCATCCACTCTTCTTGCCTCCACCTCCCTGGGAAGAAGGTGAGTTTGGAGCCCTTTCTCTTCTTCCTCCTCCTCAGCCTGCTCCTCCTTCTCCTCCCCTGGGATTTCTCAACACATACCTGCCTCTTTGTCCTGTGCTGGGTCCTGAGGCTGCTTGCCATGGGAGAGGGAAGGGAGCAGAAGGTGGGACATGCAGAGAGGCTGATGCTTGGCTGAGGTATCTCCTGAGCTATGCGCTAGGTGAAGACCTCCCTGGGCTTACTCACTTTTGGTGAAGCTCTTTTGCGCTGACGGAAAGGGGCGGCCTTGGGCTGGGGGGATAGGCTGCTCTTCAACCACCCCTCCTCCTCTCATTCCCCCTGCCCTCTCTCTCCCAGGCGCACCTCCAGCCCCAAGACATGTCCTGCTACAACCCGTGCCTGCCCTGCCAGCCCTGCGGCCCCACCCCGCTGGCCAACAGCTGCAATGAGCCCTGTGTCAGGCAGTGCCAGGACTCCACCGTCGTCATCCAGCCCTCCCCCGTGGTGGTGACCCTGCCCGGACCCATCCTCAGCTCCTTCCCGCAGAGCACCGCCGTGGGATCCTCCACCTCCGCTGCCGTTGGCAGCATCCTCAGCTCTCAGGGAGTGCCCATCTCCTCCGGGGGCTTTGGCCTCTCGGGCTTCGGCAGCCGCTACTGTGGCAGCCGGTGCCTCCCCTGCTAAAGCTGCTGCCTGCACTGAGGCCTCCACTCGGATCGACCTCGTTTCCCCCTTTTCACTCATTAAACTGCTGCTGCATCCCAGCCTGCGCTTCTCTCTCATCCTTTCCCCTAAAGATGCTCTCCCATGATGCCCACGCAGAGACATGTTCCTCAGGGCTGGTTCTGGGAGGGGCGTGTTGGGGATGATTTTGCACTGATTGTCAACCCAGGCTTGCAGTCAGCATGTTTAGTTGCGCACCGGGTGATCCTCTAGTTTCTAAAATTGTCTGCCTTTCTGCATCGCGGTGGAATTACCCGACATCGTTCAGTCACTACCATCCACTTTGTTGTGCACACCTCTTCTTTTTCCTTGGAAAGCTCAACACTGTGATGCGAGTAGTCAGCAGGGAATGTGGTATTGACAAGACATAGGCACTAGCTTCCCAGGAGAGGCCAGGACAACCCATCCTCACCATAGCATTCTCAAAGGAACAGAGGAACACAGTGCAGTGGGCTGCCTTGACAGCCGACCATAGTAGAATACAATCAGAGAATGGTTGTGCTTGGAAGAGACCTTGAAAGATCATCTAGTCCAAGCCCCCTGCCATGGGCAGGGATATCTGGCACTACCTCACGTCCCTCAAAGTTCCGTTGAACCTCACTTTCAACACTGCCAGTGATGGGGCAGCCCATCATTCTCGGGGCAACCTTTTCCAGTGTCTCACCACCCTCATCGTAATCCGTTTCTTCCTTGTACATGTCCAAGCTGCATCTACCCGATTTCAGTTTAAAACCTTCTCCTGTCCCTACAGGCCTTGATAAAATGTCTCTCTCCAACTTCCTTATAAGTCCCCTTTATATATTGAAAGGCTGCAATAAGGTCTCCCCAGAGCCTTCTCTTCTCCAGGCTCAACAACCCCACCTCCCTCAGCCTTTCTTCATAGGACAGCTCTTACATCCCCCAGATCATTTTTGTAGGCCTTCTCTGGACCTCAACTGGCATGCTCATGCACAATTTTTCAACCACCAGTGTCTCCAAGTCCTTCTTTGCAGGGCTGCTCTCAGCCGTTTATCCTCCAGTCTGTATTGATATGGAGGATTGCCCCAGCGCAGGTGCAGGACCTTGCACTTGGCCTTGTCCAAGTTCCTGAATTTCACATCGGACCATTCCTCAAGCCTGTCAAGATCCCTCTGGACAGCATCCCTTCCCTCAAGCGTACCAGTTGCACCCCTCACCCTGGTGTCATGCACAAACTTGATGAGGGCGCACTCAGTCGCACTATCCATGTCGTTGGTGAAGGCAAGAAACAGTCTTGGTCCCAGGACGGACCCCCGAAGGACACCAGTCGTCACTGGTTTCCACTTGGACCTGGAGACGTTGACTGTAACTCTTGGGATGCAGCCAAAGTGCTGTGCTTCAAATGTGTGCAGAAACAGTGCAGACAACACACCAAAGCTTTAGCTAGTTCTGCACAGTGCTTGCTCACCATCAAGGCCGTCTCTCTTTCTCACTCTGCACCCCCCACAGCAGAGGCTAGGGGTGGGCAAGCACCGGGGAGGGGACACCACCAGGACGGCTGACCTGAATTGACCTCAAGGCTATTCCATGCCACATAACATGACGCTCAGCAATAAAATCTTGCGCAGTCTTTCCAAAGGAGCAGCTCTTGGGAGAATGCATGGGCATGAGTCTGCTGCTGCTAGGTGGTGGGTGATTGCCTTTGCACCGCTTGGTTTTCTCCCTTCTTTCCCCTTCCCCTCTTAGACTGGCCTGATCTCAGCCCGAGGGTATTTCGCTTTCTTGCTCTTCCAATTCTCCCCCCATCCAAATGGGACAACGGATTGAGAGAGCTGCTGCGGGGTGCTTAGTACTAGTCAGGGGCAGCACACCACACAGGCCCACGGGCAGCGCATGCCCTCCTTGCCCTGCTCCTTCCCTCTCTGTGCCCAGGCTTTCCTGGGAATGTTTCTGCAGAGAGGGGAGCAGGGAGAGACCCGCGCCAGGAAGAGAGGCAGCGGGTGTGGGCTGAGTGTCTCAAAGGGCTGTCCAAGAGCTCTCCAAAGCAGTGCGCAGACCAGCAGCAAAGGCTGCGGAGAGACTTGCCGCCGACAAAGGGGAGCAGCTGAACTGCTGCAGGACACAGCCGCGCGAGATGATACTTCTCCACCCAGAGCCCTGATCAGAAGCTGCCTTGGTAGTAACCAGCCCTGTCTCCCCACGAATCCTTCGGCCCCTGACAAGCAGGGCCATGAAAGGTGCTTTTGCGGCAACCCCATCAAAACAGGTGCGACTCCCAGCACTCTTCCCGCACACCAAGGACTGTCATCAACATCCTGGGCTATATGAGCAGGCGTGCAGACAGCAGAGCGATGGGAGTGGTGATCGCCCTCTGCTCAGCACTCACCTGACGCCATCTAGAACACTGTTTCGCGTTTTGGGCTCTAATGCAAGAAAGACCTTGACTGAATGGAGGGAGTTCAGCGGAGGGTGGGCTGGATGGTGAGGGGGCTGGAGCACTTGGTTGGGGAGGAGAGGCTGAGGGCACAGGGCTCGCTGAGCACGGAGAAGAGAAGGCTTTGGTGGGAGACCTAAAATCATCTCTGCAGTAGCTATGGTCATTCAACTGCCTCGGGTCACTCTGTCCAGCCCCAGAGAGGCACAGAAGTTCAGAAAGCAGATGGTCACACTGAGCATGGCTAAGCATATTCGAAGCAAGCCTGTGTTAACAATCACGGCAGAACCACCTCTAATGACCTCCTCCCAGACCCACCCCTGAGCAACATCTCTCTTCCTGGGCACCTTGGCAAAGTGTCTGCAGGGGAAAGGACGAGGCAAAGGCATGGGCGGGCATGCAGCAGAACTTTAATGAGGCAAGAGGGAAATGAGGTCAAGACGGGTGCAGGTCCCCGTGCAGGGAGCACCAGGGGCATATATGAATCGGCGCCCCATGGCTGTGGCAGAGGTCCCGCCAGGTCTCCATCTGCCTGCCCCAGAGACAGAGCAGGGCCAGCAGTTCTGCCCTAGGCTGGCTTTGTGGGGCTCACAGCCCACGGGAGTGCAACAGAACAAGGACACAGGAGGGAAAGGAGAGAGTGGAAGGGGGAAAGGCAGGCATGGGCCATGCTTTCGGATAGCCCAGGCTGGCCCCGTCCTTTTGCAAGGGGTGCTGGCGTTGCTCAGTTCCTCAGGAAACAAGTCGATGCTCTGTCCCCAGTCCGGTACCATCTTGTGGGTCCCTGGGGGCCTTCCCCAGGGCCATCGCCAGCAGCTTTAGCAGGGGAGGCACCGGCTGCCACAGTAGCGGCTGCCGAAGCCCGAGAGGCCAAAGCCCCCGGAGGAGATGGGCACTCCCTGAGAGCTGAGGATGCTGCCAACGGCAGCGGAGGTGGAGGATCCCACGGCGGTGCTCTGCGGGAAGGAGCTGAGGATGGGTCCGGGCAGGGTCACCACCACGGGGGAGGGCTCAATGACGACGGTGGAGTCCTGGCACTGCCTGACACAGGGCTCATTGCAGCTGTTGGCCAGCGGGGTGGGGCCGCAGGGCTGGCAGGGCAGGCACGGGTTGTAGCAGGACATGTCTTGGGGCTGGAGGTGCACCTGGAAGAGAGGGCAGGGGGAAGCAGGGCAGGGGCGATGGGTGAGGAGCAGCCTGTCACCCCACCGCGAGGGAGAAAAACCATGAGCTGGAGACAAGAGCTAGAGGCATTTTAGGGAGGCTCACGGGCTTCACCTTCCCCTCAGCCCAAAACAGCCCTGCCAAGAGCATTCAAGCTCATCGAGGTCCCCGTCTAGCCCATCGCCCACTTCAGCCAAGCATCAGCCTCTCTCCATGCCACACCTTCTCTTCCCTTCCCTCTCCCATCATAGGTAGCCCCACGACCCAGTGTAGGACAAACGGCAGGTACACACTGAGAAAACCCAAAGGAAAACGCAGAGGAGGAAGAGAAAGGGCTTCAGACTCACCTTCTTCCCAAGGAGATGGAGGTGAGAAGAGTGGATGAGAGAGTGAGGAGAAGGGCCCGCTTTTATACTGCTCCTGCACCGCCCCAGGCCCACAGTCACTGCACGCGGGCAGTAATTTTCCAACAGACTCACCTCCCAAGCAAAATAGCCTACCTAGTGCCACAGGTTGTGGTTTGGTTTCCATCGGTGCTGCCATTTCATTTCCTCATTGCTGACATGCTTGGTGTGCCATGCAGGCTCCTTTCATGTGCTGGGATGAGAGGCCCAAGGATACCCCGGGCAGGGTCATGTCTAACTGCTGGACAGGTCCACCTGGCATTGAATCAGGCAAAGCATGTGGAGGGCAACAAGAAGGTCTTCTTCCACGTAGGTCAGCAGCAAAAGCAAGCCTTGGTCAAAGGCAGCCCCAACCCTGAAGGGGGCAGCTTCCCTGGGGACAGGGCTTACAGCAAAGGTGGAGGTAACTCCAAGGTTTCCTTGCCTTGGTCTTGCTCTGGCAGGGTTTGCCGTCAAGAGATCGCTCTCCTGACATTCCTAGGAATATCTGGACCAGGAAAGACCTGCAGCAGTGGAGGATCGGGTCTGGGAGCATTTAAACCGATTGGACTGCCATGACTGCAAGCGACCTGCTGGGAGGCACCCGAGGGAGTCGGTTGGTGTCACTACAAGGTCGCTCTCAAGTCCCTTTGAAAGTCACAGCAGTCAGGGAATGCATCTGAGGACTGGAGGGAAGCCAGTGAGACTCTTACCAATGGGTAAAAGAGCTGACGGGAGGGAGTCAAGAACGTAGAGCCAGACTCTTCCGAGTCCTATCCAGTGAAGGAACAAGAGGTAACGGGCACATATTGAAATAGGGGAAATTCCAGGAAAACAGAAGAAACCACATTGTTAGTGTGAGCATGGTCAAGCACCGGCTGGGGGTGCCCGGATAAATTGTGGCTTCTCCATCCTTGTAGATATTCAGAGCTTGACAGGACTTGGCCCTAAGAACCTTCCAAAGGCTGACCGTGCTTTGAGCAGGGGCGGTTGGACTAGATGATCTCCAGAGGTCCCTTCCAACCTCAAGGATCCTGTGATTCTGTCATGGGCAAAAGAGAGGTGATGCACAGCTGCCACTGACAAGGATAAATTGCTTAGGAACATTGGAATCAAGGGCAGCCTTGGCTGTCACACCTGAGAAGCAGCGGAGTTCACGATGTGAACACAGGAAGGAAAGCCAGTAGCAGAGTGCTGTCCCTGGCTTTCAGGCATGCCAAATTGGGCCTAGTCAGGCAGCTGGTAGGTAGAATGCCATGGAGGCAGCTGTGAAGGGCAAAGGAGCTCAGAAAAGCTGGCAGCGCCTTAGGCACCTCATGGTCCAAGAGCAAGAAGGGTCCAGCCCGATACTCAGGAAAACAAATTCAATGTCTCAGCAGATCACCTTTGCCTAAGGTGGGACTCAAGGTGGGGAAGCAATGTCAAAAGGCAGCATCCTGGAGGTGGAAGGAGGAACGAGCTGCAAAGGAGGAATTTGGAAATAATTCCTAGGCATGTTGGGATGCTGTTAGGAAAGCCAACTCAGCCTGCATTGAGTCTTGCAAGGGGCATGAAGAGCAACAGGCAACAACCATCAAGAGCAACACAGAATCATAGAATCCTAGAATCGTTTAGGTTGAAAAAGACCTTTAAGATCATCGAGTCCAACCGTTAACCTAGCACTGCCAAGTCCACCACTAAACCATGTCCCTTAGCACTATATCTACCCATCTTTGAAATACCTCCAGGGATGAGGACTCAACCACTGCCCTGGGCAGCCTGTGCCAGTGCCTGACTACCCTTTCAGTGAAGAACTTTTTCCTAACATCCAACCTAAACCTGCCCTGGCGCAACTTGAGGCCATTTCCTCTCGTCCTATAGCTTGTTACTGGGGAGAAGAGACCGACCCCCGCCTCACTGCAACCTCCTTTCAGGCAGTTGTAGAGAGCGATAACATCTCCCCTCAGCCTCCTTTTCTCCAGGCTACACAACCCCAGCTCCCTCAGCTGCTCCTCCTAAGACTTGTGCTCTACACCCTTCACCAGCTTCGTTGCCCTTCTCTGGCCACGCTCCAGCACCTCAATGTCCTTCCTGTAGTGAGGGCCCAACACTGAACCCAGTACTCGAGGTGCAGCCTCACCAGTGCCAAGTACAAGGGGATGATCACGTCCCCAGTCCTGCTGGCCACACTATTTCTGACGCAAGCCAGGATGCCCTTGGCCTTCTGGGCCACCTGGGCACACTGCCGGCTCATATTCAGCCGGCTGTCGACCAACACCCCCAGCTCCTTTTCCGCCAGGCAGCTCTCCAGACATTCTTCCCCAAGCCTGTAGCGTTGCATGGGCTTGTTGTGACCCAAGTGCAGGACCCAGCACTTTGCCTTGTTGAACCTCATACAGCTGGCCTCGGCCCATCGATCCAGCCTGGCCAGGTCCCTCTGTCGAGACTTTCTACCCTCCAGCAGATCAACACGCCCGCCCAACTTGGTGTCATCTGCAAACTGACTGAGGGTGCACTCAATCGCCTCCTCCAGATCCTTGATAAAGACAGTAAACAGAACTGGCCCCATACTGAGCCCTGGGGAGCAGCACTTGTGACTGGCCGCCAACTGGATTTGGCTCCATTCACCACAAGTTTTTGGGCCTGGCCATCCAGACAGTTTTTCACTGGATACGAAGAGTATCCAAGCCATGAATACCCAGTTTCTCCAGGACAATGCCACAGGAAACAGTGTCAAAGACCTTACTAAAGTCCAGATAGACATCCACAGCCTTTCCCTCATCCACTAAGCGGGTCACCTCATCATTGAAGGAGGTCAGGTCAGTCAAGCAGGACCTGCCTTTCATAAACCCATGCTGACTGGGCCTGATCCCCAGTTGTCCTGTACGTGCCGCGTGAAGGCACTCAGGATGATCTGCTCCAGAGCCTTCCCCAGCACTGCTCCAGTGCTCCCCCACCCTCTGGGTGAAGAACCTTTTCCTAATATCCAACCTAAACTGGGACCTCCCTGGTTAGCCAGGACTGCTGATAGACGATGGAAAGTGGCCTGGTGAGCACCTCCGCCAGCTCCCTCAGTACGTCTGGCTGGATCCCATCCGGCCCCATAGACTTGTCCGTGTCTAAGTGGTGTTAGCAGGTCACTAACCATTTCCCTGGGGATTACGGGGGCTTCATTCTGCTCCCTGTCCCTATCTTCTAGCTCAGGGGGCTGGGTACCCCGAGCACAACTGGTCCGACTATTAAAGACTGAGGCAAAGAAGGCATTAAGTACCTCAGTCTTTTCCTTCTCCTCTGTCACTAGGCTTCCCCCCGCATCCAATAAAGGATGGAGATTCTCCTTAGCTCTCCTTTTGCTGCTAATGCATTTGGAGAAACAATTTTTGTTGTCTTTTCCAGCAGTAGCCAGTTGGCAGCAGCCAAAGATTGACAGAGGAACCTGTGGGCCCGCTGCTGACGTGGGTAGCTGATTTCCTGAAGAGTGGACAGAGAGCAGGTTGGGGGGAGTCAATGCCTTCTCGCTCTCAGTATTCACCTACAAGGGCTCCCAGGCCGCTGTGCCCTCTGAAAGAGTTGAAGGAAGGAGGGGGAGGCCTCCCAGCAGTGGGCGGGCTTCAAATCAAGGACTGCCTGAGTCAAGTCAACCCGTACAAGCCAGCTGATGCACTGCAAGGCAGGGCTGCTGTAAAGGGCGACTTAGATGTGCTGGAGGACTGGGCCAAAGGAGTCTCAAAGACCTCACCTTCCTAGCCAAAGAGACCAGGCTGTGGTGAGGAGCTCTCTTGAATACTCCGTGGAGGGAAAGAAAGAGTTGCAAAAAACACCTCCCCACTGTCTGGGAATCATCCCCAGGTCTCAGGCGATACATCTTCTCCTGGCAGTAGTGCTTCAGCATGCCTTCTTTCCCATGCCCCAAAGGCCTCCTCAGCCAGGAGCACAACCCAGCACCATTGGAGAGGCAAGGAAACTTGCCCCAACTCCCTGAGCAGCGAGGGCTGGCGGGACCCTGCAGTGCCACGTGCCTGAGGATGCTCAGGCAGGGGATGTGCTCACAAGGGCCCTGGCTACAAAACCAGCTCTCAGACTACATCAAGGAGGCAATGCACTTCCCTGCCCTGCAGACATGGAGGCAGCTGGGACACGGCCCAGGAGGGCAAGGCAATGCCTTCAGTAGGCAAGCTTCCTGGGACAGACTCTCCCTCCCCATGGCGAGTCACACTCTAATTTCGGAATGGCCATGTGTCAGCCTTTTGGCGTGAGGCCAAGCCAGGAGTGCGTGTTGTCTGCAGGCCCGTGTCCCACGCACAGCTGAATTCCCCTCCGGCCAGGGCTGTTCCCTCCCTGCCTCAGGAAAATGAGCTCTGAGCACTGGGCTGTAGTCGAGTACACAGCTCCAGGCCAGGCCATTATGTATCATGCAGGTCAGGGTCCAAAGCGTGTGAACAAAGCACATGGTGGGGTGAGGAGAGTGGGAGGAACAAGGCGCTGTCCCGACCCCCAGCACACCCCTCTGGTAGTGAGAGGGGAGGAACCCAACTCCACAGGGCTTGCTGAGGAACCAGGGTTTTGGGGAGGGCAATGGTCTCCTTCCACAAGCCTGCTGATTGCACTGCTTGGGGACCCCCAGAGACTGCCACGAGAGGGGACGCCTTTGCCAAAGAAACCAGCAAAAGTCTTCCCAGGAGGAGAAGCTTTCCTTGGGCGCAGGCGTTTGAAACCAGTAGCGCAGCCCACCTGCCTTTCAGGACACTGCCAGGCAGTGCTCAGGGACTGCTGGAGCAAGCAAGGAGGCAGGCAGGGAGGGGGAAGGATGCAGCATGTCCTCATTCGCAGAAGCCTCTGGGCACCCAGGAGAGCACTGCATTGGTGGGAAGACATGCCCACCTTCCTGCACAGGCGTTGGAAAACAACCTCACCAGATTTCTCCAGACCCATGTCTTCCATCTGCACAGACACCTCCAGCACTTGCGGGCACATCTTCTGCCTGTACACCCATGATGCTGCTCAGGAAATCCTTGGGCCTCTCATCCCAATACTTCAAAAGAGCGTCCCTGGCCTACTGGTCATGGCAGAAATGAGGAAATGAAATGACGGTGTTGATGGAAACCAAAACACAACCTGTGCCATTAGGTAGCATATTTTGCTTGGGAGGTGAGTCTGTTGGAAAATTAGTGCCCGCGTGCAGTGACTGTGGGCCTGGGGCGGTGCAGGAGCAGTATAAAAGCGGGCCCTTCGCCTCACTCTCTCATCCACTCTTCTTGCCTCCACCTCCCTGGGAAGAAGGTGAGTTTGGAGCCCTTTCTCTTCTTCCTCCTCCTCAGCCTGCTCCTCCTTCTCCTCCCCTGGGATTTCTCAACACATACCTGCCTCTTTGTCCTGTGCTGGGTCCTGAGGCTGCTTGCCATGGGAGAGGGAAGGGAGCAGAAGGTGGGACATGCAGAGAGGCTGATGCTTGGCTGAGGTATCTCCTGAGCTATGCGCTAGGTGAAGACCTCCCTGGGCTTAGTCACTTTTGGTGAAGCTCTTTTGCGCTGACGGAAAGGGGCGGCCTTGGGCTGGGGGGATAGGCTGCTCTTCAACCACCCCTCCTCCTCTCATTCCCCCTGCCCTCTCTCTCCCAGGCGCACCTCCAGCCCCAAGACATGTCCTGCTACAACCCGTGCCTGCCCTGCCAGCCCTGCGGCCCCACCCCGCTGGCCAACAGCTGCAATGAGCCCTGTGTCAGGCAGTGCCAGGACTCCACCGTCGTCATCCAGCCCTCCCCCGTGGTGGTGACCCTGCCCGGACCCATCCTCAGCTCCTTCCCGCAGAGCACCGCCGTGGGATCCTCCACCTCCGCTGCCGTTGGCAGCATCCTCAGCTCTCAGGGAGTGCCCATCTCCTCTGGCGGCTTTGGCCTCTCGGGCTTCGGCAGCCGCTACTGTGGCAACCGGTGCCTCCCCTGCTAAAGCTGCTGCCTGCACTGAGGCCTCCACTCGGATCGACCTCGTTTCCCCCTTTTCACTCATTAAACTGCTGCTGCATCCCAGCCTGCGCTTCTCTCTCATCCTTTCCCCTAAAGATGCTCTCCCATGATGCCCACGCAGAGACATGTTCCTCAGGGCTGGTTCTGGGAGGGGCGTGTTGGGGATGATTTTGCACTGATTGTCAACCCAGGCTTGCAGTCAGCATGTTTAGTTGCGCACCGGGTGATCCTCTGGTTTCTAAAATTGTCTGCCTTTCTGCATCGCGGTGGAATTACCCGACATCGTTCAGTCACTACCATCCACTTTGTTGTGCACACCTCTTCTTTTTCCTTGGAAAGCTCAACACTGTGATGCGAGTAGTCAGCAGGGAATGTGGTATTGACAAGACATAGGCACTAGCTTCCCAGGAGAGGCCAGGACAACCCATCCTCACCATAGCATTCTCAAAGGAACAGAGGAACACAGTGCAGTGGGCTGCCTTGACAGCCGACCATAGTAGAATACAATCAGAGAATGGTTGTGCTTGGAAGAGACCTTGAAAGATCATCTAGTCCAAGCCCCCTGCCATGGGCAGGGATATCTGGCACTACCTCACGTCCCTCAAAGTTCCGTTGAACCTCACTTTCAACACTGCCAGTGATGGGGCAGCCCATCATTCTCGGGGCAACCTTTTCCAGTGTCTCACCACCCTCATCGTAATCCATTTCTTCCTTACGTCCAAGCTGCATCTACCCGATTTCAGTTTAAAACCTTCTCCTGTCCCTACAGGCCTTGATAAAATGTCTCTCTCCAACTTCCTTATAAGTCCCCTTTATATATTGAAAGGCTGCAATAAGGTCTCCCCAGAGCCTTCTCTTCTCCAGGCTCAACAACCCCACCTCCCTCAGCCTTTCTTCATAGGACAGCTCTTACATCCCCCAGATCATTTTTGTAGGCCTTCTCTGGACCTCAACTGGCATGCTCATGCACAATTTTTCAACCACCAGTGTCTCCAAGTCCTTCTTTGCAGGGCTGCTCTCAGCCGTTTATCCTCCAGTCTGTATTGATATGGAGGATTGCCCCAACGCAGGTGCAGGACCTTGCACTTGGCCTTGTCCAAGTTCCTGAATTTCACATCGGACCATTCCTCAAGCCTGTCAAGATCCCTCTGGACAGCATCCCTTCCCTCAAGCGTACCAGTTGCACCCCTCACCCTGGTGTCATGCACAAACTTGATGAGGGCGCACTCAGTCGCACTATCCATGTCATTGGTGAAGGCAGGAAACAGTCTTGGTCCCAGGACGGACCCCCGAAGGACACCAGTCGTCACTGGTTTCCACTTGGACCTGGAGACGTTGACTGTAACTCTTGGGATGCAGCCAAAGTGCTGTGCTTCAAATGTGTGCAGAAACAGTGCAGACAACACACCAAAGCTTTAGCTAGTTCTGCACAGTGCTTGCTCACCATCAAGGCCGTCTCTCTTTCTCACTCTGCACCCCCCACAGCAGAGGCTAGGCGTGGGCAAGCACCGGGGAGGGGACACCACCAGGACGGCTGACCTGAATTGACCACAAGGCTATTGCATGCCACATAACATCACGCTCAGCAATAAAATCTTGCGCAGTCTTTCCGAAGGAGCAGCTCTTGGGAGAATGCACGGGCATGAGTCTGCTGCTGCTAGGTGGTGGGTGATTGCCTTTGCACCACTTGGTTTTCTCCCTTCTTTCCCCTTCCCCTCTTAGACTGGCCTGATCTCAGCCCGAGGGTATTTCGCTTTCTTGCTCTTCCAACTCTCCCCCCGTCCGAATGGGACAACGGATTGAGAGAGCTGCTGCGGGGTGCTTAGTACTAGTCAGGGGCAGCACACCACACAGGCCCACGGGCAGCGCATGCCCTCCTTGCCCTGCTCCTTCCCTCTCTGTGCCCAGGCTTTCCTGGGAATGTTTCTGCAGAGAGGGGAGCAGGGAGAGACCCGCGCCAGGAAGAGAGGCAGCGGGTGTGGGCTGAGTGTCTCAAAGGGCTGTCCAAGAGCTCTCCAAAGCAGTGCGCAGACCAGCAGCAAAGGCTGCGGAGAGACTTGCCGCCGACAAAGGGGAGCAGCTGAACTGCTGCAGGACACAGCCGCGCGAGATGATACTTCTCCACCCAGAGCCCTGATCAGAAGCTGCCTTGGTAGTAACCAGCCCTGTCTCCCCACGAATCCTTCGGCCCCTGACAAGCAGGGCCACGAAAGGTGCTTTTGCGGCAACCCCATCAAAACAGGTGCGACTCCCAGCACTCTTCCCGCACACCAAGGACTGTCATCAACATCCTGGGCTATATGAGCAGGCGTGCAGACAGCAGAGCGATGGGAGTGGTGATCGCCCTCTGCTCAGCACTCACCTGACGCCATCTAGAACACTGTTTCGCGTTTTGGGCTCTAATGCAAGAAAGACCTTGACTGAATGGAGGGAGTTCAGCGGAGGGTGGGCTGGATGGTGAGGGGGCTGGAGCACTTGGTTGGGGAGGAGAGGCTGAGGGCACAGGGCTCGCTGAGCACGGAGAAGAGAAGGCTTTGGTGGGAGACCTAAAATCATCTCTGCAGTAGCTATGGTCATTCAACTGCCTCGGGTCACTCTGTCCAGCCCCAGAGAGGCACAGAAGTTCAGAAAGCAGATGGTCACACTGAGCATGGCTAAGCATATTCGAAGCAAGCCTGTGTTAACAATCACGGCAGAACCACCTCTAATGACCTCCTCCCAGACCCACCCCTGAGCAACATCTCTCTTCCTGGGCATCTTGGCAAAGTGTCTGCAGGGGAAAGGACGAGGCAAAGGCATGGGCTGGCATGCAGCAGAACTTTAATGAGGCAAGAGGGAAATGAGGTCAAGACGGGTGCAGGTCCCCGTGCAGGGAGCACCAGGGGCATATATGAATCGGCGCCCCATGGCTGTGGCAGAGGTCCCGCCAGGTCTCCATCTGCCTGCCCCAGAGACAGAGCAGGGCCAGCAGTTCTGCCCTAGGCTGGCTTTGTGGGGCTCACAGCCCACGGGAGTGCAACAGAACAAGGACACAGGAGGGAAAGGAGAGAGTGGAAGGGGGAAAGGCAGGCATGGGCCATGCTTTCGGAGAGCCCAGGCTGGCCCCGTCCTTTTGCAAGGGGTGCTGGCGTTGCTCAGTTCCTCAGGAAACAAGTCGATGCTCTGTCCCCAGTCCGGTACCATCTTGTGGGTCCCTGGGGGCCTTCCCCAGGGCCATCGCCAGCAGCTTTAGCAGGGGAGGCAACTCCTGCCACAGTAGCGGCTGCCGAAGCCCGAGAGGCCAAAGCCGCCAGAGGAGATGGGCACTCCCTGAGAGCTGAGGATGCTGCCAACGGCAGCGGAGGTGGAGGATCCCACGGCGGTGCTCTGCGGGAAGGAGCTGAGGATGGGTCCGGGCAGGGTCACCACCACGGGGGAGGGCTGGATGACGACGGTGGAGTCCTGGCACTGCCTGACACAGGGCTCATTGCAGCTGTTGGCCAGCGGGGTGGGGCCGCAGGGCTGGCAGGGCAGGCACGGGTTGTAGCAGGACATGTCTTGGGGCTGGAGGTGCACCTGGAAGAGAGGGCAGGGGGAAGCAGGGCAGGGGCGATGGGTGAGGAGCAGCCTGTCACCCCACCGCGAGGGAGAAAAACCATGAGCTGGAGACAAGAGCTAGAGGCATTTTAGGGAGCCTCACGGGCTTCACCTTCCCCTCAGCCCAAAACAGCCCTGCCAAGAGCATTCAAGCTCATCGAGGTCCCCGTCTAGCCCATCGCCCACTTCAGCCAAGCATCAGCCTCTCTCCATGCCACACCTTCTCTTCCCTTCCCTCTCCCATCATAGGTAGCCCCACGACCCAGTGTAGGACAAACGGCAGGTACACACTGAGAAAACCCAAAGGAAAATGCAGAGGAGGAAGAGAAAGGGCTTCAGACTCACCTTCTTCCCAAGGAGATGGAGGTGAGAAGAGTGGATGAGAGAGTGAGGAGAAGGGCCCGCTTTTATACTGCTCCTGCACCACCCCAGGCCCACAGTCACTGCACGCGGGCACTAATTTTCCAACAGACTCACCTCCCAAGCAAAATAGCCTACCTAATGCCACAGGTTGTGGTTTGGTTTCCATCGGTGCTGCCATTTCATTTCCTCATTGCTGACATGCTTGGTGTGCCATGCAGGCTCCTTTCATGTGCTGGGATGAGAGGCCCAAGGATACCCCGGGCAGGGTCATGTCTAACTGCTGGACAGGTCCACCTGGCATTGAATCAGGCAAAGCATGTGGAGGGCAACAAGAAGGTCTTCTTCCACGTAGGTCAGCAGCAAAAGCAAGCCTTGGTCAAAGGCAGCCCCAACCCTGAAGGGGGCAGCTTCCCTGGGGACAGGGCTTACAGCAAAGGTGGAGGTAACTCCAAGGTTTCCTTGCCTTGGTCTTGCTCTGGCAGGGTTTGCCGTCAAGAGATCGCTCTCCTGACATTCCTAGGAATATCTGGACCAGGAAAGACCTGCAGCAGTGGAGGATCGGGTCTGGGAGCATTTAAACCGATTGGACTGCCATGACTGCAAGCGACCTGCTGGGAGGCACCCGAGGGAGTCGGTTGGTGTCACTACAAGGTCGCTCTCAAGTCCCTTTGAAAGT
Source organism: Platalea leucorodia (assembly GCF_965183815.1). NCBI lineage: Eukaryota > Metazoa > Chordata > Aves > Pelecaniformes > Threskiornithidae > Platalea > Platalea leucorodia. The sequence goes on from NC_138844.1 coordinate 1,677,200, forward strand.
CACAGCAGTCAGGGAATGCATCTGAGGACTGGAGGGAAGCCAGTGAGACTCTTACCAATGGGTAAAAGAGCTGACGGGAGGGAGTCAAGAACGTAGAGCCAGACTCTTCCGAGTCCTATCCAGTGAAGGAACAAGAGGTAACGGGCACATATTGAAATAGGGGAAATTCCAGGAAAACAGAAGAAACCACATTGTTAGTGTGAGCATGGTCAAGCACCGGCTGGGGGTGCCCGGATAAATTGTGGCTTCTCCATCCTTGTAGATATTCAGAGCTTGACAGGACTTGGCCCTAAGAACCTTCCAAAGGCTGACCGTGCTTTGAGCAGGGGCGGTTGGACTAGACGATCTCCAGAGGTCCCTTCCAACCTCAAGGATCCTGTGATTCTGTCATGGGCAAAAGAGAGGTGATGCACAGCTGCCACTGACAAGGATAAATTGCTTAGGAACATTGGAATCAAGGGCAGCCTTGGCTGTCACACCTGAGAAGCAGCGGAGTTCACGATGTGAACACAGGAAGGAAAGCCAGTAGCAGAGTGCTGTCCCTGGCTTTCAGGCATGCCAAATTGGGCCTAGTCAGGCAGCTGGTAGGTAGAATGCCATGGAGGCAGCTGTGAAGGGCAAAGGAGCTCAGAAAAGCTGGCAGCGCCTTAGGCACCTCATGGTCCAAGAGCAAGAAGGGTCCAGCCCGATACTCAGGAAAACAAATTCAATGTCTCAGCAGATCACCTTTGCCTAAGGTGGGACTCAAGGTGGGGAAGCAATGTCAAAAGGCAGCATCCTGGAGGTGGAAGGAGGAACGAGCTGCAAAGGAGGAATTTGGAAATAATTCCTAGGCATGTTGGGATGCTGTTAGGAAAGCCAACTCAGCCTGCATTGAGTCTTGCAAGGGGCATGAAGAGCAACAGGCAACAACCATCAAGAGCAACACAGAATCATAGAATCCTAGAATCGTTTAGGTTGAAAAAGACCTTTAAGATCATCGAGTCCAACCGTTAACCTAGCACTGCCAAGTCCACCACTAAACCATGTCCCTTAGCACTATATCTACCCATCTTTGAAATACCTCCAGGGATGAGGACTCAACCACTGCCCTGGGCAGCCTGTGCCAGTGCCTGACTACCCTTTCAGTGAAGAACTTTTTCCTAACATCCAACCTAAACCTGCCCTGGCGCAACTTGAGGCCATTTCCTCTCGTCCTATAGCTTGTTACTGGGGAGAAGAGACCGACCCCCCACCTCGCTGCAACCTCCTTTCAGGCAGTTGTAGAGAGCGATAACATCTCCCCTCAGCCTCCTTTTCTCCAGGCTAAACAACCCCAGCTCCCTCAGCTGCTCCTCCTAAGACTTGTGCTCTACACCCTTCACCAGCTTCGTTGCCCTTCTCTGGCCACGCTCCAGCACCTCAATGTCCTTCCTGTAGTGAGGGCCCAACACTGAACACAGTACTCGAGGTGCAGCCTCACCAGTGCCAAGTACAAGGGGATGATCACGTCCCCAGTCCTGCTGGCCACACTATTTCTGACGCAAGCCAGGATGCCCTTGGCCTTCTGGGCCACCTGGGCACACTGCCGGCTCATATTCAGCCGGCTGTCGACCAACACCCCCAGCTCCTTTTCCGCCAGGCAGCTCTCCAGACATTCTTCCCCAAGCCTGTAGCGTTGCATGGGCTTGTTGTGACCCAAGTGCAGGACCCAGCACTTTGCCTTGTTGAACCTCATACAGCTGGCCTCGGCCCATCGATCCAGCCTGGCCAGGTCCCTCTGTCGAGACTTTCTACCCTCCAGCAGATCAACACGCCCGCCCAACTTGGTGTCATCTGCAAACTGACTGAGGGTGCACTCAATCGCCTCCTCCAGATCCTTGATAAAGACAGTAAACAGAACTGGCCCCATACTGAGCCCTGGGGAGCAGCACTTGTGACTGGCCGCCAACTGGATTTGGCTCCATTCACCACAAGTTTTTGGGCCTGGCCATCCAGACAGTTTTTCACTGGATACGAAGAGTATCCAAGCCATGAATACCCAGTTTCTCCAGGACAATGCCACAGGAAACAGTGTCAAAGACCTTACTAAAGTCCAGATAGACATCCACAGCCTTTCCCTCATCCACTAAGCGGGTCACCTCATCATTGAAGGAGGTCAGGTCAGTCAAGCAGGACCTGCCTTTCATAAACCCATGCTGACTGGGCCTGATCCCCAGTTGTCCTGTACGTGCCGCGTGAAGGCACTCAGGATGATCTGCTCCAGAGCCTTCCCCAGCACTGCTCCAGTGCTCCCCCACCCTCTGGGTGAAGAACCTTTTCCTAATATCCAACCTAAACTGGGACCTCCCTGGTTAGCCAGGACTGCTGATAGACGATGGAAAGTGGCCTGGTGAGCACCTCCGCCAGCTCCCTCAGTACGTCTGGCTGGATCCCATCCGGCCCCATAGACTTGTCCGTGTCTAAGTGGTGTTAGCAGGTCACTAACCATTTCCCTGGGGATTACGGGGGCTTCATTCTGCTCCCTGTCCCTATCTTCTAGCTCAGGGGGCTGGGTACCCCGAGCACAACTGGTCTGACTATTAAAGACTGAGGCAAAGAAGGCATTAAGTACCTCAGTCTTTTCCTTCTCCTCTGTCACTAGGCTTCCCCCCGCATCCAATAAAGGATGGAGATTCTCCTTAGCTCTCCTTTTGCTGCTAATGCATTTGGAGAAACAATTTTTCTTGTCTTTTCCAGCAGTAGCCAGTTGGCAGCAGCCAAAGATTGACAGAGGAACCTGTGGGCCCGCTGCTGACGTGGGTAGCTGATTTCCTGAAGAGTGGACAGAGAGCAGGTTGGGGGGAGTCAATGCCTTCTCGCTCTCAGTATTCACCTACAAGGGCTCCCAGGCCGCTGTGCCCTCTGAAAGAGTTGAAGGAAGGAGGGGGAGGCCTCCCAGCAGTGGGCGGGCTTCAAATCAAGGACTGCCTGAGTCAAGTCAACCCGTACAAGCCAGCTGATGCACTGCAAGGCAGGGCTGCTGTAAAGGGCGACTTAGATGTGCTGGAGGACTGGGCCAAAGGAGTCTCAAAGACCTCACCTTCCTAGCCAAAGAGACCAGGCTGTGGTGAGGAGCTCTCTTGAATACTCCGTGGAGGGAAAGAAAGAGTTGCAAAAAACACCTCCCCACTGTCTGGGAATCATCCCCAGGTCTCAGGCGATACATCTTCTCCTGGCAGTAGTGCTTCAGCATGCCTTCTTTCCCATGCCCCAAAGGCCTCCTCAGCCAGGAGCACAACCCAGCACCATTGGAGAGGCAAGGAAACTTGCCCCAACTCCCTGAGCAGCGAGGGCTGGCGGGACCCTGCAGTGCCACGTGCCTGAGGATGCTCAGGCAGGGGATGTGCTCACAAGGGCCCTGGCTACAAAACCAGCTCTCAGACTACATCAAGGAGGCAATGCACTTCCCTGCCCTGCAGACATGGAGGCAGCTGGGACACGGCCCAGGAGGGCAAGGCAATGCCTTCAGTAGGCAAGCTTCCTGGGACAGACTCTCCCTCCCCATGGCGAGTCACACTCTAATTTCGGAATGGCCATGTGTCAGCCTTTTGGCGTGAGGCCAAGCCAGGAGTGCGTGTTGTCTGCAGGCCCGTGTCCCACGCACAGCTGAATTCCCCTCCGGCCAGGGCTGTTCCCTCCCTGCCTCAGGAAAATGAGCTCTGAGCACTGGGCTGTAGTCGAGTACACAGCTCCAGGCCAGGCCATTATGTATCATGCAGGTCAGGGTCCAAAGCGTGTGAACAAAGCACATGGTGGGGTGAGGAGAGTGGGAGGAACAAGGCGCTGTCCCGACCCCCAGCACACCCCTCTGGTAGTGAGAGGGGAGGAACCCAACCCCACAGGGCTTGCTGAGGAACCAGGGTTTTGGGGAGGGCAATGGTCTCCTTCCACAAGCCTGCTGATTGCACTGCTTGGGGACCCCCAGAGACTGCCACGAGAGGGGACGCCTTTGCCAAAGAAACCAGCAAAAGTCTTCCCAGAAGGAGAAGCTTTCCTTGGGCGCAGGCGTTTGAAACCAGTAGCGCAGCCCACCTGCCTTTCAGGACGCTGCCAGGCAGTGCTCAGGGACTGCTGGAGCAAGCAAGGAGGCAGGCAGGGAGGGGGAAGGATGCAGCATGTCCTCATTCGCAGAAGCCTCTGGGCACCCAGGAGAGCACTGCATTGGTGGGAAGACATGCCCACCTTCCTGCACAGGCGTTGGAAAACAACCTCACCAGATTTCTCCAGACCCATGTCTTCCATCTGCACAGACACCTCCAGCACTTGCGGGCACATCTTCTGCCTGTACACCCATGATGCTGCTCAGGAAATCCTTGGGCCTCTCATCCCAATACTTCAAAAGAGCGTCCCTGGCCTACTGGTCATGGCAGAAATGAGGAAATGAAATGACGGTGTTGATGGAAACCAAAACACAACCTGTGCCATTAGGTAGCATATTTTGCTTGGGAGGTGAGTCTGTTGGAAAATTAGTGCCCGCGTGCAGTGACTGTGGGCCTGGGGCGGTGCAGGAGCAGTATAAAAGCGGGCCCTTCGCCTCACTCTCTCATCCACTCTTCTTGCCTCCACCTCCCTGGGAAGAAGGTGAGTTTGGAGCCCTTTCTCTTCTTCCTCCTCCTCAGCCTGCTCCTCCTTCTGCTGGGTCCTGAGGCTGCTTGCCATGGGAGAGGGAAGGGAGCAGAAGGTGGGACATGCAGAGAGGCTGATGCTTGGCTGAGGTATCTCCTGAGCTATGCGCTAGGTGAAGACCTCCCTGGGCTTAGTCACTTTTGGTGAAGCTCTTTTGCGCTGACGGAAAGGGGCGGCCTTGGGCTGGGGGGATAGGCTGCTCTTCAACCACCCCTCCTCCTCTCATTCCCCCTGCCCTCTCTCTCCCAGGCGCACCTCCAGCCCCAAGACATGTCCTGCTACAACCCGTGCCTGCCCTGCCAGCCCTGCGGCCCCACCCCGCTGGCCAACAGCTGCAATGAGCCCTGTGTCAGGCAGTGCCAGGACTCCACCGTCGTCATCCAGCCCTCCCCCGTGGTGGTGACCCTGCCCGGACCCATCCTCAGCTCCTTCCCGCAGAGCACCGCCGTGGGATCCTCCACCTCCGCTGCCGTTGGCAGCATCCTCAGCTCTCAGGGAGTGCCCATCTCCTCCGGGGGCTTTGGCCTCTCGGGCTTCGGCAGCCGCTACTGTGGCAGCCGGTGCCTCCCCTGCTAAAGCTGCTGCCTGCACTGAGGCCTCCACTCGGATCGACCTCGTTTCCCCCTTTTCACTCATTAAACTGCTGCTGCATCCCAGCCTGCGCTTCTCTCTCATCCTTTCCCCTAAAGATGCTCTCCCATGATGCCCACGCAGAGACATGTTCCTCAGGGCTGGTTCTGGGAGGGGCGTGTTGGGGATGATTTTGCACTGATTGTCAACCCAGGCTTGCAGTCAGCATGTTTAGTTGCGCACCGGGTGATCCTCTAGTTTCTAAAATTGTCTGCCTTTCTGCATCGCGGTGGAATTACCCGACATCGTTCAGTCACTACCATCCACTGTGTTGTGCACACCTCTTCTTTTTCCTTGGAAAGCTCAACACTGTGATGCGAGTAGTCAGCAGGGAATGTGGTATTGACAAGACATAGGCACTAGCTTCCCAGGAGAGGCCAGGACAACCCATCCTCACCATAGCATTCTCAAAGGAACAGAGGAACACAGTGCAGTGGGCTGCCTTGACAGCCGACCATAGTAGAATACAATCAGAGAATGGTTGTGCTTGGAAGAGACCTTGAAAGATCATCTAGTCCAAGCCCCCTGCCATGGGCAGGGATATCTGGCACTACCTCACGTCCCTCAAAGTTCCGTTGAACCTCACTTTCAACACTGCCAGTGATGGGGCAGCCCATCATTCTCGGGGCAACCTTTTCCAGTGTCTCACCACCCTCATCGTAATCCATTTCTTCCTTACGTCCAAGCTGCATCTACCCGATTTCAGTTTAAAACCTTCTCCTGTCCCTACAGGCCTTGATAAAATGTCTCTCTCCAACTTCCTTATAAGTCCCCTTTATATATTGAAAGGCTGCAATAAGGTCTCCCCAGAGCCTTCTCTTCTCCAGGCTCAACAACCCCACCTCCCTCAGCCTTTCTTCATAGGACAGCTCTTACATCCCCCAGATCATTTTTGTAGGCCTTCTCTGGACCTCAACTGGCATGCTCATGCACAATTTTTCAACCACCAGTGTCTCCAAGTCCTTCTTTGCAGGGCTGCTCTCAGCCGTTTATCCTCCAGTCTGTATTGATATGGAGGATTGCCCCAACGCAGGTGCAGGACCTTGCACTTGGCCTTGTCCAAGTTCCTGAATTTCACATCGGACCATTCCTCAAGCCTGTCAAGATCCCTCTGGACAGCATCCCTTCCCTCAAGCGTACCAGTTGCACCCCTCACCCTGGTGTCATGCACAAACTTGATGAGGGTGCACTCAGTCGCACTATCCATGTCGTTGGTGAAGGCAGGAAACAGTCTTGGTCCCAGGACGGACCCCCGAAGGACACCAGTCGTCACTGGTTTCCACTTGGACCTGGAGACGTTGACTGTAACTCTTGGGATGCAGCCAAAGTGCTGTGCTTCAAATGTGTGCAGAAACAGTGCAGACAACACACCAAAGCTTTAGCTAGTTCTGCACAGTGCTTGCTCACCATCAAGGCCGTCTCTCTTTCTCACTCTGCACCCCCCACAGCAGAGGCTAGGGGTGGGCAAGCACCGGGGAGGGGACACCACCAGGACGGCTGACCTGAATTGACCACAAGGCTATTGCATGCCACATAACATCACGCTCAGCAATAAAATCTTGCGCAGTCTTTCCGAAGGAGCAGCTCTTGGGAGAATGCACGGGCATGAGTCTGCTGCTGCTAGGTGGTGGGTGATTGCCTTTGCACCACTTGGTTTTCTCCCTTCTTTCCCCTTCCCCTCTTAGACTGGCCTGATCTCAGCCCGAGGGTATTTCGCTTTCTTGCTCTTCCAACTCTCCCCCCGTCCGAATGGGACAACGGATTGAGAGAGCTGCTGCGGGGTGCTTAGTACTAGTCAGGGGCAGCACACCACACAGGCCCACGGGCAGCGCATGCCCTCCTTGCCCTGCTCCTTCCCTCTCTGTGCCCAGGCTTTCCTGGGAATGTTTCTGCAGAGAGGGGAGCAGGGAGAGACCCGCGCCAGGAAGAGAGGCAGCGGGTGTGGGCTGAGTGTCTCAAAGGGCTGTCCAAGAGCTCTCCAAAGCAGTGCGCAGACCAGCAGCAAAGGCTGCGGAGAGACTTGCCGCCGACAAAGGGGAGCAGCTGAACTGCTGCAGGACACAGCCGCGCGAGATGATACTTCTCCACCCAGAGCCCTGATCAGAAGCTGCCTTGGTAGTAACCAGCCCTGTCTCCCCACGAATCCTTCGGCCCCTGACAAGCAGGGCCACGAAAGGTGCTTTTGCGGCAACCCCATCAAAACAGGTGCGACTCCCAGCACTCTTCCCGCACACCAAGGACTGTCATCAACATCCTGGGCTATATGAGCAGGCGTGCAGACAGCAGAGCGATGGGAGTGGTGATCGCCCTCTGCTCAGCACTCACCTGACGCCATCTAGAACACTGTTTCGCGTTTTGGGCTCTAATGCAAGAAAGACCTTGACTGAATGGAGGGAGTTCAGCGGAGGGTGGGCTGGATGGTGAGGGGGCTGGAGCACTTGGTTGGGGAGGAGAGGCTGAGGGCACAGGGCTCGCTGAGCACGGAGAAGAGAAGGCTTTGGTGGGAGACCTAAAATCATCTCTGCAGTAGCTATGGTCATTCAACTGCCTCGGGTCACTCTGTCCAGCCCCAGAGAGGCACAGAAGTTCAGAAAGCAGATGGTCACACTGAGCATGGCTAAGCATATTCGAAGCAAGCCTGTGTTAACAATCACGGCAGAACCACCTCTAATGACCTCCTCCCAGACCCACCCCTGAGCAACATCTCTCTTCCTGGGCACCTTGGCAAAGTGTCTGCAGGGGAAAGGACGAGGCAAAGGCATGGGCTGGCATGCAGCAGAACTTTAATGAGGCAAGAGGGAAATGAGGTCAAGACGGGTGCAGGTCCCCGTGCAGGGAGCACCAGGGGCATATATGAATCGGCGCCCCATGGCTGTGGCAGAGGTCCCGCCAGGTCTCCATCTGCCTGCCCCAGAGACAGAGCAGGGCCAGCAGTTCTGCCCTAGGCTGGCTTTGTGGGGCTCACAGCCCACGGGAGTGCAACAGAACAAGGACACAGGAGGGAAAGGAGAGAGTGGAAGGGGGAAAGGCAGGCATGGGCCATGCTTTCGGATAGCCCAGGCTGGCCCCGTCCTTTTGCAAGGGGTGCTGGCGTTGCTCAGTTCCTCAGGAAACAAGTCGATGCTCTGTCCCCAGTCCGGTACCATCTTGTGGGTCCCTGGGGGCCTTCCCCAGGGCCATCGCCAGCAGCTTTAGCAGGGGAGGCAACTCCTGCCACAGTAGCGGCTGCCAAAGCCCGAGAGGCCAAAGCCCCCGGAGGAGATGGGCACTCCCTGAGAGCTGAGGATGCTGCCAACGGCAGCGGAGGTGGAGGATCCCACGGCGGTGCTCTGCGGGAAGGAGCTGAGGATGGGTCCGGGCAGGGTCACCACCACGGGGGAGGGCTGGATGACGACGGTGGAGTCCTGGCACTGCCTGACACAGGGCTCATTGCAGCTGTTGGCCAGCGGGGTGGGGCCGCAGGGCTGGCAGGGCAGGCACGGGTTGTAGCAGGACATGTCTTGGGGCTGGAGGTGCACCTGGAAGAGAGGGCAGGGGGAAGCAGGGCAGGGGCGATGGGTGAGGAGCAGCCTGTCACCCCACCGCGAGGGAGAAAAACCATGAGCTGGAGACAAGAGCTAGAGGCATTTTAGGGAGGCTCACGGGCTTCACCTTCCCCTCAGCCCAAAACAGCCCTGCCAAGAGCATTCAAGCTCATCGAGGTCCCCGTCTAGCCCATCGCCCACTTCAGCCAAGCATCAGCCTCTCTCCATGCCACACCTTCTCTTCCCTTCCCTCTCCCATCATAGGTAGCCCCACGACCCAGTGTAGGACAAACGGCAGGTACACACTGAGAAAACCCAAAGGAAAACGCAGAGGAGGAAGAGAAAGGGCTTCAGACTCACCTTCTTCCCAAGGAGATGGAGGTGAGAAGAGTGGATGAGAGAGTGAGGAGAAGGGCCCGCTTTTATACTGCTCCTGCACCACCCCAGGCCCACAGTCACTGCACGCGGGCACTAATTTTCCAACAGACTCACCTCCCAAGCAAAATAGCCTACCTAATGCCACAGGTTGTGGTTTGGTTTCCATCGGTGCTGCCATTTCATTTCCTCATTGCTGACATGCTTGGTGTGCCATGCAGGCTCCTTTCATGTGCTGGGATGAGAGGCCCAAGGATACCCCGGGCAGGGTCATGTCTAACTGCTGGACAGGTCCACCTGGCATTGAATCAGGCAAAGCATGTGGAGGGCAACAAGAAGGTCTTCTTCCACGTAGGTCAGCAGCAAAAGCAAGCCTTGGTCAAAGGCAGCCCCAACCCTGAAGGGGGCAGCTTCCCTGGGGACAGGGCTTACAGCAAAGGTGGAGGTAACTCCAAGGTTTCCTTGCCTTGGTCTTGCTCTGGCAGGGTTTGCCGTCAAGAGATCGCTCTCCTGACATTCCTAGGAATATCTGGACCAGGAAAGACCTGCAGCAGTGGAGGATCGGGTCTGGGAGCATTTAAACCGATTGGACTGCCATGACTGCAAGCGACCTGCTGGGAGGCACCCGAGGGAGTCGGTTGGTGTCACTACAAGGTCGCTCTCAAGTCCCTTTGAAAGTCACAGCAGTCAGGGAATGCATCTGAGGACTGGAGGGAAGCCAGTGAGACTCTTACCAATGGGTAAAAGAGCTGACGGGAGGGAGTCAAGAACGTAGAGCCAGACTCTTCCGAGTCCTATCCAGTGAAGGAACAAGAGGTAACGGGCACATATTGAAATAGGGGAAATTCCAGGAAAACAGAAGAAACCACATTGTTAGTGTGAGCATGGTCAAGCACCGGCTGGGGGTGCCCGGATAAATTGTGGCTTCTCCATCCTTGTAGATATTCAGAGCTTGACAGGACTTGGCCCTAAGAACCTTCCAAAGGCTGACCGTGCTTTGAGCAGGGGCGGTTGGACTAGACGATCTCCAGAGGTCCCTTCCAACCTCAAGGATCCTGTGATTCTGTCATGGGCAAAAGAGAGGTGATGCACAGCTGCCACTGACAAGGATAAATTGCTTAGGAACATTGGAATCAAGGGCAGCCTTGGCTGTCACACCTGAGAAGCAGCGGAGTTCACGATGTGAACACAGGAAGGAAAGCCAGTAGCAGAGTGCTGTCCCTGGCTTTCAGGCATGCCAAATTGGGCCTAGTCAGGCAGCTGGTAGGTAGAATGCCATGGAGGCAGCTGTGAAGGGCAAAGGAGCTCAGAAAAGCTGGCAGCGCCTTAGGCACCTCATGGTCCAAGAGCAAGAAGGGTCCAGCCCGATACTCAGGAAAACAAATTCAATGTCTCAGCAGATCACCTTTGCCTAAGGTGGGACTCAAGGTGGGGAAGCAATGTCAAAAGGCAGCATCCTGGAGGTGGAAGGAGGAACGAGCTGCAAAGGAGGAATTTGGAAATAATTCCTAGGCATGTTGGGATGCTGTTAGGAAAGCCAACTCAGCCTGCATTGAGTCTTGCAAGGGGCATGAAGAGCAACAGGCAACAACCATCAAGAGCAACACAGAATCATAGAATCCTAGAATCGTTTAGGTTGAAAAAGACCTTTAAGATCATCGAGTCCAACCGTTAACCTAGCACTGCCAAGTCCACCACTAAACCATGTCCCTTAGCACTATATCTACCCATCTTTGAAATACCTCCAGGGATGAGGACTCAACCACTGCCCTGGGCAGCCTGTGCCAGTGCCTGACTACCCTTTCAGTGAAGAACTTTTTCCTAACGTCCAACCTAAACCTGCCCTGGCGCAACTTGAGGCCATTTCCTCTCGTCCTATAGCTTGTTACTGGGGAGAAGAGACCGACCCCCCACCTCGCTGCAACCTCCTTTCAGGCAGTTGTAGAGAGCGATAACATCTCCCCTCAGCCTCCTTTTCTCCAGGCTAAACAACCCCAGCTCCCTCAGCTGCTCCTCCTAAGACTTGTGCTCTACACCCTTCATCAGCTTCGTTGCCCTTCTCTGGCCACGCTCCAGCACCTCAATGTCCTTCCTGTAGTGAGGGCCCAACACTGAACACAGTACTCGAGGTGCAGCCTCACCAGTGCCAAGTACAAGGGGATGATCACGTCCCCAGTCCTGCTGGCCACACTATTTCTGACGCAAGCCAGGATGCCCTTGGCCTTCTGGGCCACCTGGGCACACTGCCGGCTCATATTCAGCCGGCTGTCGACCAACACCCCCAGCTCCTTTTCCGCCAGGCAGCTCTCCAGACATTCTTCCCCAAGCCTGTAGCGTTGCATGGGCTTGTTGTGACCCAAGTGCAGGACCCAGCACTTTGCCTTGTTGAACCTCATACAGCTGGCCTCGGCCCATCGATCCAGCCTGGCCAGGTCCCTCTGTCGAGACTTTCTACCCTCCAGCAGATCAACACGCCCGCCCAACTTGGTGTCATCTGCAAACTGACTGAGGGTGCACTCAATCGCCTCCTCCAGATCCTTGATAAAGACAGTAAACAGAACTGGCCCCATACTGAGCCCTGGGGAGCAGCACTTGTGACTGGCCGCCAACTGGATTTGGCTCCATTCACCACAAGTTTTTGGGCCTGGCCATCCAGACAGTTTTTCACTGGATACGAAGAGTATCCAAGCCATGAATACCCAGTTTCTCCAGGACAATGCCACAGGAAACAGTGTCAAAGACCTTACTAAAGTCCAGATAGACATCCACAGCCTTTCCCTCATCCACTAAGCGGGTCACCTCATCATTGAAGGAGGTCAGGTCAGTCAAGCAGGACCTGCCTTTCATAAACCCATGCTGACTGGGCCTGATCCCCAGTTGTCCTGTACGTGCCGCGTGAAGGCACTCAGGATGATCTGCTCCAGAGCCTTCCCCAGCACTGCTCCAGTGCTCCCCCACCCTCTGGGTGAAGAACCTTTTCCTAATATCCAACCTAAACTGGGACCTCCCTGGTTAGCCAGGACTGCTGATAGACGATGGAAAGTGGCCTGGTGAGCACCTCCGCCAGCTCCCTCAGTACGTCTGGCTGGATCCCATCCGGCCCCATAGACTTGTCCGTGTCTAAGTGGTGTTAGCAGGTCACTAACCATTTCCCTGGGGATTACGGGGGCTTCATTCTGCTCCCTGTCCCTATCTTCTAGCTCAGGGGGCTGGGTACCCCGAGCACAACTGGTCTGACTATTAAAGACTGAGGCAAAGAAGGCATTAAGTACCTCAGTCTTTTCCTTCTCCTCTGTCACTAGGTTTCCCCCCGCATCCAATAAAGGATGGAGATTCTCCTTAGCTCTCCTTTTGCTGCTAATGCATTTGGAGAAACAATTTTTGTTGTCTTTTCCAGCAGTAGCCAGTTGGCAGCAGCCAAAGATTGACAGAGGAACCTGTGGGCCCGCTGCTGACGTGGGTAGCTGATTTCCTGAAGAGTGGACAGAGAGCAGGTTGGGGGGAGTCAATGCCTTCTCGCTCTCAGTATTCACCTACAAGGGCTCCCAGGCCGCTGTGCCCTCTGAAAGAGTTGAAGGAAGGAGGGGGAGGCCTCCCAGCAGTGGGCGGGCTTCAAATCAAGGACTGCCTGAGTCAAGTCAACCCGTACAAGCCAGCTGATGCACTGCAAGGCAGGGCTGCTGTAAAGGGCGACTTAGATGTGCTGGAGGACTGGGCCAAAGGAGTCTCAAAGACCTCACCTTCCTAGCCAAAGAGACCAGGCTGTGGTGAGGAGCTCTCTTGAATACTCCGTGGAGGGAAAGAAAGAGTTGCAAAAAACACCTCCCCACTGTCTGGGAATCATCCCCAGGTCTCAGGCGATACATCTTCTCCTGGCAGTAGTGCTTCAGCATGCCTTCTTTCCCATGCCCCAAAGGCCTCCTCAGCCAGGAGCACAACCCAGCACCATTGGAGAGGCAAGGAAACTTGCCCCAACTCCCTGAGCAGCGAGGGCTGGCGGGACCCTGCAGTGCCACGTGCCTGAGGATGCTCAGGCAGGGGATGTGCTCACAAGGGCCCTGGCTACAAAACCAGCTCTCAGACTACATCAAGGAGGCAATGCACTTCCCTGCCCTGCAGACATGGAGGCAGCTGGGACACGGCCCAGGAGGGCAAGGCAATGCCTTCAGTAGGCAAGCTTCCTGGGACAGACTCTCCCTCCCCATGGCGAGTCACACTCTAATTTCGGAATGGCCATGTGTCAGCCTTTTGGCGTGAGGCCAAGCCAGGAGTGCGTGTTGTCTGCAGGCCCGTGTCCCACGCACAGCTGAATTCCCCTCCGGCCAGGGCTGTTCCCTCCCTGCCTCAGGAAAATGAGCTCTGAGCACTGGGCTGTAGTCGAGTACACAGCTCCAGGCCAGGCCATTATGTATCATGCAGGTCAGGGTCCAAAGCGTGTGAACAAAGCACATGGTGGGGTGAGGAGAGTGGGAGGAACAAGGCGCTGTCCCGACCCCCAGCACACCCCTCTGGTAGTGAGAGGGGAGGAACCCAACCCCACAGGGCTTGCTGAGGAACCAGGGTTTTGGGGAGGGCAATGGTCTCCTTCCACAAGCCTGCTGATTGCACTGCTTGGGGACCCCCAGAGACTGCCACGAGAGGGGACGCCTTTGCCAAAGAAACCAGCAAAAGTCTTCCCAGAAGGAGAAGCTTTCCTTGGGCGCAGGCGTTTGAAACCAGTAGCGCAGCCCACCTGCCTTTCAGGACGCTGCCAGGCAGTGCTCAGGGACTGCTGGAGCAAGCAAGGAGGCAGGCAGGGAGGGGGAAGGATGCAGCATGTCCTCATTCGCAGAAGCCTCTGGGCACCCAGGAGAGCACTGCATTGGTGGGAAGACATGCCCACCTTCCTGCACAGGCGTCGGAAAACAACCTCACCAGATTTCTCCAGACCCATGTCTTCCATCTGCACAGACACCTCCAGCACTTGCGGGCACATCTTCTGCCTGTACACCCATGATGCTGCTCAGGAAATCCTTGGGCCTCTCATCCCAATACTTCAAAAGAGCGTCCCTGGCCTACTGGTCATGGCAGAAATGAGGAAATGAAATGACGGTGTTGATGGAAACCAAAACACAACCTGTGCCATTAGGTAGCATATTTTGCTTGGGAGGTGAGTCTGTTGGAAAATTAGTGCCCGCGTGCAGTGACTGTGGGCCTGGGGCGGTGCAGGAGCAGTATAAAAGCGGGCCCTTCGCCTCACTCTCTCATCCACTCTTCTTGCCTCCACCTCCCTGGGAAGAAGGTGAGTTTGGAGCCCTTTCTCTTCTTCCTCCTCCTCAGCCTGCTCCTCCTTCTCCTCCCCTGGGATTTCTCAACACATACCTGCCTCTTTGTCCTGTGCTGGGTCCTGAGGCTGCTTGCCATGGGAGAGGGAAGGGAGCAGAAGGTGGGACATGCAGAGAGGCTGATGCTTGGCTGAGGTATCTCCTGAGCTATGCGCTAGGTGAAGACCTCCCTGGGCTTAGTCACTTTTGGTGAAGCTCTTTTGCGCTGACGGAAAGGGGCGGCCTTGGGCTGGGGGGATAGGCTGCTCTTCAACCACCCCTCCTCCTCTCATTCCCCCTGCCCTCTCTCTCCCAGGCGCACCTCCAGCCCCAAGACATGTCCTGCTACAACCCGTGCCTGCCCTGCCAGCCCTGCGGCCCCACCCCGCTGGCCAACAGCTGCAATGAGCCCTGTGTCAGGCAGTGCCAGGACTCCACCGTCGTCATCCAGCCCTCCCCCGTGGTGGTGACCCTGCCCGGACCCATCCTCAGCTCCTTCCCGCAGAGCACCGCCGTGGGATCCTCCACCTCCGCTGCCGTTGGCAGCATCCTCAGCTCTCAGGGAGTGCCCATCTCCTCCGGGGGCTTTGGCCTCTCGGGCTTCGGCAGCCGCTACTGTGGCAGCCGGTGCCTCCCCTGCTAAAGCTGCTGCCTGCACTGAGGCCTCCACTCGGATCGACCTCGTTTCCCCCTTTTCACTCATTAAACTGCTGCTGCATCCCAGCCTGCGCTTCTCTCTCATCCTTTCCCCTAAAGATGCTCTCCCATGATGCCCACGCAGAGACATGTTCCTCAGGGCTGGTTCTGGGAGGGGCGTGTTGGGGATGATTTTGCACTGATTGTCAACCCAGGCTTGCAGTCAGCATGTTTAGTTGCGCACCGGGTGATCCTCTAGTTTCTAAAATTGTCTGCCTTTCTGCATCGCGGTGGAATTACCCGACATCGTTCAGTCACTACCATCCACTTTGTTGTGCACACCTCTTCTTTTTCCTTGGAAAGCTCAACACTGTGATGCGAGTAGTCAGCAGGGAATGTGGTATTGACAAGACATAGGCACTAGCTTCCCAGGAGAGGCCAGGACAACCCATCCTCACCATAGCATTCTCAAAGGAACAGAGGAACACAGTGCAGTGGGCTGCCTTGACAGCCGACCATAGTAGAATACAATCAGAGAATGGTTGTGCTTGGAAGAGACCTTGAAAGATCATCTAGTCCAAGCCCCCTGCCATGGGCAGGGATATCTGGCACTACCTCACGTCCCTCAAAGTTCCGTTGAACCTCACTTTCAACACTGCCAGTGATGGGGCAGCCCATCATTCTCGGGGCAACCTTTTCCAGTGTCTCACCACCCTCATCGTAATCCATTTCTTCCTTACGTCCAAGCTGCATCTACCCGATTTCAGTTTAAAACCTTCTCCTGTCCCTACAGGCCTTGATAAAATGTCTCTCTCCAACTTCCTTATAAGTCCCCTTTATATATTGAAAGGCTGCAATAAGGTCTCCCCAGAGCCTTCTCTTCTCCAGGCTCAACAACCCCACCTCCCTCAGCCTTTCTTCATAGGACAGCTCTTACATCCCCCAGATCATTTTTGTAGGCCTTCTCTGGACCTCAACTGGCATGCTCATGCACAATTTTTCAACCACCAGTGTCTCCAAGTCCTTCTTTGCAGGGCTGCTCTCAGCCGTTTATCCTCCAGTCTGTATTGATATGGAGGATTGCCCCAACGCAGGTGCAGGACCTTGCACTTGGCCTTGTCCAAGTTCCTGAATTTCACATTGGACCATTCCTCAAGCCTGTCAAGATCCCTCTGGACAGCATCCCTTCCCTCAAGCGTACCAGTTGCACCCCTCACCCTGGTGTCATGCACAAACTTGATGAGGGTGCACTCAGTCGCACTATCCATGTCATTGGTGAAGGCAGGAAACAGTCTTGGTCCCAGGACGGACCCCCGAAGGACACCAGTCGTCACTGGTTTCCACTTGGACCTGGAGACGTTGACTGTAACTCTTGGGATGCAGCCAAAGTGCTGTGCTTCAAATGTGTGCAGAAACAGTGCAGACAACACACCAAAGCTTTAGCTAGTTCTGCACAGTGCTTGCTCACCATCAAGGCCGTCTCTCTTTCTCACTCTGCACCCCCCACAGCAGAGGCTAGGGGTGGGCAAGCACCGGGGAGGGGACACCACCAGGACGGCTGACCTGAATTGACCACAAGGCTATTGCATGCCACATAACATCACACTCAGCAATAAAATCTTGCGCAGTCTTTCCAAAGGAGCAGCTCTTGGGAGAATGCACGGGCATGAGTCTGCTGCTGCTAGGTGGTGGGTGATTGCCTTTGCACCACTTGGTTTTCTCCCTTCTTTCCCCTTCCCCTCTTAGACTGGCCTGATCTCAGCCCGAGGGTATTTCGCTTTCTTGCTCTTCCAACTCTCCCCCCATCCAAATGGGACAACGGATTGAGAGAGCTGCTGCGGGGTGCTTAGTACTAGTCAGGGGCAGCACACCACACAGGCCCACGGGCAGCGCATGCCCTCCTTGCCCTGCTCCTTCCCTCTCTGTGCCCAGGCTTTCCTGGGAATGTTTCTGCAGAGAGGGGAGCAGGGAGAGACCCGCGCCAGGAAGAGAGGCAGCGGGTGTGGGCTGAGTGTCTCAAAGGGCTGTCCAAGAGCTCTCCAAAGCAGTGCGCAGACCAGCAGCAAAGGCTGCGGAGAGACTTGCCGCCGACAAAGGGGAGCAGCTGAACTGCTGCAGGACACAGCCGCGCGAGATGATACTTCTCCACCCAGAGCCCTGATCAGAAGCTGCCTTGGTAGTAACCAGCCCTGTCTCCCCACGAATCCTTCGGCCCCTGACAAGCAGGGCCACGAAAGGTGCTTTTGCGGCAACCCCATCAAAACAGGTGCGACTCCCAGCACTCTTCCCGCACACCAAGGACTGTCATCAACATCCTGGGCTATATGAGCAGGCGTGCAGACAGGAGAGCGATGGGAGTGGTGATCGCCCTCTGCTCAGCACTCACCTGACGCCATCTAGAACACTGTTTCGCGTTTTGGGCTCTAATGCAAGAAAGACCTTGACTGAATGGAGGGAGTTCAGCGGAGGGTGGGCTGGATGGTGAGGGGGCTGGAGCACTTGGTTGGGGAGGAGAGGCTGAGGGCACAGGGCTCGCTGAGCACGGAGAAGAGAAGGCTTTGGTGGGAGACCTAAAATCATCTCTGCAGTAGCTATGGTCATTCAACTGCCTCGGGTCACTCTGTCCAGCCCCAGAGAGGCACAGAAGTTCAGAAAGCAGATGGTCACACTGAGCATGGCTAAGCATATTCGAAGCAAGCCTGTGTTAACAATCACGGCAGAACCACCTCTAATGACCTCCTCCCAGACCCACCCCTGAGCAACATCTCTCTTCCTGGGCACCTTGGCAAAGTGTCTGCAGGGGAAAGGACGAGGCAAAGGCATGGGCTGGCATGCAGCAGAACTTTAATGAGGCAAGAGGGAAATGAGGTCAAGACGGGTGCAGGTCCCCGTGCAGGGAGCACCAGGGGCATATATGAATCGGCGCCCCATGGCTGTGGCAGAGGTCCCGCCAGGTCTCCATCTGCCTGCCCCAGAGACAGAGCAGGGCCAGCAGTTCTGCCCTAGGCTGGCTTTGTGGGGCTCACAGCCCACGGGAGTGCAACAGAACAAGGACACAGGAGGGAAAGGAGAGAGTGGAAGGGGGAAAGGCAGGCATGGGCCATGCTTTCGGATAGCCCAGGCTGGCCCCGTCCTTTTGCAAGGGGTGCTGGCGTTGCTCAGTTCCTCAGGAAACAAGTCGATGCTCTGTCCCCAGTCCGGTACCATCTTGTGGGTCCCTGGGGGCCTTCCCCAGGGCCATCGCCAGCAGCTTTAGCAGGGGAGGCACCGGCTGCCACAGTAGCGGCTGCCGAAGCCCGAGAGGCCAAAGCCCCCGGAGGAGATGGGCACTCCCTGAGAGCTGAGGATGCTGCCAACGGCAGCGGAGGTGGAGGATCCCACGGCGGTGCTCTGCGGGAAGGAGCTGAGGATGGGTCCGGGCAGGGTCACCACCACGGGGGAGGGCTCAATGACGACGGTGGAGTCCTGGCACTGCCTGACACAGGGCTCATTGCAGCTGTTGGCCAGCGGGGTGGGGCCGCAGGGCTGGCAGGGCAGGCACGGGTTGTAGCAGGACATGTCTTGGGGCTGGAGGTGCACCTGGAAGAGAGGGCAGGGGGAAGCATGGCAGGGGCGATGGGTGAGGAGCAGCCTGTCACCCCACCGCGAGGGAGAAAAACCATGAGCTGGAGACAAGAGCTAGAGGCATTTTAGGGAGCCTCACGGGCTTCACCTTCCCCTCAGCCCAAAACAGCCCTGCCAAGAGCATTCAAGCTCATCGAGGTCCCCGTCTAGCCCATCGCCCACTTCAGCCAAGCATCAGCCTCTCTCCATGCCACACCTTCTCTTCCCTTCCCTCTCCCATCATAGGTAGCCCCACGACCCAGTGTAGGACAAACGGCAGGTACACACTGAGAAAACCCAAAGGAAAATGCAGAGGAGGAAGAGAAAGGGCTTCAGACTCACCTTCTTCCCAAGGAGATGGAGGTGAGAAGAGTGGATGAGAGAGTGAGGAGAAGGGCCCGCTTTTATACTGCTCCTGCACCACCCCAGGCCCACAGTCACTGCACGCGGGCACTAATTTTCCAACAGACTCACCTCCCAAGCAAAATAGCCTACCTAATGCCACAGGTTGTGGTTTGGTTTCCATCGGTGCTGCCATTTCATTTCCTCATTGCTGACATGCTTGGTGTGCCATGCAGGCTCCTTTCATGTGCTGGGATGAGAGGCCCAAGGATACCCCGGGCAGGGTCATGTCTAACTGCTGGACAGGTCCACCTGGCATTGAATCAGGCAAAGCATGTGGAGGGCAACAAGAAGGTCTTCTTCCACATAGGTCAGCAGCAAAATCAAGCCTTGGTCAAAGGCAGCCCCAACCCTGAAGGGGGCAGCTTCCCTGGGGACAGGGCTTACAGCAAAGGTGGAGGTAACTCCAAGGTTTCCTTGCCTTGGTCTTGCTCTGGCAGGGTTTGCCGTCAAGAGATCGCTCTCCTGACATTCCTAGGAATATCTGGAACAGGAAAGACCTGCAGCAGTGGAGGATCGGGTCTGGGAGCATTTAAACCGATTGGACTGCCATGACTGCAAGCGACCTGCTGGGAGGCACCCGAGGGAGTCGGTTGGTGTCACTACAAGGTCGCTCTCAAGTCCCTTTGAAAGTCACAGCAGTCAGGGAATGCATCTGAGGACTGGAGGGAAGCCAGTGAGACTCTTACCAATGGGTAAAAGAGCTGACGGGAGGGAGTCAAGAACGTAGAGCCAGACTCTTCCGAGTCCTATCCAGTGAAGGAACAAGAGGTAACGGGCACATATTGAAATAGGGGAAATTCCAGGAAAACAGAAGAAACCACATTGTTAGTGTGAGCATGGTCAAGCACCGGCTGGGGGTGCCCGGATAAATTGTGGCTTCTCCATCCTTGTAGATATTCAGAGCTTGACAGGACTTGGCCCTAAGAACCTTCCAAAGGCTGACCGTGCTTTGAGCAGGGGCGGTTGGACTAGACGATCTCCAGAGGTCCCTTCCAACCTCAAGGATCCTGTGATTCTGTCATGGGCAAAAGAGAGGTGATGCACAGCTGCCACTGACAAGGATAAATTGCTTAGGAACATTGGAATCAAGGGCAGCCTTGGCTGTCACACCTGAGAAGCAGCGGAGTTCACGATGTGAACACAGGAAGGAAAGCCAGTAGCAGAGTGCTGTCCCTGGCTTTCAGGCATGCCAAATTGGGCCTAGTCAGGCAGCTGGTAGGTAGAATGCCATGGAGGCAGCTGTGAAGGGCAAAGGAGCTCAGAAAAGCTGGCAGCGCCTTAGGCACCTCATGGTCCAAGAGCAAGAAGGGTCCAGCCCGATACTCAGGAAAACAAATTCAATGTCTCAGCAGATCACCTTTGCCTAAGGTGGGACTCAAGGTGGGGAAGCAATGTCAAAAGGCAGCATCCTGGAGGTGGAAGGAGGAACGAGCTGCAAAGGAGGAATTTGGAAATAATTCCTAGGCATGTTGCGATGCTGTTAGGAAAGCCAACTCAGCCTGCATTGAGTCTTGCAAGGGGCATGAAGAGCAACAGGCAACAACCATCAAGAGCAACACAGAATCATAGAATCCTAGAATCGTTTAGGTTGAAAAAGACCTTTAAGATCATCGAGTCCAACCGTTAACCTAGCACTGCCAAGTCCACCACTAAACCATGTCCCTTAGCACTATATCTACCCATCTTTGAAATACCTCCAGGGATGAGGACTCAACCACTGCCCTGGGCAGCCTGTGCCAGTGCCTGACTACCCTTTCAGTGAAGAACTTTTTCCTAACATCCAACCTAAACCTGCCCTGGCGCAACTTGAGGCCATTTCCTCTCGTCCTATAGCTTGTTACTGGGGAGAAGAGACCGACCCCCCACCTCGCTGCAACCTCCTTTCAGGCAGTTGTAGAGAGCGATAACATCTCCCCTCAGCCTCCTTTTCTCCAGGCTAAACAACCCCAGCTCCCTCAGCTGCTCCTCCTAAGACTTGTGCTCTACACCCTTCATCAGCTTCGTTGCCCTTCTCTGGCCACGCTCCAGCACCTCAATGTCCTTCCTGTAGTGAGGGCCCAACACTGAACACAGTACTCGAGGTGCAGCCTCACCAGTGCCAAGTACAAGGGGATGATCACGTCCCCAGTCCTGCTGGCCACACTATTTCTGACGCAAGCCAGGATGCCCTTGGCCTTCTGGGCCACCTGGGCACACTGCCGGCTCATATTCAGCCGGCTGTCGACCAACACCCCCAGCTCCTTTTCCGCCAGGCAGCTCTCCAGACATTCTTCCCCAAGCCTGTAGCGTTGCATGGGCTTGTTGTGACCCAAGTGCAGGACCCAGCACTTTGCCTTGTTGAACCTCATACAGCTGGCCTCGGCCCATCGATCCAGCCTGGCCAGGTCCCTCTGTCGAGACTTTCTACCCTCCAGCAGATCAACACGCCCGCCCAACTTGGTGTCATCTGCAAACTGACTGAGGGTGCACTCAATCGCCTCCTCCAGATCCTTGATAAAGACAGTAAACAGAACTGGCCCCATACTGAGCCCTGGGGAGCAGCACTTGTGACTGGCCGCCAACTGGATTTGGCTCCATTCACCACAAGTTTTTGGGCCTGGCCATCCAGACAGTTTTTCACTGGATACGAAGAGTATCCAAGCCATGAATACCCAGTTTCTCCAGGACAATGCCACAGGAAACAGTGTCAAAGACCTTACTAAAGTCCAGATAGACATCCACAGCCTTTCCCTCATCCACTAAGCGGGTCACCTCATCATTGAAGGAGGTCAGGTCAGTCAAGCAGGACCTGCCTTTCATAAACCCATGCTGACTGGGCCTGATCCCCAGTTGTCCTGTACGTGCCGCGTGAAGGCACTCAGGATGATCTGCTCCAGAGCCTTCCCCAGCACTGCTCCAGTGCTCCCCCACCCTCTGGGTGAAGAACCTTTTCCTAATATCCAACCTAAACTGGGACCTCCCTGGTTAGCCAGGACTGCTGATAGACGATGGAAAGTGGCCTGGTGAGCACCTCCGCCAGCTCCCTCAGTACGTCTGGCTGGATCCCATCCGGCCCCATAGACTTGTCCGTGTCTAAGTGGTGTAGCAGGTCACTAACCATTTCCCTGGGGATTACGGGGGCTTCATTCTGCTCCCTGTCCCTATCTTCTAGCTCAGGGGGCTGGGTACCCCGAGCACAACTGGTCTGACTATTAAAGACTGAGGCAAAGAAGGCATTAAGTACCTCAGTCTTTTCCTTCTCCTCTGTCACTAGGCTTCCCCCCGCATCCAATAAAGGATGGAGATTCTCCTTAGCTCTCCTTTTGCTGCTAATGCATTTGGAGAAACAATTTTTGTTGTCTTTTCCAGCAGTAGCCAGTTGGCAGCAGCCAAAGATTGACAGAGGAACCTGTGGGCCCGCTGCTGACGTGGGTAGCTGATTTCCTGAAGAGTGGACAGAGAGCAGGTTGGGGGGAGTCAATGCCTTCTCGCTCTCAGTATTCACCTACAAGGGCTCCCAGGCCGCTGTGCCCTCTGAAAGAGTTGAAGGAAGGAGGGGGAGGCCTCCCAGCAGTGGGCGGGCTTCAAATCAAGGACTGCCTGAGTCAAGTCAACCCGTACAAGCCAGCTGATGCACTGCAAGGCAGGGCTGCTGTAAAGGGCGACTTAGATGTGCTGGAGGACTGGGCCAAAGGAGTCTCAAAGACCTCACCTTCCTAGCCAAAGAGACCAGGCTGTGGTGAGGAGCTCTCTTGAATACTCCGTGGAGGGAAAGAAAGAGTTGCAAAAAACACCTCCCCACTGTCTGGGAATCATCCCCAGGTCTCAGGCGATACATCTTCTCCTGGCAGTAGTGCTTCAGCATGCCTTCTTTCCCATGCCCCAAAGGCCTCCTCAGCCAGGAGCACAACCCAGCACCATTGGAGAGGCAAGGAAACTTGCCCCAACTCCCTGAGCAGCGAGGGCTGGCGGGACCCTGCAGTGCCACGTGCCTGAGGATGCTCAGGCAGGGGATGTGCTCACAAGGGCCCTGGCTACAAAACCAGCTCTCAGACTACATCAAGGAGGCAATGCACTTCCCTGCCCTGCAGACATGGAGGCAGCTGGGACACGGCCCAGGAGGGCAAGGCAATGCCTTCAGTAGGCAAGCTTCCTGGGACAGACTCTCCCTCCCCATGGCGAGTCACACTCTAATTTCGGAATGGCCATGTGTCAGCCTTTTGGCGTGAGGCCAAGCCAGGAGTGCGTGTTGTCTGCAGGCCCGTGTCCCACGCACAGCTGAATTCCCCTCCGGCCAGGGCTGTTCCCTCCCTGCCTCAGGAAAATGAGCTCTGAGCACTGGGCTGTAGTCGAGTACACAGCTCCAGGCCAGGCCATTATGTATCATGCAGGTCAGGGTCCAAAGCGTGTGAACAAAGCACATGGTGGGGTGAGGAGAGTGGGAGGAACAAGGCGCTGTCCCGACCCCCAGCACACCCCTCTGGTAGTGAGAGGGGAGGAACCCAACTCCACAGGGCTTGCTGAGGAACCAGGGTTTTGGGGAGGGCAATGGTCTCCTTCCACAAGCCTGCTGATTGCACTGCTTGGGGACCCCCAGAGACTGCCACGAGAGGGGACGCCTTTGCCAAAGAAACCAGCAAAAGTCTTCCCAGAAGGAGAAGCTTTCCTTGGGCGCAGGCGTTTGAAACCAGTAGCGCAGCCCACCTGCCTTTCAGGACGCTGCCAGGCAGTGCTCAGGGACTGCTGGAGCAAGCAAGGAGGCAGGCAGGGAGGGGGAAGGATGCAGCATGTCCTCATTCGCAGAAGCCTCTGGGCACCCAGGAGAGCACTGCATTGGTGGGAAGACATGCCCACCTTCCTGCACAGGCGTTGGAAAACAACCTCACCAGATTTCTCCAGACCCATGTCTTCCATCTGCACAGACACCTCCAGCACTTGCGGGCACATCTTCTGCCTGTACACCCATGATGCTGCTCAGGAAATCCTTGGGCCTCTCATCCCAATACTTCAAAAGAGCGTCCCTGGCCTACTGGTCATGGCAGAAATGAGGAAATGAAATGACGGTGTTGATGGAAACCAAAACACAACCTGTGCCATTAGGTAGCATATTTTGCTTGGGAGGTGAGTCTGTTGGAAAATTAGTGCCCGCGTGCAGTGACTGTGGGCCTGGGGCGGTGCAGGAGCAGTATAAAAGCGGGCCCTTCGCCTCACTCTCTCATCCACTCTTCTTGCCTCCACCTCCCTGGGAAGAAGGTGAGTTTGGAGCCCTTTCTCTTCTTCCTCCTCCTCAGCCTGCTCCTCCTTCTCCTCCCCTGGGATTTCTCAACACATACCTGCCTCTTTGTCCTGTGCTGGGTCCTGAGGCTGCTTGCCATGGGAGAGGGAAGGGAGCAGAAGGTGGGACATGCAGAGAGGCTGATGCTTGGCTGAGGTATCTCCTGAGCTATGCGCTAGGTGAAGACCTCCCTGGGCTTAGTCACTTTTGGTGAAGCTCTTTTGCGCTGACGGAAAGGGGCGGCCTTGGGCTGGGGGGATAGGCTGCTCTTCAGCCACCCCTCCTCCTCTCATTCCCCCTGCCCTCTCTCTCCCAGGCGCACCTCCAGCCCCAAGACATGTCCTGCTACAACCCGTGCCTGCCCTGCCAGCCCTGCGGCCCCACCCCGCTGGCCAACAGCTGCAATGAGCCCTGTGTCAGGCAGTGCCAGGACTCCACCGTCGTCATCCAGCCCTCCCCCGTGGTGGTGACCCTGCCCGGACCCATCCTCAGCTCCTTCCCGCAGAGCACCGCCGTGGGATCCTCCACCTCCGCTGCCGTTGGCAGCATCCTCAGCTCTCAGGGAGTGCCCATCTCCTCCGGGGGCTTTGGCCTCTCGGGCTTCGGCAGCCGCTACTGTGGCAGCCGGTGCCTCCCCTGCTAAAGCTGCTGCCTGCACTGAGGCCTCCACTCGGATCGACCTCGTTTCCCCCTTTTCACTCATTAAACTGCTGCTGCATCCCAGCCTGCGCTTCTCTCTCATCCTTTCCCCTAAAGATGCTCTCCCATGATGCCCACGCAGAGACATGTTCCTCAGGGCTGGTTCTGGGAGGGGCGTGTTGGGGATGATTTTGCACTGATTGTCAACCCAGGCTTGCAGTCAGCATGTTTAGTTGCGCACCGGGTGATCCTCTAGTTTCTAAAATTGTCTGCCTTTCTGCATCGCGGTGGAATTACCCGACATCGTTCAGTCACTACCATCCACTGTGTTGTGCACACCTCTTCTTTTTCCTTGGAAAGCTCAACACTGTGATGCGAGTAGTCAGCAGGGAATGTGGTATTGACAAGACATAGGCACTAGCTTCCCAGGAGAGGCCAGGACAACCCATCCTCACCATAGCATTCTCAAAGGAACAGAGGAACACAGTGCAGTGGGCTGCCTTGACAGCCGACCATAGTAGAATACAATCAGAGAATGGTTGTGCTTGGAAGAGACCTTGAAAGATCATCTAGTCCAAGCCCCCTGCCATGGGCAGGGATATCTGGCACTACCTCACGTCCCTCAAAGTTCCGTTGAACCTCACTTTCAACACTGCCAGTGATGGGGCAGCCCATCATTCTCGGGGCAACCTTTTCCAGTGTCTCACCACCCTCATCGTAATCCATTTCTTCCTTACGTCCAAGCTGCATCTACCCGATTTCAGTTTAAAACCTTCTCCTGTCCCTACAGGCCTTGATAAAATGTCTCTCTCCAACTTCCTTATAAGTCCCCTTTATATATTGAAAGGCTGCAATAAGGTCTCCCCAGAGCCTTCTCTTCTCCAGGCTCAACAACCCCACCTCCCTCAGCCTTTCTTCATAGGACAGCTCTTACATCCCCCAGATCATTTTTGTAGGCCTTCTCTGGACCTCAACTGGCATGCTCATGCACAATTTTTCAACCACCAGTGTCTCCAAGTCCTTCTTTGCAGGGCTGCTCTCAGCCGTTTATCCTCCAGTCTGTATTGATATGGAGGATTGCCCCAACGCAGGTGCAGGACCTTGCACTTGGCCTTGTCCAAGTTCCTGAATTTCACATCGGACCATTCCTCAAGCCTGTCAAGATCCCTCTGGACAGCATCCCTTCCCTCAAGCGTACCAGTTGCACCCCTCACCCTGGTGTCATGCACAAACTTGATGAGGGCGCACTCAGTCGCACTATCCATGTCATTGGTGAAGGCAGGAAACAGTCTTGGTCCCAGGACGGACCCCCGAAGGACACCAGTCGTCACTGGTTTCCACTTGGACCTGGAGACGTTGACTGTAACTCTTGGGATGCAGCCAAAGTGCTGTGCTTCAAATGTGTGCAGAAACAGTGCAGACAACACACCAAAGCTTTAGCTAGTTCTGCACAGTGCTTGCTCACCATCAAGGCCGTCTCTCTTTCTCACTCTGCACCCCCCACAGCAGAGGCTAGGGGTGGGCAAGCACCGGGGAGGGGACACCACCAGGACAGCTGACCTGAATTGACCACAAGGCTATTGCATGCCACATAACATCACGCTCAGCAATAAAATCTTGCGCAGTCTTTCCGAAGGAGCAGCTCTTGGGAGAATGCATGGGCATGAGTCTGCTGCTGCTAGGTGGTGGGTGATTGCCTTTGCACCACTTGGTTTTCTCCCTTCTTTCCCCTTCCCCTCTTAGACTGGCCTGATCTCAGCCCGAGGGTATTTCGCTTTCTTGCTCTTCCAATTCTCCCCCCATCCAAATGGGACAACGGATTGAGAGAGCTGCTGCGGGGTGCTTAGTACTAGTCAGGGGCAGCACACCACACAGGCCCACGGGCAGCGCATGCCCTCCTTGCCCTGCTCCTTCCCTCTCTGTGCCCAGGCTTTCCTGGGAATGTTTCTGCAGAGAGGGGAGCAGGGAGAGACCCGCGCCAGGAAGAGAGGCAGCGGGTGTGGGCTGAGTGTCTCAAAGGGCTGTCCAAGAGCTCTCCAAAGCAGTGCGCAGACCAGCAGCAAAGGCTGCGGAGAGACTTGCCGCCGACAAAGGGGAGCAGCTGAACTGCTGCAGGACACAGCCGCGCGAGATGATACTTCTCCACCCAGAGCCCTGATCAGAAGCTGCCTTGGTAGTAACCAGCCCTGTCTCCCCACGAATCCTTCGGCCCCTGACAAGCAGGGCCACGAAAGGTGCTTTTGCGGCAACCCCATCAAAACAGGTGCGACTCCCAGCACTCTTCCCGCACACCAAGGACTGTCATCAACATCCTGGGCTATATGAGCAGGCGTGCAGACAGGAGAGCGATGGGAGTGGTGATCGCCCTCTGCTCAGCACTCACCTGACGCCATCTAGAACACTGTTTCGCGTTTTGGGCTCTAATGCAAGAAAGACCTTGACTGAATGGAGGGAGTTCAGCGGAGGGTGGGCTGGATGGTGAGGGGGCTGGAGCACTTGGTTGGGGAGGAGAGGCTGAGGGCACAGGGCTCGCTGAGCACGGAGAAGAGAAGGCTTTGGTGGGAGACCTAAAATCATCTCTGCAGTAGCTATGGTCATTCAACTGCCTCGGGTCACTCTGTCCAGCCCCAGAGAGGCACAGAAGTTCAGAAAGCAGATGGTCACACTGAGCATGGCTAAGCATATTCGAAGCAAGCCTGTGTTAACAATCACGGCAGAACCACCTCTAATGACCTCCTCCCAGACCCACCCCTGAGCAACATCTCTCTTCCTGGGCACCTTGGCAAAGTGTCTGCAGGGGAAAGGACGAGGCAAAGGCATGGGCTGGCATGCAGCAGAACTTTAATGAGGCAAGAGGGAAATGAGGTCAAGACGGGTGCAGGTCCCCGTGCAGGGAGCACCAGGGGCATATATGAATCGGCGCCCCATGGCTGTGGCAGAGGTCCCGCCAGGTCTCCATCTGCCTGCCCCAGAGACAGAGCAGGGCCAGCAGTTCTGCCCTAGGCTGGCTTTGTGGGGCTCACAGCCCACGGGAGTGCAACAGAACAAGGACACAGGAGGGAAAGGAGAGAGTGGAAGGGGGAAAGGCAGGCATGGGCCATGCTTTCGGATAGCCCAGGCTGGCCCCGTCCTTTTGCAAGGGGTGCTGGCGTTGCTCAGTTCCTCAGGAAACAAGTCGATGCTCTGTCCCCAGTCCGGTACCATCTTGTGGGTCCCTGGGGGCCTTCCCCAGGGCCATCGCCAGCAGCTTTAGCAGGGGAGGCACCGGCTGCCACAGTAGCGGCTGCCGAAGCCCGAGAGGCCAAAGCCCCCGGAGGAGATGGGCACTCCCTGAGAGCTGAGGATGCTGCCAACGGCAGCGGAGGTGGAGGATCCCACGGCGGTGCTCTGCGGGAAGGAGCTGAGGATGGGTCCGGGCAGGGTCACCACCACGGGGGAGGGCTGGATGACGACGGTGGAGTCCTGGCACTGCCTGACACAGGGCTCATTGCAGCTGTTGGCCAGCGGGGTGGGGCCGCAGGGCTGGCAGGGCAGGCACGGGTTGTAGCAGGACATGTCTTGGGGCTGGAGGTGCACCTGGAAGAGAGGGCAGGGGGAAGCAGGGCAGGGGCGATGGGTGAGGAGCAGCCTGTCACCCCACCGCGAGGGAGAAAAACCATGAGCTGGAGACAAGAGCTAGAGGCATTTTAGGGAGGCTCACGGGCTTCACCTTCCCCTCAGCCCAAAACAGCCCTGCCAAGAGCATTCAAGCTCATCGAGGTCCCCGTCTAGCCCATCGCCCACTTCAGCCAAGCATCAGCCTCTCTCCATGCCACACCTTCTCTTCCCTTCCCTCTCCCATCATAGGTAGCCCCACGACCCAGTGTAGGACAAACGGCAGGTACACACTGAGAAAACCCAAAGGAAAATGCAGAGGAGGAAGAGAAAGGGCTTCAGACTCACCTTCTTCCCAAGGAGATGGAGGTGAGAAGAGTGGATGAGAGAGTGAGGAGAAGGGCCCGCTTTTATACTGCTCCTGCACCACCCCAGGCCCACAGTCACTGCACGCGGGCACTAATTTTCCAACAGACTCACCTCCCAAGCAAAATAGCCTACCTAATGCCACAGGTTGTGGTTTGGTTTCCATCGGTGCTGCCATTTCATTTCCTCATTGCTGACATGCTTGGTGTGCCATGCAGGCTCCTTTCATGTGCTGGGATGAGAGGCCCAAGGATACCCCGGGCAGGGTCATGTCTAACTGCTGGACAGGTCCACCTGGCATTGAATCAGGCAAAGCATGTGGAGGGCAACAAGAAGGTCTTCTTCCACATAGGTCAGCAGCAAAATCAAGCCTTGGTCAAAGGCAGCCCCAACCCTGAAGGGGGCAGCTTCCCTGGGGACAGGGCTTACAGCAAAGGTGGAGGTAACTCCAAGGTTTCCTTGCCTTGGTCTTGCTCTGGCAGGGTTTGCCGTCAAGAGATCGCTCTCCTGACATTCCTAGGAATATCTGGAACAGGAAAGACCTGCAGCAGTGGAGGATCGGGTCTGGGAGCATTTAAACCGATTGGACTGCCATGACTGCAAGCGACCTGCTGGGAGGCACCCGAGGGAGTCGGTTGGTGTCACTACAAGGTCGCTCTCAAGTCCCTTTGAAAGTCACAGCAGTCAGGGAATGCATCTGAGGACTGGAGGGAAGCCAGTGAGACTCTTACCAATGGGTAAAAGAGCTGACGGGAGGGAGTCAAGAACGTAGAGCCAGACTCTTCCGAGTCCTATCCAGTGAAGGAACAAGAGGTAACGGGCACATATTGAAATAGGGGAAATTCCAGGAAAACAGAAGAAACCACATTGTTAGTGTGAGCATGGTCAAGCACCGGCTGGGGGTGCCCGGATAAATTGTGGCTTCTCCATCCTTGTAGATATTCAGAGCTTGACAGGACTTGGCCCTAAGAACCTTCCAAAGGCTGACCGTGCTTTGAGCAGGGGCGGTTGGACTAGACGATCTCCAGAGGTCCCTTCCAACCTCAAGGATCCTGTGATTCTGTCATGGGCAAAAGAGAGGTGATGCACAGCTGCCACTGACAAGGATAAATTGCTTAGGAACATTGGAATCAAGGGCAGCCTTGGCTGTCACACCTGAGAAGCAGCGGAGTTCACGATGTGAACACAGGAAGGAAAACCAGTAGCAGAGTGCTGTCCCTGGCTTTCAGGCATGCCAAATTGGGCCTAGTCAGGCAGCTGGTAGGTAGAATGCCATGGAGGCAGCTGTGAAGGGCAAAGGAGCTCAGAAAAGCTGGCAGCGCCTTAGGCACCTCATGGTCCAAGAGCAAGAAGGGTCCAGCCCGATACTCAGGAAAACAAATTCAATGTCTCAGCAGATCACCTTTGCCTAAGGTGGGACTCAAGGTGGGGAAGCAATGTCAAAAGGCAGCATCCTGGAGGTGGAAGGAGGAACGAGCTGCAAAGGAGGAATTTGGAAATAATTCCTAGGCATGTTGCGATGCTGTTAGGAAAGCCAACTCAGCCTGCATTGAGTCTTGCAAGGGGCATGAAGAGCAACAGGCAACAACCATCAAGAGCAACACAGAATCATAGAATCCTAGAATCGTTTAGGTTGAAAAAGACCTTTAAGATCATCGAGTCCAACCGTTAACCTAGCACTGCCAAGTCCACCACTAAACCATGTCCCTTAGCACTATATCTACCCATCTTTGAAATACCTCCAGGGATGAGGACTCAACCACTGCCCTGGGCAGCCTGTGCCAGTGCCTGACTACCCTTTCAGTGAAGAACTTTTTCCTAACATCCAACCTAAACCTGCCCTGGCGCAACTTGAGGCCATTTCCTCTCGTCCTATAGCTTGTTACTGGGGAGAAGAGACCGACCCCCCACCTCGCTGCAACCTCCTTTCAGGCAGTTGTAGAGAGCGATAACATCTCCCCTCAGCCTCCTTTTCTCCAGGCTAAACAACCCCAGCTCCCTCAGCTGCTCCTCCTAAGACTTGTGCTCTACACCCTTCATCAGCTTCGTTGCCCTTCTCTGGCCACGCTCCAGCACCTCAATGTCCTTCCTGTAGTGAGGGCCCAACACTGAACACAGTACTCGAGGTGCAGCCTCACCAGTGCCAAGTACAAGGGGATGATCACGTCCCCAGTCCTGCTGGCCACACTATTTCTGACGCAAGCCAGGATGCCCTTGGCCTTCTGGGCCACCTGGGCACACTGCCGGCTCATATTCAGCCGGCTGTCGACCAACACCCCCAGCTCCTTTTCCGCCAGGCAGCTCTCCAGACATTCTTCCCCAAGCCTGTAGCGTTGCATGGGCTTGTTGTGACCCAAGTGCAGGACCCAGCACTTTGCCTTGTTGAACCTCATACAGCTGGCCTCGGCCCATCGATCCAGCCTGGCCAGGTCCCTCTGTCGAGACTTTCTACCCTCCAGCAGATCAACACGCCCGCCCAACTTGGTGTCATCTGCAAACTGACTGAGGGTGCACTCAATCGCCTCCTCCAGATCCTTGATAAAGACAGTAAACAGAACTGGCCCCATACTGAGCCCTGGGGAGCAGCACTTGTGACTGGCCGCCAACTGGATTTGGCTCCATTCACCACAAGTTTTTGGGCCTGGCCATCCAGACAGTTTTTCACTGGATACGAAGAGTATCCAAGCCATGAATACCCAGTTTCTCCAGGACGATGCCACAGGAAACAGTGTCAAAGACCTTACTAAAGTCCAGATAGACATCCACAGCCTTTCCCTCATCCACTAAGCGGGTCACCTCATCATTGAAGGAGGTCAGGTCAGTCAAGCAGGACCTGCCTTTCATAAACCCATGCTGACTGGGCCTGATCCCCAGTTGTCCTGTACGTGCTGCGTGAAGGCACTCAGGATGATCTGCTCCAGAGCCTTCCCCAGCACTGCTCCAGTGCTCCCCCACCCTCTGGGTGAAGAACCTTTTCCTAATATCCAACCTAAACTGGGACCTCCCTGGTTAGCCAGGACTGCTGATAGACGATGGAAAGTGGCCTGGTGAGCACCTCCGCCAGCTCCCTCAGTACGTCTGGCTGGATCCCATCCGGCCCCATAGACTTGTCCGTGTCTAAGTGGTGTAGCAGGTCACTAACCATTTCCCTGGGGATTACGGGGGCTTCATTCTGCTCCCTGTCCCTATCTTCTAGCTCAGGGGGCTGGGTACCCCGAGCACAACTGGTCTGACTATTAAAGACTGAGGCAAAGAAGGCATTAAGTACCTCAGTCTTTTCCTTCTCCTCTGTCACTAGGCTTCCCCCCGCATCCAATAAAGGATGGAGATTCTCCTTAGCTCTCCTTTTGCTGCTAATGCATTTGGAGAAACAATTTTTGTTGTCTTTTCCAGCAGTAGCCAGTTGGCAGCAGCCAAAGATTGACAGAGGAACCTGTGGGCCCGCTGCTGACGTGGGTAGCTGATTTCCTGAAGAGTGGACAGAGAGCAGGTTGGGGGGAGTCAATGCCTTCTCGCTCTCAGTATTCACCTACAAGGGCTCCCAGGCCGCTGTGCCCTCTGAAAGAGTTGAAGGAAGGAGGGGGAGGCCTCCCAGCAGTGGGCGGGCTTCAAATCAAGGACTGCCTGAGTCAAGTCAACCCGTACAAGCCAGCTGATGCACTGCAAGGCAGGGCTGCTGTAAAGGGCGACTTAGATGTGCTGGAGGACTGGGCCAAAGGAGTCTCAAAGACCTCACCTTCCTAGCCAAAGAGACCAGGCTGTGGTGAGGAGCTCTCTTGAATACTCCGTGGAGGGAAAGAAAGAGTTGCAAAAAACACCTCCCCACTGTCTGGGAATCATCCCCAGGTCTCAGGCGATACATCTTCTCCTGGCAGTAGTGCTTCAGCATGCCTTCTTTCCCATGCCCCAAAGGCCTCCTCAGCCAGGAGCACAACCCAGCACCATTGGAGAGGCAAGGAAACTTGCCCCAACTCCCTGAGCAGCGAGGGCTGGCGGGACCCTGCAGTGCCACGTGCCTGAGGATGCTCAGGCAGGGGATGTGCTCACAAGGGCCCTGGCTACAAAACCAGCTCTCAGACTACATCAAGGAGGCAATGCACTTCCCTGCCCTGCAGACATGGAGGCAGCTGGGACACGGCCCAGGAGGGCAAGGCAATGCCTTCAGTAGGCAAGCTTCCTGGGACAGACTCTCCCTCCCCATGGCGAGTCACACTCTAATTTCGGAATGGCCATGTGTCAGCCTTTTGGCGTGAGGCCAAGCCAGGAGTGCGTGTTGTCTGCAGGCCCGTGTCCCACGCACAGCTGAATTCCCCTCCGGCCAGGGCTGTTCCCTCCCTGCCTCAGGAAAATGAGCTCTGAGCACTGGGCTGTAGTCGAGTACACAGCTCCAGGCCAGGCCATTATGTATCATGCAGGTCAGGGTCCAAAGCGTGTGAACAAAGCACATGGTGGGGTGAGGAGAGTGGGAGGAACAAGGCGCTGTCCCGACCCCCAGCACACCCCTCTGGTAGTGAGAGGGGAGGAACCCAACTCCACAGGGCTTGCTGAGGAACCAGGGTTTTGGGGAGGGCAATGGTCTCCTTCCACAAGCCTGCTGATTGCACTGCTTGGGGACCCCCAGAGACTGCCACGAGAGGGGACGCCTTTGCCAAAGAAACCAGCAAAAGTCTTCCCAGAAGGAGAAGCTTTCCTTGGGCGCAGGCGTTTGAAACCAGTAGCGCAGCCCACCTGCCTTTCAGGACGCTGCCAGGCAGTGCTCAGGGACTGCTGGAGCAAGCAAGGAGGCAGGCAGGGAGGGGGAAGGATGCAGCATGTCCTCATTCGCAGAAGCCTCTGGGCACCCAGGAGAGCACTGCATTGGTGGGAAGACATGCCCACCTTCCTGCACAGGCGTTGGAAAACAACCTCACCAGATTTCTCCAGACCCATG
Organism: Platalea leucorodia; assembly: GCF_965183815.1. Classification (NCBI taxonomy): domain Eukaryota; kingdom Metazoa; phylum Chordata; class Aves; order Pelecaniformes; family Threskiornithidae; genus Platalea; species Platalea leucorodia. Next base: position 1,711,106 of record NC_138844.1, read on the forward strand.
TCTTCCATCTGCACAGACACCTCCAGCACTTGCGGGCACATCTTCTGCCTGTACACCCATGATGCTGCTCAGGAAATCCTTGGGCCTCTCATCCCAATACTTCAAAAGAGCGTCCCTGGCCTACTGGTCATGGCAGAAATGAGGAAATGAAATGACGGTGTTGATGGAAACCAAAACACAACCTGTGCCATTAGGTAGCATATTTTGCTTGGGAGGTGAGTCTGTTGGAAAATTAGTGCCCGCGTGCAGTGACTGTGGGCCTGGGGCGGTGCAGGAGCAGTATAAAAGCGGGCCCTTCGCCTCACTCTCTCATCCACTCTTCTTGCCTCCACCTCCCTGGGAAGAAGGTGAGTTTGGAGCCCTTTCTCTTCTTCCTCCTCCTCAGCCTGCTCCTCCTTCTCCTCCCCTGGGATTTCTCAACACATACCTGCCTCTTTGTCCTGTGCTGGGTCCTGAGGCTGCTTGCCATGGGAGAGGGAAGGGAGCAGAAGGTGGGACATGCAGAGAGGCTGATGCTTGGCTGAGGTATCTCCTGAGCTATGCGCTAGGTGAAGACCTCCCTGGGCTTAGTCACTTTTGGTGAAGCTCTTTTGCGCTGACGGAAAGGGGCGGCCTTGGGCTGGGGGGATAGGCTGCTCTTCAGCCACCTCTCCTCCTCTCATTCCCCCTGCCCTCTCTCTCCCAGGCGCACCTCCAGCCCCAAGACATGTCCTGCTACAACCCGTGCCTGCCCTGCCAGCCCTGCGGCCCCACCCCGCTGGCCAACAGCTGCAATGAGCCCTGTGTCAGGCAGTGCCAGGACTCCACCGTCGTCATCCAGCCCTCCCCCGTGGTGGTGACCCTGCCCGGACCCATCCTCAGCTCCTTCCCGCAGAGCACCGCCGTGGGATCCTCCACCTCCGCTGCCGTTGGCAGCATCCTCAGCTCTCAGGGAGTGCCCATCTCCTCCGGGGGCTTTGGCCTCTCGGGCTTCGGCAGCCGCTACTGTGGCAGCCGGTGCCTCCCCTGCTAAAGCTGCTGCCTGCACTGAGGCCTCCACTCGGATCGACCTCGTTTCCCCCTTTTCACTCATTAAACTGCTGCTGCATCCCAGCCTGCGCTTCTCTCTCATCCTTTCCCCTAAAGATGCTCTCCCATGATGCCCACGCAGAGACATGTTCCTCAGGGCTGGTTCTGGGAGGGGCGTGTTGGGGATGATTTTGCACTGATTGTCAACCCAGGCTTGCAGTCAGCATGTTTAGTTGCGCACCGGGTGATCCTCTAGTTTCTAAAATTGTCTGCCTTTCTGCATCGCGGTGGAATTACCCGACATCGTTCAGTCACTACCATCCACTGTGTTGTGCACACCTCTTCTTTTTCCTTGGAAAGCTCAACACTGTGATGCGAGTAGTCAGCAGGGAATGTGGTATTGACAAGACATAGGCACTAGCTTCCCAGGAGAGGCCAGGACAACCCATCCTCACCATAGCATTCTCAAAGGAACAGAGGAACACAGTGCAGTGGGCTGCCTTGACAGCCGACCATAGTAGAATACAATCAGAGAATGGTTGTGCTTGGAAGAGACCTTGAAAGATCATCTAGTCCAAGCCCCCTGCCATGGGCAGGGATATCTGGCACTACCTCACGTCCCTCAAAGTTCCGTTGAACCTCACTTTCAACACTGCCAGTGATGGGGCAGCCCATCATTCTCGGGGCAACCTTTTCCAGTGTCTCACCACCCTCATCGTAATCCATTTCTTCCTTACGTCCAAGCTGCATCTACCCGATTTCAGTTTAAAACCTTCTCCTGTCCCTACAGGCCTTGATAAAATGTCTCTCTCCAACTTCCTTATAAGTCCCCTTTATATATTGAAAGGCTGCAATAAGGTCTCCCCAGAGCCTTCTCTTCTCCAGGCTCAACAACCCCACCTCCCTCAGCCTTTCTTCATAGGACAGCTCTTACATCCCCCAGATCATTTTTGTAGGCCTTCTCTGGACCTCAACTGGCATGCTCATGCACAATTTTTCAACCACCAGTGTCTCCAAGTCCTTCTTTGCAGGGCTGCTCTCAGCCGTTTATCCTCCAGTCTGTATTGATATGGAGGATTGCCCCAACGCAGGTGCAGGACCTTGCACTTGGCCTTGTCCAAGTTCCTGAATTTCACATCGGACCATTCCTCAAGCCTGTCAAGATCCCTCTGGACAGCATCCCTTCCCTCAAGCGTACCAGTTGCACCCCTCACCCTGGTGTCATGCACAAACTTGATGAGGGCGCACTCAGTCGCACTATCCATGTCGTTGGTGAAGGCAGGAAACAGTCTTGGTCCCAGGACGGACCCCCGAAGGACACCAGTCGTCACTGGTTTCCACTTGGACCTGGAGACGTTGACTGTAACTCTTGGGATGCAGCCAAAGTGCTGTGCTTCAAATGTGTGCAGAAACAGTGCAGACAACACACCAAAGCTTTAGCTAGTTCTGCACAGTGCTTGCTCACCATCAAGGCCGTCTCTCTTTCTCACTCTGCACCCCCCACAGCAGAGGCTAGGGGTGGGCAAGCACCGGGGAGGGGACACCACCAGGACAGCTGACCTGAATTGACCACAAGGCTATTGCATGCCACATAACATCACGCTCAGCAATAAAATCTTGCGCAGTCTTTCCGAAGGAGCAGCTCTTGGGAGAATGCATGGGCATGAGTCTGCTGCTGCTAGGTGGTGGGTGATTGCCTTTGCACCACTTGGTTTTCTCCCTTCTTTCCCCTTCCCCTCTTAGACTGGCCTGATCTCAGCCCGAGGGTATTTCGCTTTCTTGCTCTTCCAATTCTCCCCCCATCCAAATGGGACAACGGATTGAGAGAGCTGCTGCGGGGTGCTTAGTACTAGTCAGGGGCAGCACACCACACAGGCCCACGGGCAGCGCATGCCCTCCTTGCCCTGCTCCTTCCCTCTCTGTGCCCAGGCTTTCCTGGGAATGTTTCTGCAGAGAGGGGAGCAGGGAGAGACCCGCGCCAGGAAGAGAGGCAGCGGGTGTGGGCTGAGTGTCTCAAAGGGCTGTCCAAGAGCTCTCCAAAGCAGTGCGCAGACCAGCAGCAAAGGCTGCGGAGAGACTTGCCGCCGACAAAGGGGAGCAGCTGAACTGCTGCAGGACACAGCCGCGCGAGATGATACTTCTCCACCCAGAGCCCTGATCAGAAGCTGCCTTGGTAGTAACCAGCCCTGTCTCCCCACGAATCCTTCGGCCCCTGACAAGCAGGGCCACGAAAGGTGCTTTTGCGGCAACCCCATCAAAACAGGTGCGACTCCCAGCACTCTTCCCGCACACCAAGGACTGTCATCAACATCCTGGGCTATATGAGCAGGCGTGCAGACAGGAGAGCGATGGGAGTGGTGATCGCCCTCTGCTCAGCACTCACCTGACGCCATCTAGAACACTGTTTCGCGTTTTGGGCTCTAATGCAAGAAAGACCTTGACTGAATGGAGGGAGTTCAGCGGAGGGTGGGCTGGATGGTGAGGGGGCTGGAGCACTTGGTTGGGGAGGAGAGGCTGAGGGCACAGGGCTCGCTGAGCACGGAGAAGAGAAGGCTTTGGTGGGAGACCTAAAATCATCTCTGCAGTAGCTATGGTCATTCAACTGCCTCGGGTCACTCTGTCCAGCCCCAGAGAGGCACAGAAGTTCAGAAAGCAGATGGTCACACTGAGCATGGCTAAGCATATTCGAAGCAAGCCTGTGTTAACAATCACGGCAGAACCACCTCTAATGACCTCCTCCCAGACCCACCCCTGAGCAACATCTCTCTTCCTGGGCACCTTGGCAAAGTGTCTGCAGGGGAAAGGACGAGGCAAAGGCATGGGCTGGCATGCAGCAGAACTTTAATGAGGCAAGAGGGAAATGAGGTCAAGACGGGTGCAGGTCCCCGTGCAGGGAGCACCAGGGGCATATATGAATCGGCGCCCCATGGCTGTGGCAGAGGTCCCGCCAGGTCTCCATCTGCCTGCCCCAGAGACAGAGCAGGGCCAGCAGTTCTGCCCTAGGCTGGCTTTGTGGGGCTCACAGCCCACGGGAGTGCAACAGAACAAGGACACAGGAGGGAAAGGAGAGAGTGGAAGGGGGAAAGGCAGGCATGGGCCATGCTTTCGGATAGCCCAGGCTGGCCCCGTCCTTTTGCAAGGGGTGCTGGCGTTGCTCAGTTCCTCAGGAAACAAGTCGATGCTCTGTCCCCAGTCCGGTACCATCTTGTGGGTCCCTGGGGGCCTTCCCCAGGGCCATCGCCAGCAGCTTTAGCAGGGGAGGCACCGGCTGCCACAGTAGCGGCTGCCGAAGCCCGAGAGGCCAAAGCCCCCGGAGGAGATGGGCACTCCCTGAGAGCTGAGGATGCTGCCAACGGCAGCGGAGGTGGAGGATCCCACGGCGGTGCTCTGCGGGAAGGAGCTGAGGATGGGTCCGGGCAGGGTCACCACCACGGGGGAGGGCTGGATGACGACGGTGGAGTCCTGGCACTGCCTGACACAGGGCTCATTGCAGCTGTTGGCCAGCGGGGTGGGGCCGCAGGGCTGGCAGGGCAGGCACGGGTTGTAGCAGGACATGTCTTGGGGCTGGAGGTGCACCTGGAAGAGAGGGCAGGGGGAAGCAGGGCAGGGGCGATGGGTGAGGAGCAGCCTGTCACCCCACCGCGAGGGAGAAAAACCATGAGCTGGAGACAAGAGCTAGAGGCATTTTAGGGAGGCTCACGGGCTTCACCTTCCCCTCAGCCCAAAACAGCCCTGCCAAGAGCATTCAAGCTCATCGAGGTCCCCGTCTAGCCCATCGCCCACTTCAGCCAAGCATCAGCCTCTCTCCATGCCACACCTTCTCTTCCCTTCCCTCTCCCATCATAGGTAGCCCCACGACCCAGTGTAGGACAAACGGCAGGTACACACTGAGAAAACCCAAAGGAAAATGCAGAGGAGGAAGAGAAAGGGCTTCAGACTCACCTTCTTCCCAAGGAGATGGAGGTGAGAAGAGTGGATGAGAGAGTGAGGAGAAGGGCCCGCTTTTATACTGCTCCTGCACCGCCCCAGGCCCACAGTCACTGCACGCGGGCAGTAATTTTCCAACAGACTCACCTCCCAAGCAAAATAGCCTACCTAATGCCACAGGTTGTGGTTTGGTTTCCATCGGTGCTGCCATTTCATTTCCTCATTGCTGACATGCTTGGTGTGCCATGCAGGCTCCTTTCATGTGCTGGGATGAGAGGCCCAAGGATACCCCGGGCAGGGTCATGTCTAACTGCTGGACAGGTCCACCTGGCATTGAATCAGGCAAAGCATGTGGAGGGCAACAAGAAGGTCTTCTTCCACGTAGGTCAGCAGCAAAAGCAAGCCTTGGTCAAAGGCAGCCCCAACCCTGAAGGGGGCAGCTTCCCTGGGGACAGGGCTTACAGCAAAGGTGGAGGTAACTCCAAGGTTTCCTTGCCTTGGTCTTGCTCTGGCAGGGTTTGCCGTCAAGAGATCGCTCTCCTGACATTCCTAGGAATATCTGGAACAGGAAAGACCTGCAGCAGTGGAGGATCGGGTCTGGGAGCATTTAAACCGATTGGACTGCCATGACTGCAAGCGACCTGCTGGGAGGCACCCGAGGGAGTCGGTTGGTGTCACTACAAGGTCGCTCTCAAGTCCCTTTGAAAGTCACAGCAGTCAGGGAATGCATCTGAGGACTGGAGGGAAGCCAGTGAGACTCTTACCAATGGGTAAAAGAGCTGACGGGAGGGAGTCAAGAACGTAGAGCCAGACTCTTCCGAGTCCTATCCAGTGAAGGAACAAGAGGTAACGGGCACATATTGAAATAGGGGAAATTCCAGGAAAACAGAAGAAACCACATTGTTAGTGTGAGCATGGTCAAGCACCGGCTGGGGGTGCCCGGATAAATTGTGGCTTCTCCATCCTTGTAGATATTCAGAGCTTGACAGGACTTGGCCCTAAGAACCTTCCAAAGGCTGACCGTGCTTTGAGCAGGGGCGGTTGGACTAGACGATCTCCAGAGGTCCCTTCCAACCTCAAGGATCCTGTGATTCTGTCATGGGCAAAAGAGAGGTGATGCACAGCTGCCACTGACAAGGATAAATTGCTTAGGAACATTGGAATCAAGGGCAGCCTTGGCTGTCACACCTGAGAAGCAGCGGAGTTCACGATGTGAACACAGGAAGGAAAGCCAGTAGCAGAGTGCTGTCCCTGGCTTTCAGGCATGCCAAATTGGGCCTAGTCAGGCAGCTGGTAGGTAGAATGCCATGGAGGCAGCTGTGAAGGGCAAAGGAGCTCAGAAAAGCTGGCAGCGCCTTAGGCACCTCATGGTCCAAGAGCAAGAAGGGTCCAGCCCGATACTCAGGAAAACAAATTCAATGTCTCAGCAGATCACCTTTGCCTAAGGTGGGACTCAAGGTGGGGAAGCAATGTCAAAAGGCAGCATCCTGGAGGTGGAAGGAGGAACGAGCTGCAAAGGAGGAATTTGGAAATAATTCCTAGGCATGTTGGGATGCTGTTAGGAAAGCCAACTCAGCCTGCATTGAGTCTTGCAAGGGGCATGAAGAGCAACAGGCAACAACCATCAAGAGCAACACAGAATCATAGAATCCTAGAATCGTTTAGGTTGAAAAAGACCTTTAAGATCATCGAGTCCAACCGTTAACCTAGCACTGCCAAGTCCACCACTAAACCATGTCCCTTAGCACTATATCTACCCATCTTTGAAATACCTCCAGGGATGAGGACTCAACCACTGCCCTGGGCAGCCTGTGCCAGTGCCTGACTACCCTTTCAGTGAAGAACTTTTTCCTAACGTCCAACCTAAACCTGCCCTGGCGCAACTTGAGGCCATTTCCTCTCGTCCTATAGCTTGTTACTGGGGAGAAGAGACCGACCCCCCACCTCGCTGCAACCTCCTTTCAGGCAGTTGTAGAGAGCGATAACATCTCCCCTCAGCCTCCTTTTCTCCAGGCTAAACAACCCCAGCTCCCTCAGCTGCTCCTCCTAAGACTTGTGCTCTACACCCTTCACCAGCTTCGTTGCCCTTCTCTGGCCACGCTCCAGCACCTCAATGTCCTTCCTGTAGTGAGGGCCCAACACTGAACACAGTACTCGAGGTGCAGCCTCACCAGTGCCAAGTACAAGGGGATGATCACGTCCCCAGTCCTGCTGGCCACACTATTTCTGACGCAAGCCAGGATGCCCTTGGCCTTCTGGGCCACCTGGGCACACTGCCGGCTCATATTCAGCCGGCTGTCGACCAACACCCCCAGCTCCTTTTCCGCCAGGCAGCTCTCCAGACATTCTTCCCCAAGCCTGTAGCGTTGCATGGGCTTGTTGTGACCCAAGTGCAGGACCCAGCACTTTGCCTTGTTGAACCTCATACAGCTGGCCTCGGCCCATCGATCCAGCCTGGCCAGGTCCCTCTGTCGAGACTTTCTACCCTCCAGCAGATCAACACGCCCGCCCAACTTGGTGTCATCTGCAAACTGACTGAGGGTGCACTCAATCGCCTCCTCCAGATCCTTGATAAAGACAGTAAACAGAACTGGCCCCATACTGAGCCCTGGGGAGCAGCACTTGTGACTGGCCGCCAACTGGATTTGGCTCCATTCACCACAAGTTTTTGGGCCTGGCCATCCAGACAGTTTTTCACTGGATACGAAGAGTATCCAAGCCATGAATACCCAGTTTCTCCAGGACAATGCCACAGGAAACAGTGTCAAAGACCTTACTAAAGTCCAGATAGACATCCACAGCCTTTCCCTCATCCACTAAGCGGGTCACCTCATCATTGAAGGAGGTCAGGTCAGTCAAGCAGGACCTGCCTTTCATAAACCCATGCTGACTGGGCCTGATCCCCAGTTGTCCTGTACGTGCCGCGTGAAGGCACTCAGGATGATCTGCTCCAGAGCCTTCCCCAGCACTGCTCCAGTGCTCCCCCACCCTCTGGGTGAAGAACCTTTTCCTAATATCCAACCTAAACTGGGACCTCCCTGGTTAGCCAGGACTGCTGATAGACGATGGAAAGTGGCCTGGTGAGCACCTCCGCCAGCTCCCTCAGTACGTCTGGCTGGATCCCATCCGGCCCCATAGACTTGTCCGTGTCTAAGTGGTGTAGCAGGTCACTAACCATTTCCCTGGGGATTACGGGGGCTTCATTCTGCTCCCTGTCCCTATCTTCTAGCTCAGGGGGCTGGGTACCCCGAGCACAACTGGTCTGACTATTAAAGACTGAGGCAAAGAAGGCATTAAGTACCTCAGTCTTTTCCTTCTCCTCTGTCACTAGGCTTCCCCCCGCATCCAATAAAGGATGGAGATTCTCCTTAGCTCTCCTTTTGCTGCTAATGCATTTGGAGAAACAATTTTTGTTGTCTTTTCCAGCAGTAGCCAGTTGGCAGCAGCCAAAGATTGACAGAGGAACCTGTGGGCCCGCTGCTGACGTGGGTAGCTGATTTCCTGAAGAGTGGACAGAGAGCAGGTTGGGGGGAGTCAATGCCTTCTCGCTCTCAGTATTCACCTACAAGGGCTCCCAGGCCGCTGTGCCCTCTGAAAGAGTTGAAGGAAGGAGGGGGAGGCCTCCCAGCAGTGGGCGGGCTTCAAATCAAGGACTGCCTGAGTCAAGTCAACCCGTACAAGCCAGCTGATGCACTGCAAGGCAGGGCTGCTGTAAAGGGCGACTTAGATGTGCTGGAGGACTGGGCCAAAGGAGTCTCAAAGACCTCACCTTCCTAGCCAAAGAGACCAGGCTGTGGTGAGGAGCTCTCTTGAATACTCCGTGGAGGGAAAGAAAGAGTTGCAAAAAACACCTCCCCACTGTCTGGGAATCATCCCCAGGTCTCAGGCGATACATCTTCTCCTGGCAGTAGTGCTTCAGCATGCCTTCTTTCCCATGCCCCAAAGGCCTCCTCAGCCAGGAGCACAACCCAGCACCATTGGAGAGGCAAGGAAACTTGCCCCAACTCCCTGAGCAGCGAGGGCTGGCGGGACCCTGCAGTGCCACGTGCCTGAGGATGCTCAGGCAGGGGATGTGCTCACAAGGGCCCTGGCTACAAAACCAGCTCTCAGACTACATCAAGGAGGCAATGCACTTCCCTGCCCTGCAGACATGGAGGCAGCTGGGACACGGCCCAGGAGGGCAAGGCAATGCCTTCAGTAGGCAAGCTTCCTGGGACAGACTCTCCCTCCCCATGGCGAGTCACACTCTAATTTCGGAATGGCCATGTGTCAGCCTTTTGGCGTGAGGCCAAGCCAGGAGTGCGTGTTGTCTGCAGGCCCGTGTCCCACGCACAGCTGAATTCCCCTCCGGCCAGGGCTGTTCCCTCCCTGCCTCAGGAAAATGAGCTCTGAGCACTGGGCTGTAGTCGAGTACACAGCTCCAGGCCAGGCCATTATGTATCATGCAGGTCAGGGTCCAAAGCGTGTGAACAAAGCACATGGTGGGGTGAGGAGAGTGGGAGGAACAAGGCGCTGTCCCGACCCCCAGCACACCCCTCTGGTAGTGAGAGGGGAGGAACCCAACTCCACAGGGCTTGCTGAGGAACCAGGGTTTTGGGGAGGGCAATGGTCTCCTTCCACAAGCCTGCTGATTGCACTGCTTGGGGACCCCCAGAGACTGCCACGAGAGGGGACGCCTTTGCCAAAGAAACCAGCAAAAGTCTTCCCAGAAGGAGAAGCTTTCCTTGGGCGCAGGCGTTTGAAACCAGTAGCGCAGCCCACCTGCCTTTCAGGACGCTGCCAGGCAGTGCTCAGGGACTGCTGGAGCAAGCAAGGAGGCAGGCAGGGAGGGGGAAGGATGCAGCATGTCCTCATTCGCAGAAGCCTCTGGGCACCCAGGAGAGCACTGCATTGGTGGGAAGACATGCCCACCTTCCTGCACAGGCGTTGGAAAACAACCTCACCAGATTTCTCCAGACCCATGTCTTCCATCTGCACAGACACCTCCAGCACTTGCGGGCACATCTTCTGCCTGTACACCCATGATGCTGCTCAGGAAATCCTTGGGCCTCTCATCCCAATACTTCAAAAGAGCGTCCCTGGCCTACTGGTCATGGCAGAAATGAGGAAATGAAATGACGGTGTTGATGGAAACCAAAACACAACCTGTGCCATTAGGTAGCATATTTTGCTTGGGAGGTGAGTCTGTTGGAAAATTAGTGCCCGCGTGCAGTGACTGTGGGCCTGGGGCGGTGCAGGAGCAGTATAAAAGCGGGCCCTTCGCCTCACTCTCTCATCCACTCTTCTTGCCTCCACCTCCCTGGGAAGAAGGTGAGTTTGGAGCCCTTTCTCTTCTTCCTCCTCCTCAGCCTGCTCCTCCTTCTGCTGGGTACTGAGGCTGCTTGCCATGGGAGAGGGAAGGGAGCAGAAGGTGGGACATGCAGAGAGGCTGATGCTTGGCTGAGGTATCTCCTGAGCTATGCGCTAGGTGAAGACCTCCCTGGGCTTAGTCACTTTTGGTGAAGCTCTTTTGCGCTGACGGAAAGGGGCGGCCTTGGGCTGGGGGGATAGGCTGCTCTTCAACCACCCCTCCTCCTCTCATTCCCCCTGCCCTCTCTCTCCCAGGCGCACCTCCAGCCCCAAGACATGTCCTGCTACAACCCGTGCCTGCCCTGCCAGCCCTGCGGCCCCACCCCGCTGGCCAACAGCTGCAATGAGCCCTGTGTCAGGCAGTGCCAGGACTCCACCGTCGTCATCCAGCCCTCCCCCGTGGTGGTGACCCTGCCCGGACCCATCCTCAGCTCCTTCCCGCAGAGCACCGCCGTGGGATCCTCCACCTCCGCTGCCGTTGGCAGCATCCTCAGCTCTCAGGGAGTGCCCATCTCCTCCGGGGGCTTTGGCCTCTCGGGCTTCGGCAGCCGCTACTGTGGCAGCCGGTGCCTCCCCTGCTAAAGCTGCTGCCTGCACTGAGGCCTCCACTCGGATCGACCTCGTTTCCCCCTTTTCACTCATTAAACTGCTGCTGCATCCCAGCCTGCGCTTCTCTCTCATCCTTTCCCCTAAAGATGCTCTCCCATGATGCCCACGCAGAGACATGTTCCTCAGGGCTGGTTCTGGGAGGGGCGTGTTGGGGATGATTTTGCACTGATTGTCAACCCAGGCTTGCAGTCAGCATGTTTAGTTGCGCACCGGGTGATCCTCTAGTTTCTAAAATTGTCTGCCTTTCTGCATCGCGGTGGAATTACCCGACATCGTTCAGTCACTACCATCCACTGTGTTGTGCACACCTCTTCTTTTTCCTTGGAAAGCTCAACACTGTGATGCGAGTAGTCAGCAGGGAATGTGGTATTGACAAGACATAGGCACTAGCTTCCCAGGAGAGGCCAGGACAACCCATCCTCACCATAGCATTCTCAAAGGAACAGAGGAACACAGTGCAGTGGGCTGCCTTGACAGCCGACCATAGTAGAATACAATCAGAGAATGGTTGTGCTTGGAAGAGACCTTGAAAGATCATCTAGTCCAAGCCCCCTGCCATGGGCAGGGATATCTGGCACTACCTCACGTCCCTCAAAGTTCCGTTGAACCTCACTTTCAACACTGCCAGTGATGGGGCAGCCCATCATTCTCGGGGCAACCTTTTCCAGTGTCTCACCACCCTCATCGTAATCCATTTCTTCCTTACGTCCAAGCTGCATCTACCCGATTTCAGTTTAAAACCTTCTCCTGTCCCTACAGGCCTTGATAAAATGTCTCTCTCCAACTTCCTTATAAGTCCCCTTTATATATTGAAAGGCTGCAATAAGGTCTCCCCAGAGCCTTCTCTTCTCCAGGCTCAACAACCCCACCTCCCTCAGCCTTTCTTCATAGGACAGCTCTTACATCCCCCAGATCATTTTTGTAGGCCTTCTCTGGACCTCAACTGGCATGCTCATGCACAATTTTTCAACCACCAGTGTCTCCAAGTCCTTCTTTGCAGGGCTGCTCTCAGCCGTTTATCCTCCAGTCTGTATTGATATGGAGGATTGCCCCAACGCAGGTGCAGGACCTTGCACTTGGCCTTGTCCAAGTTCCTGAATTTCACATCGGACCATTCCTCAAGCCTGTCAAGATCCCTCTGGACAGCATCCCTTCCCTCAAGCGTACCAGTTGCACCCCTCACCCTGGTGTCATGCACAAACTTGATGAGGGCGCACTCAGTCGCACTATCCATGTCGTTGGTGAAGGCAGGAAACAGTCTTGGTCCCAGGACGGACCCCCGAAGGACACCAGTCGTCACTGGTTTCCACTTGGACCTGGAGACGTTGACTGTAACTCTTGGGATGCAGCCAAAGTGCTGTGCTTCAAATGTGTGCAGAAACAGTGCAGACAACACACCAAAGCTTTAGCTAGTTCTGCACAGTGCTTGCTCACCATCAAGGCCGTCTCTCTTTCTCACTCTGCACCCCCCACAGCAGAGGCTAGGGGTGGGCAAGCACCGGGGAGGGGACACCACCAGGACAGCTGACCTGAATTGACCACAAGGCTATTGCATGCCACATAACATCACGCTCAGCAATAAAATCTTGCGCAGTCTTTCCGAAGGAGCAGCTCTTGGGAGAATGCATGGGCATGAGTCTGCTGCTGCTAGGTGGTGGGTGATTGCCTTTGCACCACTTGGTTTTCTCCCTTCTTTCCCCTTCCCCTCTTAGACTGGCCTGATCTCAGCCCGAGGGTATTTCGCTTTCTTGCTCTTCCAATTCTCCCCCCATCCAAATGGGACAACGGATTGAGAGAGCTGCTGCGGGGTGCTTAGTACTAGTCAGGGGCAGCACACCACACAGGCCCACGGGCAGCGCATGCCCTCCTTGCCCTGCTCCTTCCCTCTCTGTGCCCAGGCTTTCCTGGGAATGTTTCTGCAGAGAGGGGAGCAGGGAGAGACCCGCGCCAGGAAGAGAGGCAGCGGGTGTGGGCTGAGTGTCTCAAAGGGCTGTCCAAGAGCTCTCCAAAGCAGTGCGCAGACCAGCAGCAAAGGCTGCGGAGAGACTTGCCGCCGACAAAGGGGAGCAGCTGAACTGCTGCAGGACACAGCCGCGCGAGATGATACTTCTCCACCCAGAGCCCTGATCAGAAGCTGCCTTGGTAGTAACCAGCCCTGTCTCCCCACGAATCCTTCGGCCCCTGACAAGCAGGGCCACGAAAGGTGCTTTTGCGGCAACCCCATCAAAACAGGTGCGACTCCCAGCACTCTTCCCGCACACCAAGGACTGTCATCAACATCCTGGGCTATATGAGCAGGCGTGCAGACAGGAGAGCGATGGGAGTGGTGATCGCCCTCTGCTCAGCACTCACCTGACGCCATCTAGAACACTGTTTCGCGTTTTGGGCTCTAATGCAAGAAAGACCTTGACTGAATGGAGGGAGTTCAGCGGAGGGTGGGCTGGATGGTGAGGGGGCTGGAGCACTTGGTTGGGGAGGAGAGGCTGAGGGCACAGGGCTCGCTGAGCACGGAGAAGAGAAGGCTTTGGTGGGAGACCTAAAATCATCTCTGCAGTAGCTATGGTCATTCAACTGCCTCGGGTCACTCTGTCCAGCCCCAGAGAGGCACAGAAGTTCAGAAAGCAGATGGTCACACTGAGCATGGCTAAGCATATTCGAAGCAAGCCTGTGTTAACAATCACGGCAGAACCACCTCTAATGACCTCCTCCCAGACCCACCCCTGAGCAACATCTCTCTTCCTGGGCACCTTGGCAAAGTGTCTGCAGGGGAAAGGACGAGGCAAAGGCATGGGCTGGCATGCAGCAGAACTTTAATGAGGCAAGAGGGAAATGAGGTCAAGACGGGTGCAGGTCCCCGTGCAGGGAGCACCAGGGGCATATATGAATCGGCGCCCCATGGCTGTGGCAGAGGTCCCGCCAGGTCTCCATCTGCCTGCCCCAGAGACAGAGCAGGGCCAGCAGTTCTGCCCTAGGCTGGCTTTGTGGGGCTCACAGCCCACGGGAGTGCAACAGAACAAGGACACAGGAGGGAAAGGAGAGAGTGGAAGGGGGAAAGGCAGGCATGGGCCATGCTTTCGGATAGCCCAGGCTGGCCCCGTCCTTTTGCAAGGGGTGCTGGCGTTGCTCAGTTCCTCAGGAAACAAGTCGATGCTCTGTCCCCAGTCCGGTACCATCTTGTGGGTCCCTGGGGGCCTTCCCCAGGGCCATCGCCAGCAGCTTTAGCAGGGGAGGCAACTCCTGCCACAGTAGCGGCTGCCGAAGCCCGAGAGGCCAAAGCCCCCGGAGGAGATGGGCACTCCCTGAGAGCTGAGGATGCTGCCAACGGCAGCGGAGGTGGAGGATCCCACGGCGGTGCTCTGCGGGAAGGAGCTGAGGATGGGTCCGGGCAGGGTCACCACCACGGGGGAGGGCTGGATGACGACGGTGGAGTCCTGGCACTGCCTGACACAGGGCTCATTGCAGCTGTTGGCCAGCGGGGTGGGGCCGCAGGGCTGGCAGGGCAGGCACGGGTTGTAGCAGGACATGTCTTGGGGCTGGAGGTGCACCTGGAAGAGAGGGCAGGGGGAAGCAGGGCAGGGGCGATGGGTGAGGAGCAGCCTGTCACCCCACCGCGAGGGAGAAAAACCATGAGCTGGAGACAAGAGCTAGAGGCATTTTAGGGAGGCTCACGGGCTTCACCTTCCCCTCAGCCCAAAACAGCCCTGCCAAGAGCATTCAAGCTCATCGAGGTCCCCGTCTAGCCCATCGCCCACTTCAGCCAAGCATCAGCCTCTCTCCATGCCACACCTTCTCTTCCCTTCCCTCTCCCATCATAGGTAGCCCCACGACCCAGTGTAGGACAAACGGCAGGTACACACTGAGAAAACCCAAAGGAAAATGCAGAGGAGGAAGAGAAAGGGCTTCAGACTCACCTTCTTCCCAAGGAGATGGAGGTGAGAAGAGTGGATGAGAGAGTGAGGAGAAGGGCCCGCTTTTATACTGCTCCTGCACCGCCCCAGGCCCACAGTCACTGCACGCGGGCACTAATTTTCCAACAGACTCACCTCCCAAGCAAAATAGCCTACCTAATGCCACAGGTTGTGGTTTGGTTTCCATCGGTGCTGCCATTTCATTTCCTCATTGCTGACATGCTTGGTGTGCCATGCAGGCTCCTTTCATGTGCTGGGATGAGAGGCCCAAGGATACCCCGGGCAGGGTCATGTCTAACTGCTGGACAGGTCCACCTGGCATTGAATCAGGCAAAGCATGTGGAGGGCAACAAGAAGGTCTTCTTCCACGTAGGTCAGCAGCAAAAGCAAGCCTTGGTCAAAGGCAGCCCCAACCCTGAAGGGGGCAGCTTCCCTGGGGACAGGGCTTACAGCAAAGGTGGAGGTAACTCCAAGGTTTCCTTGCCTTGGTCTTGCTCTGGCAGGGTTTGCCGTCAAGAGATCGCTCTCCTGACATTCCTAGGAATATCTGGAACAGGAAAGACCTGCAGCAGTGGAGGATCGGGTCTGGGAGCATTTAAACCGATTGGACTGCCATGACTGCAAGCGACCTGCTGGGAGGCACCCGAGGGAGTCGGTTGGTGTCACTACAAGGTCGCTCTCAAGTCCCTTTGAAAGTCACAGCAGTCAGGGAATGCATCTGAGGACTGGAGGGAAGCCAGTGAGACTCTTACCAATGGGTAAAAGAGCTGACGGGAGGGAGTCAAGAACGTAGAGCCAGACTCTTCCGAGTCCTATCCAGTGAAGGAACAAGAGGTAACGGGCACATATTGAAATAGGGGAAATTCCAGGAAAACAGAAGAAACCACATTGTTAGTGTGAGCATGGTCAAGCACCGGCTGGGGGTGCCCGGATAAATTGTGGCTTCTCCATCCTTGTAGATATTCAGAGCTTGACAGGACTTGGCCCTAAGAACCTTCCAAAGGCTGACCGTGCTTTGAGCAGGGGCGGTTGGACTAGACGATCTCCAGAGGTCCCTTCCAACCTCAAGGATCCTGTGATTCTGTCATGGGCAAAAGAGAGGTGATGCACAGCTGCCACTGACAAGGATAAATTGCTTAGGAACATTGGAATCAAGGGCAGCCTTGGCTGTCACACCTGAGAAGCAGCGGAGTTCACGATGTGAACACAGGAAGGAAAGCCAGTAGCAGAGTGCTGTCCCTGGCTTTCAGGCATGCCAAATTGGGCCTAGTCAGGCAGCTGGTAGGTAGAATGCCATGGAGGCAGCTGTGAAGGGCAAAGGAGCTCAGAAAAGCTGGCAGCGCCTTAGGCACCTCATGGTCCAAGAGCAAGAAGGGTCCAGCCCGATACTCAGGAAAACAAATTCAATGTCTCAGCAGATCACCTTTGCCTAAGGTGGGACTCAAGGTGGGGAAGCAATGTCAAAAGGCAGCATCCTGGAGGTGGAAGGAGGAACGAGCTGCAAAGGAGGAATTTGGAAATAATTCCTAGGCATGTTGCGATGCTGTTAGGAAAGCCAACTCAGCCTGCATTGAGTCTTGCAAGGGGCATGAAGAGCAACAGGCAACAACCATCAAGAGCAACACAGAATCATAGAATCCTAGAATCGTTTAGGTTGGAAAAGACCTTTAAGATCATCGAGTCCAACCGTTAACCTAGCACTGCCAAGTCCACCACTAAACCATGTCCCTTAGCACTATATCTACCCATCTTTGAAATACCTCCAGGGATGAGGACTCAACCACTGCCCTGGGCAGCCTGTGCCAGTGCCTGACTACCCTTTCAGTGAAGAACTTTTTCCTAACATCCAACCTAAACCTGCCCTGGCGCAACTTGAGGCCATTTCCTCTCGTCCTATAGCTTGTTACTGGGGAGAAGAGACCGACCCCCCACCTCGCTGCAACCTCCTTTCAGGCAGTTGTAGAGAGCGATAACATCTCCCCTCAGCCTCCTTTTCTCCAGGCTAAACAACCCCAGCTCCCTCAGCTGCTCCTCCTAAGACTTGTGCTCTACACCCTTCACCAGCTTCGTTGCCCTTCTCTGGCCACGCTCCAGCACCTCAATGTCCTTCCTGTAGTGAGGGCCCAACACTGAACACAGTACTCGAGGTGCAGCCTCACCAGTGCCAAGTACAAGGGGATGATCACGTCCCCAGTCCTGCTGGCCACACTATTTCTGACGCAAGCCAGGATGCCCTTGGCCTTCTGGGCCACCTGGGCACACTGCCGGCTCATATTCAGCCGGCTGTCGACCAACACCCCCAGCTCCTTTTCCGCCAGGCAGCTCTCCAGACATTCTTCCCCAAGCCTGTAGCGTTGCATGGCCTTGTTGTGACCCAAGTGCAGGACCCAGCACTTTGCCTTGTTGAACCTCATACAGCTGGCCTCGGCCCATCGATCCAGCCTGGCCAGGTCCCTCTGTCGAGACTTTCTACCCTCCAGCAGATCAACACGCCCGCCCAACTTGGTGTCATCTGCAAACTGACTGAGGGTGCACTCAATCGCCTCCTCCAGATCCTTGATAAAGACAGTAAACAGAACTGGCCCCATACTGAGCCCTGGGGAGCAGCACTTGTGACTGGCCGCCAACTGGATTTGGCTCCATTCACCACAAGTTTTTGGGCCTGGCCATCCAGACAGTTTTTCACTGGATACGAAGAGTATCCAAGCCATGAATACCCAGTTTCTCCAGGACAATGCCACAGGAAACAGTGTCAAAGACCTTACTAAAGTCCAGATAGACATCCACAGCCTTTCCCTCATCCACTAAGCGGGTCACCTCATCATTGAAGGAGGTCAGGTCAGTCAAGCAGGACCTGCCTTTCATAAACCCATGCTGACTGGGCCTGATCCCCAGTTGTCCTGTACGTGCCGCGTGAAGGCACTCAGGATGATCTGCTCCAGAGCCTTCCCCAGCACTGCTCCAGTGCTCCCCCACTCTCTGGGTGAAGAACCTTTTCCTAATATCCAACCTAAACTGGGACCTCCCTGGTTAGCCAGGACTGCTGATAGACGATGGAAAGTGGCCTGGTGAGCACCTCCGCCAGCTCCCTCAGTACGTCTGGCTGGATCCCATCCGGCCCCATAGACTTGTCCGTGTCTAAGTGGTGTAGCAGGTCACTAACCATTTCCCTGGGGATTACGGGGGCTTCATTCTGCTCCCTGTCCCTATCTTCTAGCTCAGGGGGCTGGGTACCCCGAGCACAACTGGTCCGACTATTAAAGACTGAGGCAAAGAAGGCATTAAGTACCTCAGTCTTTTCCTTCTCCTCTGTCACTAGGCTTCCCCCCGCATCCAATAAAGGATGGAGATTCTCCTTAGCTCTCCTTTTGCTGCTAATGCATTTGGAGAAACAATTTTTGTTGTCTTTTCCAGCAGTAGCCAGTTGGCAGCAGCCAAAGATTGACAGAGGAACCTGTGGGCCCGCTGCTGACGTGGGTAGCTGATTTCCTGAAGAGTGGACAGAGAGCAGGTTGGGGGGAGTCAATGCCTTCTCGCTCTCAGTATTCACCTACAAGGGCTCCCAGGCCGCTGTGCCCTCTGAAAGAGTTGAAGGAAGGAGGGGGAGGCCTCCCAGCAGTGGGCGGGCTTCAAATCAAGGACTGCCTGAGTCAAGTCAACCCGTACAAGCCAGCTGATGCACTGCAAGGCAGGGCTGCTGTAAAGGGCGACTTAGATGTGCTGGAGGACTGGGCCAAAGGAGTCTCAAAGACCTCACCTTCCTAGCCAAAGAGACCAGGCTGTGGTGAGGAGCTCTCTTGAATACTCCGTGGAGGGAAAGAAAGAGTTGCAAAAAACACCTCCCCACTGTCTGGGAATCATCCCCAGGTCTCAGGCGATACATCTTCTCCTGGCAGTAGTGCTTCAGCATGCCTTCTTTCCCATGCCCCAAAGGCCTCCTCAGCCAGGAGCACAACCCAGCACCATTGGAGAGGCAAGGAAACTTGCCCCAACTCCCTGAGCAGCGAGGGCTGGCGGGACCCTGCAGTGCCACGTGCCTGAGGATGCTCAGGCAGGGGATGTGCTCACAAGGGCCCTGGCTACAAAACCAGCTCTCAGACTACATCAAGGAGGCAATGCACTTCCCTGCCCTGCAGACATGGAGGCAGCTGGGACACGGCCCAGGAGGGCAAGGCAATGCCTTCAGTAGGCAAGCTTCCTGGGACAGACTCTCCCTCCCCATGGCGAGTCACACTCTAATTTCGGAATGGCCATGTGTCAGCCTTTTGGCGTGAGGCCAAGCCAGGAGTGCGTGTTGTCTGCAGGCCCGTGTCCCACGCACAGCTGAATTCCCCTCCGGCCAGGGCTGTTCCCTCCCTGCCTCAGGAAAATGAGCTCTGAGCACTGGGCTGTAGTCGAGTACACAGCTCCAGGCCAGGCCATTATGTATCATGCAGGTCAGGGTCCAAAGCGTGTGAACAAAGCACATGGTGGGGTGAGGAGAGTGGGAGGAACAAGGCGCTGTCCCGACCCCCAGCACACCCCTCTGGTAGTGAGAGGGGAGGAACCCAACCCCACAGGGCTTGCTGAGGAACCAGGGTTTTGGGGAGGGCAATGGTCTCCTTCCACAAGCCTGCTGATTGCACTGCTTGGGGACCCCCAGAGACTGCCACGAGAGGGGACGCCTTTGCCAAAGAAACCAGCAAAAGTCTTCCCAGAAGGAGAAGCTTTCCTTGGGCGCAGGCATTTGAAACCAGTAGCGCAGCCCACCTGCCTTTCAGGACGCTGCCAGGCAGTGCTCAGGGACTGCTGGAGCAAGCAAGGAGGCAGGCAGGGAGGGGGAAGGATGCAGCATGTCCTCATTCGCAGAAGCCTCTGGGCACCCAGGAGAGCACTGCATTGGTGGGAAGACATGCCCACCTTCCTGCACAGGCGTTGGAAAACAACCTCACCAGATTTCTCCAGACCCATGTCTTCCATCTGCACAGACACCTCCAGCACTTGCGGGCACATCTTCTGCCTGTACACCCATGATGCTGCTCAGGAAATCCTTGGGCCTCTCATCCCAATACTTCAAAAGAGCGTCCCTGGCCTACTGGTCATGGCAGAAATGAGGAAATGAAATGACGGTGTTGATGGAAACCAAAACACAACCTGTGCCATTAGGTAGCATATTTTGCTTGGGAGGTGAGTCTGTTGGAAAATTACTGCCCGCGTGCAGTGACTGTGGGCCTGGGGCGGTGCAGGAGCAGTATAAAAGCGGGCCCTTCGCCTCACTCTCTCATCCACTCTTCTTGCCTCCACCTCCCTGGGAAGAAGGTGAGTTTGGAGCCCTTTCTCTTCTTCCTCCTCCTCAGCCTGCTCCTCCTTCTCCTCCCCTGGGATTTCTCAACACATACCTGCCTCTTTGTCCTGTGCTGGGTCCTGAGGCTGCTTGCCATGGGAGAGGGAAGGGAGCAGAAGGTGGGACATGCAGAGAGGCTGATGCTTGGCTGAGGTATCTCCTGAGCTATGCGCTAGGTGAAGACCTCCCTGGGCTTAGTCACTTTTGGTGAAGCTCTTTTGCGCTGACGGAAAGGGGCGGCCTTGGGCTGGGGGGATAGGCTGCTCTTCAACCACCCCTCCTCCTCTCATTCCCCCTGCCCTCTCTCTCCCAGGCGCACCTCCAGCCCCAAGACATGTCCTGCTACAACCCGTGCCTGCCCTGCCAGCCCTGCGGCCCCACCCCGCTGGCCAACAGCTGCAATGAGCCCTGTGTCAGGCAGTGCCAGGACTCCACCGTCGTCATCCAGCCCTCCCCCGTGGTGGTGACCCTGCCCGGACCCATCCTCAGCTCCTTCCCGCAGAGCACCGCCGTGGGATCCTCCACCTCCGCTGCCGTTGGCAGCATCCTCAGCTCTCAGGGAGTGCCCATCTCCTCCGGGGGCTTTGGCCTCTCGGGCTTCGGCAGCCGCTACTGTGGCAGCCGGTGCCTCCCCTGCTAAAGCTGCTGCCTGCACTGAGGCCTCCACTCGGATCGACCTCGTTTCCCCCTTTTCACTCATTAAACTGCTGCTGCATCCCAGCCTGCGCTTCTCTCTCATCCTTTCCCCTAAAGATGCTCTCCCATGATGCCCACGCAGAGACATGTTCCTCAGGGCTGGTTCTGGGAGGGGCGTGTTGGGGATGATTTTGCACTGATTGTCAACCCAGGCTTGCAGTCAGCATGTTTAGTTGCGCACCGGGTGATCCTCTAGTTTCTAAAATTGTCTGCCTTTCTGCATCGCGGTGGAATTACCCGACATCGTTCAGTCACTACCATCCACTTTGTTGTGCACACCTCTTCTTTTTCCTTGGAAAGCTCAACACTGTGATGCGAGTAGTCAGCAGGGAATGTGGTATTGACAAGACATAGGCACTAGCTTCCCAGGAGAGGCCAGGACAACCCATCCTCACCATAGCATTCTCAAAGGAACAGAGGAACACAGTGCAGTGGGCTGCCTTGACAGCCGACCATAGTAGAATACAATCAGAGAATGGTTGTGCTTGGAAGAGACCTTGAAAGATCATCTAGTCCAAGCCCCCTGCCATGGGCAGGGATATCTGGCACTACCTCACGTCCCTCAAAGTTCCGTTGAACCTCACTTTCAACACTGCCAGTGATGGGGCAGCCCATCATTCTCGGGGCAACCTTTTCCAGTGTCTCACCACCCTCATCGTAATCCATTTCTTCCTTACGTCCAAGCTGCATCTACCCGATTTCAGTTTAAAACCTTCTCCTGTCCCTACAGGCCTTGATAAAATGTCTCTCTCCAACTTCCTTATAAGTCCCCTTTATATATTGAAAGGCTGCAATAAGGTCTCCCCAGAGCCTTCTCTTCTCCAGGCTCAACAACCCCACCTCCCTCAGCCTTTCTTCATAGGACAGCTCTTACATCCCCCAGATCATTTTTGTAGGCCTTCTCTGGACCTCAACTGGCATGCTCATGCACAATTTTTCAACCACCAGTGTCTCCAAGTCCTTCTTTGCAGGGCTGCTCTCAGCCGTTTATCCTCCAGTCTGTATTGATATGGAGGATTGCCCCAACGCAGGTGCAGGACCTTGCACTTGGCCTTGTCCAAGTTCCTGAATTTCACATCGGACCATTCCTCAAGCCTGTCAAGATCCCTCTGGACAGCATCCCTTCCCTCAAGCGTACCAGTTGCACCCCTCACCCTGGTGTCATGCACAAACTTGATGAGGGCGCACTCAGTCGCACTATCCATGTCATTGGTGAAGGCAGGAAACAGTCTTGGTCCCAGGACGGACCCCCGAAGGACACCAGTCGTCACTGGTTTCCACTTGGACCTGGAGACGTTGACTGTAACTCTTGGGATGCAGCCAAAGTGCTGTGCTTCAAATGTGTGCAGAAACAGTGCAGACAACACACCAAAGCTTTAGCTAGTTCTGCACAGTGCTTGCTCACCATCAAGGCCGTCTCTCTTTCTCACTCTGCACCCCCCACAGCAGAGGCTAGGGGTGGGCAAGCACCGGGGAGGGGACACCACCAGGACAGCTGACCTGAATTGACCACAAGGCTATTGCATGCCACATAACATCACGCTCAGCAATAAAATCTTGCGCAGTCTTTCCAAAGGAGCAGCTCTTGGGAGAATGCACGGGCATGAGTCTGCTGCTGCTAGGTGGTGGGTGATTGCCTTTGCACCACTTGGTTTTCTCCCTTCTTTCCCCTTCCCCTCTTAGACTGGCCTGATCTCAGCCCGAGGGTATTTCGCTTTCTTGCTCTTCCAATTCTCCCCCCATCCGAATGGGACAACGGATTGAGAGAGCTGCTGCGGGGTGCTTAGTACTAGTCAGGGGCAGCACACCACACAGGCCCACGGGCAGCGCATGCCCTCCTTGCCCTGCTCCTTCCCTCTCTGTGCCCAGGCTTTCCTGGGAATGTTTCTGCAGAGAGGGGAGCAGGGAGAGACCCGCGCCAGGAAGAGAGGCAGCGGGTGTGGGCTGAGTGTCTCAAAGGGCTGTCCAAGAGCTCTCCAAAGCAGTGCGCAGACCAGCAGCAAAGGCTGCGGAGAGACTTGCCGCCGACAAAGGGGAGCAGCTGAACTGCTGCAGGACACAGCCGCGCGAGATGATACTTCTCCACCCAGAGCCCTGATCAGAAGCTGCCTTGGTAGTAACCAGCCCTGTCTCCCCACGAATCCTTCGGCCCCTGACAAGCAGGGCCACGAAAGGTGCTTTTGCGGCAACCCCATCAAAACAGGTGCGACTCCCAGCACTCTTCCCGCACACCAAGGACTGTCATCAACGTCCTGGGCTATATGAGCAGGCGTGCAGACAGGAGAGCGATGGGAGTGGTGATCGCCCTCTGCTCAGCACTCACCTGACGCCATCTAGAACACTGTTTCGCGTTTTGGGCTCTAATGCAAGAAAGACCTTGACTGAATGGAGGGAGTTCAGCGGAGGGTGGGCTGGATGGTGAGGGGGCTGGAGCACTTGGTTGGGGAGGAGAGGCTGAGGGCACAGGGCTCGCTGAGCACGGAGAAGAGAAGGCTTTGGTGGGAGACCTAAAATCATCTCTGCAGTAGCTATGGTCATTCAACTGCCTCGGGTCACTCTGTCCAGCCCCAGAGAGGCACAGAAGTTCAGAAAGCAGATGGTCACACTGAGCATGGCTAAGCATATTCGAAGCAAGCCTGTGTTAACAATCACGGCAGAACCACCTCTAATGACCTCCTCCCAGACCCACCCCTGAGCAACATCTCTCTTCCTGGGCACCTTGGCAAAGTGTCTGCAGGGGAAAGGACGAGGCAAAGGCATGGGCTGGCATGCAGCAGAACTTTAATGAGGCAAGAGGGAAATGAGGTCAAGACGGGTGCAGGTCCCCGTGCAGGGAGCACCAGGGGCATATATGAATCGGCGCCCCATGGCTGTGGCAGAGGTCCCGCCAGGTCTCCATCTGCCTGCCCCAGAGACAGAGCAGGGCCAGCAGTTCTGCCCTAGGCTGGCTTTGTGGGGCTCACAGCCCACGGGAGTGCAACAGAACAAGGACACAGGAGGGAAAGGAGAGAGTGGAAGGGGGAAAGGCAGGCATGGGCCATGCTTTCGGATAGCCCAGGCTGGCCCCGTCCTTTTGCAAGGGGTGCTGGCGTTGCTCAGTTCCTCAGGAAACAAGTCGATGCTCTGTCCCCAGTCCGGTACCATCTTGTGGGTCCCTGGGGGCCTTCCCCAGGGCCATCGCCAGCAGCTTTAGCAGGGGAGGCAACTCCTGCCACAGTAGCGGCTGCCGAAGCCCGAGAGGCCAAAGCCCCCGGAGGAGATGGGCACTCCCTGAGAGCTGAGGATGCTGCCAACGGCAGCGGAGGTGGAGGATCCCACGGCGGTGCTCTGCGGGAAGGAGCTGAGGATGGGTCCGGGCAGGGTCACCACCACGGGGGAGGGCTGGATGACGATGGTGGAGTCCTGGCACTGCCTGACACAGGGCTCATTGCAGCTGTTGGCCAGCGGGGTGGGGCCGCAGGGCTGGCAGGGCAGGCACGGGTTGTAGCAGGACATGTCTTGGGGCTGGAGGTGCACCTGGAAGAGAGGGCAGGGGGAAGCAGGGCAGGGGCGATGGGTGAGGAGCAGCCTGTCACCCCACCGCGAGGGAGAAAAACCATGAGCTGGAGACAAGAGCTAGAGGCATTTTAGGGAGGCTCACGGGCTTCACCTTCCCCTCAGCCCAAAACAGCCCTGCCAAGAGCATTCAAGCTCATCGAGGTCCCCGTCTAGCCCATCGCCCACTTCAGCCAAGCATCAGCCTCTCTCCATGCCACACCTTCTCTTCCCTTCCCTCTCCCATCATAGGTAGCCCCACGACCCAGTGTAGGACAAACGGCAGGTACACACTGAGAAAACCCAAAGGAAAATGCAGAGGAGGAAGAGAAAGGGCTTCAGACTCACCTTCTTCCCAAGGAGATGGAGGTGAGAAGAGTGGATGAGAGAGTGAGGAGAAGGGCCCGCTTTTATACTGCTCCTGCACCGCCCCAGGCCCACAGTCACTGCACGCGGGCAGTAATTTTCCAACAGACTCACCTCCCAAGCAAAATAGCCTACCTAGTGCCACAGGTTGTGGTTTGGTTTCCATTGGTGCTGCCATTTCATTTCCTCATTGCTGACATGCTTGGTGTGCCATGCAGGCTCCTTTCATGTGCTGGGATGAGAGGCCCAAGGATACCCCGGGCAGGGTCATGTCTAACTGCTGGACAGGTCCACCTGGCATTGAATCAGGCAAAGCATGTGGAGGGCAACAAGAAGGTCTTCTTCCACATAGGTCAGCAGCAAAAGCAAGCCTTGGTCAAAGGCAGCCCCAACCCTGAAGGGGGCAGCTTCCCTGGGGACAGGGCTTACAGCAAAGGTGGAGGTAACTCCAAGGTTTCCTTGCCTTGGTCTTGCTCTGGCAGGGTTTGCCGTCAAGAGATCGCTCTCCTGACATTCCTAGGAATATCTGGAACAGGAAAGACCTGCAGCAGTGGAGGATCGGGTCTGGGAGCATTTAAACCGATTGGACTGCCATGACTGCAAGCGACCTGCTGGGAGGCACCCGAGGGAGTCGGTTGGTGTCACTACAAGGTCGCTCTCAAGTCCCTTTGAAAGTCACAGCAGTCAGGGAATGCATCTGAGGACTGGAGGGAAGCCAGTGAGACTCTTACCAATGGGTAAAAGAGCTGACGGGAGGGAGTCAAGAACGTAGAGCCAGACTCTTCCGAGTCCTATCCAGTGAAGGAACAAGAGGTAACGGGCACATATTGAAATAGGGGAAATTCCAGGAAAACAGAAGAAACCACATTGTTAGTGTGAGCATGGTCAAGCACCGGCTGGGGGTGCCCGGATAAATTGTGGCTTCTCCATCCTTGTAGATATTCAGAGCTTGACAGGACTTGGCCCTAAGAACCTTCCAAAGGCTGACCGTGCTTTGAGCAGGGGCGGTTGGACTAGACGATCTCCAGAGGTCCCTTCCAACCTCAAGGATCCTGTGATTCTGTCATGGGCAAAAGAGAGGTGATGCACAGCTGCCACTGACAAGGATAAATTGCTTAGGAACATTGGAATCAAGGGCAGCCTTGGCTGTCACACCTGAGAAGCAGCGGAGTTCACGATGTGAACACAGGAAGGAAAGCCAGTAGCAGAGTGCTGTCCCTGGCTTTCAGGCATGCCAAATTGGGCCTAGTCAGGCAGCTGGTAGGTAGAATGCCATGGAGGCAGCTGTGAAGGGCAAAGGAGCTCAGAAAAGCTGGCAGCGCCTTAGGCACCTCATGGTCCAAGAGCAAGAAGGGTCCAGCCCGATACTCAGGAAAACAAATTCAATGTCTCAGCAGATCACCTTTGCCTAAGGTGGGACTCAAGGTGGGGAAGCAATGTCAAAAGGCAGCATCCTGGAGGTGGAAGGAGGAACGAGCTGCAAAGGAGGAATTTGGAAATAATTCCTAGGCATGTTGCGATGCTGTTAGGAAAGCCAACTCAGCCTGCATTGAGTCTTGCAAGGGGCATGAAGAGCAACAGGCAACAACCATCAAGAGCAACACAGAATCATAGAATCCTAGAATCGTTTAGGTTGAAAAAGACCTTTAAGATCATCGAGTCCAACCGTTAACCTAGCACTGCCAAGTCCACCACTAAACCATGTCCCTTAGCACTATATCTACCCATCTTTGAAATACCTCCAGGGATGAGGACTCAACCACTGCCCTGGGCAGCCTGTGCCAGTGCCTGACTACCCTTTCAGTGAAGAACTTTTTCCTAACATCCAACCTAAACCTGCCCTGGCGCAACTTGAGGCCATTTCCTCTCGTCCTATAGCTTGTTACTGGGGAGAAGAGACCGACCCCCCACCTCGCTGCAACCTCCTTTCAGGCAGTTGTAGAGAGCGATAACATCTCCCCTCAGCCTTCTTTTCTCCAGGCTACACAACCCCAGCTCCCTCAGCTGCTCCTCCTAAGACTTGTGCTCTACACCCTTCACCAGCTTCGTTGCCCTTCTCTGGCCACGCTCCAGCACCTCAATGTCCTTCCTGTAGTGAGAGCCCAACACTGAACCCAGTACTCGAGGTGCAGCCTCACCAGTGCCAAGTACAAGGGGATGATCACGTCCCCAGTCCTGC
Organism: Platalea leucorodia; assembly: GCF_965183815.1. Lineage (NCBI taxonomy): Eukaryota > Metazoa > Chordata > Aves > Pelecaniformes > Threskiornithidae > Platalea > Platalea leucorodia. The sequence goes on from NC_138844.1 coordinate 1,738,005, forward strand.
TGGCCACACTATTTCTGACGCAAGCCAGGATGCCCTTGGCCTTCTGGGCCACCTGGGCACACTGCCGGCTCATATTCAGCCGGCTGTCGACCAACACCCCCAGCTCCTTTTCCGCCAGGCAGCTCTCCAGACATTCTTCCCCAAGCCTGTAGCGTTGCATGGCCTTGTTGTGACCCAAGTGCAGGACCCAGCACTTTGCCTTGTTGAACCTCATACAGCTGGCCTCGGCCCATCGATCCAGCCTGGCCAGGTCCCTCTGTCGAGACTTTCTACCCTCCAGCAGATCAACACGCCCGCCCAACTTGGTGTCATCTGCAAACTGACTGAGGGTGCACTCAATCGCCTCCTCCAGATCCTTGATAAAGACAGTAAACAGAACTGGCCCCATACTGAGCCCTGGGGAGCAGCACTTGTGACTGGCCGCCAACTGGATTTGGCTCCATTCACCACAAGTTTTTGGGCCTGGCCATCCAGACAGTTTTTCACTGGATACGAAGAGTATCCAAGCCATGAATACCCAGTTTCTCCAGGACAATGCCACAGGAAACAGTGTCAAAGACCTTACTAAAGTCCAGATAGACATCCACAGCCTTTCCCTCATCCACTAAGCGGGTCACCTCATCATTGAAGGAGGTCAGGTCAGTCAAGCAGGACCTGCCTTTCATAAACCCATGCTGACTGGGCCTGATCCCCAGTTGTCCTGTACGTGCCGCGTGAAGGCACTCAGGATGTTCTGCTCCAGAGCCTTCCCCAGCACTGCTCCAGTGCTCCCCCACTCTCTGGGTGAAGAACCTTTTCCTAATATCCAACCTAAACTGGGACCTCCCTGGTTAGCCAGGACTGCTGATAGACGATGGAAAGTGGCCTGGTGAGCACCTCCGCCAGCTCCCTCAGTACGTCTGGCTGGATCCCATCCGGCCCCATAGACTTGTCCGTGTCTAAGTGGTGTAGCAGGTCACTAACCATTTCCCTGGGGATTACGGGGGCTTCATTCTGCTCCCTGTCCCTATCTTCTAGCTCAGGGGGCTGGGTACCCCGAGCACAACTGGTCTGACTATTAAAGACTGAGGCAAAGAAGGCATTAAGTACCTCAGTCTTTTCCTTCTCCTCTGTCACTAGGTTTCCCCCCGCATCCAATAAAGGATGGAGATTCTCCTTAGCTCTCCTTTTGCTGCTAATGCATTTGGAGAAACAATTTTTGTTGTCTTTTCCAGCAGTAGCCAGTTGGCAGCAGCCAAAGATTGACAGAGGAACCTGTGGGCCCGCTGCTGACGTGGGTAGCTGATTTCCTGAAGAGTGGACAGAGAGCAGGTTGGGGGGAGTCAATGCCTTCTCGCTCTCAGTATTCACCTACAAGGGCTCCCAGGCCGCTGTGCCCTCTGAAAGAGTTGAAGGAAGGAGGGGGAGGCCTCCCAGCAGTGGGCGGGCTTCAAATCAAGGACTGCCTGAGTCAAGTCAACCCGTACAAGCCAGCTGATGCACTGCAAGGCAGGGCTGCTGTAAAGGGCGACTTAGATGTGCTGGAGGACTGGGCCAAAGGAGTCTCAAAGACCTCACCTTCCTAGCCAAAGAGACCAGGCTGTGGTGAGGAGCTCTCTTGAATACTCCGTGGAGGGAAAGAAAGAGTTGCAAAAAACACCTCCCCACTGTCTGGGAATCATCCCCAGGTCTCAGGCGATACATCTTCTCCTGGCAGTAGTGCTTCAGCATGCCTTCTTTCCCATGCCCCAAAGGCCTCCTCAGCCAGGAGCACAACCCAGCACCATTGGAGAGGCAAGGAAACTTGCCCCAACTCCCTGAGCAGCGAGGGCTGGCGGGACCCTGCAGTGCCACGTGCCTGAGGATGCTCAGGCAGGGGATGTGCTCACAAGGGCCCTGGCTACAAAACCAGCTCTCAGACTACATCAAGGAGGCAATGCACTTCCCTGCCCTGCAGACATGGAGGCAGCTGGGACACGGCCCAGGAGGGCAAGGCAATGCCTTCAGTAGGCAAGCTTCCTGGGACAGACTCTCCCTCCCCATGGCGAGTCACACTCTAATTTCGGAATGGCCATGTGTCAGCCTTTTGGCGTGAGGCCAAGCCAGGAGTGCGTGTTGTCTGCAGGCCCGTGTCCCACGCACAGCTGAATTCCCCTCCGGCCAGGGCTGTTCCCTCCCTGCCTCAGGAAAATGAGCTCTGAGCACTGGGCTGTAGTCGAGTACACAGCTCCAGGCCAGGCCATTATGTATCATGCAGGTCAGGGTCCAAAGCGTGTGAACAAAGCACATGGTGGGGTGAGGAGAGTGGGAGGAACAAGGCGCTGTCCCGACCCCCAGCACACCCCTCTGGTAGTGAGAGGGGAGGAACCCAACTCCACAGGGCTTGCTGAGGAACCAGGGTTTTGGGGAGGGCAATGGTCTCCTTCCACAAGCCTGCTGATTGCACTGCTTGGGGACCCCCAGAGACTGCCACGAGAGGGGACGCCTTTGCCAAAGAAACCAGCAAAAGTCTTCCCAGAAGGAGAAGCTTTCCTTGGGCGCAGGCGTTTGAAACCAGTAGCGCAGCCCACCTGCCTTTCAGGACGCTGCCAGGCAGTGCTCAGGGACTGCTGGAGCAAGCAAGGAGGCAGGCAGGGAGGGGGAAGGATGCAGCATGTCCTCATTCGCAGAAGCCTCTGGGCACCCAGGAGAGCACTGCATTGGTGGGAAGACATGCCCACCTTCCTGCACAGGCGTTGGAAAACAACCTCACCAGATTTCTCCAGACCCATGTCTTCCATCTGCACAGACACCTCCAGCACTTGCGGGCACATCTTCTGCCTGTACACCCATGATGCTGCTCAGGAAATCCTTGGGCCTCTCATCCCAATACTTCAAAAGAGCGTCCCTGGCCTACTGGTCATGGCAGAAATGAGGAAATGAAATGACGGTGTTGATGGAAACCAAAACACAACCTGTGCCATTAGGTAGCATATTTTGCTTGGGAGGTGAGTCTGTTGGAAAATTACTGCCCGCGTGCAGTGACTGTGGGCCTGGGGCGGTGCAGGAGCAGTATAAAAGCGGGCCCTTCGCCTCACTCTCTCATCCACTCTTCTTGCCTCCACCTCCCTGGGAAGAAGGTGAGTTTGGAGCCCTTTCTCTTCTTCCTCCTCCTCAGCCTGCTCCTCCTTCTCCTCCCCTGGGATTTCTCAACACATACCTGCCTCTTTGTCCTGTGCTGGGTCCTGAGGCTGCTTGCCATGGGAGAGGGAAGGGAGCAGAAGGTGGGACATGCAGAGAGGCTGATGCTTGGCTGAGGTATCTCCTGAGCTATGCGCTAGGTGAAGACCTCCCTGGGCTTAGTCACTTTTGGTGAAGCTCTTTTGCGCTGACGGAAAGGGGCGGCCTTGGGCTGGGGGGATAGGCTGCTCTTCAACCACCCCTCCTCCTCTCATTCCCCCTGCCCTCTCTCTCCCAGGCGCACCTCCAGCCCCAAGACATGTCCTGCTACAACCCGTGCCTGCCCTGCCAGCCCTGCGGCCCCACCCCGCTGGCCAACAGCTGCAATGAGCCCTGTGTCAGGCAGTGCCAGGACTCCACCGTCGTCATCCAGCCCTCCCCCGTGGTGGTGACCCTGCCCGGACCCATCCTCAGCTCCTTCCCGCAGAGCACCGCCGTGGGATCCTCCACCTCCGCTGCCGTTGGCAGCATCCTCAGCTCTCAGGGAGTGCCCATCTCCTCCGGGGGCTTTGGCCTCTCGGGCTTCGGCAGCCGCTACTGTGGCAGCCGGTGCCTCCCCTGCTAAAGCTGCTGCCTGCACTGAGGCCTCCACTCGGATCGACCTCGTTTCCCCCTTTTCACTCATTAAACTGCTGCTGCATCCCAGCCTGCGCTTCTCTCTCATCCTTTCCCCTAAAGATGCTCTCCCATGATGCCCACGCAGAGACATGTTCCTCAGGGCTGGTTCTGGGAGGGGCGTGTTGGGGATGATTTTGCACTGATTGTCAACCCAGGCTTGCAGTCAGCATGTTTAGTTGCGCACCGGGTGATCCTCTAGTTTCTAAAATTGTCTGCCTTTCTGCATCGCGGTGGAATTACCCGACATCGTTCAGTCACTACCATCCACTTTGTTGTGCACACCTCTTCTTTTTCCTTGGAAAGCTCAACACTGTGATGCGAGTAGTCAGCAGGGAATGTGGTATTGACAAGACATAGGCACTAGCTTCCCAGGAGAGGCCAGGACAACCCATCCTCACCATAGCATTCTCAAAGGAACAGAGGAACACAGTGCAGTGGGCTGCCTTGACAGCCGACCATAGTAGAATACAATCAGAGAATGGTTGTGCTTGGAAGAGACCTTGAAAGATCATCTAGTCCAAGCCCCCTGCCATGGGCAGGGATATCTGGCACTACCTCACGTCCCTCAAAGTTCCGTTGAACCTCACTTTCAACACTGCCAGTGATGGGGCAGCCCATCATTCTCGGGGCAACCTTTTCCAGTGTCTCACCACCCTCATCGTAATCCATTTCTTCCTTACGTCCAAGCTGCATCTACCCGATTTCAGTTTAAAACCTTCTCCTGTCCCTACAGGCCTTGATAAAATGTCTCTCTCCAACTTCCTTATAAGTCCCCTTTATATATTGAAAGGCTGCAATAAGGTCTCCCCAGAGCCTTCTCTTCTCCAGGCTCAACAACCCCACCTCCCTCAGCCTTTCTTCATAGGACAGCTCTTACATCCCCCAGATCATTTTTGTAGGCCTTCTCTGGACCTCAACTGGCATGCTCATGCACAATTTTTCAACCACCAGTGTCTCCAAGTCCTTCTTTGCAGGGCTGCTCTCAGCCGTTTATCCTCCAGTCTGTATTGATATGGAGGATTGCCCCAACGCAGGTGCAGGACCTTGCACTTGGCCTTGTCCAAGTTCCTGAATTTCACATCGGACCATTCCTCAAGCCTGTCAAGATCCCTCTGGACAGCATCCCTTCCCTCAAGCGTACCAGTTGCACCCCTCACCCTGGTGTCATGCACAAACTTGATGAGGGCGCACTCAGTCGCACTATCCATGTCATTGGTGAAGGCAGGAAACAGTCTTGGTCCCAGGACGGACCCCCGAAGGACACCAGTCGTCACTGGTTTCCACTTGGACCTGGAGACGTTGACTGTAACTCTTGGGATGCAGCCAAAGTGCTGTGCTTCAAATGTGTGCAGAAACAGTGCAGACAACACACCAAAGCTTTAGCTAGTTCTGCACAGTGCTTGCTCACCATCAAGGCCGTCTCTCTTTCTCACTCTGCACCCCCCACAGCAGAGGCTAGGGGTGGGCAAGCACCGGGGAGGGGACACCACCAGGACGGCTGACCTGAATTGACCACAAGGCTATTGCATGCCACATAACATCACGCTCAGCAATAAAATCTTGCGCAGTCTTTCCAAAGGAGCAGCTCTTGGGAGAATGCATGGGCATGAGTCTGCTGCTGCTAGGTGGTGGGTGATTGCCTTTGCACCACTTGGTTTTCTCCCTTCTTTCCCCTTCCCCTCTTAGACTGGCCTGATCTCAGCCCGAGGGTATTTCGCTTTCTTGCTCTTCCAACTCTCCCCCCATCCAAATGGGACAACGGATTGAGAGAGCTGCTGCGGGGTGCTTAGTACTAGTCAGGGGCAGCACACCACACAGGCCCACGGGCAGCGCATGCCCTCCTTGCCCTGCTCCTTCCCTCTCTGTGCCCAGGCTTTCCTGGGAATGTTTCTGCAGAGAGGGGAGCAGGGAGAGACCCGCGCCAGGAAGAGAGGCAGCAGGTGTGGGCTGAGTGTCTCAAAGGGCTGTCCAAGAGCTCTCCAAAGCAGTGCGCAGACCAGCAGCAAAGGCTGCGGAGAGACTTGCCGCCGACAAAGGGGAGCAGCTGAACTGCTGCAGGACACAGCCGCGCGAGATGATACTTCTCCACCCAGAGCCCTGATCAGAAGCTGCCTTGGTAGTAACCAGCCCTGTCTCCCCACGAATCCTTCAGCCCCTGACAAGCAGGGCCACGAAAGGTGCTTTTGCGGCAACCCCATCAAAACAGGTGCGACTCCCAGCACTCTTCCCGCACACCAAGGACTGTCATCAACATCCTGGGCTATATGAGCAGGCGTGCAGACAGCAGAGCGATGGGAGTGGTGATCGCCCTCTGCTCAGCACTCACCTGACGCCATCTAGAACACTGTTTCGCGTTTTGGGCTCTAATGCAAGAAAGACCTTGACTGAATGGAGGGAGTTCAGCGGAGGGTGGGCTGGATGGTGAGGGGGCTGGAGCACTTGGTTGGGGAGGAGAGGCTGAGGGCACAGGGCTTGCTGAGCACGGAGAAAAGAAGGCTTTGGTGGGAGACCTAAAATCATCTCTGCAGTAGCTATGGTCATTCAACTGCCTCGGGTCACTCTGTCCAGCCCCAGAGAGGCACAGAAGTTCAGAAAGCAGATGGTCACACTGAGCATGGCTAAGCATATTCGAAGCAAGCCTGTGTTAACAATCACGGCAGAACCACCTCTAATGACCTCCTCCCAGACCCACCCCTGAGCAACATCTCTCTTCCTGGGCACCTTGGCAAAGTGTCTGCAGGGGAAAGGACGAGGCAAAGGCATGGGCTGGCATGCAGCAGAACTTTAATGAGGCAAGAGGGAAATGAGGTCAAGACGGGTGCAGGTCCCCGTGCAGGGAGCACCAGGGGCATATATGAATCGGCGCCCCATGGCTGTGGCAGAGATCCCGCCAGGTCTCCATCTGCCTGCCCCAGAGACAGAGCAGGGCCAGCAGTTCTGCCCTAGGCTGGCTTTGTGGGGCTCACAGCCCACGGGAGCGCAACAGAGCAAGGACACAGGAGGGAAAGGAGAGAGCGGAAGAGGGAAAGGGAGGCATGGGCCATGCTTTCGGAGAGCCCAGGCTGGCCCCGTCCTTTTGCAAGGGGTGCTGGCGTTGCTCAGTTCCTCAGGAAACAAGTCGATGCTCTGTCCCCAGTCCGGTACCATCTTGTGGGTCCCTGGGGGCCTTCCCCAGGGCCATCGCCAGCAGCTTTAGCAGGGGAGGCAACTCCTGCCACAGTAGCGGCTGCCGAAGCCCGAGAGGCCAAAGCCCCCGGAGGAGATGGGCACTCCCTGAGAGCTGAGGATGCTGCCAACGGCAGCGGAGGTGGAGGATCCCACGGCGGTGCTCTGCGGGAAGGAGCTGAGGATGGGTCCGGGCAGGGTCACCACCACGGGGGAGGGCTGGATGACGACAGTGGAGTCCTGGCACTGCCTGACACAGGGCTCATTGCAGCTGTTGGCCAGCGGGGTGGGGCCGCAGGGCTGGCAGGGCAGGCATGGGTTGTAGCAGGACATGTCTTGGGGCTGGAGGTGCACCTGGGAGAGAGGGCAGGGGGAAGCAGGGCAGGGGCGATGGGTGAGGAGCAGCCTGTCACCCCACCGCGAGGGAGAAAAACCATGAGCTGGAGACAAGAGCTAGAGGCATTTTAGGGAGCCTCACGGGCTTCACCTTCCCCTCAGCCCAAAACAGCCCTGCCAAGTGCGACCAAGCTCGTCGAGGTCCCCGTCTAGCCCATCGCCCACTTCAGCCAAGCATCAGCCTCTCTCCATGCCACACCTTCTCTTCCCTTCCCTCTCCCATCATAGGTAGCCCCACGACCCAGTGTAGGACAAACGGCAGGTACACACTGAGAAAACCCAAAGGAAAATGCAGAGGAGGAAGAGAAAGGGCTTCAGACTCACCTTCTTCCCAAGGAGATGGAGGTGAGAAGAGTGGATGAGAGAGTGAGGAGAAGGGCCCGCTTTTATACTGCTCCTGCACCGCCCCAGGCCCACAGTCACTGCACGCGGGCACTAATTTTCCAACAGACTCACCTCCCAAGCAAAATAGCCTACCTAATGCCACAGGTTGTGGTTTGGTTTCCATCGGTGCTGCCATTTCATTTCCTCATTGCTGACATGCTTGGTGTGCCATGCAGGCTCCTTTCATGTGCTGGGATGAGAGGCCCAAGGATACCCCGGGCAGGGTCATGTCTAACTGCTGGACAGGTCCACCTGGCATTGAATCAGGCAAAGCATGTGGAGGGCAACAAGAAGGTCTTCTTCCACATAGGTCAGCAGCAAAATCAAGCCTTGGTCAAAGGCAGCCCCAACCCTGAAGGGGGCAGCTTCCCTGGGGACAGGGCTTACAGCAAAGGTGGAGGTAACTCCAAGGTTTCCTTGCCTTGGTCTTGCTCTGGCAGGGTTTGCCGTCAAGAGATCGCTCTCCTGACATTCCTAGGAATATCTGGAACAGGAAAGACCTGCAGCAGTGGAGGATCGGGTCTGGGAGCATTTAAACCGATTGGACTGCCATGACTGCAAGCGACCTGCTGGGAGGCACCCGAGGGAGTCGGTTGGTGTCACTACAAGGTCGCTCTCAAGTCCCTTTGAAAGTCACAGCAGTCAGGGAATGCATCTGAGGACTGGAGGGAAGCCAGTGAGACTCTTACCAATGGGTAAAAGAGCTGACGGGAGGGAGTCAAGAACGTAGAGCCAGACTCTTCCGAGTCCTATCCAGTGAAGGAACAAGAGGTAACGGGCACATATTGAAATAGGGGAAATTCCAGGAAAACAGAAGAAACCACATTGTTAGTGTGAGCATGGTCAAGCACCGGCTGGGGGTGCCCGGATAAATTGTGGCTTCTCCATCCTTGTAGATATTCAGAGCTTGACAGGACTTGGCCCTAAGAACCTTCCAAAGGCTGACCGTGCTTTGAGCAGGGGCGGTTGGACTAGACGATCTCCAGAGGTCCCTTCCAACCTCAAGGATCCTGTGATTCTGTCATGGGCAAAAGAGAGGTGATGCACAGCTGCCACTGACAAGGATAAATTGCTTAGGAACATTGGAATCAAGGGCAGCCTTGGCTGTCACACCTGAGAAGCAGCGGAGTTCACGATGTGAACACAGGAAGGAAAGCCAGTAGCAGAGTGCTGTCCCTGGCTTTCAGGCATGCCAAATTGGGCCTAGTCAGGCAGCTGGTAGGTAGAATGCCATGGAGGCAGCTGTGAAGGGCAAAGGAGCTCAGAAAAGCTGGCAGCGCCTTAGGCACCTCATGGTCCAAGAGCAAGAAGGGTCCAGCCCGATACTCAGGAAAACAAATTCAATGTCTCAGCAGATCACCTTTGCCTAAGGTGGGACTCAAGGTGGGGAAGCAATGTCAAAAGGCAGCATCCTGGAGGTGGAAGGAGGAACGAGCTGCAAAGGAGGAATTTGGAAATAATTCCTAGGCATGTTGCGATGCTGTTAGGAAAGCCAACTCAGCCTGCATTGAGTCTTGCAAGGGGCATGAAGAGCAACAGGCAACAACCATCAAGAGCAACACAGAATCATAGAATCCTAGAATCGTTTAGGTTGAAAAAGACCTTTAAGATCATCGAGTCCAACCGTTAACCTAGCACTGCCAAGTCCACCACTAAACCATGTCCCTTAGCACTATATCTACCCATCTTTGAAATACCTCCAGGGATGAGGACTCAACCACTGCCCTGGGCAGCCTGTGCCAGTGCCTGACTACCCTTTCAGTGAAGAACTTTTTCCTAACGTCCAACCTAAACCTGCCCTGGCGCAACTTGAGGCCATTTCCTCTCGTCCTATAGCTTGTTACTGGGGAGAAGAGACCGACCCCCCACCTCGCTGCAACCTCCTTTCAGGCAGTTGTAGAGAGCGATAACATCTCCCCTCAGCCTTCTTTTCTCCAGGCTACACAACCCCAGCTCCCTCAGCTGCTCCTCCTAAGACTTGTGCTCTACACCCTTCACCAGCTTCGTTGCCCTTCTCTGGCCACGCTCCAGCACCTCAATGTCCTTCCTGTAGTGAGAGCCCAACACTGAACCCAGTACTCGAGGTGCAGCCTCACCAGTGCCAAGTACAAGGGGATGATCACGTCCCCAGTCCTGCTGGCCACACTATTTCTGACGCAAGCCAGGATGCCCTTGGCCTTCTGGGCCACCTGGGCACACTGCCGGCTCATATTCAGCCGGCTGTCGACCAACACCCCCAGCTCCTTTTCCGCCAGGCAGCTCTCCAGACATTCTTCCCCAAGCCTGTAGCGTTGCATGGGCTTGTTGTGACCCAAGTGCAGGACCCAGCACTTTGCCTTGTTGAACCTCATACAGCTGGCCTCGGCCCATCGATCCAGCCTGGCCAGGTCCCTCTGTCGAGACTTTCTACCCTCCAGCAGATCAACACGCCCGCCCAACTTGGTGTCATCTGCAAACTGACTGAGGGTGCACTCAATCGCCTCCTCCAGATCCTTGATAAAGACAGTAAACAGAACTGGCCCCATACTGAGCCCTGGGGAGCAGCACTTGTGACTGGCCGCCAACTGGATTTGGCTCCATTCACCACAAGTTTTTGGGCCTGGCCATCCAGACAGTTTTTCACTGGATACGAAGAGTATCCAAGCCATGAATACCCAGTTTCTCCAGGACAATGCCACAGGAAACAGTGTCAAAGACCTTACTAAAGTCCAGATAGACATCCACAGCCTTTCCCTCATCCACTAAGCGGGTCACCTCATCATTGAAGGAGGTCAGGTCAGTCAAGCAGGACCTGCCTTTCATAAACCCATGCTGACTGGGCCTGATCCCCAGTTGTCCTGTACGTGCCGCGTGAAGGCACTCAGGATGATCTGCTCCAGAGCCTTCCCCAGCACTGCTCCAGTGCTCCCCCACCCTCTGGGTGAAGAACCTTTTCCTAATATCCAACCTAAACTGGGACCTCCCTGGTTAGCCAGGACTGCTGATAGACGATGGAAAGTGGCCTGGTGAGCACCTCCGCCAGCTCCCTCAGTACGTCTGGCTGGATCCCATCCGGCCCCATAGACTTGTCCGTGTCTAAGTGGTGTTAGCAGGTCACTAACCATTTCCCTGGGGATTACGGGGGCTTCATTCTGCTCCCTGTCCCTATCTTCTAGCTCAGGGGGCTGGGTACCCCGAGCACAACTGGTCCGACTATTAAAGACTGAGGCAAAGAAGGCATTAAGTACCTCAGTCTTTTCCTTCTCCTCTGTCACTAGGCTTCCCCCCGCATCCAATAAAGGATGGAGATTCTCCTTAGCTCTCCTTTTGCTGCTAATGCATTTGGAGAAACAATTTTTGTTGTCTTTTCCAGCAGTAGCCAGTTGGCAGCAGCCAAAGATTGACAGAGGAACCTGTGGGCCCGCTGCTGACGTGGGTAGCTGATTTCCTGAAGAGTGGACAGAGAGCAGGTTGGGGGGAGTCAATGCCTTCTCGCTCTCAGTATTCACCTACAAGGGCTCCCAGGCCGCTGTGCCCTCTGAAAGAGTTGAAGGAAGGAGGGGGAGGCCTCCCAGCAGTGGGCGGGCTTCAAATCAAGGACTGCCTGAGTCAAGTCAACCCGTACAAGCCAGCTGATGCACTGCAAGGCAGGGCTGCTGTAAAGGGCGACTTAGATGTGCTGGAGGACTGGGCCAAAGGAGTCTCAAAGACCTCACCTTCCTAGCCAAAGAGACCAGGCTGTGGTGAGGAGCTCTCTTGAATACTCCGTGGAGGGAAAGAAAGAGTTGCAAAAAACACCTCCCCACTGTCTGGGAATCATCCCCAGGTCTCAGGCGATACATCTTCTCCTGGCAGTAGTGCTTCAGCATGCCTTCTTTCCCATGCCCCAAAGGCCTCCTCAGCCAGGAGCACAACCCAGCACCATTGGAGAGGCAAGGAAACTTGCCCCAACTCCCTGAGCAGCGAGGGCTGGCGGGACCCTGCAGTGCCACGTGCCTGAGGATGCTCAGGCAGGGGATGTGCTCACAAGGGCCCTGGCTACAAAACCAGCTCTCAGACTACATCAAGGAGGCAATGCACTTCCCTGCCCTGCAGACATGGAGGCAGCTGGGACACGGCCCAGGAGGGCAAGGCAATGCCTTCAGTAGGCAAGCTTCCTGGGACAGACTCTCCCTCCCCATGGCGAGTCACACTCTAATTTCGGAATGGCCATGTGTCAGCCTTTTGGCGTGAGGCCAAGCCAGGAGTGCGTGTTGTCTGCAGGCCCGTGTCCCACGCACAGCTGAATTCCCCTCCGGCCAGGGCTGTTCCCTCCCTGCCTCAGGAAAATGAGCTCTGAGCACTGGGCTGTAGTCGAGTACACAGCTCCAGGCCAGGCCATTATGTATCATGCAGGTCAGGGTCCAAAGCGTGTGAACAAAGCACATGGTGGGGTGAGGAGAGTGGGAGGAACAAGGCGCTGTCCCGACCCCCAGCACACCCCTCTGGTAGTGAGAGGGGAGGAACCCAACTCCACAGGGCTTGCTGAGGAACCAGGGTTTTGGGGAGGGCAATGGTCTCCTTCCACAAGCCTGCTGATTGCACTGCTTGGGGACCCCCAGAGACTGCCACGAGAGGGGACGCCTTTGCCAAAGAAACCAGCAAAAGTCTTCCCAGAAGGAGAAGCTTTCCTTGGGCGCAGGCGTTTGAAACCAGTAGCGCAGCCCACCTGCCTTTCAGGACGCTGCCAGGCAGTGCTCAGGGACTGCTGGAGCAAGCAAGGAGGCAGGCAGGGAGGGGGAAGGATGCAGCATGTCCTCATTCGCAGAAGCCTCTGGGCACCCAGGAGAGCACTGCATTGGTGGGAAGACATGCCCACCTTCCTGCACAGGCGTTGGAAAACAACCTCACCAGATTTCTCCAGACCCATGTCTTCCATCTGCACAGACACCTCCAGCACTTGCGGGCACATCTTCTGCCTGTACACCCATGATGCTGCTCAGGAAATCCTTGGGCCTCTCATCCCAATACTTCAAAAGAGCGTCCCTGGCCTACTGGTCATGGCAGAAATGAGGAAATGAAATGACGGTGTTGATGGAAACCAAAACACAACCTGTGCCATTAGGTAGCGTATTTTGCTTGGGAGGTGAGTCTGTTGGAAAATTACTGCCCGCGTGCAGTGACTGTGGGCCTGGGGCGGTGCAGGAGCAGTATAAAAGCGGGCCCTTCGCCTCACTCTCTCATCCACTCTTCTTGCCTCCACCTCCCTGGGAAGAAGGTGAGTTTGGAGCCCTTTCTCTTCTTCCTCCTCCTCAGCCTGCTCCTCCTTCTCCTCCCCTGGGATTTCTCAACACATACCTGCCTCTTTGTCCTGTGCTGGGTCCTGAGGCTGCTTGCCATGGGAGAGGGAAGGGAGCAGAAGGTGGGACATGCAGAGAGGCTGATGCTTGGCTGAGGTATCTCCTGAGCTATGCGCTAGGTGAAGACCTCCCTGGGCTTAGTCACTTTTGGTGAAGCTCTTTTGCGCTGACGGAAAGGGGCGGCCTTGGGCTGGGGGGATAGGCTGCTCTTCAACCACCCCTCCTCCTCTCATTCCCCCTGCCCTCTCTCTCCCAGGCGCACCTCCAGCCCCAAGACATGTCCTGCTACAACCCGTGCCTGCCCTGCCAGCCCTGCGGCCCCACCCCGCTGGCCAACAGCTGCAATGAGCCCTGTGTCAGGCAGTGCCAGGACTCCACCGTCGTCATCCAGCCCTCCCCCGTGGTGGTGACCCTGCCCGGACCCATCCTCAGCTCCTTCCCGCAGAGCACCGCCGTGGGATCCTCCACCTCCGCTGCCGTTGGCAGCATCCTCAGCTCTCAGGGAGTGCCCATCTCCTCCGGGGGCTTTGGCCTCTCGGGCTTCGGCAGCCGCTACTGTGGCAGCCGGTGCCTCCCCTGCTAAAGCTGCTGCCTGCACTGAGGCCTCCACTCGGATCGACCTCGTTTCCCCCTTTTCACTCATTAAACTGCTGCTGCATCCCAGCCTGCGCTTCTCTCTCATCCTTTCCCCTAAAGATGCTCTCCCATGATGCCCACGCAGAGACATGTTCCTCAGGGCTGGTTCTGGGAGGGGCGTGTTGGGGATGATTTTGCACTGATTGTCAACCCAGGCTTGCAGTCAGCATGTTTAGTTGCGCACCGGGTGATCCTCTAGTTTCTAAAATTGTCTGCCTTTCTGCATCGCGGTGGAATTACCCGACATCGTTCAGTCACTACCATCCACTTTGTTGTGCACACCTCTTCTTTTTCCTTGGAAAGCTCAACACTGTGATGCGAGTAGTCAGCAGGGAATGTGGTATTGACAAGACATAGGCACTAGCTTCCCAGGAGAGGCCAGGACAACCCATCCTCACCATAGCATTCTCAAAGGAACAGAGGAACACAGTGCAGTGGGCTGCCTTGACAGCCGACCATAGTAGAATACAATCAGAGAATGGTTGTGCTTGGAAGAGACCTTGAAAGATCATCTAGTCCAAGCCCCCTGCCATGGGCAGGGATATCTGGCACTACCTCACGTCCCTCAAAGTTCCGTTGAACCTCACTTTCAACACTGCCAGTGATGGGGCAGCCCATCATTCTCGGGGCAACCTTTTCCAGTGTCTCACCACCCTCATCGTAATCCATTTCTTCCTTACGTCCAAGCTGCATCTACCCGATTTCAGTTTAAAACCTTCTCCTGTCCCTACAGGCCTTGATAAAATGTCTCTCTCCAACTTCCTTATAAGTCCCCTTTATATATTGAAAGGCTGCAATAAGGTCTCCCCAGAGCCTTCTCTTCTCCAGGCTCAACAACCCCACCTCCCTCAGCCTTTCTTCATAGGACAGCTCTTACATCCCCCAGATCATTTTTGTAGGCCTTCTCTGGACCTCAACTGGCATGCTCATGCACAATTTTTCAACCACCAGTGTCTCCAAGTCCTTCTTTGCAGGGCTGCTCTCAGCCGTTTATCCTCCAGTCTGTATTGATATGGAGGATTGCCCCAACGCAGGTGCAGGACCTTGCACTTGGCCTTGTCCAAGTTCCTGAATTTCACATCGGACCATTCCTCAAGCCTGTCAAGATCCCTCTGGACAGCATCCCTTCCCTCAAGCGTACCAGTTGCACCCCTCACCCTGGTGTCATGCACAAACTTGATGAGGGCGCACTCAGTCGCACTATCCATGTCATTGGTGAAGGCAGGAAACAGTCTTGGTCCCAGGACGGACCCCCGAAGGACACCAGTCGTCACTGGTTTCCACTTGGACCTGGAGACGTTGACTGTAACTCTTGGGATGCAGCCAAAGTGCTGTGCTTCAAATGTGTGCAGAAACAGTGCAGACAACACACCAAAGCTTTAGCTAGTTCTGCACAGTGCTTGCTCACCATCAAGGCCGTCTCTCTTTCTCACTCTGCACCCCCCACAGCAGAGGCTAGGGGTGGGCAAGCACCGGGGAGGGGACACCACCAGGACAGCTGACCTGAATTGACCACAAGGCTATTGCATGCCACATAACATCACGCTCAGCAATAAAATCTTGCGCAGTCTTTCCAAAGGAGCAGCTCTTGGGAGAATGCACGGGCATGAGTCTGCTGCTGCTAGGTGGTGGGTGATTGCCTTTGCACCACTTGGTTTTCTCCCTTCTTTCCCCTTCCCCTCTTAGACTGGCCTGATCTCAGCCCGAGGGTATTTCGCTTTCTTGCTCTTCCAATTCTCCCCCCATCCGAATGGGACAACGGATTGAGAGAGCTGCTGCGGGGTGCTTAGTACTAGTCAGGGGCAGCACACCACACAGGCCCACGGGCAGCGCATGCCCTCCTTGCCCTGCTCCTTCCCTCTCTGTGCCCAGGCTTTCCTGGGAATGTTTCTGCAGAGAGGGGAGCAGGGAGAGACCCGCGCCAGGAAGAGAGGCAGCGGGTGTGGGCTGAGTGTCTCAAAGGGCTGTCCAAGAGCTCTCCAAAGCAGTGCGCAGACCAGCAGCAAAGGCTGCGGAGAGACTTGCCGCCGACAAAGGGGAGCAGCTGAACTGCTGCAGGACACAGCCGCGCGAGATGATACTTCTCCACCCAGAGCCCTGATCAGAAGCTGCCTTGGTAGTAACCAGCCCTGTCTCCCCACGAATCCTTCGGCCCCTGACAAGCAGGGCCACGAAAGGTGCTTTTGCGGCAACCCCATCAAAACAGGTGCGACTCCCAGCACTCTTCCCGCACACCAAGGACTGTCATCAACATCCTGGGCTATATGAGCAGGCGTGCAGACAGGAGAGCGATGGGAGTGGTGATCGCCCTCTGCTCAGCACTCACCTGACGCCATCTAGAACACTGTTTCGCGTTTTGGGCTCTAATGCAAGAAAGACCTTGACTGAATGGAGGGAGTTCAGCGGAGGGTGGGCTGGATGGTGAGGGGGCTGGAGCACTTGGTTGGGGAGGAGAGGCTGAGGGCACAGGGCTCGCTGAGCACGGAGAAAAGAAGGCTTTGGTGGGAGACCTAAAATCATCTCTGCAGTAGCTATGGTCATTCAACTGCCTCGGGTCACTCTGTCCAGCCCCAGAGAGGCACAGAAGTTCAGAAAGCAGATGGTCACACTGAGCATGGCTAAGCATATTCGAAGCAAGCCTGTGTTAACAATCACGGCAGAACCACCTCTAATGACCTCCTCCCAGACCCACCCCTGAGCAACATCTCTCTTCCTGGGCATCTTGGCAAAGTGTCTGCAGGGGAAAGGACGAGGCAAAGGCATGGGCGGGCATGCAGCAGAACTTTAATGAGGCAAGAGGGAAATGAGGTCAAGACGGGTGCAGGTCCCCGTGCAGGGAGCACCAGGGGCATATATGAATCGGCGCCCCATGGCTGTGGCAGAGATCCCGCCAGGTCTCCATCTGCCTGCCCCAGAGACAGAGCAGGGCCAGCAGTTCTGCCCTAGGCTGGCTTTGTGGGGCTCACAGCCCACGGGAGTGCAACAGAACAAGGACACAGGAGGGAAAGGAGAGAGTGGAAGGGGGAAAGGCAGGCATGGGCCATGCTTTCGGATAGCCCAGGCTGGCCCCGTCCTTTTGCAAGGGGTGCTGGCGTTGCTCAGTTCCTCAGGAAACAAGTCGATGCTCTGTCCCCAGTCCGGTACCATCTTGTGGGTCCCTGGGGGCCTTCCCCAGGGCCATCGCCAGCAGCTTTAGCAGGGGAGGCAACTCCTGCCACAGTAGCGGCTGCCAAAGCCCGAGAGGCCAAAGCCGCCAGAGGAGATGGGCACTCCCTGAGAGCTGAGGATGCTGCCAACGGCAGCGGAGGTGGAGGATCCCACGGCGGTGCTCTGCGGGAAGGAGCTGAGGATGGGTCCGGGCAGGGTCACCACCACGGGGGAGGGCTCGATGACAACGGTGGAGTCCTGGCACTGCCTGACACAGGGCTCATTGCAGCTGTTGGCCAGCGGGGTGGGGCCGCAGGGCTGGCAGGGCAGGCACGGGTTGTAGCAGGACATGTCTTGGGGCTGGAGGTGCACCTGGAAGAGAGGGCAGGGGGAAGCAGGGCAGGGGCGATGGGTGAGGAGCAGCCTGTCACCCCACCGCGAGGGAGAAAAACCATGAGCTGGAGACAAGAGCTAGAGGCATTTTAGGGAGCCTCACGGGCTTCACCTTCCCCTCAGCCCAAAACAGCCCTGCCAAGAGCATTCAAGCTCATCGAGGTCCCCGTCTAGCCCATCGCCCACTTCAGCCAAGCATCAGCCTCTCTCCATGCCACACCTTCTCTTCCCTTCCCTCTCCCATCATAGGTAGCCCCACGACCCAGTGTAGGACAAACGGCAGGTACACACTGAGAAAACCCAAAGGAAAACGCAGAGGAGGAAGAGAAAGGGCTTCAGACTCACCTTCTTCCCAAGGAGATGGAGGTGAGAAGAGTGGATGAGAGAGTGAGGAGAAGGGCCCGCTTTTATACTGCTCCTGCACCGCCCCAGGCCCACAGTCACTGCACGCGGGCACTAATTTTCCAACAGACTCACCTCCCAAGCAAAATAGCCTACCTAATGCCACAGGTTGTGGTTTGGTTTCCATCGGTGCTGCCATTTCATTTCCTCATTGCTGACATGCTTGGTGTGCCATGCAGGCTCCTTTCATGTGCTGGGATGAGAGGCCCAAGGATACCCCGGGCAGGGTCATGTCTAACTGCTGGACAGGTCCACCTGGCATTGAATCAGGCAAAGCATGTGGAGGGCAACAAGAAGGTCTTCTTCCACATAGGTCAGCAGCAAAAGCAAGCCTTGGTCAAAGGCAGCCCCAACCCTGAAGGGGGCAGCTTCCCTGGGGACAGGGCTTACAGCAAAGGTGGAGGTAACTCCAAGGTTTCCTTGCCTTGGTCTTGCTCTGGCAGGGTTTGCCGTCAAGAGATCGCTCTCCTGACATTCCTAGGAATATCTGGACCAGGAAAGACCTGCAGCAGTGGAGGATCGGGTCTGGGAGCATTTAAACCGATTGGACTGCCATGACTGCAAGCGACCTGCTGGGAGGCACCCGAGGGAGTCGGTTGGTGTCACTACAAGGTCGCTCTCAAGTCCCTTTGAAAGTCACAGCAGTCAGGGAATGCATCTGAGGACTGGAGGGAAGCCAGTGAGACTCTTACCAATGGGTAAAAGAGCTGACGGGAGGGAGTCAAGAACGTAGAGCCAGACTCTTCCGAGTCCTATCCAGTGAAGGAACAAGAGGTAACGGGCACATATTGAAATAGGGGAAATTCCAGGAAAACAGAAGAAACCACATTGTTAGTGTGAGCATGGTCAAGCACCGGCTGGGGGTGCCCGGATAAATTGTGGCTTCTCCATCCTTGTAGATATTCAGAGCTTGACAGGACTTGGCCCTAAGAACCTTCCAAAGGCTGACCGTGCTTTGAGCAGGGGCGGTTGGACTAGACGATCTCCAGAGGTCCCTTCCAACCTCAAGGATCCTGTGATTCTGTCATGGGCAAAAGAGAGGTGATGCACAGCTGCCACTGACAAGGATAAATTGCTTAGGAACATTGGAATCAAGGGCAGCCTTGGCTGTCACACCTGAGAAGCAGCGGAGTTCACGATGTGAACACAGGAAGGAAAGCCAGTAGCAGAGTGCTGTCCCTGGCTTTCAGGCATGCCAAATTGGGCCTAGTCAGGCAGCTGGTAGGTAGAATGCCATGGAGGCAGCTGTGAAGGGCAAAGGAGCTCAGAAAAGCTGGCAGCGCCTTAGGCACCTCATGGTCCAAGAGCAAGAAGGGTCCAGCCCGATACTCAGGAAAACAAATTCAATGTCTCAGCAGATCACCTTTGCCTAAGGTGGGACTCAAGGTGGGGAAGCAATGTCAAAAGGCAGCATCCTGGAGGTGGAAGGAGGAACGAGCTGCAAAGGAGGAATTTGGAAATAATTCCTAGGCATGTTGCGATGCTGTTAGGAAAGCCAACTCAGCCTGCATTGAGTCTTGCAAGGGGCATGAAGAGCAACAGGCAACAACCATCAAGAGCAACACAGAATCATAGAATCCTAGAATCGTTTAGGTTGAAAAAGACCTTTAAGATCATCGAGTCCAACCGTTAACCTAGCACTGCCAAGTCCACCACTAAACCATGTCCCTTAGCACTATATCTACCCATCTTTGAAATACCTCCAGGGATGAGGACTCAACCACTGCCCTGGGCAGCCTGTGCCAGTGCCTGACTACCCTTTCAGTGAAGAACTTTTTCCTAACGTCCAACCTAAACCTGCCCTGGCGCAACTTGAGGCCATTTCCTCTCGTCCTATAGCTTGTTACTGGGGAGAAGAGACCGACCCCCCACCTCGCTGCAACCTCCTTTCAGGCAGTTGTAGAGAGCGATAACATCTCCCCTCAGCCTCCTTTTCTCCAGGCTACACAACCCCAGCTCCCTCAGCTGCTCCTCCTAAGACTTGTGCTCTACACCCTTCACCAGCTTCGTTGCCCTTCTCTGGCCACACTCCAGCACCTCAATGTCCTTCCTGTAGTGAGAGCCCAACACTGAACACAGTACTCGAGGTGCAGCCTCACCAGTGCCAAGTACAAGGGGATGATCACGTCCCCAGTCCTGCTGGCCACACTATTTCTGACGCAAGCCAGGATGCCCTTGGCCTTCTGGGCCACCTGGGCACACTGCCGGCTCATATTCAGCCGGCTGTCGACCAACACCCCCAGCTCCTTTTCTGCCAGGCAGCTCTCCAGACATTCTTCCCCAAGCCTGTAGCGTTGCATGGCCTTGTTGTGACCCAAGTGCAGGACCCAGCACTTTGCCTTGTTGAACCTCATACAGCTGGCCTCGGCCCATCGATCCAGCCTGGCCAGGTCCCTCTGTCGAGACTTTCTACCCTCCAGCAGATCAACACGCCCGCCCAACTTGGTGTCATCTGCAAACTGACTGAGGGTGCACTCAATCGCCTCCTCCAGATCCTTGATAAAGACAGTAAACAGAACTGGCCCCATACTGAGCCCTGGGGAGCAGCACTTGTGACTGGCCGCCAACTGGATTTGGCTCCATTCACCACAAGTTTTTGGGCCTGGCCATCCAGACAGTTTTTCACTGGATACGAAGAGTATCCAAGCCATGAATACCCAGTTTCTCCAGGACGATGCCACAGGAAACAGTGTCAAAGACCTTACTAAAGTCCAGATAGACATCCACAGCCTTTCCCTCATCCACTAAGCGGGTCACCTCATCATTGAAGGAGGTCAGGTCAGTCAAGCAGGACCTGCCTTTCATAAACCCATGCTGACTGGGCCTGATCCCCAGTTGTCCTGTACGTGCCGCGTGAAGGCACTCAGGATGTTCTGCTCCAGAGCCTTCCCCAGCACTGCTCCAGTGCTCCCCCACTCTCTGGGTGAAGAACCTTTTCCTAATATCCAACCTAAACTGGGACCTCCCTGGTTAGCCAGGACTGCTGATAGACGATGGAAAGTGGCCTGGTGAGCACCTCCGCCAGCTCCCTCAGTACGTCTGGCTGGATCCCATCCGGCCCCATAGACTTGTCCGTGTCTAAGTGGTGTAGCAGGTCACTAACCATTTCCCTGGGGATTACGGGGGCTTCATTCTGCTCCCTGTCCCTATCTTCTAGCTCAGGGGGCTGGGTACCCCGAGCACAACTGGTCCGACTATTAAAGACTGAGGCAAAGAAGGCATTAAGTACCTCAGTCTTTTCCTTCTCCTCTGTCACTAGGCTTCCCCCCGCATCCAATAAAGGATGGAGATTCTCCTTAGCTCTCCTTTTGCTGCTAATGCATTTGGAGAAACAATTTTTGTTGTCTTTTCCAGCAGTAGCCAGTTGGCAGCAGCCAAAGATTGACAGAGGAACCTGTGGGCCCGCTGCTGACGTGGGTAGCTGATTTCCTGAAGAGTGGACAGAGAGCAGGTTGGGGGGAGTCAATGCCTTCTCGCTCTCAGTATTCACCTACAAGGGCTCCCAGGCCGCTGTGCCCTCTGAAAGAGTTGAAGGAAGGAGGGGGAGGCCTCCCAGCAGTGGGCGGGCTTCAAATCAAGGACTGCCTGAGTCAAGTCAACCCGTACAAGCCAGCTGATGCACTGCAAGGCAGGGCTGCTGTAAAGGGCGACTTAGATGTGCTGGAGGACTGGGCCAAAGGAGTCTCAAAGACCTCACCTTCCTAGCCAAAGAGACCAGGCTGTGGTGAGGAGCTCTCTTGAATACTCCGTGGAGGGAAAGAAAGAGTTGCAAAAAACACCTCCCCACTGTCTGGGAATCATCCCCAGGTCTCAGGCGATACATCTTCTCCTGGCAGTAGTGCTTCAGCATGCCTTCTTTCCCATGCCCCAAAGGCCTCCTCAGCCAGGAGCACAACCCAGCACCATTGGAGAGGCAAGGAAACTTGCCCCAACTCCCTGAGCAGCGAGGGCTGGCGGGACCCTGCAGTGCCACGTGCCTGAGGATGCTCAGGCAGGGGATGTGCTCACAAGGGCCCTGGCTACAAAACCAGCTCTCAGACTACATCAAGGAGGCAATGCACTTCCCTGCCCTGCAGACATGGAGGCAGCTGGGACACGGCCCAGGAGGGCAAGGCAATGCCTTCAGTAGGCAAGCTTCCTGGGACAGACTCTCCCTCCCCATGGCGAGTCACACTCTAATTTCGGAATGGCCATGTGTCAGCCTTTTGGCGTGAGGCCAAGCCAGGAGTGCGTGTTGTCTGCAGGCCCGTGTCCCACGCACAGCTGAATTCCCCTCCGGCCAGGGCTGTTCCCTCCCTGCCTCAGGAAAATGAGCTCTGAGCACTGGGCTGTAGTCGAGTACACAGCTCCAGGCCAGGCCATTATGTATCATGCAGGTCAGGGTCCAAAGCGTGTGAACAAAGCACATGGTGGGGTGAGGAGAGTGGGAGGAACAAGGCGCTGTCCCGACCCCCAGCACACCCCTCTGGTAGTGAGAGGGGAGGAACCCAACTCCACAGGGCTTGCTGAGGAACCAGGGTTTTGGGGAGGGCAATGGTCTCCTTCCACAAGCCTGCTGATTGCACTGCTTGGGGACCCCCAGAGACTGCCACGAGAGGGGACGCCTTTGCCAAAGAAACCAGCAAAAGTCTTCCCAGAAGGAGAAGCTTTCCTTGGGCGCAGGCGTTTGAAACCAGTAGCGCAGCCCACCTGCCTTTCAGGACGCTGCCAGGCAGTGCTCAGGGACTGCCGGAGCAAGCAAGGAGGCAGGCAGGGAGGGGGAAGGATGCAGCATGTCCTCATTCGCAGAAGCCTCTGGGCACCCAGGAGAGCACTGCATTGGTGGGAAGACATGCCCACCTTCCTGCACAGGCGTTGGAAAACAACCTCACCAGATTTCTCCAGACCCATGTCTTCCATCTGCACAGACACCTCCAGCACTTGCGGGCACATCTTCTGCCTGTACACCCATGATGCTGCTCAGGAAATCCTTGGGCCTCTCATCCCAATACTTCAAAAGAGCGTCCCTGGCCTACTGGTCATGGCAGAAATGAGGAAATGAAATGACGGTGTTGATGGAAACCAAAACACAACCTGTGCCATTAGGTAGCATATTTTGCTTGGGAGGTGAGTCTGTTGGAAAATTAGTGCCCGCGTGCAGTGACTGTGGGCCTGGGGCGGTGCAGGAGCAGTATAAAAGCGGGCCCTTCGCCTCACTCTCTCATCCACTCTTCTTGCCTCCACCTCCCTGGGAAGAAGGTGAGTTTGGAGCCCTTTCTCTTCTTCCTCCTCCTCAGCCTGCTCCTCCTTCTCCTCCCCTGGGATTTCTCAACACATACCTGCCTCTTTGTCCTGTGCTGGGTCCTGAGGCTGCTTGCCATGGGAGAGGGAAGGGAGCAGAAGGTGGGACATGCAGAGAGGCTGATGCTTGGCTGAGGTATCTCCTGAGCTATGCGCTAGGTGAAGACCTCCCTGGGCTTAGTCACTTTTGGTGAAGCTCTTTTGCGCTGACGGAAAGGGGCGGCCTTGGGCTGGGGGGATAGGCTGCTCTTCAACCACCCCTCCTCCTCTCATTCCCCCTGCCCTCTCTCTCCCAGGCGCACCTCCAGCCCCAAGACATGTCCTGCTACAACCCGTGCCTGCCCTGCCAGCCCTGCGGCCCCACCCCGCTGGCCAACAGCTGCAATGAGCCCTGTGTCAGGCAGTGCCAGGACTCCACCGTCGTCATCCAGCCCTCCCCCGTGGTGGTGACCCTGCCCGGACCCATCCTCAGCTCCTTCCCGCAGAGCACCGCCGTGGGATCCTCCACCTCCGCTGCCGTTGGCAGCATCCTCAGCTCTCAGGGAGTGCCCATCTCCTCCGGGGGCTTTGGCCTCTCGGGCTTCGGCAGCCGCTACTGTGGCAGCCGGTGCCTCCCCTGCTAAAGCTGCTGCCTGCACTGAGGCCTCCACTCGGATCGACCTCGTTTCCCCCTTTTCACTCATTAAACTGCTGCTGCATCCCAGCCTGCGCTTCTCTCTCATCCTTTCCCCTAAAGATGCTCTCCCATGATGCCCACGCAGAGACATGTTCCTCAGGGCTGGTTCTGGGAGGGGCGTGTTGGGGATGATTTTGCACTGATTGTCAACCCAGGCTTGCAGTCAGCATGTTTAGTTGCGCACCGGGTGATCCTCTAGTTTCTAAAATTGTCTGCCTTTCTGCATCGCGGTGGAATTACCCGACATCGTTCAGTCACTACCATCCACTGTGTTGTGCACACCTCTTCTTTTTCCTTGGAAAGCTCAACACTGTGATGCGAGTAGTCAGCAGGGAATGTGGTATTGACAAGACATAGGCACTAGCTTCCCAGGAGAGGCCAGGACAACCCATCCTCACCATAGCATTCTCAAAGGAACAGAGGAACACAGTGCAGTGGGCTGCCTTGACAGCCGACCATAGTAGAATACAATCAGAGAATGGTTGTGCTTGGAAGAGACCTTGAAAGATCATCTAGTCCAAGCCCCCTGCCATGGGCAGGGATATCTGGCACTACCTCACGTCCCTCAAAGTTCCGTTGAACCTCACTTTCAACACTGCCAGTGATGGGGCAGCCCATCATTCTCGGGGCAACCTTTTCCAGTGTCTCACCACCCTCATCGTAATCCATTTCTTCCTTACGTCCAAGCTGCATCTACCCGATTTCAGTTTAAAACCTTCTCCTGTCCCTACAGGCCTTGATAAAATGTCTCTCTCCAACTTCCTTATAAGTCCCCTTTATATATTGAAAGGCTGCAATAAGGTCTCCCCAGAGCCTTCTCTTCTCCAGGCTCAACAACCCCACCTCCCTCAGCCTTTCTTCATAGGACAGCTCTTACATCCCCCAGATCATTTTTGTAGGCCTTCTCTGGACCTCAACTGGCATGCTCATGCACAATTTTTCAACCACCAGTGTCTCCAAGTCCTTCTTTGCAGGGCTGCTCTCAGCCGTTTATCCTCCAGTCTGTATTGATATGGAGGATTGCCCCAACGCAGGTGCAGGACCTTGCACTTGGCCTTGTCCAAGTTCCTGAATTTCACATCGGACCATTCCTCAAGCCTGTCAAGATCCCTCTGGACAGCATCCCTTCCCTCAAGCGTACCAGTTGCACCCCTCACCCTGGTGTCATGCACAAACTTGATGAGGGCGCACTCAGTCGCACTATCCATGTCATTGGTGAAGGCAGGAAACAGTCTTGGTCCCAGGACGGACCCCCGAAGGACACCAGTCGTCACTGGTTTCCACTTGGACCTGGAGACGTTGACTGTAACTCTTGGGATGCAGCCAAAGTGCTGTGCTTCAAATGTGTGCAGAAACAGTGCAGACAACACACCAAAGCTTTAGCTAGTTCTGCACAGTGCTTGCTCACCATCAAGGCCGTCTCTCTTTCTCACTCTGCACCCCCCACAGCAGAGGCTAGGGGTGGGCAAGCACCGGGGAGGGGACACCACCAGGACAGCTGACCTGAATTGACCACAAGGCTATTGCATGCCACATAACATCACGCTCAGCAATAAAATCTTGCGCAGTCTTTCCAAAGGAGCAGCTCTTGGGAGAATGCACGGGCATGAGTCTGCTGCTGCTAGGTGGTGGGTGATTGCCTTTGCACCACTTGGTTTTCTCCCTTCTTTCCCCTTCCCCTCTTAGACTGGCCTGATCTCAGCCCGAGGGTATTTCGCTTTCTTGCTCTTCCAACTCTCCCCCCATCCAAATGGGACAACGGATTGAGAGAGCTGCTGCGGGGTGCTTAGTACTAGTCAGGGGCAGCACACCACACAGGCCCACGGGCAGCGCATGCCCTCCTTGCCCTGCTCCTTCCCTCTCTGTGCCCAGGCTTTCCTGGGAATGTTTCTGCAGAGAGGGGAGCAGGGAGAGACCCGCGCCAGGAAGAGAGGCAGCGGGTGTGGGCTGAGTGTCTCAAAGGGCTGTCCAAGAGCTCTCCAAAGCAGTGCGCAGACCAGCAGCAAAGGCTGCGGAGAGACTTGCCGCCGACAAAGGGGAGCAGCTGAACTGCTGCAGGACACAGCCGCGCGAGATGATACTTCTCCACCCAGAGCCCTGATCAGAAGCTGCCTTGGTAGTAACCAGCCCTGTCTCCCCACGAATCCTTCAGCCCCTGACAAGCAGGGCCACGAAAGGTGCTTTTGCGGCAACCCCATCAAAACAGGTGCGACTCCCAGCACTCTTCCCGCACACCAAGGACTGTCATCAACATCCTGGGCTATATGAGCAGGCGTGCAGACAGCAGAGCGATGGGAGTGGTGATCGCCCTCTGCTCAGCACTCACCTGACGCCATCTAGAACACTGTTTCGCGTTTTGGGCTCTAATGCAAGAAAGACCTTGACTGAATGGAGGGAGTTCAGCGGAGGGTGGGCTGGATGGTGAGGGGGCTGGAGCACTTGGTTGGGGAGGAGAGGCTGAGGGCACAGGGCTCGCTGAGCACGGAGAAAAGAAGGCTTTGGTGGGAGACCTAAAATCATCTCTGCAGTAGCTATGGTCATTCAACTGCCTCGGGTCACTCTGTCCAGCCCCAGAGAGGCACAGAAGTTCAGAAAGCAGATGGTCACACTGAGCATGGCTAAGCATATTCGAAGCAAGCCTGTGTTAACAATCACGGCAGAACCACCTCTAATGACCTCCTCCCAGACCCACCCCTGAGCAACATCTCTCTTCCTGGGCACCTTGGCAAAGTGTCTGCAGGGGAAAGGACGAGGCAAAGGCATGGCCTGGCATGCAGCAGAACTTTAATGAGGCAAGAGGGAAATGAGGTCAAGACGGGTGCAGGTCCCCGTGCAGGGAGCACCAGGGGCATATATGAATCGGCGCCCCATGGCTGTGGCAGAGATCCCGCCAGGTCTCCATCTGCCTGCCCCAGAGACAGAGCAGGGCCAGCAGTTCTGCCCTAGGCTGGCTTTGTGGGGCTCACAGCCCACGGGAGCGCAACAGAACAAGGACACAGGAGGGAAAGGAGAGAGCGGAAGAGGGAAAGGGAGGCATGGGCCATGCTTTCGGATAGCCCAGGCTGGCCCCGTCCTTTTGCAAGGGGTGCTGGCGTTGCTCAGTTCCTCAGGAAACAAGTCGATGCTCTGTCCCCAGTCCGGTACCATCTTGTGGGTCCCTGGGGGCCTTCCCCAGGGCCATCGCCAGCAGCTTTAGCAGGGGAGGCAACTCCTGCCACAGTAGCGGCTGCCGAAGCCCGAGAGGCCAAAGCCCCCGGAGGAGATGGGCACTCCCTGAGAGCTGAGGATGCTGCCAACGGCAGCGGAGGTGGAGGATCCCACGGCGGTGCTCTGCGGGAAGGAGCTGAGGATGGGTCCGGGCAGGGTCACCACCACGGGGGAGGGCTGGATGACGACGGTGGAGTCCTGGCACTGCCTGACACAGGGCTCATTGCAGCTGTTGGCCAGCGGGGTGGGGCCGCAGGGCTGGCAGGGCAGGCATGGGTTGTAGCAGGACATGTCTTGGGGCTGGAGGTGCACCTGGGAGAGAGGGCAGGGGGAAGCAGGGCAGGGGCGATGGGTGAGGAGCAGCCTGTCACCCCACCGCGAGGGAGAAAAACCATGAGCTGGAGACAAGAGCTAGAGGCATTTTAGGGAGCCTCACGGGCTTCACCTTCCCCTCAGCCCAAAACAGCCCTGCCAAGTGCGACCAAGCTCGTCGAGGTCCCCGTCTAGCCCATCGCCCACTTCAGCCAAGCATCAGCCTCTCTCCATGCCACACCTTCTCTTCCCTTCCCTCTCCCATCATAGGTAGCCCCACGACCCAGTGTAGGACAAACGGCAGGTACACACTGAGAAAACCCAAAGGAAAATGCAGAGGAGGAAGAGAAAGGGCTTCAGACTCACCTTCTTCCCAAGGAGATGGAGGTGAGAAGAGTGGATGAGAGAGTGAGGAGAAGGGCCCGCTTTTATACTGCTCCTGCACCGCCCCAGGCCCACAGTCACTGCACGCGGGCAGTAATTTTCCAACAGACTCACCTCCCAAGCAAAATAGCCTACCTAATGCCACAGGTTGTGGTTTGGTTTCCATCGGTGCTGCCATTTCATTTCCTCATTGCTGACATGCTTGGTGTGCCATGCAGGCTCCTTTCATGTGCTGGGATGAGAGGCCCAAGGATACCCCGGGCAGGGTCATGTCTAACTGCTGGACAGGTCCACCTGGCATTGAATCAGGCAAAGCATGTGGAGGGCAACAAGAAGGTCTTCTTCCACGTAGGTCAGCAGCAAAAGCAAGCCTTGGTCAAAGGCAGCCCCAACCCTGAAGGGGGCAGCTTCCCTGGGGACAGGGCTTACAGCAAAGGTGGAGGTAACTCCAAGGTTTCCTTGCCTTGGTCTTGCTCTGGCAGGGTTTGCCGTCAAGAGATCGCTCTCCTGACATTCCTAGGAATATCTGGAACAGGAAAGACCTGCAGCAGTGGAGGATCGGGTCTGGGAGCATTTAAACCGATTGGACTGCCATGACTGCAAGCGACCTGCTGGGAGGCACCCGAGGGAGTCGGTTGGTGTCACTACAAGGTCGCTCTCAAGTCCCTTTGAAAGTCACAGCAGTCAGGGAATGCATCTGAGGACTGGAGGGAAGCCAGTGAGACTCTTACCAATGGGTAAAAGAGCTGACGGGAGGGAGTCAAGAACGTAGAGCCAGACTCTTCCGAGTCCTATCCAGTGAAGGAACAAGAGGTAACGGGCACATATTGAAATAGGGGAAATTCCAGGAAAACAGAAGAAACCACATTGTTAGTGTGAGCATGGTCAAGCACCGGCTGGGGGTGCCCGGATAAATTGTGGCTTCTCCATCCTTGTAGATATTCAGAGCTTGACAGGACTTGGCCCTAAGAACCTTCCAAAGGCTGACCGTGCTTTGAGCAGGGGCGGTTGGACTAGACGATCTCCAGAGGTCCCTTCCAACCTCAAGGATCCTGTGATTCTGTCATGGGCAAAAGAGAGGTGATGCACAGCTGCCACTGACAAGGATAAATTGCTTAGGAACATTGGAATCAAGGGCAGCCTTGGCTGTCACACCTGAGAAGCAGCGGAGTTCACGATGTGAACACAGGAAGGAAAGCCAGTAGCAGAGTGCTGTCCCTGGCTTTCAGGCATGCCAAATTGGGCCTAGTCAGGCAGCTGGTAGGTAGAATGCCATGGAGGCAGCTGTGAAGGGCAAAGGAGCTCAGAAAAGCTGGCAGCGCCTTAGGCACCTCATGGTCCAAGAGCAAGAAGGGTCCAGCCCGATACTCAGGAAAACAAATTCAATGTCTCAGCAGATCACCTTTGCCTAAGGTGGGACTCAAGGTGGGGAAGCAATGTCAAAAGGCAGCATCCTGGAGGTGGAAGGAGGAACGAGCTGCAAAGGAGGAATTTGGAAATAATTCCTAGGCATGTTGGGATGCTGTTAGGAAAGCCAACTCAGCCTGCATTGAGTCTTGCAAGGGGCATGAAGAGCAACAGGCAACAACCATCAAGAGCAACACAGAATCATAGAATCCTAGAATCGTTTAGGTTGAAAAAGACCTTTAAGATCATCGAGTCCAACCGTTAACCTAGCACTGCCAAGTCCACCACTAAACCATGTCCCTTAGCACTATATCTACCCATCTTTGAAATACCTCCAGGGATGAGGACTCAACCACTGCCCTGGGCAGCCTGTGCCAGTGCCTGACTACCCTTTCAGTGAAGAACTTTTTCCTAACGTCCAACCTAAACCTGCCCTGGCGCAACTTGAGGCCATTTCCTCTCGTCCTATAGCTTGTTACTGGGGAGAAGAGACCGACCCCCCACCTCGCTGCAACCTCCTTTCAGGCAGTTGTAGAGAGCGATAACATCTCCCCTCAGCCTCCTTTTCTCCAGGCTACACAACCCCAGCTCCCTCAGCTGCTCCTCCTAAGACTTGTGCTCTACACCCTTCACCAGCTTCGTTGCCCTTCTCTGGCCACACTCCAGCACCTCAATGTCCTTCCTGTAGTGAGGGCCCAACACTGAACCCAGTACTCGAGGTGCAGCCTCACCAGTGCCAAGTACAAGGGGATGATCACGTCCCCAGTCCTGCTGGCCACACTATTTCTGACGCAAGCCAGGATGCCCTTGGCCTTCTGGGCCACCTGGGCACACTGCCGGCTCATATTCAGCCGGCTGTCGACCAACACCCCCAGCTCCTTTTCTGCCA
Organism: Platalea leucorodia; assembly: GCF_965183815.1. Classification (NCBI taxonomy): domain Eukaryota; kingdom Metazoa; phylum Chordata; class Aves; order Pelecaniformes; family Threskiornithidae; genus Platalea; species Platalea leucorodia. The sequence goes on from NC_138844.1 coordinate 1,767,817, forward strand.
GGCAGCTCTCCAGACATTCTTCCCCAAGCCTGTAGCGTTGCATGGCCTTGTTGTGACCCAAGTGCAGGACCCAGCACTTTGCCTTGTTGAACCTCATACAGCTGGCCTCGGCCCATCGATCCAGCCTGGCCAGGTCCCTCTGTCGAGACTTTCTACCCTCCAGCAGATCAACACGCCCGCCCAACTTGGTGTCATCTGCAAACTGACTGAGGGTGCACTCAATCGCCTCCTCCAGATCCTTGATAAAGACAGTAAACAGAACTGGCCCCATACTGAGCCCTGGGGAGCAGCACTTGTGACTGGCCGCCAACTGGATTTGGCTCCATTCACCACAAGTTTTTGGGCCTGGCCATCCAGACAGTTTTTCACTGGATACGAAGAGTATCCAAGCCATGAATACCCAGTTTCTCCAGGACAATGCCACAGGAAACAGTGTCAAAGACCTTACTAAAGTCCAGATAGACATCCACAGCCTTTCCCTCATCCACTAAGCGGGTCACCTCATCATTGAAGGAGGTCAGGTCAGTCAAGCAGGACCTGCCTTTCATAAACCCATGCTGACTGGGCCTGATCCCCAGTTGTCCTGTACGTGCCGCGTGAAGGCACTCAGGATGATCTGCTCCAGAGCCTTCCCCAGCACTGCTCCAGTGCTCCCCCACCCTCTGGGTGAAGAACCTTTTCCTAATATCCAACCTAAACTGGGACCTCCCTGGTTAGCCAGGACTGCTGATAGACGATGGAAAGTGGCCTGGTGAGCACCTCCGCCAGCTCCCTCAGTACGTCTGGCTGGATCCCATCCGGCCCCATAGACTTGTCCGTGTCTAAGTGGTGTAGCAGGTCACTAACCATTTCCCTGGGGATTACGGGGGCTTCATTCTGCTCCCTGTCCCTATCTTCTAGCTCAGGGGGCTGGGTACCCCGAGCACAACTGGTCTGACTATTAAAGACTGAGGCAAAGAAGGCATTAAGTACCTCAGTCTTTTCCTTCTCCTCTGTCACTAGGCTTCCCCCCGCATCCAATAAAGGATGGAGATTCTCCTTAGCTCTCCTTTTGCTGCTAATGCATTTGGAGAAACAATTTTTGTTGTCTTTTCCAGCAGTAGCCAGTTGGCAGCAGCCAAAGATTGACAGAGGAACCTGTGGGCCCGCTGCTGACGTGGGTAGCTGATTTCCTGAAGAGTGGACAGAGAGCAGGTTGGGGGGAGTCAATGCCTTCTCGCTCTCAGTATTCACCTACAAGGGCTCCCAGGCCGCTGTGCCCTCTGAAAGAGTTGAAGGAAGGAGGGGGAGGCCTCCCAGCAGTGGGCGGGCTTCAAATCAAGGACTGCCTGAGTCAAGTCAACCCGTACAAGCCAGCTGATGCACTGCAAGGCAGGGCTGCTGTAAAGGGCGACTTAGATGTGCTGGAGGACTGGGCCAAAGGAGTCTCAAAGACCTCACCTTCCTAGCCAAAGAGACCAGGCTGTGGTGAGGAGCTCTCTTGAATACTCCGTGGAGGGAAAGAAAGAGTTGCAAAAAACACCTCCCCACTGTCTGGGAATCATCCCCAGGTCTCAGGCGATACATCTTCTCCTGGCAGTAGTGCTTCAGCATGCCTTCTTTCCCATGCCCCAAAGGCCTCCTCAGCCAGGAGCACAACCCAGCACCATTGGAGAGGCAAGGAAACTTGCCCCAACTCCCTGAGCAGCGAGGGCTGGCGGGACCCTGCAGTGCCACGTGCCTGAGGATGCTCAGGCAGGGGATGTGCTCACAAGGGCCCTGGCTACAAAACCAGCTCTCAGACTACATCAAGGAGGCAATGCACTTCCCTGCCCTGCAGACATGGAGGCAGCTGGGACACGGCCCAGGAGGGCAAGGCAATGCCTTCAGTAGGCAAGCTTCCTGGGACAGACTCTCCCTCCCCATGGCGAGTCACACTCTAATTTCGGAATGGCCATGTGTCAGCCTTTTGGCGTGAGGCCAAGCCAGGAGTGCGTGTTGTCTGCAGGCCCGTGTCCCACGCACAGCTGAATTCCCCTCCGGCCAGGGCTGTTCCCTCCCTGCCTCAGGAAAATGAGCTCTGAGCACTGGGCTGTAGTCGAGTACACAGCTCCAGGCCAGGCCATTATGTATCATGCAGGTCAGGGTCCAAAGCGTGTGAACAAAGCACATGGTGGGGTGAGGAGAGTGGGAGGAACAAGGCGCTGTCCCGACCCCCAGCACACCCCTCTGGTAGTGAGAGGGGAGGAACCCAACTCCACAGGGCTTGCTGAGGAACCAGGGTTTTGGGGAGGGCAATGGTCTCCTTCCACAAGCCTGCTGATTGCACTGCTTGGGGACCCCCAGAGACTGCCACGAGAGGGGACGCCTTTGCCAAAGAAACCAGCAAAAGTCTTCCCAGAAGGAGAAGCTTTCCTTGGGCGCAGGCGTTTGAAACCAGTAGCGCAGCCCACCTGCCTTTCAGGACGCTGCCAGGCAGTGCTCAGGGACTGCCGGAGCAAGCAAGGAGGCAGGCAGGGAGGGGGAAGGATGCAGCATGTCCTCATTCGCAGAAGCCTCTGGGCACCCAGGAGAGCACTGCATTGGTGGGAAGACATGCCCACCTTCCTGCACAGGCGTTGGAATACAACCTCACCAGATTTCTCCAGACCCATGTCTTCCATCTGCACAGACACCTCCAGCACTTGCGGGCACATCTTCTGCCTGTACACCCATGATGCTGCTCAGGAAATCCTTGGGCCTCTCATCCCAATACTTCAAAAGAGCGTCCCTGGCCTACTGGTCATGGCAGAAATGAGGAAATGAAATGACGGTGTTGATGGAAACCAAAACACAACCTGTGCCATTAGGTAGCATATTTTGCTTGGGAGGTGAGTCTGTTGGAAAATTAGTGCCCGCGTGCAGTGACTGTGGGCCTGGGGCGGTGCAGGAGCAGTATAAAAGCGGGCCCTTCGCCTCACTCTCTCATCCACTCTTCTTGCCTCCACCTCCCTGGGAAGAAGGTGAGTTTGGAGCCCTTTCTCTTCTTCCTCCTCCTCAGCCTGCTCCTCCTTCTGCTGGGTCCTGAGGCTGCTTGCCATGGGAGAGGGAAGGGAGCAGAAGGTGGGACATGCAGAGAGGCTGATGCTTGGCTGAGGTATCTCCTGAGCTATGCGCTAGGTGAAGACCTCCCTGGGCTTAGTCACTTTTGGTGAAGCTCTTTTGCGCTGACGGAAAGGGGCGGCCTTGGGCTGGGGGGATAGGCTGCTCTTCAACCACCCCTCCTCCTCTCATTCCCCCTGCCCTCTCTCTCCCAGGCGCACCTCCAGCCCCAAGACATGTCCTGCTACAACCCGTGCCTGCCCTGCCAGCCCTGCGGCCCCACCCCGCTGGCCAACAGCTGCAATGAGCCCTGTGTCAGGCAGTGCCAGGACTCCACCGTCGTCATCCAGCCCTCCCCCGTGGTGGTGACCCTGCCCGGACCCATCCTCAGCTCCTTCCCGCAGAGCACCGCCGTGGGATCCTCCACCTCCGCTGCCGTTGGCAGCATCCTCAGCTCTCAGGGAGTGCCCATCTCCTCCGGGGGCTTTGGCCTCTCAGGCTTCGGCAGCCGCTACTGTGGCAGCCGGTGCCTCCCCTGCTAAAGCTGCTGCCTGCACTGAGGCCTCCACTCGGATCGACCTCGTTTCCCCCTTTTCACTCATTAAACTGCTGCTGCATCCCAGCCTGCGCTTCTCTCTCATCCTTTCCCCTAAAGATGCTCTCCCATGATGCCCACGCAGAGACATGTTCCTCAGGGCTGGTTCTGGGAGGGGCGTGTTGGGGATGATTTTGCACTGATTGTCAACCCAGGCTTGCAGTCAGCATGTTTAGTTGCGCACCGGGTGATCCTCTAGTTTCTAAAATTGTCTGCCTTTCTGCATCGCGGTGGAATTACCCGACATCGTTCAGTCACTACCATCCACTTTGTTGTTCACACCTCTTCTTTTTCCTTGGAAAGCTCAACACTGTGATGCAAGTAGTCAGCAGGGAATGTGGTATTGACAAGACATAGGCACTAGCTTCCCAGGAGAGGCCAGGACAACCCATCCTCACCATAGCATTCTCAAAGGAACAGAGGAACACAGTGCAGTGGGCTGCCTTGACAGCCGACCATAGTAGAATACAATCAGAGAATGGTTGTGCTTGGAAGAGACCTTGAAAGATCATCTAGTCCAAGCCCCCTGCCATGGGCAGGGATATCTGGCACTACCTCACGTCCCTCAAAGTTCCGTTGAACCTCACTTTCAACACTGCCAGTGATGGGGCAGCCCATCATTCTCGGGGCAACCTTTTCCAGTGTCTCACCACCCTCATCGTAATCCATTTCTTCCTTACGTCCAAGCTGCATCTACCCGATTTCAGTTTAAAACCTTCTCCTGTCCCTACAGGCCTTGATAAAATGTCTCTCTCCAACTTCCTTATAAGTCCCCTTTATATATTGAAAGGCTGCAATAAGGTCTCCCCAGAGCCTTCTCTTCTCCAGGCTCAACAACCCCACCTCCCTCAGCCTTTCTTCATAGGACAGCTCTTACATCCCCCAGATCATTTTTGTAGGCCTTCTCTGGACCTCAACTGGCATGCTCATGCACAATTTTTCAACCACCAGTGTCTCCAAGTCCTTCTTTGCAGGGCTGCTCTCAGCCGTTTATCCTCCAGTCTGTATTGATATGGAGGATTGCCCCAACGCAGGTGCAGGACCTTGCACTTGGCCTTGTCCAAGTTCCTGAATTTCACATCGGACCATTCCTCAAGCCTGTCAAGATCCCTCTGGACAGCATCCCTTCCCTCAAGCGTACCAGTTGCACCCCTCACCCTGGTGTCATGCACAAACTTGATGAGGGCGCACTCAGTCGCACTATCCATGTCATTGGTGAAGGCAGGAAACAGTCTTGGTCCCAGGACGGACCCCCGAAGGACACCAGTCGTCACTGGTTTCCACTTGGACCTGGAGACGTTGACTGTAACTCTTGGGATGCAGCCAAAGTGCTGTGCTTCAAATGTGTGCAGAAACAGTGCAGACAACACACCAAAGCTTTAGCTAGTTCTGCACAGTGCTTGCTCACCATCAAGGCCGTCTCTCTTTCTCACTCTGCACCCCCCACAGCAGAGGCTAGGGGTGGGCAAGCACCGGGGAGGGGACACCACCAGGACGGCTGACCTGAATTGACCACAAGGCTATTGCATGCCACATAACATCACGCTCAGCAATAAAATCTTGCGCAGTCTTTCCAAAGGAGCAGCTCTTGGGAGAATGCACGGGCATGAGTCTGCTGCTGCTAGGTGGTGGGTGATTGCCTTTGCACCACTTGGTTTTCTCCCTTCTTTCCCCTTCCCCTCTTAGACTGGCCTGATCTCAGCCCGAGGGTATTTCGCTTTCTTGCTCTTCCAACTCTCCCCCCATCCAAATGGGACAACGGATTGAGAGAGCTGCTGCGGGGTGCTTAGTACTAGTCAGGGGCAGCACACCACACAGGCCCACGGGCAGCGCATGCCCTCCTTGCCCTGCTCCTTCCCTCTCTGTGCCCAGGCTTTCCTGGGAATGTTTCTGCAGAGAGGGGAGCAGGGAGAGACCCGCGCCAGGAAGAGAGGCAGCGGGTGTGGGCTGAGTGTCTCAAAGGGCTGTCCAAGAGCTCTCCAAAGCAGTGCGCAGACCAGCAGCAAAGGCTGCGGAGAGACTTGCCGCCGACAAAGGGGAGCAGCTGAACTGCTGCAGGACACAGCCGCGCGAGATGATACTTCTCCACCCAGAGCCCTGATCAGAAGCTGCCTTGGTAGTAACCAGCCCTGTCTCCCCACGAATCCTTCGGCCCCTGACAAGCAGGGCCACGAAAGGTGCTTTTGCGGCAACCCCATCAAAACAGGTGCGACTCCCAGCACTCTTCCCGCACACCAAGGACTGTCATCAACATCCTGGGCTATATGAGCAGGCGTGCAGACAGCAGAGCGATGGGAGTGGTGATCGCCCTCTGCTCAGCACTCACCTGACGCCATCTAGAACACTGTTTCGCGTTTTGGGCTCTAATGCAAGAAAGACCTTGACTGAATGGAGGGAGTTCAGCGGAGGGTGGGCTGGATGGTGAGGGGGCTGGAGCACTTGGTTGGGGAGGAGAGGCTGAGGGCACAGGGCTCGCTGAGCACGGAGAAGAGAAGGCTTTGGTGGGAGACCTAAAATCATCTCTGCAGTAGCTATGGTCATTCAACTGCCTCGGGTCACTCTGTCCAGCCCCAGAGAGGCACAGAAGTTCAGAAAGCAGATGGTCACACTGAGCATGGCTAAGCATATTCGAAGCAAGCCTGTGTTAACAATCACGGCAGAACCACCTCTAATGACCTCCTCCCAGACCCACCCCTGAGCAACATCTCTCTTCCTGGGCACCTTGGCAAAGTGTCTGCAGGGGAAAGGACGAGGCAAAGGCATGGGCTGGCATGCAGCAGAACTTTAATGAGGCAAGAGGGAAATGAGGTCAAGACGGGTGCAGGTCCCCGTGCAGGGAGCACCAGGGGCATATATGAATCGGCGCCCCATGGCTGTGGCAGAGATCCCGCCAGGTCTCCATCTGCCTGCCCCAGAGACAGAGCAGGGCCAGCAGTTCTGCCCTAGGCTGGCTTTGTGGGGCTCACAGCCCACGGGAGCGCAACAGAGCAAGGACACAGGAGGGAAAGGAGAGAGCGGAAGAGGGAAAGGGAGGCATGGGCCATGCTTTCGGAGAGCCCAGGCTGGCCCCGTCCTTTTGCAAGGGGTGCTGGCGTTGCTCAGTTCCTCAGGAAACAAGTCGATGCTCTGTCCCCAGTCCGGTACCATCTTGTGGGTCCCTGGGGGCCTTCCCCAGGGCCATCGCCAGCAGCTTTAGCAGGGGAGGCAACTCCTGCCACAGTAGCGGCTGCCGAAGCCCGAGAGGCCAAAGCCCCCGGAGGAGATGGGCACTCCCTGAGAGCTGAGGATGCTGCCAACGGCAGCGGAGGTGGAGGATCCCACGGCGGTGCTCTGCGGGAAGGAGCTGAGGATGGGTCCGGGCAGGGTCACCACCACGGGGGAGGGCTGGATGACGACGGTGGAGTCCTGGCACTGCCTGACACAGGGCTCATTGCAGCTGTTGGCCAGCGGGGTGGGGCCGCAGGGCTGGCAGGGCAGGCATGGGTTGTAGCAGGACATGTCTTGGGGCTGGAGGTGCACCTGGGAGAGAGGGCAGGGGGAAGCAGGGCAGGGGCGATGGGTGAGGAGCAGCCTGTCACCCCACCGCGAGGGAGAAAAACCATGAGCTGGAGACAAGAGCTAGAGGCATTTTAGGGAGCCTCACGGGCTTCACCTTCCCCTCAGCCCAAAACAGCCCTGCCAAGTGCGACCAAGCTCGTCGAGGTCCCCGTCTAGCCCATCGCCCACTTCAGCCAAGCATCAGCCTCTCTCCATGCCACACCTTCTCTTCCCTTCCCTCTCCCATCATAGGTAGCCCCACGACCCAGTGTAGGACAAACGGCAGGTACACACTGAGAAAACCCAAAGGAAAATGCAGAGGAGGAAGAGAAAGGGCTTCAGACTCACCTTCTTCCCAAGGAGATGGAGGTGAGAAGAGTGGATGAGAGAGTGAGGAGAAGGGCCCGCTTTTATACTGCTCCTGCACCACCCCAGGCCCACAGTCACTGCACGCGGGCACTAATTTTCCAACAGACTCACCTCCCAAGCAAAATAGCCTACCTAATGCCACAGGTTGTGGTTTGGTTTCCATCGGTGCTGCCATTTCATTTCCTCATTGCTGACATGCTTGGTGTGCCATGCAGGCTCCTTTCATGTGCTGGGATGAGAGGCCCAAGGATACCCCGGGCAGGGTCATGTCTAACTGCTGGACAGGTCCACCTGGCATTGAATCAGGCAAAGCATGTGGAGGGCAACAAGAAGGTCTTCTTCCACGTAGGTCAGCAGCAAAAGCAAGCCTTGGTCAAAGGCAGCCCCAACCCTGAAGGGGGCAGCTTCCCTGGGGACAGGGCTTACAGCAAAGGTGGAGGTAACTCCAAGGTTTCCTTGCCTTGGTCTTGCTCTGGCAGGGTTTGCCGTCAAGAGATCGCTCTCCTGACATTCCTAGGAATATCTGGACCAGGAAAGACCTGCAGCAGTGGAGGATCGGGTCTGGGAGCATTTAAACCGATTGGACTGCCATGACTGCAAGCGACCTGCTGGGAGGCACCCGAGGGAGTCGGTTGGTGTCACTACAAGGTCGCTCTCAAGTCCCTTTGAAAGTCACAGCAGCCAGGGAATGCATCTGAGGACTGGAGGGAAGCCAGTGAGACTCTTACCAATGGGTAAAAGAGCTGACGGGAGGGAGTCAAGAACGTAGAGCCAGACTCTTCCGAGTCCTATCCAGTGAAGGAACAAGAGGTAACGGGCACATATTGAAATAGGGGAAATTCCAGGAAAACAGAAGAAACCACATTGTTAGTGTGAGCATGGTCAAGCACCGGCTGGGGGTGCCCGGATAAATTGTGGCTTCTCCATCCTTGTAGATATTCAGAGCTTGACAGGACTTGGCCCTAAGAACCTTCCAAAGGCTGACCGTGCTTTGAGCAGGGGCGGTTGGACTAGACGATCTCCAGAGGTCCCTTCCAACCTCAAGGATCCTGTGATTCTGTCATGGGCAAAAGAGAGGTGATGCACAGCTGCCACTGACAAGGATAAATTGCTTAGGAACATTGGAATCAAGGGCAGCCTTGGCTGTCACACCTGAGAAGCAGCGGAGTTCACGATGTGAACACAGGAAGGAAAGCCAGTAGCAGAGTGCTGTCCCTGGCTTTCAGGCATGCCAAATTGGGCCTAGTCAGGCAGCTGGTAGGTAGAATGCCATGGAGGCAGCTGTGAAGGGCAAAGGAGCTCAGAAAAGCTGGCAGCGCCTTAGGCACCTCATGGTCCAAGAGCAAGAAGGGTCCAGCCCGATACTCAGGAAAACAAATTCAATGTCTCAGCAGATCACCTTTGCCTAAGGTGGGACTCAAGGTGGGGAAGCAATGTCAAAAGGCAGCATCCTGGAGGTGGAAGGAGGAACGAGCTGCAAAGGAGGAATTTGGAAATAATTCCTAGGCATGTTGCGATGCTGTTAGGAAAGCCAACTCAGCCTGCATTGAGTCTTGCAAGGGGCATGAAGAGCAACAGGCAACAACCATCAAGAGCAACACAGAATCATAGAATCCTAGAATCGTTTAGGTTGAAAAAGACCTTTAAGATCATCGAGTCCAACCGTTAACCTAGCACTGCCAAGTCCACCACTAAACCATGTCCCTTAGCACTATATCTACCCATCTTTGAAATACCTCCAGGGATGAGGACTCAACCACTGCCCTGGGCAGCCTGTGCCAGTGCCTGACTACCCTTTCAGTGAAGAACTTTTTCCTAACATCCAACCTAAACCTGCCCTGGCGCAACTTGAGGCCATTTCCTCTCGTCCTATAGCTTGTTACTGGGGAGAAGAGACCGACCCCCCACCTCGCTGCAACCTCCTTTCAGGCAGTTGTAGAGAGCGATAACATCTCCCCTCAGCCTCCTTTTCTCCAGGCTAAACAACCCCAGCTCCCTCAGCTGCTCCTCCTAAGACTTGTGCTCTACACCCTTCATCAGCTTCGTTGCCCTTCTCTGGCCACGCTCCAGCACCTCAATGTCCTTCCTGTAGTGAGGGCCCAACACTGAACACAGTACTTGAGGTGCAGCCTCACCAGTGCCAAGTACAAGGGGATGATCACGTCCCCAGTCCTGCTGGCCACACTATTTCTGACGCAAGCCAGGATGCCCTTGGCCTTCTGGGCCACCTGGGCACACTGCCGGCTCATATTCAGCCGGCTGTCGACCAACACCCCCAGCTCCTTTTCCGCCAGGCAGCTCTCCAGACATTCTTCCCCAAGCCTGTAGCGTTGCATGGGCTTGTTGTGACCCAAGTGCAGGACCCAGCACTTTGCCTTGTTGAACCTCATACAGCTGGCCTCGGCCCATCGATCCAGCCTGGCCAGGTCCCTCTGTCGAGACTTTCTACCCTCCAGCAGATCAACACGCCCGCCCAACTTGGTGTCATCTGCAAACTGACTGAGGGTGCACTCAATCGCCTCCTCCAGATCCTTGATAAAGACAGTAAACAGAACTGGCCCCATACTGAGCCCTGGGGAGCAGCACTTGTGACTGGCCGCCAACTGGATTTGGCTCCATTCACCACAAGTTTTTGGGCCTGGCCATCCAGACAGTTTTTCACTGGATACGAAGAGTATCCCAGCCATGAATACCCAGTTTCTCCAGGACAATGCCACAGGAAACAGTGTCAAAGACCTTACTAAAGTCCAGATAGACATCCACAGCCTTTCCCTCATCCACTAAGCGGGTCACCTCATCATTGAAGGAGGTCAGGTCAGTCAAGCAGGACCTGCCTTTCATAAACCCATGCTGACTGGGCCTGATCCCCAGTTGTCCTGTACGTGCCGCGTGAAGGCACTCAGGATGATCTGCTCCAGAGCCTTCCCCAGCACTGCTCCAGTGCTCCCCCACCCTCTGGGTGAAGAACCTTTTCCTAATATCCAACCTAAACTGGGACCTCCCTGGTTAGCCAGGACTGCTGATAGACGATGGAAAGTGGCCTGGTGAGCACCTCCGCCAGCTCCCTCAGTACGTCTGGCTGGATCCCATCCGGCCCCATAGACTTGTCCGTGTCTAAGTGGTGTAGCAGGTCACTAACCATTTCCCTGGGGATTACGGGGGCTTCATTCTGCTCCCTGTCCCTATCTTCTAGCTCAGGGGGCTGGGTACCCCGAGCACAACTGGTCTGACTATTAAAGACTGAGGCAAAGAAGGCATTAAGTACCTCAGTCTTTTCCTTCTCCTCTGTCACTAGGCTTCCCCCCGCATCCAATAAAGGATGGAGATTCTCCTTAGCTCTCCTTTTGCTGCTAATGCATTTGGAGAAACAATTTTTGTTGTCTTTTCCAGCAGTAGCCAGTTGGCAGCAGCCAAAGATTGACAGAGGAACCTGTGGGCCCGCTGCTGACGTGGGTAGCTGATTTCCTGAAGAGTGGACAGAGAGCAGGTTGGGGGGAGTCAATGCCTTCTCGCTCTCAGTATTCACCTACAAGGGCTCCCAGGCCGCTGTGCCCTCTGAAAGAGTTGAAGGAAGGAGGGGGAGGCCTCCCAGCAGTGGGCGGGCTTCAAATCAAGGACTGCCTGAGTCAAGTCAACCCGTACAAGCCAGCTGATGCACTGCAAGGCAGGGCTGCTGTAAAGGGCGACTTAGATGTGCTGGAGGACTGGGCCAAAGGAGTCTCAAAGACCTCACCTTCCTAGCCAAAGAGACCAGGCTGTGGTGAGGAGCTCTCTTGAATACTCCGTGGAGGGAAAGAAAGAGTTGCAAAAAACACCTCCCCACTGTCTGGGAATCATCCCCAGGTCTCAGGCGATACATCTTCTCCTGGCAGTAGTGCTTCAGCATGCCTTCTTTCCCATGCCCCAAAGGCCTCCTCAGCCAGGAGCACAACCCAGCACCATTGGAGAGGCAAGGAAACTTGCCCCAACTCCCTGAGCAGCGAGGGCTGGCGGGACCCTGCAGTGCCACGTGCCTGAGGATGCTCAGGCAGGGGATGTGCTCACAAGGGCCCTGGCTACAAAACCAGCTCTCAGACTACATCAAGGAGGCAATGCACTTCCCTGCCCTGCAGACATGGAGGCAGCTGGGACACGGCCCAGGAGGGCAAGGCAATGCCTTCAGTAGGCAAGCTTCCTGGGACAGACTCTCCCTCCCCATGGCGAGTCACACTCTAATTTCGGAATGGCCATGTGTCAGCCTTTTGGCGTGAGGCCAAGCCAGGAGTGCGTGTTGTCTGCAGGCCCATGTCCCACGCACAGCTGAATTCCCCTCCGGCCAGGGCTGTTCCCTCCCTGCCTCAGGAAAATGAGCTCTGAGCACTGGGCTGTAGTCGAGTACACAGCTCCAGGCCAGGCCATTATGTATCATGCAGGTCAGGGTCCAAAGCGTGTGAACAAAGCACATGGTGGGGTGAGGAGAGTGGGAGGAACAAGGCGCTGTCCCGACCCCCAGCACACCCCTCTGGTAGTGAGAGGGGAGGAACCCAACTCCACAGGGCTTGCTGAGGAACCAGGGTTTTGGGGAGGGCAATGGTCTCCTTCCACAAGCCTGCTGATTGCACTGCTTGGGGACCCCCAGAGACTGCCACGAGAGGGGACGCCTTTGCCAAAGAAACCAGCAAAAGTCTTCCCAGAAGGAGAAGCTTTCCTTGGGCGCAGGCGTTTGAAACCAGTAGCGCAGCCCACCTGCCTTTCAGGACGCTGCCAGGCAGTGCTCAGGGACTGCCGGAGCAAGCAAGGAGGCAGGCAGGGAGGGGGAAGGATGCAGCATGTCCTCATTCGCAGAAGCCTCTGGGCACCCAGGAGAGCACTGCATTGGTGGGAAGACATGCCCACCTTCCTGCACAGGCGTTGGAAAACAACCTCACCAGATTTCTCCAGACCCATGTCTTCCATCTGCACAGACACCTCCAGCACTTGCGGGCACATCTTCTGCCTGTACACCCATGATGCTGCTCAGGAAATCCTTGGGCCTCTCATCCCAATACTTCAAAAGAGCGTCCCTGGCCTACTGGTCATGGCAGAAATGAGGAAATGAAATGACGGTGTTGATGGAAACCAAAACACAACCTGTGCCATTAGGTAGCATATTTTGCTTGGGAGGTGAGTCTGTTGGAAAATTAGTGCCCGCGTGCAGTGACTGTGGGCCTGGGGCGGTGCAGGAGCAGTATAAAAGCGGGCCCTTCGCCTCACTCTCTCATCCACTCTTCTTGCCTCCACCTCCCTGGGAAGAAGGTGAGTTTGGAGCCCTTTCTCTTCTTCCTCCTCCTCAGCCTGCTCCTCCTTCTGCTGGGTACTGAGGCTGCTTGCCATGGGAGAGGGAAGGGAGCAGAAGGTGGGACATGCAGAGAGGCTGATGCTTGGCTGAGGTATCTCCTGAGCTATGCGCTAGGTGAAGACCTCCCTGGGCTTAGTCACTTTTGGTGAAGCTCTTTTGCGCTGACGGAAAGGGGCAGCCTTGGGCTGGGGGGATAGGCTGCTCTTCAACCACCCCTCCTCCTCTCATTCCCCCTGCCCTCTCTCTCCCAGGCGCACCTCCAGCCCCAAGACATGTCCTGCTACAACCCGTGCCTGCCCTGCCAGCCCTGCGGCCCCACCCCGCTGGCCAACAGCTGCAATGAGCCCTGTGTCAGGCAGTGCCAGGACTCCACCGTCGTCATCCAGCCCTCCCCCGTGGTGGTGACCCTGCCTGGACCCATCCTCAGCTCCTTCCCGCAGAGCACCGCCGTGGGATCCTCCACCTCCGCTGCCGTTGGCAGCATCCTCAGCTCTCAGGGAGTGCCCATCTCCTCCGGGGGCTTTGGCCTCTCGGGCTTCGGCAGCCGCTACTGTGGCAGCCGGTGCCTCCCCTGCTAAAGCTGCTGCCTGCACTGAGGCCTCCACTCGGATCGACCTCGTTTCCCCCTTTTCACTCATTAAACTGCTGCTGCATCCCAGCCTGCGCTTCTCTCTCATCCTTTCCCCTAAAGATGCTCTCCCATGATGCCCACGCAGAGACATGTTCCTCAGGGCTGGTTCTGGGAGGGGCGTGTTGGGGATGATTTTGCACTGATTGTCAACCCAGGCTTGCAGTCAGCATGTTTAGTTGCGCACCGGGTGATCCTCTAGTTTCTAAAATTGTCTGCCTTTCTGCATCGCGGTGGAATTACCCGACATCGTTCAGTCACTACCATCCACTGTGTTGTGCACACCTCTTCTTTTTCCTTGGAAAGCTCAACACTGTGATGCAAGTAGTCAGCAGGGAATGTGGTATTGACAAGACATAGGCACTAGCTTCCCAGGAGAGGCCAGGACAACCCATCCTCACCATAGCATTCTCAAAGGAACAGAGGAACACAGTGCAGTGGGCTGCCTTGACAGCCGACCATAGTAGAATACAATCAGAGAATGGTTGTGCTTGGAAGAGACCTTGAAAGATCATCTAGTCCAAGCCCCCTGCCATGGGCAGGGATATCTGGCACTACCTCACGTCCCTCAAAGTTCCGTTGAACCTCACTTTCAACACTGCCAGTGATGGGGCAGCCCATCATTCTCGGGGCAACCTTTTCCAGTGTCTCACCACCCTCATCGTAATCCATTTCTTCCTTACGTCCAAGCTGCATCTACCCGATTTCAGTTTAAAACCTTCTCCTGTCCCTACAGGCCTTGATAAAATGTCTCTCTCCAACTTCCTTATAAGTCCCCTTTATATATTGAAAGGCTGCAATAAGGTCTCCCCAGAGCCTTCTCTTCTCCAGGCTCAACAACCCCACCTCCCTCAGCCTTTCTTCATAGGACAGCTCTTACATCCCCCAGATCATTTTTGTAGGCCTTCTCTGGACCTCAACTGGCATGCTCATGCACAATTTTTCAACCACCAGTGTCTCCAAGTCCTTCTTTGCAGGGCTGCTCTCAGCCGTTTATCCTCCAGTCTGTATTGATATGGAGGATTGCCCCAACGCAGGTGCAGGACCTTGCACTTGGCCTTGTCCAAGTTCCTGAATTTCACATCGGACCATTCCTCAAGCCTGTCAAGATCCCTCTGGACAGCATCCCTTCCCTCAAGCGTACCAGTTGCACCCCTCACCCTGGTGTCATGCACAAACTTGATGAGGGCGCACTCAGTCGCACTATCCATGTCATTGGTGAAGGCAGGAAACAGTCTTGGTCCCAGGACGGACCCCCGAAGGACACCAGTCGTCACTGGTTTCCACTTGGACCTGGAGACGTTGACTGTAACTCTTGGGATGCAGCCAAAGTGCTGTGCTTCAAATGTGTGCAGAAACAGTGCAGACAACACACCAAAGCTTTAGCTAGTTCTGCACAGTGCTTGCTCACCATCAAGGCCGTCTCTCTTTCTCACTCTGCACCCCCCACAGCAGAGGCTAGGGGTGGGCAAGCACCGGGGAGGGGACACCACCAGGACGGCTGACCTGAATTGACCACAAGGCTATTGCATGCCACATAACATCACGCTCAGCAATAAAATCTTGCGCAGTCTTTCCAAAGGAGCAGCTCTTGGGAGAATGCACGGGCATGAGTCTGCTGCTGCTAGGTGGTGGGTGATTGCCTTTGCACCACTTGGTTTTCTCCCTTCTTTCCCCTTCCCCTCTTAGACTGGCCTGATCTCAGCCCGAGGGTATTTCGCTTTCTTGCTCTTCCAACTCTCCCCCCATCCAAATGGGACAACGGATTGAGAGAGCTGCTGCGGGGTGCTTAGTACTAGTCAGGGGCAGCACACCACACAGGCCCACGGGCAGCGCATGCCCTCCTTGCCCTGCTCCTTCCCTCTCTGTGCCCAGGCTTTCCTGGGAATGTTTCTGCAGAGAGGGGAGCAGGGAGAGACCCGCGCCAGGAAGAGAGGCAGCGGGTGTGGGCTGAGTGTCTCAAAGGGCTGTCCAAGAGCTCTCCAAAGCAGTGCGCAGACCAGCAGCAAAGGCTGCGGAGAGACTTGCCGCCGACAAAGGGGAGCAGCTGAACTGCTGCAGGACACAGCCGCGCGAGATGATACTTCTCCACCCAGAGCCCTGATCAGAAGCTGCCTTGGTAGTAACCAGCCCTGTCTCCCCACGAATCCTTCGGCCCCTGACAAGCAGGGCCACGAAAGGTGCTTTTGCGGCAACCCCATCAAAACAGGTGCGACTCCCAGCACTCTTCCCGCACACCAAGGACTGTCATCAACATCCTGGGCTATATGAGCAGGCGTGCAGACAGGAGAGCGATGGGAGTGGTGATCGCCCTCTGCTCAGCACTCACCTGACGCCATCTAGAACACTGTTTCGCGTTTTGGGCTCTAATGCAAGAAAGACCTTGACTGAATGGAGGGAGTTCAGCGGAGGGTGGGCTGGATGGTGAGGGGGCTGGAGCACTTGGTTGGGGAGGAGAGGCTGAGGGCACAGGGCTCGCTGAGCACGGAGAAGAGAAGGCTTTGGTGGGAGACCTAAAATCATCTCTGCAGTAGCTATGGTCATTCAACTGCCTCGGGTCACTCTGTCCAGCCCCAGAGAGGCACAGAAGTTCAGAAAGCAGATGGTCACACTGAGCATGGCTAAGCATATTCGAAGCAAGCCTGTGTTAACAATCACGGCAGAACCACCTCTAATGACCTCCTCCCAGACCCACCCCTGAGCAACATCTCTCTTCCTGGGCACCTTGGCAAAGTGTCTGCAGGGGAAAGGACGAGGCAAAGGCATGGGCTGGCATGCAGCAGAACTTTAATGAGGCAAGAGGGAAATGAGGTCAAGACGGGTGCAGGTCCCCGTGCAGGGAGCACCAGGGGCATATATGAATCGGCGCCCCATGGCTGTGGCAGAGATCCCGCCAGGTCTCCATCTGCCTGCCCCAGAGACAGAACAGGGCCAGCAGTTCTGCCCTAGGCTGGCTTTGTGGGGCTCACAGCCCACGGGAGTGCAACAGAACAAGGACACAGGAGGGAAAGGAGAGAGCGGAAGAGGGAAAGGGAGGCATGGGCCATGCTTTCGGAGAGCCCAGGCTGGCCCCGTCCTTTTGCAAGGGGTGCTGGCGTTGCTCAGTTCCTCAGGAAACAAGTCGATGCTCTGTCCCCAGTCCGGTACCATCTTGTGGGTCCCTGGGGGCCTTCCCCAGGGCCATCGCCAGCAGCTTTAGCAGGGGAGGCAACTCCTGCCACAGTAGCGGCTGCCGAAGCCCGAGAGGCCAAAGCCCCCGGAGGAGATGGGCACTCCCTGAGAGCTGAGGATGCTGCCAACGGCAGCGGAGGTGGAGGATCCCACGGCGGTGTTCTGCGGGAAGGAGCTGAGGATGGGTCCGGGCAGGGTCACCACCACGGGGGAGGGCTGGATGACAACGGTGGAGTCCTGGCACTGCCTGACACAGGGCTCATTGCAGCTGTTGGCCAGCGGGGTGGGGCCGCAGGGCTGGCAGGGCAGGCACGGGTTGTAGCAGGACATGTCTTGGGGCTGGAGGTGCACCTGGAAGAGAGGGCAGGGGGAAGCAGGGCAGGGGCGATGGGTGAGGAGCAGCCTGTCACCCCACCGCGAGGGAGAAAAACCATGAGCTGGAGACAAGAGCTAGAGGCATTTTAGGGAGGCTCACAGGCTTCACCTTCCCCTCAGCCCAAAACAGCCCTGCCAAGTGCGACCAAGCTCATCGAGGTCCCCGTCTAGCCCATCGCCCACTTCAGCCAAGCATCAGCCTCTCTCCATGCCACACCTTCTCTTCCCTTCCCTCTCCCATCATAGGTAGCCCCATGACCCAGTGTAGGACAAACGGCAGGTACACACTGAGAAAACCCAAAGGAAAACGCAGAGGAGGAAGAGAAAGGGCTTCAGACTCACCTTCTTCCCAAGGAGATGGAGGTGAGAAGAGTGGATAAGAGAGTGAGGAGAAGGGCCCGCTTTTATACTGCTCCTGCACCGCCCCAGGCCCACAGTCACTGCACGCGGGCACTAATTTTCCAACAGACCCACCTCCCAAGCAAAACATCTTACCTGATGCCACAGGTTGTGGTTTGGTTTCCGTCAATGCTGCCATTTCATTTCCTCATTGCTGACATGCTTGGTGTGCCATGCAGGCTCCTTTCATGTGCTAGGATGAGAGGCCCAAGGATACCCCGGGCAGGGTCGTATCATTGAGGGCACAAGGTGCCTCCTAACTGCTGGAGGGGTCCACCTGGCATGGAATCATAGAATCATAGAATGATAGAATACCAGGTTGGAAGGAACCTCAAGGATCATCTAGTCCATCCTTTCCAGGCCAGAATTTGCACGGTCTACACAAGATGGCCCAGCACCATGTCCAGCTGAGTCTTAAACGTGCTCAGTGTGGCGGAGTCAACCACTTCCCTAGGGAGATTATTCCAATGGTTGACTGTTCTCGTTGTGAAAAATTTTCCCCTCGTGTCCAGTCGGAATCTCCCTGGGATTAACTTGTACCCAGTACCCCTTGTCCTCACCATGGGACTCCTGGTAAAAAGGGAGTCTCTGTCTTCTTTTTAGCTCCCCTTTAAGTACTGGCACATGGTGATGAGATCACTTCTAAGCCTCCTTTTCTCAAGGCTGAACAAGCCCACTTCTCTCAGCCTGTCCTCATATGGCAGGCTTCCCAGACCCTTGACCATCTTGGTGGCCCTTCTCTGGACCCCCTCCAGACTCTCCACATCTGTTTTCTATAACGGGGACCAGAACTGTACACAGTATTCCAGCTCTGGCCTGACAAGCGCCGAGTAGAGTGGGATAATGATTTCTTTATCTCGCCTGGTGATGCCCTTTTTGATGCAACCCACAATCCTATTGGCCTTCTTGACTGCAGCAGCACACTGTTCACTCCGATTGAGCTTCCTGTCCACCAGGACCCCCAGGTCCCGTTCCACAGAGCTGCTCTCTAGCCACGGGGATCCCAGTCTGTTCTGCACTCCTGGATTATGTTTTCCCAGGTGCAAGACCTTACACTTGGCCTTGTTAAACTTCATAAGGATCGTGTTAGCCCACTCTTCCAGCCTATCCAGATCTTCCTGCAGGATGGCTCTCCCTTCCAGAGTGTCCGCTTCCCCACTCACTTTGGTGTCATCCGCAAACTTCATCAGGCTACGCTTGATCCTGGTTTCCAGATCAGTTATGAAGGTATTGAATAGCCTTGGGCCCAATATCGATCCCTGGGGGACCCCACCTGTGATGGGTTGCCAGTTTGAAAAAGAGCTATTTACCACCATCCTTTGGGAGCGGCCCGTCAGCCAGTTCCTCACCCACTGCACACACCACTTGTCTAGGCCATAACGCATCAATTTCTCCAGGAGGAGGCCGTGGGGAACCATATCGAAAGCCTTAGAGAAGTCCAGGTAGACAATATCCACCGCTTGCCCCATGTCAACCGAGCAGGTCACTTTATCATAGAAGGCCACCAGATTTGTCAGGCACAATCCGCCCTTGGCGAAGCCGCATTGGCTTTTCCCAATCATGTGCTGCATTTGACTCATGATGGCCCCCAGGACAATCCGTTCCATAACTTTCCCGGGCATTGAAGTAACACTGATGGGCCTATAATTACCCGGATCCTCCCTTGACACCTTCTTGGAGATAGGGGTAACATTCGCCTTCCTCCAGTCCTCTGGGACATCCCCTGATCTCCCCATAGCTTGAATCAGGCAAAGCATGTGGAGGGCAACAAGAAGGTCTTCTTCCACGTAGGTCAGCAGCAAAAGCAAGCCTTGGTCAAAGGCAGCCCCAACCCTGAAGGGGGCAGCTTCCCTGGGGACAGGGCTTACAGCAAAGGTGGAGGTAACTCCAAGGTTTCTTTGCCTTGGTCTTGCTCTGGCAGGGTTTGCTGTCAAGAGATCGCTCTCCTGACATTTTCCTAGGAATATCTGGAACAGGAAAGACCTGCAGCAGAGGAGAATCAGGTCTGAGAACATTTAAACCAATTGGACTGACACGAGTGCAAGTGACCTGCTGGGAGGCACCCGAGGGAGTCGATTGGTGTCACTACAAGGTTGCTCCCAAGTCCCTTTGAAAGTCACAGCAGTCAGGGAATGCATCTGAGGACTGGAAGAAAGCCAACGGGCCTCCTGTCTTCAAGAAAGGCACGAAGGAGGAGCTGGGGAACGACAGGCCCGTCAGCCTCACCTCGATCCCTGCAAAGGTGATGGAGCAAGTCATCCTGGAAGCCATTTGCCAAGATGAAAAGACAAGAAGGTGCTTGTGAGTGGTCAGCATGTATTTATGGAGGGGAAAGCACGCCTGACCAACTTCACGGCATTCTTTGATGACGTGCCTGCCTCCGGTGGGTGAGAGAAGTGCACCAAACGTTGTTCGCCTCATCTAACCAAGGCCTTTGATGCTGCCTCCTGTCACAATCCTTACAGACCAACTGACGAAATACAGGCCAGGGAGGAGGGCAGTGCAGGGGATTGAAATCTGGCATGGGTCCTGCTCTCCAAGGGTTGTGATGAGCGGCATGCAGTCCAGCTGGCAGCCACTCACTCCTGGTGCCCGGTAGGGGTCCAGACTAGGGTCAGTATTGTTTAACCCTTTTTTTAAGGAACTGCAGGGTTGGAAGGATTACACCCTCAGCAAGTCTGCAGGTGACACACACTTGGGGGAGGAGGTCTTGATACAGCAGATAGCTGTGCTGCTGTTCAGAGGGATGTCGAAAGAGTGGAGACATGGGTAGGCAGGAATGTCATGAGGTTCAGCCAAGGGAAATACAAAAAACTCTTTATGCAAAGTCCTGTAATGGGGGAGGAAGAACCTCATGCACCACTACAGGTTGGAGCCAATGGGCTGCAAAACAGCTTTGCAGCTGAGGGTGTGGGTCCTGGTGGACACCATGAGGCAGCCATTGCAGCAAGGGCATCCAACAGCATCCTGGGCTGCACTAGGAAGAAGGCTGTCATCAGATGGCAGAAGGGCATCCCTCTTCTTGGCTCAGCACTGCTGAGACAACTGCCATGAAATGAGTCGAGCTCATGGCTCTTTAGTATGAGAGAGGCACTGCCATACCAGGGTCCAGCAAAGGGCCACACAGACAAATAAAGTATATTAAAGCAAAGCTCAGCTGTCTTTGAGTCTTGCAAGGGACGTCCAGAGAAACAGGCAAAAAGCATCAAGAGCAACATCCACTCCTACAAGAGTAGCTGAAGACTGACAGAGGAAACTGTGGGCCCACTGCTGACTGGGGCAGCTGATTTCCTGAATAGTGGACAGAGGGGGGAGCCAATGCCTTCTCTCTCTCAGTCTTCACCTACGTCTCCCAGGCTGCTGTGCCCTCTGAAAAAGTTGAAGGAAGCAAGGGGAGGCCTCCCAGCAGTGGTCAGCTTCAAATCAAGGACTGTCTGAGAAAAGTCAACACGTACATACCAGCTGATGTGCTCCAGGGCAGAGCTGCCATATAGATAGACCTAAACCAGCTCCAGGAATATGCCCACAGGAGCCTCCAGTCATTCAAGAAGGACAAATGGCAAGTCCTGCACCTGGAGAGGAAGAACCTCTTGCATCAGTACAGGCTGAGGACTGAACTATGCTACGATCTTAGAGCCCACAGACCTCCTCCTGGTAGATCTGCCTGCACGGGCAAGGTCAGAACTGGGGAGAGACTTGGAGGGTGGAAGGGAACAGATGCACAGGCCTCGTCTTCCTGGCCAAAGAAGCCTGACCAGGCTGTGGTGAGAAGCACTCCTCAGTGCTCCCTGGAGGGAAAGAAAGGGTTGCAGAAAACATCTCACCTCTGGCTGGGACGCATCCCTGGGTCCTAGGCAACAGATCTTCTCCTGGCATTAGGGCACACCTCCCCTCCCATGACCCAAAGGCTTCCTCAGACTGGAGCACAAACTGACATCATTGGAGAGGCAAGAAAAGATCCTCCAGCTCCCCAAGGAGTAAGGGCTGGCAGGACCCTGCAGTGCCACGTGCCTGAGGATGCTCAGGCAGGGGATGTGCTCACAAGGGCCCTGGCTACAAAACCAGCTCTCAGACTACATCAAGGAGGCGATGCACTTCCCTGCCCTGCAGACACGGAGGCAGCTGGGACGCATCCCAGGAGGGTAAGGGAATGCATTCAGCAGGCAAGCTTCCTGGGATAGACTCTCCCTCCCCATGGCAAGTCACACTCTCATTTTGGATTGGCCACATGTCAGCCTTTTGGCGTGCGGCCAAGCCAGGAGTGTGCATAGTCTGTAGGCTCGTGTACCATGCAGGGCTGAACTCCTTTCTGGCAAGAGCAGTTCCATCCCTGCCCAGCGAAAACCATCTCCGATCACTGTGCTGTAGCCCAGTACACAGCTCCAGGAAGCCCTAATGGTCATTGCTCTCAGCATGACCTTCTTGCTGGCACTCCCACACGTCAAGGGGCTCGCAGGATGGTCAGCATTTTGGAAAAGTGGCCAGGCCATTGTATCCCTTGATGGCCAGGGTCCAAATTGTGCGGCCAAAGTGCACAGTGGTGTGAGGAGAGTGGGAGGAACAAGATATTGTCCCAAGCGCCAACACACCCCACAGGTAGTGAGAAAGAACCCAAGTCCACGGGGCTTCACTTGGGGGTTGTCTTCTGCCTGTACTGATGTGTTCCTGTATGAGAAATGCTTGGGCTTCACATCCCGGTACTGGAAAGGAGCCTCTGTGGCCTGGTGGGAATGTCAGAAATGAGGAAATGTAATGGCAGCATTAATGGAAACCAAAACACAACCTGTGCCATTAGGTAGCATATTTTGCTTGGGAGGTGAGTCTGTTGGAAAATTAGTGCCCGCGTGCAGTGACTGTGGGCCTGGGGCGGTGCAGGAGCAGTATAAAAGTGGGCCCTTCGCCTCACTCTCTCATCCACTCTTCTCACCTCCATCTCCTTGGGAAGAAGGTGAGTCTGAAGCCCTTTCTCCTTCTCCTCATCCTCTGGCATTTCTCAGCCCGTATCAGCCCCTCTGTCCCATGCGAAGTCTCGGAGCTGCTAACTGTGGTAGAGGGAAGGGGGTAGAAGTTGTGACATGGAGGGAGGTTGGGACTTGGCTGAGGTGTCTCCTGGGCTTTGGGTAAGTGTGGATTTCCCTGGACTTGGTCAGTCTTGCATGGTCTTCTGAAGGAAAGGAGAAGCCTGTGGGCCTCCCTACACAGCCTTCAACTCTCATCTCCACTTTGTGCCTTGGGTCCCTTGTAGTGGGGTGACAGGCTGCTCCTCACACATCTCCCTTGCTCTGCCCTCTCTCCCAGTTGCACCTCCAGCCCCAAGACATGTCCTGCTACAACCCGTGCCTGCCCTGCCAGCCCTGCGGCCCCACCCCGCTGGCCAACAGCTGCAATGAGCCCTGTGTCAGGCAGTGCCAGGACTCCACCGTTGTCATCGAGCCTCCTGCTGTGGTGGTGACCCTGCCCGGACCCATCCTCAGCTCCTTCCCGCAGAGCACCGCCGTGGGATCCTCCACCTCCGCTGCTGTTGGCAGCATCCTCAGCTCTCAGGGAGTGCCCATCTCCTCCGGGGGCTTTGGCCTCTCGGGCTTCGGCAGCCGCTACTGTGGCAGGAGTTGCCTCCCCTGCTAAAGCTGCTGGCGATGGCCCTGGGGAAGGCCCCCAGGGACCCACAAGATGGTACCGGACTGGGGACAGAGCATCGACTTGTTTCCTGAGGATCTGAGCAACGCCAGCACCCCTTGCAAAAGGACGGGGCCAGCCTGGGCTCTCCGAAAGCATGGCCCATGCCTGCCTTTCCCCTCTTCCGCTCTCTCCTTTCCCTCCTGTGTCCTTGTTCTGTTGCGCTCCCGTGGGCTGTGAGCCCCACAAAGCCAGCCTAGGGCAGAACTGCTGGCCCTGCTCTGTCTCTGGGGCAGGCAGATGGAGACCTGGCGGGATCTCTGCCACAGCCATGGGGCGCCGATTCATATATGCCCCTGGTGCTCCCTGCACTGGGGTCTCCACTTGGAGCAACCTTGTTTCCCTCTTTTGACTCAATAAAGTTCTGCTGCATGCCAGCCCATGCCTTTGCCTCGTCCTTTCCCCTGCAGACACTTTGCCAAGATGCCCAGGGAGAGAGATGTTGCTCAGGGGTGGTTCTGGGAGGGGGGTGTTGGGGATGATTGTGCAGCAATTGTCAACACAGGTTTGCATTGAGTATGCTTAGTCATGAGTTGGGTGTACCCTCTGGTTTCTAAACTTCTCTGCCTATATGTGGTATATCGGGATAGAATCATCCAATGTAGTTCAGTCACTACCATAAATTTGTTGTGTACACCTTTTCTTTTTCCTTGGTAAGCTCAACATTGTGAAGTAAGTAGTCAGGAGGAGGAAGGATGAATGTGTTACTGACAAGGCAGAGGCAGTACCTTCCCAGGAAAGCCTAGGAGAACCTGTCCTAACCACAGCATTGAGATTTAGATTTGCAGGATGAGAAGACCAGTTGGAAAGTAAAAGCATGAGAACAGTAAGGGAAAATAATGCCACAGAGCCTTTGGAAAAACATTGTCCCAACAGCTGGGGTCCACAGGTCTTGTGGTCTTCTAGCTGGTGCAGAGATGCTTTTTGCAATCTTTTGTTTCCTGCCACAGAGCATTCAGGAGAGCTGTACACTGCTTGTCTCCTCAGCTGGGAAGCTGAGCCCCTCCTCCTCATTGCTGGCCCTATCCCCAGTAGGCACAGGCACAAAAAGGCCATCCTGGGACTATAGGATCATAGCATAATCAAGTTGGAAAGGACTTCCAAAGGTCATCGGGCCCAACCCCATGCTCCAAGCTCAGTCAGCCATGAGAGTCCATGGAGGGTTACTGCACAGCCTCCCGAGGCAACATGTTCCACTTCTTGACTCTCCTTGTGATGAAAACCATTTTCCTCCTATCAGGTCAAAACCTCTCATCTTTCAATGTGAGCCCATTGTCTCTAGTCCTCCAACCATGCACTGCCACAGTGTTGAACCTGGATCTGTCTTCTCGGGGACATCACCATAGCTACTCCAAAGCTGGTCTTAGGTCTCCCACCAAAGTCTTCTCTTCACACTCAGCAAGCACTGTGCCCTCAGCCTCTCCTCCCCAGCCAAGTGGTCCATCACCATCCCAGACACCTCTGCTGAACTCACTCCACTTGATCAAGGTCTTCCTTGCTTTACCTCTTTCTTGTATTAGAGCAGTGTTCTAGATGCCTTCAGGTGAGTGCAGAGCAGAGGAGGATCATTGCTCCCATCGATCTCCTGGATACGCTCCTGCTCATATAGCCCAGGATGTTGTTCACAGTCCTTGGTTTCCAGGAACAGTGCTAGGAGTCACACTTGTTTTGATGGGGTTACCACAAAAGCATCTTTCCCTGGCCCTGCTTTTGGTCTGCAGCTTGTCAGGGGCTGAAGAATTTGTGGAGAGACAGGGCTGGTTACTGCCAAGGCAGCTTCTGATCAGGGCTCTGGGTGGACATGCGTGATCATGCCCGTCTGTGTCCTGCAGCAGTTCAGCTGCTCCTCTTTGTCGGCGGCAAGTCTCTCCGCAGCCTTTGCTGCTGGTCTGCGCACTGCTTTGGAGAGCTCTTGGACAGCCCTTTGAGACACTCAGCCCACACCCGCTGCCTCTCTTCCTGGCACGGGTCTCTCCCTGCTCCCCTCTCTGCAGAAACATTCCCAGGAAAGCCTGGGCACAGAGAGGGAAGGAGCAGGGCAAGGAGGGCATGCGCTGCCCGTGGGCCTGTGTGGTGTGCTGCCCCTGACTAGTACTAAGCACCCCGCAGCAGCTCTCTCAATCCATTGTCCCATTCGGATGGGGGGAGAATTGGAAGAGCAAGAAAGCGAAATACCCTTGGGTTGAGATTCAGGCCAGTCTAAGAGGGGAAGGGGAAAGAAGGGAGAAAACCAAGTGGTGCAAAGGCAATCACCCACCACCTTGCACTAGCAGACTGACGCCCAACCAGCCTCTGAAGAACAACTGCTTGGGAAAGACTGCCCACAGCGTTTCAGTTAATGAACATTGTGTTAACAACCACTGCACAACCCTCCCAAAAAAAAACCCTCCCAGAATCACCACGAGGAACACCTCTTTTCCTGAGCATCTTGGGAGAGGGTCTGCAGGGGAAAGCATGACACAGAGGCGTGGGCTGGGATGCAGCAGAACTTTAATGAGTCAAAAGAGGGAAAGAACGTTGCTCCAAGTGGAGATCCCAGTGCAGGGAGAATCACGTGCAGACAAGAGTCTGTGCCCCACGGCTGTGGCAGAGATCCCACCAGGTCTCCATCTGCCTGCCCCAGAGACAGAGCAGGGCCAGCAGTTCTGCCCTAGGCTGGCTTTGTGGGGCTCACAGCATAGAGGAGCACAAGAGAACAAGGACACAGGAGGGAAAGGAGAGAGCGGAAGAGGGAAAGGCATGCATGGGCCGTGCTTTCGGAGAGCCCAGGCTGGCCCCATCTTTTTGCAAAGGGTGCTGGCATTGCTCAGATCCTCAGGAAACAAGTCGATGCTCTGTCCCCAGTCCGGTACCATCTTGTGGGTCCCTGGGGGCCTTCCCCAGGGCCATCGCCAGCAGCTTTAGCAGGGGAGGCAACTCCTGCCACAGTAGCGGCTGCCGAAGCCCGAGAGGCCAAAGCCCCCGGAGGAGATGGGCACTCCCTGAGAGCTGAGGATGCTGCCAACGGCAGCGGAGGTGGAGGATCCCACGGCGGTGTTCTGCGGGAAGGAGCTGAGGATGGGTCCGGGCAGGGTCACCACCACAGCAGGAGGCTCGATGACAACGGTGGAGTCCTGGCACTGCCTGACACAGGGCTCATTGCAGCTGTTGGCCAGCGGGGTGGGGCCGCAGGGCTGGCAGGGCAGGCACGGGTTGTAGCAGGACATGTCTTGGGGCTGGAGGTGCGCCTGGGAGAGAGGGCAGGGGGAAGCAGAGCAAGGGAGATGTGTGAGGAGCAGCCTGTCACCCCACTACGAGGGACCCAAGGCACATGCTGGGCAGAGAGCTGGAGTTTCTGTAGGATACCCATGGGCTTCACCTTCCCCTCAGCCCAGAAGTGCCCCGCCAAGAGCGACCAAGCCCAGGGAGGTCCCCACCCAGCCTATAACTCAGGAGACACCTCAGCCAAGACCCAGCCTCTCTCCATGCTAGACCTTCTTCCTCCTTCCTACTTTTATGACAAGGACCTCCATGTCCTGCTGTGGCATGATGGAGCAGGCATCAGCTGAGGTGTCCGTTGGTGTGAGACCTCAGCCTGGGGGAGGATGAGAAGCAGAAAGGTTTGCAGACTCACCTGGTTCCCAAGGAGAGCAAGGGAAGAGGAGTGGATGAGAGAACAAGGCTTTGGGTTTACTTTTATACTTTCCTGCACCGCCCCAGGCTCTGAGGCTGTCTCTGCATAGGCAGTAATTTTCCAACAGACTCATCTTAAATGGAGAATACCCTTTCTAATCACACAGCTTGTAATTTGGTTTCCTTCATTGCCTCCTTTTCATTTCCTTATTTCTGAAATGCCCTTTGTTCCAGAGACACTCCTGCCAAATGCTGGAATGGGTGGCCCAAGGACTTCTGGGGCAGGAACGCAACAGTGCTGAGGAGAGAACTCAAGTGCTGAAGAGGTCCCACGCAGGCAGGGGACACCATCTTGGGGTACCCTGGTGGGCTCATTTGCAATTCTTTATTCAGGAAGGGTCCCAGGTACTCCAAGTGTTGCAGTCCTCAGCTGTATACCCACAGGTTCGCAGGCACAAGGACTTGATCCGTCCTTCCCTCTCCCTCTATCCCAGCTCACTCTGACGGTCAGTGGTAGTCACTCCTCAGGCTGGTGGGCTGTGCTTCTGATTTCAGCTCTCTTTCTCCTTATACTGCTTGTTTTGAGGAGAAATTTCCCCACTTTCTTGGTCTCCTCTCCTCTCTGGTCTCTCTCTCTGTGTGCAACGCAGCCTGGGACATCTAAGTGTCTGTAGCACCCAGAGGTGACACACTTCCATATCTCAAGGACTGGATAAAATGTCTTGGGAATGGAATCAGCAGAGTGAGAGCCTGCCTCTTGGAGCCTCTCAGCAGCCCAAAGCCAAGGCTTCTTGCCTGTGTCAAGGTGAAGGGCGTGTGGGCAGAAATGTGCCCAGGAGCGTTCAGGGGACATGGAGGAATGGGGCAAGAGGGGATTCAGTCACAGGAAAAGAATTTGTCTCTGCTGATGCACACCCCATTCCCCACCAGCAAGCACCACTGTGCAGTGATTAGAGCCGTAGAAAGCCTGGCTGGAAGAGAGGAAGAAGGTTACTGAGAGGAACAGCCCAAGGTGAAACACAAAGAAGAATTTTCTTGCAGAAGCAGTTCTCAATAGGGAGAGCGTTTCCCCCTCTCCTGCAGTGCTCTTCCTTTCACTGCCAACAGTCTCTGAGGGAAAGAGTTCTTCTCCTGACACTCCTCGTAGGATAGCAGCAGCGTTTGGGGAGTGTGGCCACGAATCAGACAATCCTTCACTCCCAGGCAGTTCCTGGCAGAATAGGATTTCAGTGTGGGACATAAAAGCTCTGTGTCAGCCACACAAGAAGACCAAATGAGTTGTCAGCTTTTTGACTCTTCCTTTGCAGCCTAGACAGTCTGTCCTTCCTTCCAAAGCACAGTGACACTAAGTCATCTGTCCTCATGTTTGGTAGTGACTCAAGGTCTCAGCCCCTGCCTGACTCAGTGTCAGGTTAATTAGGTGCAGAGGTGCCCATGGCTTTCACTTGGACACAAGGGGCCTGTGTCCCATCCCGGACACTGTTAACACTGCAACAGAAGCAGATTCGCTCAGGAGTGCCCTGCACAAGGTGGGCAGGATTTCCTGGGTTTTCTCCCTGTACATAAAGCTAACCCCATTGTTTTGAACTCCTTAACACTGGGAGGAGATGTATCCTGAGCTGGAGAGGCAGGGAGTGGTGACTGACAGTCATGCTAAGACACTTTGAATGTTGATACACTGAATTAAACTGAGTTTCCAAAGTGGTGTGAAAATGTCCTTGCTAGGCTCTGAAATCTGCAGTACCAGACTGTGAGTTTTGGAGGAGCATGAAAAGGAGAGCTCAGGAGATAGGGGTTGTGTTTCAGTGCTGGCGTCCAGGGCAGGTCTCCGCCAGCTCTGTGCCATTGCTGTTCAGCTGCCACTGGCCTCCTTTTGGCCTGTGGAACCTGCTGCTCTGAGGTGCTCATGTACAGAAGAGTGGAGAGTACCCCTGCCATTACCAGCACATCCCCTTGTGAGGAGGAAATGTACGCAGGGACACACAGACAGCTGCTCATGCACACCTGTGTGCATGCACACACTTAAGCATGCATATATATCTAGATTTTAGAGAAAGCAAACTGGATACAAGAATGAATACAGACAAACAAGTAGGAAAACATATATGCATGCATGCATATATGTGAAGCTACACAGATGTTGTTTGCACATAGATTGGACAGAGAAATAACCCTAATATACTGAAGGCATTGGTTGGAGACCCCAAGAGATGTTGCTCAGAGAGAGGAAATGGCAAAACAGACTGGAAGATTTGTCCCTAAAGCAAGAGCATCAGGAGGAGGAGATTCAAAATGAGCAGTGCAGTCCACTCACTGGAAAGCAGACCACTGACCATCAGAGCATGCTGGACCCCTTATTTTGAACAGGGAGACAAACAACCCCACAGGAAAATCTCAAACCATTGTTACTTGCCTCCACTGGATTTCTATCCAGCAACTGGGTCACATCTTCAGCCTGCAATGATGCATTCCTGACCTGAAAATCCTTGGGTCTCTCATCTCAGCACTTGAAAGGAGACTCAAAGGAAAATGGCCATGGCATAAATCACAATATGAAAGCATTGAACTGTGGAAAGCCAAAACAGAGCCTGTGCCGTTGGCTGGGATGTCTTCAATTACAGAGTCTGTTGGAAAATTACCGCCTGTATATAGCATGACTGCACACCTGGGGCGGTGCTAGAGCAGTATAAAAGCCAGCCCAAACATCCAGTCTTTCATCCACTTCTCTCACCTCTTTCTCCTTGAGGATCAGGTGAGTCTGAAGCCCTTCCTCTTCCTTTCTCTCCTCCTCTGAGCAGCATTCAGCTCCTCACCCAGCATGTGCCTTGGCTCCCTCGTAGTGGGGTGACAGGCTGCTCCTCACACATCTCCCCTGCCCTGCTTCCCCCTGCCCTCTCTCCCAGGCACACCTCCAGCCCCAAGACATGTCCTGCTACAACCCGTGCCTGCCCTGCCAGCCCTGCGGCCCCACCCCGCTGGCCAACAGCTGCAATGAGCCCTGTGTCAGGCAGTGCCAGGACTCCACCGTTGTCATCCAGCCCTCCCCCGTGGTGGTGACCCTGCCCGGACCCATCCTCAGCTCCTTCCCGCAGAACACCGCCGTGGGATCCTCCACCTCCGCTGCCGTTGGCAGCATCCTCAGCTCTCAGGGAGTGCCCATCTCCTCCGGGGGCTTTGGCCTCTCGGGCTTCGGCAGCCGCTACTGTGGCAGGAGTTGCCTCCCCTGCTAAAGCTGCTGGCAATGGCCCTGAGGATGGCCCGAAGGGACCCACAAGATGGTGGGTCCAGACTGAAGATGCAGCATAGGCTTGTGGCTTTCAGAGGGCCTAAGCAATGCCAGCAGCCCTTGCAAAAGGATAGGGCCAGCCTGGGCTCTCCAAAAGCATGGCCCATGCCTGCCTTTCCCTCTTCCGCTCTCTCCTTTCCCTCCTGTGTCCTTGTTCTGTTGCGCTCCTGTGGGCTGTGAGCCCCACAAAGCCAGCCTAGGGCAGAACTGCTGGCCCTGCTCTGTCTCTGGGGCAGGCAGATGGAGACCTGGCGGGATCTCTGCCACAGCCGTGGGGCACAGACTCTTGTCTGCTCATGGTGCTCCCTGCACTGGGATCTCCACTCAGAGTGACCTCATTTTCCTCTTGCCTCATTAAAGTTCTGCTGCATCCCAGCCTGTGCCTTTGCATCTTCATTTTACCCTGCAGACCCTCTCCCAAGATGCCCAGGGAAAGAGATGTTGCTCAGGGATGCGTTTCAGGAGGTTCTGGGGGACGGCTGTGCAGTGGTTGGTAACACTTGATTGTTAACTGTCATTGCATGGTTCTCCCTTCTTTGGATGCTCCAGACACACACAGTTAGGGGGAAGGGTGTTTCTCTGGGGAAGTTAGGGGTGCGTGCGGCACATGGAGAGCCTTTAACATTCCCAAAGGCAGGGAGGGTGGGACATAGTGCAGTGTCTTCACCCCCACCCTTCAGACACTGTCACTTGCAGATGAGGACAGGATACATAACTCCTCAGCCCCTGGCCATCAGGCCCAGCTTTGTTGAGCCTCTGCCCAGAAATGCCCTCTTGGCCTCGGTGAACTTGTATAGATGGGGTATGTGGCCATTATCCAGCTCAGTTGAGGAGCCTGGGCTGTGGAAGGCCCAGGGAGGGCAGCAGCCCCACAAGGTCTTGAAAAGGGGAGGAAAGGGAATTCCTCTTGCTCTGGATGCCACTGTGCTAGGGGGAAAAGGCTTGGGTAGAAAATGTTCCCAGAGAACAGCAGGAGCAAGAATGAGGTGAACAGGCACACAGCGCACGTCGTCCTCCTACTTCCATCTATGCTGTGGGTTTCCTAGGGAAAGTTTCTGGAGAGACACTGAGGGCAAGGAGAGAGGCAGGGGTTGTGGCCAATCATTCTTTAAGGGGAGTCCAGAAGCTCTCCAAAGCAGCACGGCCACCAGGAAAGACTGCATAGATGGTTGCAGCTGAGGAAGGGGAGCTGCTGAACTGCTTAAGGACATTCCTGAGCATGATGATGCAGGAACCTCCGAGAGCCCTAATCAGCAGTTGGCTTGGTAGCAGAGACACTGCCAGCTTTCTCCACACACACCTTCCAGCCCCTTGCAAGAAAAAGTTCAATTGTGAGTCAGGAAAATGTGTTCTGCTGGAAAATTCCATCAATATAAACATGTCCCCCACTGGAGAGATCTTCCCACTGTGGGCAGGGTCTGCTGTGGAGGCAGGTGCTAATCAGTCTAAGAGGGGAACAGACACACATGGCTCAGCTTCCTTGCCAAAGAGGCTGGCTGTGTTCATGACGGCTCTTGAATTCACAATAACACATACCCCTGAATTTGGGAGAGTCTTTTCACTGTCCCCATGGTTGGAGAGCAGCACATAGTATTCAGCACTTCAAGGCTTGCCAGACCAGACCGTCAGCAAGCAAGTGAAGAGCTGCTTTCCCTTCTGCTTGCCTTTTCTTCAAGAAAAAAGAATAAGTGAAGATCAAATGTGGAAACAAAAAAGGAGAAGGCAAGGCAAGATGCCAAGAACTCAGGCTGAGTTTTGCAGAAGTCATGCATGCTCTGGAATCGAGTGACCTGTGACTGTGAAGAGACAGTTTCCTCTCAGAAGTTCTCCCAGTCACTTTGAGAATTCAGTATAGCCCATCCTTGTATCAGCAATGGGTGCTTTAGATTCTGCAGCCCAACAGACAGCTCAGGACGGGCATCCAAGACACATGTCAGTCATTGCTTGACTGGGGAACATTCTGAAAATGGGGATAAAAAGGGTCATTCCTGTGTGTAAACCCTTGGGTTTACATAATGGTCAGAGTTGGTTTATGATCTGCACTAGTGCAGATGAGAAATACGCCACTGCAGATCATGTATGCAGGCAGACATCTCAATCCTTTGACAGATTTAGTCCATCTCAGTCCATCTTCCTGCATCCCAGGAAGCAGTTTAAGATTTTACATATTTTTTGAAGATAAAAGGACAGGAAGAAGCAAGCCTCTCTGTGCTTGAAAATGTCCTTTGTTAATATTTCCATTCAAGAGAAGCCTACACTGTTCTCCTGATCTACTGTTATGATTCTATAGACACACTATCTCTTGTACCTTAAGATGACTCTGCTGTTGCTACTACCAGAGAGCATTGGTAAGTCTTCAGTTACCTCCTGGAATTAAATTAGGCAGGACAGGACCTACTGCCAGAAAACCTTGTCCAGTAACTTCTAACAGAAAACAGTGAGAAACTCTCTAGTGTATCTTTTTCCTCTCAAGGAAATCAGGGGATTGAAGGTCAGTTCTTTTTGCTCACATCCATATGAGTCTCCCCATATGAAGTCAGTTCCAAGGAAGGGCTGTTGCCTTGAGATGTGGGCTGTGAGCATATGTTGTCCAGGGAGGACAGAAGTAGAGGCAGAATGATGGAGGAGAACAGAATGTTTTCAGCTCTACAGCAAACAGATCCCAGAATCTCATTTAGAGGGAGAAAATTAAAGTGTTGCTTTCTTTGAAGAAAAACTACCCAGGTTCCAAATTAGAAGCCAACCACCCTCCTATCCCTTGCCTGTCTCACTACTGAGAAAACCTGTTCAGCTGCAACAGGACGTCACTTTAGATGGAGTGGGGATGTAGAGGAGGACACACCAACGCAAAGCAAGTTTTGTAAGAAAATGCTAGCCACGATTCTGGCCAAGCTTGTGTGTTGGTGCAGCACATGGCAGAGCAGTGATCATGAATATCACTGTCATGGAATATAATCTTTACAGCATGATGAATGCCAGGAAGACTATGCAGTAAAAATATTCAGTGTGTAACATACCCAGCAGCGCAAGCACGAGTCAGCTTTCTCTGTAGGCTCTGTAATCTCTTGGTTTGCCCTTTGTCCTGAAGTGCTTGTACCTGACCAGAGTAGCTGTGTCCCCTATCTTGGCATCCTGCTGCAGTCAGACAACAGGGTAGAGGAGGACAACCAAATGGAAGATGAAAAGGCATCTCAGCAATGCAAGCCCAGAGGGGACAGTCAGCCAGAAAGTAAACAATGGCTTCAGTGGGCCTTAGACGCATCAGCACAGCAACGACTCACCTTCAGCTGGGACTCCAGATCCTTCAGCTCTAGGGGATGCTTATCAGGCTGTGACAGTGCTGAGGAGAGACAGTGGCAGGAGACTTTCCAGTCCGCAAGAGGAATCAGGGTGGGGGGGTGTCTCCCTTGAAAATCTCCCTCCAGGCTTTCAAGTTCACATGCATAGGAGGAGAAGAGAGCTGGGGGCACCCCACTGGGACCCTGGGAGCTCAACCACTTGCTTGGGGCAGTGATGAGACCCCTTGATGGTCTAGGCCTCCTGGAGAGATTTCACAACACCTCTAGGGAGCGTTCCTTGTGTCAGAGTGGGCAGCATAAGGGGGCCAGTGTCTCAGCCTAACAGCAGGCCTTTCCATGGACATGTCTTCAGTTCATGGGTCCTACATTCACCTGAACTAGCTGCAAATGTGTCCCTCTGAGAGGGGCTTTCCGGCTCAGAGCCCCACTGGAACCAGTGAAAGGTCATGGCAGTGATGCAGCCCTGGAAGCCACATTGCTCCAGCAGTGCTTCGTGAGCAGTATGAAAATCTGCATGGTGGATGGGAATGGATGAGGTCCACACAGCCATGTTGTGATGCTCTTGGCCTGCTTTTACCAGGAAATTTTGCAAGGGAACACACTGGAGTCTGCACTGACCTCCAAAGAGCAGCAAACTATTTTCAGATGTTTGTTGTCTCTTCCTGCCCTGGGAAAAGAGGGGACTGGAGGGAGAAGCTAAGACCATGCTGCAGTGGAAAACACACCTCTTCTTCCAGTCATTCCGGTTTCCTTCCCTCATCCCTGAAAGACACTACATAACATCAGGACAGGGATCCCCTCATGGAGCAGAACATGCCTGTGCCCCTGGGGAGCTCATGAACCCCGTAACCAGCCATCTTCCACACACATCCAGGCTCTCCAGGCTGGTGTGTCCCACTCCACAGGCCTGAGAGACCTACTCTTGAGCCCAGTTGACACGAGCCAGTGCTCAGGCAGATGCTGTGCTCCAACCACTGGGCTGCACCCCCATCCTGCCGCTGAAGGGACCTGGGTGGTGGTCTGCAGAATCCAGGCCCCTGCATTGCCAGCCTTCTGCTTTGAAAAAGTATCTTTCCATTCATTTCTACATCCACTGAACATTTATATTTTGGTTGCAAAATGACGCAATCATGAGGCAAAAGCAAGTGGCTTTGAACCCAGAAAAGTGAGGAGAGGAAGCAGCAGGGCTCTCTGATTTCATTTGACAGTAAAACCTCACGTTTCTTTCCTCCTGTGTTGCATGTGCCAAAGAGTAGTGTGTAAAAATGTGGCCTTTTTTCGAAGCTGGCTCTTTTCTCAGAGCCTTTGAGGTAGGAGACCTGTGAGGACAGAAATCAAGCGGAGCAAATAAGTTTCCTTGCTCCAAACAGCTGGAAACAGCCCAGCAGGTCAGGCCACCCACCAGGGCTGCAGGGTGCATGGCTCCACCCTGCCCTCGGCCACCTTCCAGCTCCTTCTCAGCGGCAGCCTCCTCCAAGACTTCCAGCGCAGGGACACACTCTCCTTACCTTGGGAAGGCGTTTTGAGTTTTCAGTCCCCATCCTGGGCGCCAGTGGCGAGGGGGGCCATGGCGCCAGGCCGGCGTCAACGGTTGATGATCTTAAAGGTCTTTTCCAACTCAAACGATTCTTTGATTCCACGAAGCCTGGCTTGGTCCGGAGGAACCGCGCTGCCCCGGACGGCCGCGGCCGGGGAAGATGGCGCCCTGCAGAGACTCGGCTCACGGCGTTGCCCCGGCAACCGCCCCGCGGCGGGAGGGGCGTCTCGCGGGGAGCGGGCGGTTGCTAGGAAACAGCCGCGCAGGCGCAAAGGCGCCGAGCGGCACGCGGGCCCCACTGCCGGAAAAGCGGCAGCGGCCCCGGCCCGGCCCGGCCCGGCGAGGCGAGCGCTCCCGGTCCCGCAGAGCCCTTCTCCGCCATGGAGCTGGAGGATGACTTCGGTGGGGCTCAGGGGGGAGCGTCACGGGGGAAGGGGGAAGAGGGAAGAGGGAAGGGAGTGGGGAGCGGAGCGGAGCTGAGCCATATTCTGCTGCAGGTGAGCCCCGGTCTGGCCCCACAACAGCAGCTCTGAGTCTGGCTCTGTGTCTGAGCCAAGAAGGCTCCAGTGGGTTCCGATTATTTAACTAGGCCAATATTATACGTGGTTACCACATGGAGTGCGCTGCTGGTGTGGGTGGGGTCTGGCCTTTAGGAAGCATCTGAATGAAGTGACTGAATTTGGTTAAAGTGTTGCTGCCGCCTGTGGCCGTGGTCTCAGCTGACTCCAGCCATGCTGCCTTAGGATTGTTGTGGGTTTGCGTTGGCATGCGGTATGGCAAAGGGCCAGGGATCTCCTTTGCACATAGTATTGCTGTGGTGCCCCAGCAGCTTTGGGCATTGCAGCCTTGTGTTAACTACATCTGTTTACCTGATCAAGCCAGCTCCTGTGATTTTTGTGTTTGCTGTTTTACCTGCTGTGGTGAGGGCTTTCTTCTTCCTCTGGTACTCACCTCTGTCTCCTTCCTTTTACTGGTAATGCACTCGGTCTGATCTTGTGTTGAGCCAGTTCACAGAAAGAAACCACTTCTGATTGCTCTTCCAGGGGTAGCTGAACCAGTACAAAGCTTCTCAATCCTTTGTAGTGATGAAGTCTTTAGTTTTCAGCTGTTCTAATAACTAAACTGCCTAATGGAGGGGAGAGGTGCTGACAGCAGCAGCACTGCACAGCTGAGATGGAAAGAAGGATTAAATCTCTCAGTCCTTCCTTTCTAATGGCTCACAGCATGAATTCTGCTCAGTGTGACCTGTGGAACATCATCTTAACTAGCTGTCAGCCCGTGGGCTGATATAGCTCCCTGACCTGGCTGTTGAGACAACTGGGCACGAATGCATGTGTAAGAGAAAGGGATGTGATGGCAGGGGAGCGGCTAAACTGCAGCAGCCCATATTTAGATCTGTTTAAGCTACTGTGTAATCAAATCCTAAAGGTGCTAAAAGCCCATGCAAAAAGAGTGGCAGAGCAGAAAGGAAGAAAGAAGCCTGGTCTGACTTCCTTGTGTGTGCTCCACAAACAGACCCGCAGGCAGCAGAGGGCACCCATGCCTCTGTCTGGCTACTTCTCTTCCTCACTGAGACTATGGAAATGTGATTTTTTAAATAGATATATTAAGATTTGTATTATATTTTATCTATAGGTAGATAAATTTATATCATGTGTGCATGCACCCATGCTGCTTTATTGTTCAGAGCCTAGGTTCTTAAGTGTTTTAGCTGGTCTAGTAACTCCTCAGCTCCTAAATAATTGCATGACTGTCCTGGCTTCAGCTGGGATAGAGTTAGTTTTCTTCTTGGTAGCCGGTATGGAGCTGTGTTTTGGCTTCAGGATGAGAACAATGTCGATGATACACTGATGTTTTGGCCCTTGCTAAGTAGTTGCTAAGTGGCGCTCACACTGGTCAAGGACTTCTCAGCTTCCCATGCTCTGTCAGGTGCACAAGAAGCTGGGAGGGGGCACAGGCAGGACAGCTGACCCAGACTGGCCAAGGGGCTATTCCATACCACATGACGTCATGCTCAGTATATGAGTGGGGGGAGTTGGCCAGGGGAACAAAGATCGCTGCTTGGGGCACGTGCTGGGCATCGGTTGGCGGGTGGTGAGCAATTGTACAGTGTATTGCTTGCTTTGTATTACTATTGTACTATTATTACTTGGTTTTATTATTATTGTTATTATTACTATTACTACTGTTCTCTTTTTATTTTACTTTAGTTATTAAACTGTTCTTATCTCAACCCACGAGTTTTCCCCTTTCACCCTTCCGATTCTCTCCCCCATCCCACTGGTGGGGGAGTGAGCGAGCGGCTGCATGGTGCTTAGTTGCCGGCTGGGGTTAAACCACGACAATGACTTCTGAAAATTTTCACTTAGAAGTCACGTGCACCGTGTTAGGCACGCTGCTTCCTCAGAAATGAAATTGAATTGTCTGGCATTCTTCCTCCGGCAAAACTAGGTGTTGATCAGAAAAGATTTGGTTCAGACTGGCAATGCTCCTGAAGGCACTGGTGGGTGTGTCATCATCCCACTGATTCTCCTCTAAGATAGCTGGAAAAGTACTGCTGTCCTCATTCACTTTGAGTAAGTGTGGTTACCTACCTAATATGGTAACTTAAAGAGTTATTATGCTCAATGCTACTGACTATTTATTCTGTGTCTGTTTTGACTAACATCCCAGTCACCCCAAACTTCAAAATGAATTTGTTTGGTTATGCAAAACAGGTGCCTGCCTTAATGAATGGTTTCATACTAAGAACTACTGGTTTAACTCCCTAAGATCACAGCCCTGATGTGGTGGTATGGTTTTTTCCCACTTCACTGTGTTTGTGATGCTAGATCTTGTCTCTCTAACTATTTTTTTTTTTCTCTCTGTTCTTCTGTTCTACTAGATGTTTTGGATCCAGACAGATTAATACAATGTCCATATAATAAACATCATCGAATAAGAGCCTGTCGATTTCCCTATCACCTTGTAAAGTGTAGGAAGGTAAGCGGGACTGCCAAACACGGCACTGAATGGGAATAATTCTGTGCATGTAAATATGACGCGCGTGTTCTCATTCTTGCTGCATGTGCTGGCTGTCTGGACTAAGTTCCTGACAAATAGCTTGTTTAGCCTTTATTTCAGATAACTTTATTTTTTGTTTAGTAATAGCTTCAAGCACACGTGAGTTCACGCAAGACCAGTGTGGCTCTGTTGAAAGGAGATAGAGATTCTTCATGGTTAGGTCAGGGAGGAAATTCTGGTCTCTTCCAGCCGCTTGCGTGGAGGTCAGATACATTTTTCCACTTTAAGTTGAAGAGGGAACTCGGTCCGAGTTGTGTGCACCCCTTCTGGCTAGTCAGAGTAGAAGTGCTGTGATGTTGCAATGCGTTCCTTAAGTGCTGGAAATGCAGCTGCATAGCAGGGGTGGTTTTGTTCATTTGTTTTGCTAATAACTATTTAATGTGCATCTGGCAGAAACTGCACATCCTGGGCTCAGCACATATGGGAGAGGGTTTTTTTCCCCATCTCCATCTTTTATGCAGAACTTGAATACAAATAATGTAATAGGAAGTATTCCTTCCTCTCTTCTCCTCTGTTGTCCTCATAGTTTGTTTTCTTTAAACCTCTCAAGTGCTAGCGTCTGACTGAGCTTTGGGTTTTTGCTGAGACCTTTTAAAACCCAGCTGTTCCTCTTTAAGTTTACCAATAAGTTTGCCAATATGTTTTTAAGATAGTGTAACAGTGCTGTGCCTTCCAGTTAAGATGCAGTTCTAGGGTGTGTGTCCTGGTATCAGTATGTAAAACAACTCATTTTGGTGCTAGAGCCTTAAAAAATACTAAGTAACTAGTGAAAGTGGTGGGCAGAGCTAAGTGGCAAGTACTTCCATCTTTCCAATGTTCAAGAGGGCTGGAATTTTCCTTGTTGACCCCCTGCAAATTTTGGCAAGAATCTGCATGTGGGCTAGGTGAACAATGTTGGCCAGTAAATATTTAACCATGTTGGTTTTGTCCTTGTGGTGCATAACTAATGACCAGACAGTTTTGGCAAGCCTACCTAGTTAGGAGGATGAGGCGAGACGGTGATCACCAATCAGACGCGGTTGGTGTCTGTAAGTAATTACCAGAAGAAGGGCTCGGGGATTATCATCTGATCCATCTGAAGATGCCACTCTGTAATTATTTGCAGTGGCAAGCGTCTGGGTGGAGACTGTCCCTCTTGCTTGGTAGTTTGTTGAATTTCCCTTGCATACCTTATGCATAAACCCCAATTAAATGCTTCCACCTCCCTCAGCTTCCCATTGCTTTGTGCAGAATGTAGTCCTGCCACATGAATGGGGACACCGCAAGCAGAGCAGGTTGAATCCTCTCAGCTTGAACTGCATTAGCATGGAGAAGCTGCTGCTCTGCAGCCAGAATAGCTTGCTCAAGCTAGTTGAAGCAAATAATGGACACATGAGGACACAGCAACCCTGGCTGTACAGACTGGGTAATGACAACTGCCTTGGGTGTGCCTGCAGCCGGTGCTGCAGTCACGTATCAGTGGTAGTGGAGGAGACGCTGCCTCAAGCGGCGTCTGTATGAGGCACATCTGCCTCAGGTGCAAGTCTGATCCCTGACCAGCAGAGCTGCACCAGCCAGGACCAGGCAGACACTGGGACAGTGGCAAAGGTGTGCTTTTCCCAATAAAGGCTGCATCATTTGCAGGGGGTGGACTAATTTACCCTAGTAAATTGGCAGCTGAGTGCTGCCAGTAGAACCTGGTCTGTGATAAAGTTTTACATGAATGGTAATCCTGTAGCACCAAAGTCTGCAGGTGGAATGCTACCAACTCCCTAGCTGTTTTGAAAGGTTTAAGTAATTTCTCTGCCTTTGTGCCTGCTTATTTAAAAAATATCTGAATGTTTTAGATTTGCCTAACATCTCTCCCCTGTTGTTTTTAAATTAGTTTTATCTGTGCTGTAAACCATGCAGCCATATTGCCAGTGTTGCAGCAAATTGTAGGGAGTTTAGCTGAGGGTGTGTTTCATTTCAGTCAGCTCCAGGGTGGCTCAGTTTCTCAGTGAATTGTGTTTTAAAGAGCAGTCATGTTAGTTTCCCCATGCATTTTTACTAAGTGTCTGAACAATATATCGCCACTCCTTGCTTAGCCTTTTTTTTTTTTTAAAGCAACATCACAAATATCCTTGTTGTTTTTTTCTCTGGATTAGCAAGAGATAAATGAACTTGAGGAGAGATATGGCACATGATGTTGGTTTTCCCTTGTCTAGAACTACCCTGAAGTTGCAAAGGAATTGGCCACGTGCCCCTTCAACGCTCGCCATCTAGTTCCTCAAGCTGACCTCAGCGATCACATAACAAAGTGCAATGACAAAGGGTTCATTGAGCAAGATATAGGTAAGAGAACCACCTGTGCTTCAAGATGTTTGTTCACCCTGGGGACTGAGGTCTCCTATTTGTAAGGATAGCTCACAGAATAACCAAAAAGTGGGAGTCAAAACTATTGTCTGTAGTTTCGTGTGACACAGCAGCTTTGGGGAAACTTGAGTGTTATTTCCTTTGATTTGTTGGATAGGTTCATGAGAGTATTGCAGATGCTTCTGGCAGGCCTTGCATGTATTTTGTTACCAGGCTTGTAGAATAAAAAGGTTATACCCTAGACTGTGCATGTTGAAGTACCTACAGCAGGAGCTGGGCTGCTTTAATGACCAGAAGGACAGGCACTTCTTTTTGTAGACCTGATCTCCCTTTGTTGAGCCTTGACCACTGATGCCATGTGAAAAGCTGATTTCTACCAAACGGGTGTCTAAGCTATGGAAACCCCTGGAGCTGTTCTCCTCCAGGCA
Organism: Platalea leucorodia; assembly: GCF_965183815.1. NCBI lineage: Eukaryota > Metazoa > Chordata > Aves > Pelecaniformes > Threskiornithidae > Platalea > Platalea leucorodia. The sequence continues at coordinate 1,808,503 of NC_138844.1, forward strand.
ACCTGAATAGTTCACTCCCACCAAGAGATGGGGCAGCTCCTCTTCCAGGCTGCTCTGCTGCTGCACTCGCTTCATCTGCTGTACAGTTAAGATTTCAGTCTCCTGCCCAGTGAGATAAGGTGGGAGGAGGGCTCTCCAAAACCACCAAAATATTTAGGAAAGCATCCTGTGCTATGCAGCGTCTTTTACATCCACTGCAGTGGCTCTTTAACTATTGCCACACTACAGAGCAGGTAGATACTTTTCTGTCTTCTGTAGAGGCTAGCAGTGATGCACTGAGGCTGGCAGTGATGCCTGCATTCATGTAAGCAGGTTTCCTCTTCACTCGAGCATTCTTGCTGCAAAGTTCCAGGGGGCAGAGTCTTTTCCTGTTCATTGAAAAAGACGAATTTGAAGTTGCTCGATTTCAGATCAGTACCTGGCTCCTGAGTGTACCTGACCCGTTTGCATTGTGCAGGGTTTCCTCTAAAGCCAAGAGATGTTTTGCAGCTTGATGCAAAGCACTTAATACGTCTGAACCAGGACTGACTGCTAGTCACTGAGTTTTCTCTCTTCCTGAAGTGAATCAGTCCTCTGGCTTCCAGAGAGAGCAGATGAATGCTGTGAGCACGTGGCAGGCACCTCCCTGTGACGAAGACTGGGAAACAGGTGAGGAACATCTCCATCTGCCTTCTCCCTGGTCCTGTCCTTCAACTCCACTTGGGACAGTGTGAGTCCAGAGATCCTGTTCACTTAGGTCTCACTTGTAGGACACCTTGCTTATGCTCATTCCTGAAAACATGCATCTCTCCACCCAGCAGGCTTTTCTTGGTATAGAGAACTATTCAACATGCCTGCCGTAATTGGCATGGAGATCTATTTCCAGGCATCTGCTCCTTCCCATCTAAGCTTTTGTTGTTTATGTGCAATGATGACAATGGAAACATGATAACTTTTGTGTTTGTCGGTTAAATGACAGTGAAGCAGACAGATTCATCATTAGATCAACTTTTACTCCCTCTTGAACACGTAGAAATATGAGAAGAGAGATTCCTGATCTGATGGTGGTTGCTGGAGTGTCTTAGTTCTGAGCTGCAACATCTCTTTCCTTTTGCAGAGTTGTTGGAGCAGTCAGATTCTCCTTTTGTTTGGGGCATGACCAATTCTGGCATGAACAGGTAGTGAATGCAAGCTTGATTCCTTACAACAGTGTCTGGTATAGAGGAATATTGCAGCCTGCTCCCAACCCAGCCTCGATGGCTGGACATGGGCTGACTTTGCTGCTGGGCGAACGCTGGGAGGAGGGATACTGATTCGCAGTGAACGTTCTTAGGGTGCTGGTTCAGTGTTACTTGCTTTCTTATATGGCTTTATGCTGACTTTGGAAATGTGGCCAGGTGCCTCCCTCTGGAGCATTTTCAAACAGTTACGGAGCTTCTGTTGAGCTAATGGTTAGCTAGCAGTCCCTTGCCACCTCCTGTCACTCAGACTTGGCAGATGTGCTGGCGTTAGGGCGCTATGTTAGCAGAAGTCCCCCCCTCTTGCCCTTTGCAAAGTGTAATCACAGTTTGGGTTTGGGGGAGTGAGGAGCTTAATGGCTGGAGCTGTCTTGACTGGTTTCATTGATCCAACAGTGGATCATGATTGCAGGCTTTATACAAGATGTGATGGCACCACCAAAGTTGCCAACGCCTGTTTTAAGGTTCGTCTAAGCCCATATGCAGCAACAGTCCTGCACCTGACAGCTCTGCAGTTCTGTGTGAGCTCCACCGTGATACAGCTCTCCTTCCATAGCGGGTGACAACAGTGCTATTTGTTTCACTTGTTACACTTTTTGGAAAACTTTCTAGTGTTTAGAGCATACATAGCTCTTCTGAGCACCACCACCTCCGAGTGGCAAGGTTCCATCCCCTTATGTCCCTGCTCTCCTCCATGCTATAGTAAAATGCATAAATTTGAGCAACTGCATTTGTCAGGAGAAGTAACTGAAGTCTTTCAGTTCCAGTACCACCTTTGAACAAAAGAATTGCTTGCCTTCAAGAGTACGTGCCCCGGAGTCCTTCCCATACGCTGTATCATGGAAAGGCTGTAAGTACTATGCATGTGGCTTTGGCACTGTGATTTCTGTAGATGGTGACAGCTGCTGAAATCTCTGGCTGCAGCAGTGCTTTATGGCCACTGCTGCATGGTTGGAAGCGGTAGTATGTAACACCTGCCTCCTCGAGAGCAGCTTCTGAGGGAATCTGATGCTTGGGTCATCCTCTGTGTGCTTTCTTTGAAGCCTCCTCTGTATTCTTTATTTCATATTCTTGACAGGCCCTTCATTACAGCGGTCCAATTTAAGCAGCCCCGCTCCCCAGCCACTTTGGCTGTGTCTCTCACAAGCCCATCCACGCTATCTACACTAACCCCTTTCATCCCCCACCCTCCCCTCCCCCCCGACTTAAACCAAATGATTTCCTTGCTTTGTGCAACTCTGCTCACTGTCGTATGCCGCAAAGTCAGAGCAGGGGTAAAGCTACGGCCACTTAAACCAGCCCTACTGGGGGAAAAAACTACACCTGGAGGTGGGAGGGAGGGAGCCTCCCTTGTTGAAGTGTCTGATGCTGAAATCACAAACCATTATTTGCCATTAGCAGCAAAGCAAAAGCTTAAAGGTGCTTTGAGGAATGACTGTCTTGTTTCCTACTTGGAGCAACTAAACCCGGTACCCTCGGGGCTTTGCAGGCATGGCTTCTGCACAAGCCAGTGACTGTGCAATTGCCATAGTGTCAGCCTGAATCTGCCAAACCAAATTAAAATACCACTTGTAGATAAGCTTTGTTGCCAAGGTGACAAGTGCTGCTTCAGCAAAGGCCACTCTCACCTGGGGGAGTGGAGGAAGTTCTTGTATTTTCCTCCATCTCATGCAAAAAATGTGTCTTACCCTTTTCAGAGCTGGGACTATTAGTGTCTCTTCCCCCTGGAAGTTTGTTCCCCCCAGCACTAAATGGCTCCCTTTCTAGGACCATAGAGCTCCTGCGGATGGGAGGTATTCTCTGGACCTGATGGCAGGACGCTGTAGACTTGGCTGTTGCTGCATGACATGTTTTTGCAACATTTGACTTTGTAAAACCGCCCTAGGTTGCCAAATCTTTTTCCCAAGCATTTGTTTCATAAGTTGCCCTGATCTTCATTTGGTGATCTTTGTTACTGTTCTTGAGTAAATGGACTAATAAATTTACACAGCACCAACTCGGAACCCTTCCCTCAGACAGCAGTGAGTAGTTAACAGGAAAAATGCAAGAATTAGCCAGTCTCTGTTAGTTCACTTGTCAAATGGCAGCACTGATGATCTGTGAAGCTGTTCTGTTTACTCCCGTGATTTGGAAACAGCAGGAAAACTCTTCTGAAGTGATGATGGGGTTTAGGGGGTGGAGAAGGGGGGGTAATTTTAAGTAGAGGAGGTGGGGTCTGATTAGGTTCCTAATCAGAGAAGTGATAGTGGGAAACAGAAGATCATGGGGGGTTGCACATACCACTAAAACCTTGTCCCTTAGCTTGATGCTTTAAAACAAGCGTGTGCATTTGCAAAAGAGGCCCCTTCAGAGTTGTGTACCTGCAAAAATGGCAGATTTGTGTGAATTCAGCCCTTGGTGTAGTCCCATTTCAGTGGAGGTCAGGAACCACACAATGGAGTAATTTCCAGGAATTTCTACCCTGCACCATAAACACGTGTCTTGCATCTGCAAAGCAGTACTATGTGTTCCTGTTCTCAGGATTATGTGGTGTCTGGTGTGATTTCTGTGGAACTTTTACTGGGCATTTGTGAGAACATTTGGTTGTTTGCTGGGGAGGTGCAGAAAACTTTCTCTGCAGTAAGCTGTGGTCACAACATCTGTAGGTAGTGAAGTCATATTTGAGGGCCTGTTACAGCCTGCAGAGCATAAAGTAAGTTCTGAGAGTTTCTCCAGCCTGTAAAGAGGCCAAGACTTCCTACTGCATAATGTTTAATTAAAATCATCTGGATCAGCCAAAAACCTAGAAGTATTTTTTCTGTGCATGCGCTTTTTGTTTTTTATCTTGTCAGCATCTGAGTTTGTCCATATCGGGTACGTAAAGTGGACAGTTGGTTTTAAACTACATTGTCATTTACAAACTTCTGTCTTCTTCCTAGAAAGCATCCTGATCACGCCTTCGCAGCTTCAAGCCTTAAGCCTGAGCTTTGTCACGGGGGTGCGTGGTGCTTCAAGTCATACAATAACGGGGAATCCTCCGTGAATTCCTCACAATATGCGTAATACCAAACAGGTGAAGTTTAAAGAGTACGCTTAAGTACTTGTCTAGTTTCCATTAGGATTTTGTAGTTTTCTAACACTTAAAACATATTTGAGAGCTCTAATATTACTCTTCTTTGTTGGTGGGGAGGGAGGAGGCAGCAATGGTTTAAATCACTAAAAATACGTTTGGGAGAGTAAATGTTTGGATCAAGCAGTGTATTTCTAAAAATGGATGCAAAGTACAAAATGGTATCTAAATATACAAACACAAAGAATTAAGAAACCAGATATGGTATCTGTCTAGAAAGAAATTAATGCCTTTCACATTTGGAAAAGAATGTTCCTCCAAATACTGTATTTTCACCACTTGTATTACTACCAGTATAAAATAATACCTGGTGACTAGAATGTGCAAGATTAGGATTATCTTAAAGTTCAGTTCTGTTAAGGTTCTTATTGGCAATTTAGAATAAAAAGGTTATGAATACTCTTGGACCCATTTTATATTTCTAAAAGATATCTGCAGTGATTAGTTATACCCTCATTCTGTTGAATAAGTAAATGCTCACACGGTAAGCCCCCCACTCAACCTTTGATATTTTTTTTTTTTTTTTTTTGGTCACTTTGAATGAAAGTGGTGACAAATGTCAGCTGTGTGATTGTTTCTGGTTTGACTGCAGCAGCTTATTTGCAGGATTTGTGGGCTAGAGCATTATAATTTTTCAGATAGATGCCGTAATTGGGCCCCATTACCCTAAGTTCATTTACCTGCCAGTTGGTAAAAGACTGGCAGTACTTAGTGCAGTAACTACCTGCTTTTTGATGGGTCTCTCTGCACTGCAGAGGAGGTGAGCTTTGAGTGCACCTACTCCCAGGAGGCACATTAGCCCCAGCTCTTTGCCAGGGTGGGTCCTGGGAAAGCACTGTTCTTCAATAGCCCTGCCTTCCTGGAAAGGACCAGATGGGCTTGGAAGGTCATGGTTGTGACTTCAAAACATCCCCTGGCCACAGTAATCGGGGGATAGGGACCACAAGAAGTGGGTTTGCCATGTAGGGTAGGCACAGCCAACACATGACAGCTCTGAGATCTGAAATCCCGTATCCTTCTGGGCAGCTTCCTCAAGCACGTCCTGCACATGCCACTGCCTGTGATGAGCGGGAAACCCATCATTTTACTGTTTCCTGCAGTGATTTGGGAATGCGAGATTAACAGGCTGTAAGGATATAAAACACAAAGATGACCCTCCTCCAGCGTTATGACTATTCAAAATCCCAGTATCGTCTGTCATTGGGCTGTTGGGATGAAGCTCCCTCTGATTTTTTTGTATTTACCACAAGACAAGGACTGCTTTAAGAAGTATGCCAAATGCCACCTACTCCAAGGTGGCAGAGCAAGGACTTTCACGTGACTACCACTGCAGTCACAGCCACATATCCCTGTGCTAAATCCTCAGTCTCTCTTATGATGGGCAGGCTCTGCAGTGCTGGAGCCTTCACCCCTATCCTTAGAGGCTGGATGTGTCCCTTGCCAGGAGAAGCTGGTGGGATGTTGGATGAAGGATGATGGGCTGATGGGGAAATATCGGCCCCTTTTGGCCTGCCAGGGAGGGTTTCTGAGCACACGCTTGGGTGACTCTCCCCCAGCCTGAGCTTCTTGGTAGCTCAATGGTGCCTGCGCTCACTCTGTGAGCACTCCTATGGGTGCAGCCTGCCTGCTGGGCCATTTCTGCCTAGCAATAGGCCTGGTCTGACTAGAAATGCCTATGGAAATTTGGGATAGAAATGGTTGTGTCTGCAGTTGTCACTGGTGACTCAGGAGGGAGGAGAGAAGGCAGCATTTACCTTTAAGCACAGATTCCTCTGTGTTGCAGAGCCTGGACACACTGGAGTTCCTTGTTGTTTCTCCTGGTGCTCGCAGCCCTGCGTGGTGTCTGATGGGTCTCCTGACCCCTGATTTGCACCCAGCCACAGAGGTGCAGCGGCTCTGCTCAGTGATGAGGTGCACCCATGCTGTTGGTGCAGCTCCTGGACCCACAGAGGTCTAGTGCTCTGCTTTGTCCCTGAGGCTTACTGTATGGTTCTGCACAGACTTTCTCCCGCTGTAGGGCTGAGCCTGTGCTGCAGGACACCCCCGTGCTGTTGCTGTTCCCCACTGGGGCTGGAGCACAGCAAGGAGCACAGGCCTACGTGGATTGGGGGCGAACCACATCGCTTCCCCTTCGTAGGCTCTGTGTTCCCCATGGACTGTGGCCTGGTCAGCGCAGCCAGCTCCCTGCAGTTCCCCCTGTGGGGACCCTTGCTTGCCGGATCTTTCCTGAGTCAGACCCTCTTCCACACCTTGGCGGTCTGGTCTGCGGTGCCCAGCTCCTCTCTGCTTGGCCACTGGCTGCAGCTGGAACAGGGACACCATGAGCAGGGCCCTCTGCCACTTCCCACACTGTCCCTGCTGTTCTCCTCTGCAGGATGCAGCACGTGCTTTCCCTCAGCAGAGCTGCAGTCCACTGGCCCAGGAAAGAAGTGTCCTTTCTCCAGCCTTCCCTCTCCTCCCGCCGGTTCCAGAGCACTGAGGAAGGGATAAGTCCCTTTCCTTCCCCACTCACATGGCCAGAGCCAGGCCTGTGCACAGATTTGTTTATTTTTCACTTCACTGTCTTGGGGGAAGAAGAGGGGTGCTCTGCCTTCAGCCAGACATCTTTTCAGGGTCAATCCCCTGGTCACAGCCAGTGGCACCACTTTCTCCTTCTGTTCCGCACCATTTTCTCCTTCTGTTCCCCTGAACCTTTGTTGTGATCTAGAGATGAACACAGGGTGCCTGTAATCCCACGGAGACGCACTTGTGGCTGCAGTGTGTCCATATGCATGGCTCACATTCAGTGGCATAGCCCTGGAGAACCACGCTCCCCTGCCTCGCGCTCCCCCAGCAGTTCAGACTGTGCTCTTTCCTCCTTTCCTCAGTGCTGTCTTCAGTTCATTGGGATTTGGGGTAGTTGTTGTGTTTGTTCCCAGCCAATATCCAGGAGACCGGCACTCTCTGGTGTCCCCCTATCAAAGGGGACAGGGATCCTTGGTACTGCAAATAAGCAGCTTTGAATCTGATCAGTTAAATCCTGCTTAGTCACTCGTGTAACCTAATCATCACACACAAATACAGGGTCCTGAGCTATATTGGCTCCTGCCCGGTGCAAAAGGGAAGAGGGAAAGGGAATAAGGAAGACTTTCCATCATGAGGGTGTTTGCAAGCAAACATAAAGTGCTAGAGGTGGGAGAGAGAGAGAGAAGGGAACACATCCACATGGCAGGGCAAGGAAACACCAGCTACAAAAATGCCCCTTCATGCTTGTCCTGGAAGGTGAACGAGCTCCTGGTAGTGTTTTGCCTTTGGAGTTCAGTGTCCAGCTCCTTTGTGCTGTGGTCAGGAAGGCTGGAGGAGAAGAGCTGGGGGGTGGTGGGGACCAGGCTGTCCAGGGACTTTTCCCAGGGACTACGGCCTTGCTGCTTCGCAGCAGCAGTTCAGCCTGGCTTACGCTGATCAGTTGCATGCGATGTTTCCTGTAACTCCCCGGGGAACCACCTCCTGCTTCTAAGAGTCAGGTTCCAGCGGGCGAGAGCGCCTGGGGTAACTGAAGGCAGCACAAAGTCGCCTTTTTCTGGCAGATCAGGTTCTGGTGGCAGATCTCAATTTTATAACCAAACCACATTTAAGAAGTCATTTCCCCTTTCCTGGCTTTTAGTCCAGGTTATAACTCATAAAAACAAAAGCATGGTTTCAGCTCGGAGATCGTTTACGAGTGCTTGCTCAGCGATAGGCTGAAAATCAAAGCAATGGCTGTGTGGGCTGCCCACACGGCTGCAGAGCTGAGCATATTTCTCTCTAACCATTAGCCAAACCGTGCAGACAAGATGTCTCCTTACGCAGGTCTGATGTGCACATTCCGGAGCAGGTAGATTGAAACAGCCCATTTGCCTCCTATCCCGTGTCCGGGAAGGACCTTCCTACACAAAGCTCCCAGCCCTGCCGATGTCTGGGTGCCCTGTGGCAGCTGTTCGTCGTCCCTGGAGCGCGCAGGTCAGCGTGGGAAGGACCGTGGCTGTCACGTCCCATCCTTGCGCTGTGATGTCCCTGTCCTGGGAATGCTGTCGTGAGCCGCTGGGATCGCAGGCAGCACCTGCTCCGTGCTCCCAGCTAGCCCCTGCCACTTGGGCTCCAGAGGTGGACAGGCTCTTGCACACTCATCCCAGAGCCCTGCCACCAAACCAGGCGGGAATCCAGGGGCTGCAGGCCAAGTCCCTCCGGCCGCTGGCCAGCCTGGCCATGCCCTCCTCCCTGCCCATGCCCGCCTCCCTGCCCATGAGGAGGGGCTGCACCAAGCCAGGGTCTGAGTTACTCTGGAGGTACCGCGATGGCCAAGGGCAGCAGCACTCCTTTGCTATGTCCGCCACAACCGATGTCTCCGACAATATACCTGCCCTATATTTTGTGAGTCTGGTATCATCTGAAGCCCAGCCAGGTTGTCATTTCTACTGCCCATTTCCAGAACATTGCTATCGCTTACTGTTCTCTGGTACCCAGTCACTGTTTTACCCCCCCGCATTGCTCTTAGCTTTTCACTTTCTAAATCCAGGTGCAAAGATAGATACCCAAGCATGGTAGAACAAGAGCCAAATGATTGCCTGGGGAGGAGGAGGGCCGCTTGCTGCCAAGAATCCACCTGGGACTGGAGCAGCTCCTGCTTGCTGGGTGCTGGGAGAGCTGGAGTTGGGCTGAGGGAGGGGCAGGGGGTGCACAGGCCTTGGGCAAGACAAAACAGAGTGAGGCAGGAGCACCCTCTGCAGAACAACTACCGAAATCGTTATATTGAGACAGCGTTATTGTGAAACAATGATACCATCACCTTGGGGTTGTCTTACAGCGCACAAAGAGAAATTTTTCTTCTACAGTTGAGGCGTTCAATATCGTTACTATAGTCACGGGTTGTGTTACCATTGTTTTTGTTTTACACTAAAGGAGGTGTTGATTTTTTAATATCAGTTGTAATCATGCATTATAGGGTTAACATTTGGAAACAGTATACATAATACAGGCATACATATTAAGCTTTGGTAGACAAGTACAAACATCCTCTAGTACTTATCTCTACTGTCTTCCTTCCAACGTAATTCTCTCCCACCCAGCCATGAGGTCTTATTATCTCCCCTTCCAATCTGTACAGACGTTAGAACCACAGAATCATCAAGGTTGGAAAAGACCCTTAAGGTCATCGAGTCCAACCGTTAACCCAGCACTGCCAAGTCCATCTATACTATGTCTTCGAGCACCACATCTATCCGTCCTTTAAATACCTCCAGGGATGGAGACTCAACCACTGCCCTGGGCAGCCTGTTCCAATGCTTGACCACCCTCTTGGTGAAGAACTTTTTCCTAACATCCAACCTAAACCTGCCCTGGCGCAGCTTGAGGCCATTTCCTCTCGTTCTGTCACTTGTTACCTGGGAGAAGAGACCGAGCCCCACCTCGCTACAACCTCCTTTCAGGCAGTTGTAGAGAGCAATAAGTCCTCCCCTCAGCCTCCTCTTCTCCAGACTAAACAGCCCCAGCTCCCTCAGCCACTCCTCATCAGCCTTGTGCTCCAGACCCTTCACCAACTTTGTTGCCCTCCTCTGGCCACGCTCCAGCCCCTCCATGTCCTTCTTGTAGTGAGGGGCCCAACACTGACCCCAGCACTCGAGGTGCGGCCTCACCAGTGCCAAGTACAGGGGCACTATCACCTCCCTGATTAGCCACATTTCAGTCTGCTTTTAACTGCTAAAATACTGACTGCACTCAGCCTCTCTGTTTCAAGATGTTTACCTCTCCGTTTTGTACCCTCCTAGATCTCTTCTACACATGCAATCACACCTTACAGCACACAGCTGATCAACAATCCTATTTCTAGGCTTGAGCTGCTGCTTATCATATTGAAGTCCTTCAGGGGACCACCCAAGAAGATAAACCGTGAGGACCTGTCTCAGCAGACTGCCAAAGGCTGATCTCATCTCTGTATCTAGTTGATACCTACATCACTGGATGAATTTTTAACTTTTTGCATTCTTTGCTGGATATTTTCTCATTTAATAACTGTTTTGTAGCTGTGGGGAATGTCAGTTACAACAAAACATAATTGTAGGAGAAAGATCTCACCCCTTGATCGCACATTTTAAATCCACAATCTATCAGCAAACAAACAGCCACGTTTTGCCCTCTGAGTTCTTCCTTTGCTGTCCTTGACGAGACCCCCGAAGGAAGGTTGAGCAGGACACCAGGGCTCCAGCCCCCACCTCCTGCATCGGTAGCAGGCCGCGGGCAGGAGAGAGGAAGGTCTGGCCCCTCTCCAGCGCCAAAGGGAGCGGGCAGCGCTCGCTGAGGTCCTGGATGGCTTCCCCACAGCACAGCTCCCACCTGCCCCCAGCTCCCCTCCACCCCAGGTGCCCCCGCACTCCTGACCCACCACCCAGCCAGCAGAGACCACCACCACCATTTCCACCACCCTTCTGAGCCACCACCACCTCCAGGGCCATACAAGCGTGCCGTGCCAGCACCAGCCTCACCAGGGAGAGCCGTCGCTGGGAGCGCCTGGTCTGGAGCCAGCGCGTGCTGTCCCAACCCACAGTGCAGCTGCAAGGTGTAGACTGGGCCACCCCACAGCCCCCCTGCGACCCTCTCCCTTCTCCTCTGCAAAACCCTCTCTCCATCCATTCTCAGCGAACTGGGGAGAAAATCCACCCCACCTCTCCCATCTCTTTTCTCCTCAGTGCACCCTTTCTCCCGCCATATGCAGGACATTCCTGGTTTCTGCCTCCCGGGGTGTTTCCATCTGGCTCTGCGCTCCCTCCCTTCACAGAAGCCCGGCGAGCCAGTCCCCTCCCTTCTGGCACTGCTTCCCCCTCAGCTGGGGCATCTGCCGCCATGCACCCTCCTGCGCGGGCAAAGGGTGGGGAGGCTGCGGGAGGAAAGACTGTCACCCGGATACCTCCTGTAGTGCCACCCAGGTGCCTCCTGTAGTGTCATAGAATCATAGAATTGTTAAGGTTGGAAAAGACCCTTAAGATCATCAAGTCCAAGCGTTAACCCAGCACTGCCAAGTCCATCACTACACCATGTCCTCGAGCACCACATCTATCCGTTCTTTAAATACCTCCAGGGATGGGGACTCAACCCCTGCCCTGGGCAGCCTGGGCCAGGGCCTGACAGCCCTTTCGGTGAAGAAATTTTTCCTAACATCCAACCTAAACCTGCCCTGGCGCAGCTTGAGGCCGTTCCCTCTCGTCCCATCGCTTGTTCCTGGGGAGCAGAGACCGACCCCCCCGGCTCCAGCCTCCTTTCAGGCCGTTGCAGAGAGCGATGAGGGCTCCCCTCAGCCTCCTCTTCTCCAGGCTGAGCCCCCCCAGCTCCCCCAGCCGCTCCTCCCCAGCCTTGTGCTCCAGCCCCTGCCCCAGCCTCGCTGCCCTGCTCTGGCCACGCTCCAGCCCCTCCATGGCCGCCTTGGGGTGCGGGGCCCAGCGCTGAGCACAGCATTCGAGGGGCGGCCTCACCAGTGCCCAGCGCAGGGGCACCATCACCTCCCTGGTCCTGCTGGCCACGCTATTCCTGGTACAACCCAGAATGCTGTTGGCCTTCTTGGCCACCTGAGCACACTGCTGGCTCATGTTCAGGCAGCTGTCGACCAACACCCCTAGGTCCTTTTCCGTCAGACAAATACCTCCTGTAGTGTCCCCTTCCCTTTGGCTGGTGGCTCTGGTTCTTTTTGCTACCAATGCACTTACAGGAGCCCTTCTTATCCCTCACTTGTTGCAGTGCCAGCTGAGCTTTGGCTTTGACCCTTCAGTATCATCTTTCCATTCCAGATCGATTCCCTGTCCTCCGGGGTAGCTGAGCCCCGATTCCACCATCTGTGAACCTCCTTTGCACAGCTGAGCTCAGGCAGGGGGGGCCGCCCATGTGGGCAAGCCGGCCTTCTGCCTCACCTGCCTCAATATTTAGAATATTGGAATTTGTCCAGCTTGTTTAAGTCTTTGGGCACCTTACATGTTAAGTCGAGGTAAAAAACTTCATTTTGGTTGAAAAATCTTTATTCACATAACACATCACATGAATCACATCATGTCCCAGCCCTGCCCCTTATGTATAAAATACTGGTAAAAAGTTTTTTTCCAGGGGCAAGTTAATTTCCACAGTGTCCTCACATGAGAAAGCAGTTCATCCAACAGCTGGGCCGCTTGCTGTGCCACAGAAAACAGCTCTGTTGAAGGAAACGTAGTCTTTAGTAAGAAAGGAAACTTTTCAGAGAGCTGTAGCAGCCACATGTGTAAAGCCACCAGGGTTTCAGCTCTGTCTCTTCACATTAGCAGGGATCTTGCTCCCACCTGTGCTCCCACTGTGACACGGTAACAGAGGCTTTGCAGGTTTTACACTAACCGTTGGAGATAGCACAGATGCTCTTGTGAACCGTTTTGGACTTAACATGTAGTACAACTTTGTTTGAAGTTGCACATCATCAAATCCAGTTACCTACGTGGTTCCTTCAAGCCCCTCATCTCACCTTTCGACACGGTGAACAGCAAGGACACTGCTTACAAAAGGGAAATCAGCCTACATAAGGAGACTCTAAAAGGGCAAAATAAATGAACAGAGAAACACGTATTAAAATGCCAAGCTAGTCTCAAAAACAGAACAAAAAATCCAGTTCCAATTATTTTATGGCTCCTACCACAAGCCAAAAAAGGAAACAAATTGGCTAGAGTCCCACCCTGGTGTAAGGCAAATCCTGCGACACTGGGCGACAACTATATAAACTTTAAACACCGTCAAATGATATCCTTCAAACACTAAATTGTAACGTTGTAAAATCAAGGTGGAATCGGACCAGTTTACTGGAACAGAAAAAGATCTGCCAGGGATCCCTCGCAAGGCACTCAACTGAGTTCACAGAAGATGATCTCGCCAGTGCGTAGTACACTAAATCTATCAAATTTCATATTTAAAATAAATTTAAGGTAAATTTCAATTTAAGACTTAGGTTAAAGATACAGTAAGACAGATGATCTATCACTGCAGAGTTCCCCTTTGAATTCCCTAGTCCCGTAGGCTCAAATGAAAACCAATTCCGTACTTCGTCTGCTGAGGTGTTTCCTTGGGAAAGCCTAGCCGACTGAGGAACACGAAGACCACAAAACACTTGAGAAGCATCAAACACACTGAGAAGCACAAAACGGAGAGCCAGAAGGCGCGCAGCACGCAGGATATTCAACAAGCGTTGAGGCTTTCCTGCTTTCTTCTGCTGAACCATCCGACGGGATCACCTAGGCCCTGAGGGCACCCGGGCTTCCACGCGTCTCCGCGGTGCGGCCAGCTGGCGCTCGACTGCTGACTTGTCCCTTGCCCTGGGTGCTCTCACCTGGGCCGCCAAGCTACGCCACGGCGCACGGGGCGGTCAATACTTCAGTTATGCAGCTGTAACCAAGCACAGCTAAAGCCTGTTTCACTTGCCCGTATTCACTGAAATTCACCACTTCTCCAAGTTTGCAACAGGCGACATAAAAGCAAAGCTTAGTGCTGCAAAGATAGGATGCAGAGCTTGTAATCTGTTACTAATTAAAAGACCCACAACCATTCCAGACAGAAAAAAATGAAGGCATTTCCAGCATTATGCCACATCATCGGAATACGACACTTCTGTGCCACCGTCAGACATGTGGAAGTGCTGCAGACTTGTACACAAACCGGGATGGAATGTATCTGAAGGCTGACTGAAATGGAGGATGCCCAAAAGTTCAGTATGGTGACTCGAACAGAGCCCCCACGGTCTGTAGGGAAAGGATTACCGTATTTAAACAATGAGGCATTTCATAACCGTGAATGTTTAAATGTGGATAGATATCTACAACCAAGGAGACAGGTCTAAGCTGGCTGTCATCTTGGGGAGATGATTGGTATGAGAATGTCTTTCACAGTAATTTTGTGGGTAGAAAGGATAACGCAAAGAACACCCTTCCCAAGGATGAGGGATGTTTACCATCCCAAGGCACGTAACTTCAGGAAACTCTTCTGACAACTGATTTTAAGCGAGAGGTCTGTTGCCCTGATCCCCCCTGTTACTCTGAATGTAAAGCACAGCAGAGCGTGCTCATTCCAGTTCTACGAACGTAATCACAAATCTGAATTTGAGCACGGTGAGGACGTACTGGCTTCATTGATTCAAAAAATACCAGCTACAGAGCACAAAACCCCAACCAGCCACCTCAGAAAATGAATAGAACTCACCCAAATGTGATGTGCACTAGCATGAAAAATGTCAGTCTCAAGAGTTTTCGGAGGCTGGATTTGGTACGAGGCACAGTGAGATGACACAGGCCTGATGCGCACCTGACCGAAAGCAGGCAGCACTACAGCGTTCAGCTTCCACTGGGAAGCAGCGGGGCATAAAAAGGTACCAGAACATACCTCGGATGAGAAGCATTTCAGCCTCAAACAGGAAGATTTGTGCTGGTTAATACTGTATGCGTAAACAAAAAAGTTTGCTGAGGTTATAACCGTGCTTTAAGACCCTTCCTCACAAATCCTTCTCCCTCCAAGCAAAATGGTGAGTTTGCAGAGGCACTTCCCACCTCTTTTTGCACATTTACTCCGCAGGAGTGTGCCCGCAATGTGAATTCTCCTCAGTGGCATTCTTTCATTGCAAAATACAGTGATCAGGGTCACTTCTAGCTCACTGCATCTTATGCTCTGCCTTTGCATCCTCTTATCCCTATCTACCCAAAAGGACGCTCCTACCTTGTAATACAGCCGGGCAAAATTTTCACTTCTGTTTCCTATTTAACCAGATTCTTAAACTTGCAGACAAGAAGGTGAGAACAGTAAAGGCTAGGGAGATTTTTATAGGGCCATTCTTAACTACAGCGTCCCCACAGAAATTCGTTTCCCTATGTGCTTTCCACACGACGTGTCTGAGCGTGATTTGTAAACTCTGAATTTCACAGGAGGGGCTCATCCAAAGCGGCACTCAGAGGAAAGTACAGTTTGGAGAACAGTCCGTCTTGCTCCAGAAGACAATCTCCTCTGGCTATAGTTCCGTAGCTCATGTCAGATACTGCACGACGAGGAACATAATTACACAAGTCAAAATCATTCCCCCAATCATGAAGTATTTATCTTGAAAAGCTCGCTTCTCAATCAGCCGCATTACTGTATTGGATAAACCCAACATGTTGGCAACATCCAGGATCTTCTTGTGAGTACCCTAAGAATAAAAAGACAGCAAAGAAACAATTAACCTCATGGTCCAACACCTCTTATTCCAGAGTCTGAGAATTTCATCATGGGTGGCAAATGCTGAATTCTCATCGATGGAACTTGCCATCGGCCAACAGTTCCTACAGTTTAAGAAGAAATGGCCACAGGACCCTGGAAATATGATGAAAAAAAAAATTGCCTTTCTTGCAGAACTTCCCTCCTGCTGAAGTACAGCTCATACCAAGAGATTGAAAAGGAGTCCAGAAACTTGTAAGGCTAATGGTTGAGTGCAATGAAAAGGGTAATTAATGCAATTTCAAGAAATCCTTCTGGAGAAAAGCACTGAATCATAGAATAGGTTGGGTTGGAAGGGACCTTTAAAGGTCATCCAGTTCAACCCCCCTGCCATGGGCAGGGACATCTTCAACCAGATCAGGTTGCTCAGAGCCCCATCCAACCTGGCCTTGACTGTTTCCAGGGATGGGGCATCTACCACCTCTCTGGGCAACGTGGGCCAGTGCTTCACCACCTTCATCGTAAAAAATTTCTTCCTTATAGCTCGTCTGAATCTCCCCTCTTTTAGTTTAAAACCATCACCCCTTCTCCTATCCCTACAGGCCCTGCTAAAAAGTCTGTCCCCCACTGAACAAAGACTGCTAGCAGGTGCACTGCAGGCAGGCCCACGCCTCAGTTTTGTTCCACTGCTGAAGCAGTTGGTGTTATTAAGAATGTGGATCCCACCAGCTACCACATCAGCAGGAAGCACATAACAGATAAACACAGCGAGCCGCACAACTGGAGGTACCAGGAGACGAGCCGGGGGCCACTGCTGCAGTGCAGCAGGAATACGCCTGCTTTATCTCAGGGCAACGGTCAAAGGAGACTGTAAGAAACCCAGGCACGTAGATGTACTCTGGGCACAGTTCAGGGCAGGATGTCATCCCCTCTGGGAAGAAGCAAGAGAACTCATGGCTGCAGTGTCACGATGGTACACATAGGCGAGAAGCCCCTTTTTAGATAAGCTAGACAAGCGGGCAGCATAGCGATGGGCAGGCAGGGATGCTGCACCGAGCCCCGCAGCTCAGCTCACAGTGCGCAGTCAGACCCTGGCCAGGAGCAACCTCCACCACACCTACGTGTGCACAAAGGGGGGTGCTGCTAGAGGGTAGCCTTGTCACATCGTGGTGATGATAACGGACCTCATCTCTCAGACCGACTTCTGGGTCCAGGTCCTTAACAGAACACCCTGCTTCAGAAAGCTGTTCAGACTTAAGTCACTTCTTCTCTGAGCAAGGTCAATAGCACAGATTCCCATCACAACGCTCCACTACCACACTTTAAAATAAAAACTCTAGTTTCTGTTCTCAACAGTCCACTGTATCTTTGGTCTCAAAAGAATAAAAAGGTGAAATTTGGGAACTGTTTTGAATATAACCTGATTAAAGATCAGAAAAGCTCTCTCAGGACAGAATTTATATCAACTATATTAGACATACATGCACAGTTTCTCAACCCGTAAAATATACAGATTTGCAACACCAAATTAGGTAATCAGTTTCTTCTGTAGAAGGCTGTGTAGGCATTCAGGCCCTTTGCTGAAATCGGGTCATCTCTCTGCTCGTAAAACATAATCACATTTTTCACCTTCATTTCATACACCTCACATTAAACCCCTGCATACTACGCTTTCAAGTTCTGTCTCTGGAGCAATCTTTTCACACTACTTTGGAACAAAAGAAAACCTTGCTTGGAGAAGAGAAATAAAAAATGAAGCTTTCAAATGAAAGCAAACAATAGCAAGTGAAGACACTTTGATTCTTGTGGTCCATGGAACAGTGGAATAGAATGACTGTAACAGTTAAAGCCTTGCAGCAATTTGGGAACACTGGGAACACCTGCCTACTTATATCCAATACCCCAGAAGCTACATAGATTAACATGCTTCCAAATTAACCCATTTATCGCGATAAGCTGTCTCTATGCTAGCTGGTTCTGCCAGATTTGTAAACGTGCAACGTCTTTGATAGTGTCAGAAAAGCTAAGCTAAGGGGGAAAGGAATATGAACAGATGCTTCCTCATCTGTGAGTGAGAAGAAATACTCCCTGAAAACATCATATGAACATGACAGTCCCGAAATTACAGACTATCAGTAGCAGTGGGCACATGAACAACTTCACTATTGCAGTCCTGACCTGAAGTATCCTGGACTTGCCTCAAGTTGGCAGCTGAGGCAAGGCACGCTTACATTTGCAGAAGGGCCATCATGACCTAATAGGAATCCAGGCACATCACTGCGACTAACTAGCAAAAGAAACAAGACAGGACTATTGACTACAACTAGAAATAGTATTTCCTCTCAATCTTTTTGAGGCAGCAGGTCCTGCAATTGTTCCTTTATCGTATTTGCCAACCATGGTTAAGTTCTCCTGACTTGTGATGTATGCAGTAATCTTCCAGAAACCAAGTGCTTCAGTCACTCATCAGAGATTACCTCGAATCAGTGACTCACCTTCTTGTAGAATCACCAACTCGACTCCCTGTGTGAAGCACAGCTACACTCATGCACTTTAATGACTGGATGCCCCAACCAAAGCTATCCAGTGCTAAACGCAGGAGACAAATGTCCTCCGCTGTTACATCCCGCGGCCCTGTCCAGCGCTTTGGGAATACCAGCTAGCCTGGACCTCTGTGATCAGGATAGGAAGTACCTGGCTTGTGAACTGCAACAGACATTAGGATTCAAACAAGCACCTAGCAACTCTGCCCTGCAAAGACACCCAGCTCCGGTAACTCCTCGGAAATGGGTACCACAGGTACTAGAAGCTGCTCCAGCAGAATGCCTATGCACTCCAAGGGTGAGCGCCATAGGTGCGTACGTTCAGGTATGCGTAAGCTGGCGAGACTGCCTGTACAGCCAGCGAAACCCCAGCCTATACAGCGAGTGGAGCCTGAGGTGCGATTCGTCTGACCCGATGTAGGGATTTATGTTAGCGATTAAAAATACCTAAATCCTCTGGCAGATACATCCCAAAACAAAGCAATATCACAAAACAGACAACAATAGTTATCCTCACCAGATGAATACAACAGAGAGATGAATTGCCCCACATTTTTCAGAAATCCAGCTTTCCCCCAACACAGGCTTCTTATTAAAAAGCTTTTTGTATCTTTGAGGTATTTGCTCAAAATTTAACACCACTTTGAATGGTCTTTAAAATAAAAGACAAATATTTGTTCTTAAGAGACATGAAGAAATACAGCTGTCATTAACAGTATTCAGGCAAAGATAATATTGTTGAGGTGATTAGACCTGGGAGAGTATTATCTTTATTACTAATCTTAAACACAAGTACTTTATGCCAGCTTTGTGGTTGCTCTGAGTGATGTTCATCTGAATCAACGTCTATCTGCGAGCTAGCCATTACTTCCCATTCTTCACCTGAACAAAAAAAAAACCCAAACAAACAAACAAAAAAAAGGTAACGGAACAAAACATAACATTCAGCACTCCAGATGCTAACTACTGTGCAGGTGAAGACTGCTAGGCCATCCAGCCACAAAAAGAGCTTAAAGGTCTTCCTAATAAGATGATAAAACGTAAAGATTTCAGGTTCAGTTAAAATGGAATTTGGGCCTTTCCCAGCATTCTCAGCTTGAAGCAGTGCACTGAAACAAACTCATGTATTTATTTTACTTAGCCTGGTCATCACAAACGCAGAAAAACGTGGGGTCTTTTTGGGAAAAAATGGTGCCCCCACCTTTAATGTCACTCTCTGGTCCCTCAGCCCCTGAAGGATGTTGGTCCCACTGCCAATAAGATCATCCATGCCACGATGGGCATTCTGGAGGGATTCATTAAACTGTAATGTTTCGTCGATCGGTATGGTGGTGTCAGAGTCCTGTAGGGGAAATGCAGGGTCTTGGTTACCTTGCCTGCTCACTCACACTGCCCACACATAGTTAGATCCAGAAAAAGAACATGCAGAAACAACGTGGCAAAAACTTGACAGGACTTCAAGGATTAAGTTTTCAACATTTTTTTCATAGGGATATTAAATATTTAATATTTGAGTGAAAAAAGTAATTTAGAGAAGGCTACAGGACACAAGCCGAAAAGCAGAGCTGATCAGCTATTCAACTGCAATTAGATCTCAAAGGATAAAAAGTCAGATTGAAAGTGGAGAGGTTTTTATAATCTCAGTTTATGGTATAGGTAGGAAAGGGTATTACAAGAGAGAACATCAAAACTAACAGAAGGTGGTTAACAGGGATTCATTTGATCATTGCAAGACTTTTGAAAGATTTAATATCACATTTCTAAGCGACAAAAGGCCTGCAAAACACAGTGTCTGGGAGATGACATTCTATCAATTCCTATTTACAACATGGTGCAAATTTCTGATGGTGAGGGCAGACGGACATGAACCTGGCTCACTGAAGGTCTGACTCGCTCAACACCAAAGGCCTTATCTAAAAAAAAAAAAAACCAAACCACATTTTTCCAGAAAAGATGCATTAGCTCCCCTAGAAACTATGAATCTTGAAATGGAAATAACTGGATAAAATTCTGTAACCTGGGTTGCACAAGACGTCAGAGGATGCGATCGCTTTTGTCTTTCAAAGGCTTCCAGTTTAATCTTCTCTGGACACCATTCCACCAAGAGAGCCAAGAAAGTAGCTCATCACTCTCACATTGTTTTACAAACAGGAATCGTGATACTGGTAGGAGGTAAGTGTGGAAACACTGGCTTACCTGCTTCCATGTACTCGGAATGGCAAGAACTACTAAAATGCAGAGTTCATATTTAGGGCAGAAGATGGTTAATACCCTACGTTTGACTCAGCTGCAGGTTACACGTATGTAACAATACTAAACTTGCTCTGAGTAGACTCTGGTGATTATTGTAAAAAAAAAAAGTTAATATGGGAATGACATTTACAGACCAGTGCTAGGTGTTGTACTGCCTAGCTGCGCGTTCTGCTTAGTGTAAAAGAATGAAGAATAAAGGACAGAGCTGTTAGCAGTTGCAGGATCAAAGTTACTGGATGAAGAAGCCGCGACAGCACGCGCACACATCTCTCTGATCAAATGTTAATAAAGCACTAAGGTTGAAACACGCGTCTTGTCTTACGTGAGTCTGCAGAGCAGAAGCATGTGGATTTGCATCTGAATGGCTATTATTTCAGATATTTATTAAAACTTCAAATCAGCAGGGATTCCATTTCCTATATGAGAAGCTTGCAGGGTTTGTTTTTTGGTTGGTTTTTTTTTTTTTTTTTTTTACACACCACAAGGCAGCAAGAAAAATATCGAAGTAGATTTTTGACCCTTCTCATAAGAAGACTAGATAGCATCATATTTTTCATTTGCTGTTAGTGGTTTTCTCCAGAATGGTACAAGGGAAGGCTTTAAAGACAAAGACCACATTTATCTTTGAATTAAGCAAAATGTTCAGAACTGCTACAGCTTTCAAAAGCTGTTAGGTGATATAACTGATTTATTCAGGATGCTCACATGCTCAGCTGACATTTCTATTTAATAGAATAGGGTAGTATATAAATAGAAACTGTGTAAACAGATCTGCCAATAACTGACAAATAAATCATCATTTTCCTATTAAAGGAATATTGTACTTTAAAAGGCACATTTTTGTAATGAGTTAAAAGAAATACAAAATAATCATGCTTTTTTTTTTCTCATCTTGAGACACCTTTCAGCATCTAAAGGAGGAAAAAAAAACCTCGCCATTTATTTTGTATTTGCAAGCCTGCTACTGCTCTTCAAAACTGTTCCACTTACACGTGTTTTATTTCTGCACAACAAGTTTTCCTACAGGAAAATTTCTCCACATTTGCAGAGGAACACCACAGTGTTTTGAAAACAAATCAGGTTTCAAATGTCAGTGTTCCTTTCGAGTCTCGTTTAGAATTTTGAAATAACCAACAAAATGCTAGATGACATCTTTATGTCAGGCTTTGAGAAGTGCATCGAACTTCCCAAATCTCAAGAAAACAGGACTGCTCACATTCATTCTTCCTTGCCCTAACAGTAAATGACAACACAAAAAATGAATGGTAGGTTATATGCCTTTAACAAAAAAAAAAACAAAAACAAACAAACAAAAAAAAAACACCAAACACCCCCCCGCCAAATAAAAAACCACACACAAAAAAAAAATAGACTACCTTTTCAGTTACAGAAAAGTGAGATCTGAAAGCAAACCTACGCTATTCAGAGCAAAATTCCTCTAGGAATTTGCACTGGGGGGACTTCCCAGTGCAGGAACTAAAAATTAACAAGAACAGGTGGAAACACATTCTTGTCATTAAAAACTTTTGAATCATTTACAGGTAAAAAGCAAGGGGTTTTTTCCCCAGCTCTGTGATTTATATTTGGACAAATTAAAGCTTGCTGACATCTACTGACAGCAGGGGGTATAAAAGCCAGACATTTTACAAGTCTCAGGATTTGACAAAGACAGACTCATGCCTACATCTTGCCTGAAACTTCTCTGAAAGACTATGGCTTCTAGAACACCGAGATCTAAAATAAAGAATATTTACATTCGTAGTGAATGTACGTGCAAGCAACTCTTCTCGCTGTCGCTCCTGCTGCTCCCGGATGTAACGGCGATGTTGGAAGTTCCTCAGAGCTGTCTGCAGATGCTGAACATCATACTTCAGCTGGTCAACTCGGCTAGGAAGAATCAACAACAGGAAGACATTCCCAGGGATAAAAATACCATTCTTTTCTGGTGTTTTATAATGAACAATAGAGTGTTAATATAAATTAACAGTGACAAATAATAAAGAATGATGGGTTCCACTTATCTAGAAGATAAAGGATGTTCAGCGTTAGGCTTCTATTCCAGACTTAGGTCTTCTGTGCCTCATTTTTCTACTAAACAGGTGATTATTTAACTGGAGGCAAACAACAGAATGTGAAGCAGAATTCTTGAGCTCTCTCGGACATCCTCGCCCATGACTAGTCTCTTCAGGAGTTATATATATATTCCTTATTTAACACAGATTTGGAAAGATGGTAGGATTTGAACAGTTTCTATTTTATGACCCTTATGCACATAAAAGATTAAGCTTTCAAGTTTCATTAATTAGCGCCATGTTCTTAAGTTTGAGTTTTTATTAAAAGCGAGTTTGGAAGTCAGTGAGCAAAACAGGAAACATCTCCATTGGGCTAAAACAAATAATGTCCAGAACTCCATTGGCTATGATTAAATGTTTGATGACTATGAAGAAAGCCTAGATGACTATTTCAGACACTGAACTCTATAATAGAGGTGCCATGAAATCCACCCTAGTATCTACAAAGGCATTTTGGGACTAAACATTAGTAGTAGAGTCACAGAATAAATTAGAACAGAAAGTCTTGAGGTCTCTGGTCCAACCTCCTGCTCAAACCAGCTCTATCTTTAGAAACCTCCTTATTTCAGTCACCAACAGCTACGAAAATGGTCCAGAGAAAATGACACCAACTGAAGTAAGTTTACTCCTTACCTCCACAAATGCCGTTAAAAGCAAATGCCATATAGAGTAGAAATATTTTTAAGCACCGCAGTGCCATGTTCTGCTCATCTCAGAACAGAGCCATGAATCCAGTTCCATCACCAGTCTGTGGTTAAATGCAGGAAAGTGATTTCGCCTCTGTGCCTCAATTTTGCTACTGTAGAGCACAGACATAAGTTATGCAAACTGTAAAGGTTTCACTCAACTCAAAAGGCAAAGGGCTTCAATCAATTTAATGAAAATAATTACAAAGACTACACTACACTATCACAGCAAAGAAGGTGAACTTACAGTTTAGCGTTCTGTCGCTTATTGGGAGGTTCTTTGCTGGACAGGATTTCCAGACGCTCCAAGTTGCTGAATATATTGTCTATTCTTGCCTGAATCTCATTTTCTACTACTGCAAGGAAATAAAAATGTGATTTGATTTGAAGAACTGCAATCTGAGTGAAGGTAAAAGCTCAAAAGCATTAAAACCAGCCAAGATGATTCTCACAAGAATGGCAATTGAAACCTCCGAAAACTGTTACCACAGAGTTAATGTACATCATCCATACCTATAACAGGGGAGACTGACAAGAGCATGGGAAGGATTCAGAGTTGACAGGAATTAGCAAACTGGACAAACAGCTCAGAAAGACACGGCCAAAACAGGGCTGAAGCCCTTGCAAGTGGGAAAACAAGGCCACAAAATAATTGCCTCTGTAATCATCTATATTGCAATTGCTTCTGATAATCTGGGCAGAAGTAGCAGAGGGGCAATAGTGCACAATGCACACTCATGTGCTTTAATGAGGTGGGAAACTGATACAGCTGGGGAAAAAGCCACATGCTTTCAGTTCCTGCAGTCATCGCACAGAAAACTCCGTACAAGCCACAACCCCCTTCCTCATTTGACAACCGCGTTTTCTAACCATGTCACAACCCAGCATTTCACAACTTAAAGAACTGCAGAGAAGGGTGAAAGGCAGGAGCACTATTAATCATTCTTGTGTTTAAAGAAGGTGAGCTGTAAGGCTGAAAGTACGCACCCTCCAGAGCACGTCCACAGACGGATTATTAGAGGACAGCAGCACCGTCGTGGCTGTGCAGCCACGAGGACAGTCCTGAACTCTCAGACTGCCATGGTCAGACCTGATATAAACAATCACCAAATCCTACAGACACCATTTGTTCTTATTTTGCATTTAGACTAAAGAGGCATACAGAAAAGCGTTATGAACCAACTGCTAACTACTCCACAGTATCTCGGGACTTCCCAGAAAACTGCATTCAGCAGAACCTGGAAAAGCAAACAGCACGTACAACCCCTTTTCTTTGCCCTTTGATCTCACACAATCAAAGAGTAACTAACTCACACACATAGACACAAATCAATCCAATTGTCCTAATTCATCTCTCCATCATTTAGCCCAGCTAAACTTAACAAAAAAGCAACCAGGAGAGCAGACAGACAATTACATCAGCTTTTGCTAGTCCAAACAATAGTCATACTTTCTTGGTCATTTTATGCTTTTCTGAGCAAGAAGGGATTATTTGCCCAAAGTTGGAAAAGGAAAGCTGCAACAGAAAGTTCGATTTCCTGGCTCTTATTCCCACTCTTCAGCCAAAAGATAATGCTTTTTCCCATAAATTCTGAAATATGCACTAATATCTAGAGCAGATATCTGTATCTTTTTATACGTATATAAAAAACCCAGTATGTTCATTTATTGACCATGTAAGATGGTGCATAATCCTGTCTCTTGAAATGGTCTCAGGTAGCAGAGGCAAGATGGCAACTTAGGCTAATTTTTAAGGGCCTCCAAAATCACATCCAGTGAACAGCGGTCCAGGAAGCCTGGCATTGTACTAGGAGTAGTATAACCACCACAAAACCCAAAACCAGTAGACAAGTCATTATTTTTTGATATAAAACGTTATCACAGCCCTTTCTACAGCAAAGTCATGCTTCACAAGTATATTTAGGGCAAGAGAAGTCAGTCAACATGTGCATAAATGTATCCCGTCAATGCAGTGTGCTTTCACTTCAGAAGTTTCTGATGAGGCCCATTAGCAATTACTTGTACAGAAATTAAAGGCTTCAAACACAGGTCCAAAATACATTTGCCAACTCTGCACTGGGGTAAAAAGTCCTGCCACAACACGTCATATTATTTTATTACAGTCATTTCATTAGCACAGGGCTATAGTCCAAATTTACTGAAGCAGTTTCAGACCAGGCTGTTCTACATAGTTCTCATAAGCAGATGGAATTACAGGTTCTGACTCTGATGCAACAGGAACGATCACAATCATCCTGCTTAAATTCCTGCACACCAAATCATGGCATTTTCCCTAGAAACTGGACTAAGTATCTTTTGGAGAATACTGCCAGTTAGTGGATGCCTAAAGAACAGCAAGATAACAGGACAGGTATACAGTGACATTTCTCAGCCTTTGAGCTTTTAACAAATGAGCCCAGTGATGCCCTGAATTTGCAGTTCTGTCCACCTCAATGTGTTCGTTACACCTCCACGAATGCATCAGTGTGGGCTTTTTTAACCTGTTTATGTTGAAGGCCTCTACAGCATACCCTGACAATGAGCTCCAAAATCTAACAGCACCAAAAAATATCTGGCATTCCCCTATCAAGACATTGTAGAAGCATCCACAGTAAGCACTATTTGTCAATTAAAGAATTACAATAGGAAGATGATTTGAAGTAAATTCTTGTGGCTTTTCTGCTCTGTCCTTCATACAAAACATTCACCTTACTGAAGTCAAATAGTCAAACTAATTTTAATGCGTTCCAAATTGGTGATGTGCCTCACCAGTTGATCACAATGACCGAAGAGACAAATTTGTTCCAATGAAGATTGTAAATACAGCAATAAAGCATACAAGGTTAAAGATGTGAGCTAAATCAAATCAGTACTGCAGTGGGACTTTTCTCACTAATTAATTACTTACAGTGTACTGACTCTTTGTCTGAAGTCTCCAGGCGCCCCATGTAAGACTGGACCTCATGGACTTGCCTATTGAAAGACAAAGAGTAAATTAACAGAAGTGAGTTAAGAGGTATAAAATCAAATCATTTTTCAATACCTCAATTTGCAGCTTCTTTTACTTAAAAGTACTTTTTAGAACAGAATAGGCATCAGCTACATGGTATTCAGTGCAGAAAGGCCACCACTGAACACAAATAACCAACCCAGTTCTTCAGCATGAAGAAAGCTGTGCTTTCACTTAATATACATCTACAAAATAACTTTCAGTTTAAAAACAAAAGTCAAGGTGAAAGGGCTTTTTTTTCTGCAGAGATTTCCAATCCAGTTCTAGCTCCCTTTTCATATTTATAACCTGAACTGGGGCTCTCCCCTGTGCCACACACCCACCATGCTGAAAGCCGTTAAGATCCACCTTCTCCTAGACAACCACGGAGACAAGGTTTCAGGCTCACACTAGGAACTCACAAGCGGTGAGCACAGCAGAGGGAAGATCTGACTGGGAGGAGAGTCGGTACAAGAGAGACCTTAATAATAGATCTGCAGTGAAATACTACCTACGTACGCCACTAAAGTGGCACTGATGAGACCCCATACATCTATGTCACTGCATAAATGGGTAGTATACATCTTCAACATTCAACACAGGTTTTGTGCCTCCCCTCTCAAAAGGAAAACAGAAGCACTGGCAAAGGTTCAGAGGAGGACAAGGAAGGTTATGAAAAGCACAGAACAGCTTTTATACAGGAAAAAGTTGTTCTATCTGGACTGGAGATGGTAACAGGGAGATGTCCTAGAGCATAGATGGCACAGAAGGTGAATAAGGAATGACTTTCACTGTCTCTTACAACATATGAATTACAGAGGCATCAAATGAAATTAAAAGATAGCTTAAAACTGAAGAGAAGGAACTCCTGACGCTGGACAGGCACTGCCAAACAAAAAAAACCCAAACAAACACTGATGGGGTTGTTAAGTTTCTCTGTTTCAAGAAGCCCCCAAGCCTCAAATTTCTGGGCGGCTGGGACAATATTCAACAAAAGTATCACATACGTTTGCCCACTTCTTACTGTCTGTCCTAGAGATCTGCAGGTAGACAATGCTGAACATACACTGGGACAGATGGACCTTTGGCCATACTGGGTGTGAACAATCTCACAGCAGCTGGGATTCAGACTTTAAGAAATGCACTTAAAAAGTTACAAAAATATCATGACCTTTTTCAAAAAATATTTAAGAGATCGTAATTTTGGTCACATTAGTGATTCTTTTTCTGGTACATGTACCATTTGATAACTACAGCACAAATGTTTATGAAGCCAGACCTCTGAAACCAACTAACCTTACAGAGCAATAAAATATTTACTCTTCAGTTGTTATATGAGATCTTTAAGTAACTATCAGGGCTACCTTCCAAACCATGACACTGCACTGCTAAAGAGATAACAGAGTACATCGTAAGTACTGTATTACTTGGAATTAACTAGAGAACCAACTCAATATCCAGTATCTTGCAGCCCACACTTGTTCTACCGTTTTGTTTTCAATCAGTTTCTCTAGGATGCCCCAGACAGCTCGAGAATCACATTGCTCTTAAAATGCCTGTTTAGAAACCCAGGTGTAGGAGCCAAATCAGATCATGTGCAACTGGATCAGACAAACTACTTTACGCTCACCAGGACGCTTCCCATGACAGGAAATACAGTCAGTCTGGGGAAAAGCTGGAAAGAGAGTTTAAAGATTCAGAGTATCTCCAGACTGACAACAACCTACAACAAAAACACAGCTCAGTGACTACGATGCCCAGAGAAGCTGTGGCTGCCCCGTCCCTGGAAGCGTCCAAGGCCAGGTTGGACGGGGCTTTGAGCAACCTGATCCAGTGAGAGATGTCCCTACCCCTGGCAGGGGTTGGACTGGGTGATCTGTCAAGGTCCCTTCCGACCCAAACCATCCTGCGACCACAGAATGAGGCAATATGGAAATGGGCACAAGACAAGGCTATTCCCCTTATCGATAAGTTACTGTTATGGGTATGCATTTCTAGATCAACAGCAGGATTTCCTGCTCTTCCCTGCAGGGTCACTCTGTATCGTTATTTAATGAAACTCTCTTTCTTACCACACTATCTCCTTCAACAGAGCTCAACACAGAAACCCATTACCACTAAAAGCTGAACTATTTGGATTAACTGTCTCCTTTGGCTCTTTCCCACATCACACAGAGCTGCAAGATTTTTCCCCTTATTTTGCAATTTTCATACCACTTCTATCTCACCAGACTGGCATTATCTGTGAAACAGTGCTTTATATCATCATGGAGTCACACGTTTCCCGAGGCAGTTTAAATGCTGCCTGCTAGCAATTGCGATCTCCCGCTGCCATATAAATCCTACTAAATTAGTATGCCTTAAATGTATGAACATCTGGTAACGCAGAATCCCTTGTTATCAGTGAATACTTGCAATCCTGCGCTTTAAAATCTCGCGGCGAGCAGGGTTTGCCTGCTTTCGACCTGACGTGGCTAAGAGCAGGCTGGGACTCCGGACAGACACACGGCCAGCCGGGAGGAACAGGCTTTTGCTTCCTTCCGCGGCTGAAACACAGCCCTCACGGCAAGGCTCCGGGGCGGAAGATGAGGATTTGCGTGACAGAAAAGCTTTTAAAGGGCGCTGGGCCGCAGGCAGGGGGTCCGCCCTCAAACTCTTCCCCCGCGCCCCCTCAGGCAGACCGCTGCGGCTGCGGCCGCGCCCGACCCCGGGCTTCCCTCGAGGGTTAGGCCAGTTACAGCCCCTCGCCCCGCGTGGCCTCACGCACTTGTTGGTCTGGTGGTAGAGCCCCTCCATAGCGACGGCCCGGCCCGCTCGCCTCCACGTCGCCGCCGTCCGCTTCCGGTCCCGCCAACTTCCGCTTCCGCCGGCCGCGGACAACGCCCACCGGCCTCCAGGCGCCTGCGCGGCTCGCGGCGCCAGGCGCGGCCGCCAGGGGACGCTGCGGGATCGCCCTCCCGCCGCGCGCCAGCGGCGCCCCCCGCCCCGCGCGCCGTGTGCCTCCGCATCCCCCGCATCCCCGCCCGCACCTGGCCCGGCCCCGGGCCGCCCGCGCGGGGGCGTCCTCCGAGGGCCGCGTCTGAGGCGCCCAGGCCGCGCTGTGCCCCTGTCAGAGGGGCTGTGCCCGTCCCGTCCTCAGAAGCGAGGCTGGACGGGGCTTTGAGCGACCTGATCCAGAGACAGACGGCCCTGTCCAGGGCACGGGGCTTGGCCGAGGTGATCTCAACCTGTTGGTTGGTTAACAGTTGGACCTGGTGCTCTTAAGGGTCTTTTGCAACCTTAACGATTCTGATTCTATGATCTTTCAAGGTCCCTTCCAACGCAAACCAATCCATGAGTCCGTCAGGTATGCACGCTGTGAAGTAGTTATTTTACATTCCCATGATGGTCAGGGAAGGTGTTGTCAGCTAAGACAGCTGCCTTTGGTCATATGAACTGCATCCACTCATAGAGTTGTTTAGGTTGCAAAAGACCTTTAAGATCATCAAGTCCAACCGTTAACCCAGCACTGCCAAGGCCACCACTAAACCATGTCCCTCAGCACCGCATCTCCCCGGCTTTTAAACACCTCCAGGGATGGGGACTCAGCCCCTGCCCTGGGCAGCCTGGGCCAGGGCCTGACAGCCCTTTCAGTGAAGTTTTTCCTAACATCCAGCCTAAACCTGCCCTGGTGCAACTTGAGGCCATTTCCTCTCGTCCTATCGCTTGTTACTTGGGAGAAGAGACCAACCCCTCTCATTCTTCATAGAATGAGAGAATGGTTTGAGTTGGAAGGGACCTTAAAGATCATCTGGTTCCAACCCTGGTGCCATGGGCAGGGACACCTTCCACTAGACCAGGTTGCTCAAAGCCCCGTCCAACCTGACCTTGAACACTTCCAATGAAATGGAACGAAATGCAATGAATGGGACAGCCACAGCTTCTCTGGGCAACTTGTTCCAGTGCCTCACCACCCTCACAATAAAGAATTTCTTCCTAATATCTAATCTAAACCCACCCTCTTTCAGTTTAAAACTGTTACCCCTCATCCTGTCGCTACACTCCCTGATAAAGAGTCCCTCCCCATCTTTCCTGTAGGCCCCCTTTAAGTACTGGAAGGCCGCTATAAGGTCTCCCCGGAGCCTTCTCTTCTCCAGGCTGAACAATCCTGACCCTCTTACAACCTGTCCTTGTAGGGGAGGTGCTCCAGCCTCCTGGTCATCTTCATGGTCCTCCTCTGGACCCGCTTGAGCAGGTCCATGTCTGTCTTATGTTGGGGGCCCTAAGCAGAACACAGTACTCCAGGTGGGGTCTCTAGAAGTCAGGTCATCTCTAGAAGTCTAGGTGACTAGTGCACATGGAGATGCAGATACCGAGCAGGAAGTAGGATGAATCCTGCAGCTAGCCATCCCTTCTACAACAGCTGTTCCAGCTCTTTGAGCATCATTACCGTCTTCTTTGAACCTTGCCTAGCTGTCCCATTCAGTCTTTCATTTTCATAAAACTACTTACTCTGATGCCAAAGGTTTGTTCACGAGTGGTCATGGTCAGCTCCGGGCATCCGTTGTGCACGTAGGTTTGTTTTCTTAATAATCTTGTTTTTTCCTCTCACATTCAGATACACTAAATTCCCTGCACCAGGTTGTCACCCATTCGTCGTGTAACAGCAGGTTCCTCTGTCATTTTTCACAGGGCTGGAAGTTTAGGCCTTGCGCTGGGGTTGTATGAAAGGCTCCTTTCAGTTAGCTCATCTGCACATAGTTTCTTAATTGTTTTGACCAGATAAGCAACTGCAGTTGAAGCCACAACCCTTTCTTGTATGTGCTGGACTACAAAATCTGACATGCTTTAGGGTCGTAGTCTGCTGAGCCATCTGAACTCCTGCAACCTTTTAACTTTATGGGAGAATCAGGGAGAAGGTGGCTTATCAAAAAAAGGGTAGATATAGGCCAGTTAGTCAGGGCACCAGGCCATTAGAAATACCGATACAAAACCTGATTGATTAAAAATCTAAAATTAGGACTATAACTCATTCTGCTCAGTGTACTTTAATGGCAAATAGTTCTTGTCAAGAAACATGACTTCATGCTAGCAAGACAATGAGCTTGATTGGGAAAAATTGGGAAAGACATGTATTCTGTAAAGCATTCAACTTAATACCACAAGATCAGTCATTTAAAAATTAGTAGGACCAAGCAAGCAGGGTATGCACCTCTTTCCTTCTCCACTATTTCTTCCCTCTCTTAAATGTTGTCTTTTTACACTTGTTCCTCAGGCTTTGAATTCTCCCTGATGTTGGGCTGTTACTGCCCTTTTCTGGGTTCATGCTACCTGTCCCACTTGTGGTATGGAGAGAAACCTGCTGTATCACAAAGAATAATGTACTAAACTGGGTCCATCCAAATAAAATGCTCCAATACATTTAAATATAATGTTTTAAACCATAAGTAGTCTTCAGCAACCTCAGCCCTATTCTGCACTTTTCTTCACTTAGGCAAAGCCTAAATAACTTTACAGGAAAAATTCAAGGTACTGAAGGATGACAAACATTGGAGGAAAGACCAGAAATTATTTGAAGAGGTGAGGAAGCTTAAGGCGCACAGCTTCTTACGTGACACTGGGCAAAACATGAAACCTTGAGACTGGAACAGTCTCCAAAGTGTTGGGTTTTTCTGCTGTTACTCATTTACAGTTGAGGGTGTGCACCTGAAGAATACAGTCTATTCACATGAGAACAAGTCACTGAGCATCATGAAGATATAAATGAGTGAAATAACTGCACATCTTTAATTAATAAGAGATTCTTGGTCTTGTGGATCCATCCCTTGCATTTCAGTTGATGCGTGAAACTTCCTTTGTCTGCCCTGCCCTGCTAGGCAGCGAGCCAGGTCTGTGACAAAACGTTATCGTCTGGATGTCTAATAGTAACTCCAGCCACAGAACTCACATCAGTCTAAGAATAAACAGCGTATCAATAAAAAACATTAACTGCAGCAGTAACAAATACATTCAGTCCTTGTTCTTTGCTCTCCCTTATCTGAGTTATTATACCCTGTTTTCAAACACTTTCTGGAAATAGAGAGGTTCAATGAAAACAGATGCTGGGATTTCCCTCCTGGCCAGGGCTTTAAGAAGTATCACAAGAGTTTTGATGAAGTGGCAAGCACTGAAATACAGGAACGAATTTCTCTTCTTTTGTGAAGAAATTGATTTTTGCCAGAAACAACATGCTGCAACTAAACGTCTGTTCTTGTTAGGCTTCAAGTCCTTCCAGGAGGAGTCCTTCAGCAAATTGGCTCATTTAGACACAACAGCCAGGAGCACGGAGAGTAAAAAAAGAGTTTTGTTCAAGGAAAGCCTCTGTATTGTAAACAGGATAAAAGGGGATGGAGAGAGTCACTTATCACTGTCTAATGTGTCCCCAGGTCATTCCTGTGTAGCACCTACTGGAGAAAAAGGATTTCATATTCACTGCTCTCTTAGAAACCCCAAGCCAACTGTGGGGATTTTCTCTATCAGACAATCTACAGACATCATGTGCATTCAACAGCAGCGTTCAAACCCCCATCAGTGCATTCCCCATTACTCTCCTCTGGCTTCTAGTTTAAAGCCTTGCAGCACCAAAGGGAAAGCTGGATCCTTGTAGGGTCTCCTTTGTTCTGCCTGCACCAGCCCGTTTTCCCCTCACAGCTCCAGGACTTCGTTCTCTCTCTGAAAAAGATGACCTTGATTCTTTATTTAAAACCAGACCCTAATAATGTGTCCCTCCCTGTTTCTCTAGGCATGATCCCAACAAGGCATAGAAACTCTCTTTCCCCCTCCTCTCTCCCTCCCTCCCTCCCTCTCTTTTTTAGGCACACAAAGATTCCCCAGCTCTTTGCATGCTTTCTCGATACTAATAACTGTGGCTTTAAAAACAAAGGAGTGCTGAACCTGAGGGCATGCCGCAGAGGCAAGACATTTAGATGAATGCTTGATGGAGACTCCTCACTTAGTCCAGCTGCAGGCCATGGGACTGCATGTCCCAGCTCTGTCAGACTCCCTTACAGAAGCCAGACCTCACAGCACGCCTCTCAGCATTTCGAGGCTGTGGAAGCAGTGAAAAAGAGAAGGGGAGACACGACAAGAATGTCGGAGACTCATCTATCAAATTACTTGAACTGTTGGGTGATGTGCTGGACCCAGGTCTTCCTGGGCAGTAAGCTTTTTAAAGACACATCGCACCTTCCTTCTCATCTTCCCAAATTGAGAATGGTTCTGCACTACTATCGTGGTCTGTTTTGAGACTGATCTGTGGCCAGAAGAGTCACAAATCCTTGGGCCATCGTTCCCTTCTTCATAAATATAATACCAGGTAAAGGGAGACGGCAAGGGTGGGGAAGGTGAGGCCAATGGAAAAAGAAGTCATGCAACATCTCTACCATTTGACTGATTCCCTCCCTTCTGCAATGACACCAGGGAAATATGACAGAAATAGAAGAAAAAAAAAAATCACCCAAGGGTGAGAAACACTGCAGCATCCCCCAGCTTTAGGGATCTTTGAGACACTGGCTGGAGGTTTGGAGAATATCCTCAGGAGGTATATTTGCCTCATGCTTTTATTTTTCCCTGGGTGACAGCCACAGATCACTGCTGGAGATGAAATATTGACCTCGATGGATTTTTGGTGCATGAACTACATGGAGTGTGTTTGGTACCTCCATGGTACCTCCATTGCAGTATAATGTGTCATATTATAATAATGATTAAACATGGCCCAGTTATCCATGCAGGACTGAGATCCTTCTGCCTTTCCCCTGTTGATCACATCTCAGTTTGACCTTATCAATGAAATTCAGAAAACAGAAACAGAAAAGCCTCCTCCAACAAAGCCAAGGAGGCAGAAAGGGCAAGAAATTACATTGCCTTCCCCAGTCAATGAACAGATGAAATTATGATAATCCTGCCAATAAATGTAGCACCTCGCATCCATTTGCCCAGCATCAGGAACTTGTTAGGAGCCTCAGTTGCCTTCTGTTGAGATGGCATTACCCCCTATATCCCAAATCCTATAGCAATCTCTGGGTCCAGGCCTTGAAAGCACTGGCTTTGAAAATCTGAATTTATTTACTGGGCAGCCCTGTTTGATACATCAATGTATTAGGACAGATGCTGTTTTGGCACTAATGTAGCCCTGAACTGTATACATAATTTAACACTTACATAGGAAAATCTTAAAATATGTGAGCAAAACCATGTGCTATTATCCTGATTTTTTCCAGGGGTCAGTTCCCTGACAGTCAGTCTCTCTGAAATGTGTCAAGTTAAGAATTCCATCAGCATTAGACAAAATCATCAGCTGCTTTGGGAAATTTTAGGCACAGATCTTTCATGTGCTACACTTTTCCACTGAATAAACACCCATTTGCTAGGTCTAATTTTGGCAAACCACTCCAGATAACTGCGCTGCTTTGTTCATTTGTTTAATAGGTTTATTCTGAACTGCTTTCCAAGTCAAATCTGAATGTCAATCTGCCTCATGCTCACATTTTGTCAATACGGGGGATCTCAAAATTTAAAAAAAATGTAAAAATTGTTTTCATCCCCGTTTCATCAACTGGGTAATCCAGGCATAAATGGATGGACGTGCGGGGTTGCCTCTCCCTGCTTCTCACACGCTGGACTGGATGCTCCAGGGGCTGTGATATGTTTGTTGTTAAAACAGCCTGACACAAAGCGGCCCCGGGAGCTGCATGCATCCACAGGATAGATGTCTTCTTCTGTCAATCCAGCTGGAGTCCCCCAAGAGGGAAAACTGGCTTGTCTGTATGGGTAAGGGGAGGGTGGGGAGAGTCCTCTTAAGAATGCCATAGAGGAATTTTCCTAAAACCTTCTCCAGTAATCTGAACAAAACCTTAGCAAGTCTTTTGCCATTAACAAAGGCCAGGAGGAATTGTGAGGACTGAATGCAGACATAAAAGATGCAATTTGCCATTCGGTCCAGCTCCCATGCCAAAGAGTCCATAGTAGTCAGCTTGACTGGGTGTTTATCAGAGTGTAATTACAACAGTGTGGTGCTTTTCAGGCCTTTTTCCAATGCCCCAGTAAGACTGATGCTCTACTCAGAGGGGTCCCAGGAGTTTCTTATAGTCCAGTAAATATGGACTTATAGTGGCATTCAGGAATGTATAGCATAGGCTCCAGACAGGGATCTCTTTGGGTGGGGGTTCTTTTTACCAAGTCCGCACTCATCATCCAACACACACTGCTATATAGAAAATTGGGCCTTAATGCTGACTTTTCTGGTGCTTTTGCAAACTTTCTCCTTGGGAATTTAATTTTGCTATCTTCTCACAGGATGGTTTTGGTACCTGTAAGTAACATAAATCATATCTCTTTGGGGCTGGAAAATACCTGAAAAAGGATGGAGAAGCAGATTTTGTAGCTTCTTTATAAAAGCTTCATTAGCTTTTATATTCTTTAAGAGTGAGGCCCACATCGCAGGCTGAGAAGCATTGTTTGCATCGGTTTGGTTCAGCTTCCTCGCCAGCAGGAGTGGACCAGGCACTGGTGCAGGCAGCTGGAGCTGCAGATGTCCCCTTGGAACTGAGGTCACTCCACTGGTGCGGTGGCATTTACCTGCTTGCCAGGATGTCTGCAGGGAGAGGGAAGGTGCCACAGCAGGAGATGTTAGACTGCCTGTCTCATCGCTGTGTTGGAGATCTTATCTCCGGTGATTAGCCTGGCCCTGCTGTACTGCTCTGTTCACTATCGGGAGCTATCTGTCAATTTGCTACCTCTATTTCAAATTCAAAGAAGGGCTTGTTTTTCCTAAAGCTTATCTGCTTTTTCTGACCAGACTAGATGGTCTAATTGCAAAAAAATCTACCTCCAGCAGCCAGCCTTGCACCTCTTATGTTACAATTCAATCTTCCAGGTTCAGTTGCATTTGCCCACTCCAGTCATTAATTGCACTGGCAGCAGGGTTTTATTTGCCCCAGTACAAGGCAGGTTTATTTAACAACAAATGAGATCTGCAAAATTACATCTACCAGTCTTCCCTGTTTTAATGAAATGGATTTACTTTATTGCTCCTTTGAGTTTTCCAATGCTGTTCCAGTGACCATGGTGCAATTAGTTGCAGCACAACGCAGCAACTGGGGCTATGATGGGTGGCACAAGAGCTCCAGGTTTCACTGCGCTCCTCAAGCGGTTTTGGACTGCCCATGTTGGGAGGAATCCATAATCACTTTAGTCCCTGGTAAACCAATGTCTGGTGAGACTAGCCAGGGGTGCTCACCTCCCTGGTCATGCTGCCCACGGCTGCTCTGTTGACAGAGAGCAATATGCCCAGCAAGCTAAACTGAGCACAAAGTGCCAGTGAAAGGTCTGGGAGTCTATGCAAGAAGTGGGAGGGCTGAATATGAAAGGTGAGCAGAGCGAAAGGTGACGAACACATCATGAAGAGATTAGGTTTTTTAACATGGTTTTTATTGTGTTTTCATCCTGTTTTTGGAAAAGTGCCTGAAATTCAAGATCATTTTCTGTTGGCCATATCCATCACTGAATTGGTGGTAGCTTACTATCCTTGTGGATCTGAATTTCCCAAGATATAGTTTTAGCTCCTGCTGGATAATTTGATGAATTATAAAATTATAAAAATTATATAACATTATAAAAATATATATGCTATAATTATATAATTATAGAATATTACAAAACTCTGTTGGTAACAGGCATTCAGAGCTTATCTCTACCTGTCCGGTCACAGATCTTTCTGCATCACTTCCCTGCAGCCTCCAAACCAGATAAGTTCTTTGTTCACAGCAAGTGATGCAGAACCAGCCTGTCTCCACTGATGGCAAAAGACTTTTGGTGCATTTCCACCAGCCAAGACTCTTCTCCCCACTGTCCATACCACAGGCTGGCTGGGAGAACCACTCTTGCTTCCCCAAGCCCACTTCACTTTCCTGCTACAGCTGTCATAAAACACCTGCTTTTCGAGCATTTCAGATGCCACAAGCTTCACTTCCATGATTATGAGTTAAAACTAGAAATATGATGTGTATTTTTAGGGAACCCTTATACCATAAAGACAAATATCTTATCGTTTTTATTGCATATGCTGAGGTTAATTCCTCTGGCCTGTGTCAGGCAATGTGATCTCTCAAACCTGCATGTTAAAATAACATTATTTCAGTTGTAAGGCTGAACACAAGGATGCTCGCAAAGCCTCCACTTTTTCCCTGAATCACTAACCATCTGTCTGAAATGAGACCGAGGAAAAGAAGAGAGAAAAGTGGCATCATTATGTAATTACCAGCCACATCACTCTCAGCAAGGGGAGCTGCATTTGCCAAGACCACATTAATGACTGTGTGCTGGCCCTGAGTGCTTGACGCTCAACCTTGTACAGATTTGCAATGTAAATCTCTTTCCCTCCTCCTAACCAGGATTTATTTCTTTATTTCTGTCTACAGCAACATCAGGTCCATTCCTGCATTCTGGCAGCTGCAATGTGAGAGCCCTGCCTTTCATGTGCTTGAGCCGACACTGCTCTTGCCCACACTGCAGGGCTAAACATAAGGACTGGAGTATTTGTCAGGCAGGTGCAAGCTCTTTCTGGCTGTACTCGGCCATGAGCAGAAAGGACATGGCTGTGGGTGGTTCAGCGTGGGGTCCAATGCTGCCCATTGATGAGGCTCACTGAGGCTCAGCAGGAGACCACCGTGGCAATACAGCTGACCTGGCTTCAGGAGGTCACATTTGCCTGCAGAACCACTAGCTATTTCTTCCCTCAAAATGGTCATGAAGGTAGCGAGCAACAGCATGCCTTCCCCTCTCCATCACCCTCTTGGGAAGGGAGGATGCTCTTTTCCACACACTGCCCCAGAGTGCGAGGTTGCTTGCTGGAGTTGAGGGCTGGAGCTAGAATCTGGTCAGCAGCATCCTTACCTGGGTGACACAGACACCATCTCCTGCCACCCAGCAAGGTTTCAGCCCTGTGGGTGCTACTGCATATAAGATCTGGAGGGAGAAAGAGAGCAAGCACAAGGGCGAGAGAAATCCTTTGAGAGGGGAAGCCGGGACCATTAGCTCTGTGAGCAACTGGAGACCAGTGATGGACTTGGAGACTGAGGGGTTCAGCACAGGTCTCCAGCCCTGCTTCAGCTTCTGATAGCTCCTGGATCTTCCCAGTGAAAGACAGGATGGGATCAGTTTTGGAGCGCTGGTTAAGGCCTGTCTGTACTGGGTGGGAAGAACTCAGCGAAAGGAGGGAGATGGTGACTGCACAAGTTGACCAGAGCACAGGAACACATTTCTGCAGTGTGGGAGCCTGTTCCTGGCTGTGGTCTTGCTGCCAGTGTCCATGTATGGTCCTGCACAGCAACAGTTCACCTTCTTTCATCATTTTACTACCCACAGATATCAAAGTGCTATCAGTTTCTTTGTTGGAGAATTTGAGACAGAAGGAGCAGACCCAAGTTGTCTAATAAGTAGACTTGAGAAAAGACTACAGCACAACCCTCTTGTCCCTGCTGTCTGACCACTGATCCCCACTGGCATCTCCTCCTTTCATTACTCAGGTGCTGCAGCCCTGACCTGGGATGTTCTGCCCAGTTGCAGACTGGGGAGAAGCAGCACTGCAGCTCCTCCCAGAGAGCTCAAGGAGCGGCAGTGCCTTAGGGCACTCAGTAAATGAATAAAAAAACAGAGTCAGAACTGATTAGGGAGCTCAGGTTTTGGCTCAGACTCTCTAGAGCCTCCAAGGCATTGCAAAGGCTCAGAACCTCATTACTTCTATAAAGTGAATTCAGTAATTAGCTCAGGTCAAAAGTTTAAGGCTTGGAGACTGCTGCTGGGGAAATGGTTCCTCCTGGACGTTAGAAACCAAACTGCAGAAAGCAGCAATAGTTGGTACCAAGGCAAAACACTTAATCAAGGATCCTGTAGATGGGATTGTCTTTCTGTATAGTCTTATTGGACAGTGAGTCCCTCAAAAGGAAATACATTGCACTGGAGAAGTAGACAGGACATTACCACAAATACTTGTGCACCTAGGAATTGCCTAACTGGATGGGTTCTGGTCTAAGCCAAAATCTTGCCATGGCCAAAACAAGGTTTTTCAAACAAGGCTGCAAGTAGCTGTTACAGGCCATGGCCTACCCCCGTTGCCTCCAAACAGCGTAGATGAAGAGCAGCCGAGACCGAGAGCAGTGGGATGGTGTTGTCATCAGTTTAAATAGCCAATCTCTACTTAAATGTTTCTGTGTTCCTGGTTTCAAAGACATCCCAAAGCAGCAATTCTACATCCTTTATTCGTCCTACATACAAAAGCCTTTCAGTGGCTGAAATTTCTTTATTTTTCCAATTTCATGTAATATCCCCCAATGATATAAGACAGGAAAGCCCAGTATCATTTGCTGTTTAGTCATTCTGGTTATGTTTTAACAATTTATCTGACTCCCAAACAATTAATTTTCCTTATAATGATCAGATCTCTGGGTCTCATCCCACACTTAGAAGCCTCTGCAATTCTGCCACATCCCATGGGATGCGAAGTACATCTTGCCAGCAGTCAGAGCTGCGCTGCTGAGCTCTGACATGGCACTGGAGGATTTTCCATCCTAGCCTTTACCTGGGGTTCTGCAGCCTCGCATCCTGCCCATTTCGAGGTCACAACGCAGAGATCGTGCCACACTGCCTAGCACGACACCCCGCCTGCTTTCCCCTTGCCTGACTGTGCCAGAGAGAAAGTGGGACGGGGAGGAGGGAAGGGAGGGGCTGAGGGATTAAACAAGACAGACCAGAAAGCCTTGAATTTTTCCCCTAATACTCAGCCATTTAATGACTAGTTTGATGATAAGCATGAAATTAAATAGACAAAGAAAATTCTCTCATGTCTAAGAAGTCAGCAGATAATTAGGCTTTGATGGCGACATTCTGAGATGCTTTCTACTTATTTTGTGAGTCTGATTTAATGTTGCGGCTGTCTTGGTTGTCCCTGCAGTTGAACTCTTCTGATCTCTCCTGGCCAGACCTTGGATAGGTGCTAGTGCTGGTGGATGCCTCCTTTACTCAGGGAAGTGCTAGTCCTCTGGAAGAACCTTCTTCAATAGGGAAAAGCCTTCTGTTCCACTCATTTTCCATTTCCCATGTTGTTCCTCTTTTAAACTCAGCAGTATTAACATAAAGCTGTTCAAAGAATTTGGTATGCATATTTGTCTTGTCCCCTTGTGAGGGTAAAACCGGTAGCAGCAGTGTGAGGAACAGTCCTTCAGCAGCTTTGAAACTCAAATGCATTGTTTCTGTACCTATTTATAGATGTAAGTGCTTTATTTTAAGCCTGAAAATTTTGAAAGCCAGAAAAGAATGAATCAGCTCAAAGACTCAGACCCAAAACCGCCAGCTTCAAAGGTCTGAGGACTATCTAGATAAGAAAATCCTTGCACACCAGATAGTGTGTGAATTCACAGTATCCTGGTCCCTCCCAAGGTAGCCATAATTTGAGCACTCCTAAGTGCCAGGAAAAAAAATCCCTTTGCTCACATGTAAGCACTCCTAAAGATATGTTATGCTTTATTTTCAGGCAAATACAGGCTCATTATGCCAACGCTTCAAGCCAAAATCACCAAATGCAAGCTAGCTCCGTACAAGGCTGCCTGCAAAGTAAGGCACATTAGCTGTTTGCCAGAAGCATCTCTAAAACCTTGAGGTAGGAAAGAGGTGATTAAATGAGAGAGAACTAGAAAATAGGGGAGAAATGGAAGGAAGGGAAAGACATAAGGAATCCCATTTGCAAAGCAAAAGTGGACAGTGTGCCTTTTGACGCAGGATTTAAAAAAAACAGTGCAAAGCTGAGTGTGTGAGAGAGGAGAGGTGAACCTGAGGCTGCTGGCTTTTTCACAGTAAACTTTGGACTTGGAGAAGAGTAGGAGGATTGCCTGGCTTTGGCACACAGCATCAATAGCCAAGTGTCATCTGAGAGCACAGAAAGCACAAGCTTTGATAAAGTCACTGTCCCTAAAATGGCATGTCTCCAGATTTTGAAAAGAAGTTCCCATCATTCCATTTAAAATGTTCCCAAAATGAGAAATCTGATTGATCCCATTGAAAAATCGGACTGTCAGCTCACCCTAACACTCCACAGTTTTTGCTTTGATCACAATATATGATGGGAAAAATTCCAAATCTTTGAAAACTTTCCCTGGGGAGGAAAGAAAACCATTTCCTACTAAGCTCTGATCTCAAATACATTTTGCTGTTTATTTTTGGAGGGAGAAGACCAGCAAACTTGACAGTGCCCATAAGGAATGTCCAGCTGCCGGCAAGCTGTTCACAGCTTTCGGGCTCCTGGAGGAGTGATGGGAGGCAGGGAGGGAGAGTCCACTTCAGGAATGCTGCTCGGGCGTTTAGGAAGGCTGAGCTGTGTTTGACAGTGTAATAGACCCCCAGAGAAACACTGAGTCTTATGCATAGCCCGCAGCTATTCAAGAACTCAAAGCTCAAACATACACACAGAAAGGTTAGCTTTTAATGGATGGTAAATGTTTGGAGAGACCTTTGACCAGCTCTAATACTGCAGCTGACCATTCAGAAAGTCGGTAATGAATGACCACACATTAGGCTCGGCTGCTCACTTTAGCGGACAATAACTGTCAAACCTTGCTTCTTAACCCCCAGCGAGCTCTCCTGCCTGTCAAGTGGTAACTGAGCAGGTATCGAGGGGGTTAGACCTGGCTTTGCATTGCGCTTGTTCTGTACAACCATCAAAGTGGTCCAGAGCACCATGCTGAGTTGGAAAAGATGCAAGAATAGCTTTGGATGCCTCAAAAAATGCTTTTTTTCCTGATTTTTCAAAGGAGCCAAACCTGTTTCAGCCCTGGTCATAGTCAGTAGCTTCATCTGCTCCTGGCAAGGATAAGAAAGCAATCAAGTGTCTGGGACTTGGATCCTGTCTCGGTCTGTCTGAGGAAGCCATGAAAGGAGACATTTTGCTTTCCATGTTCTTAGCATATACCACTGGGCTTAAATTCCCCCAGGAATCTCGCACTTGAGGACATTGTGCACAGACACGTGGGCTGACTCCCTGAAAATTTTCACTGCAGAAATTTGCACAAGCAGTTTTTGTCAGACTGGAAGCTCCCAAGTAAAATATTGCTGACAGTAGCCATACTTTGGTGCCCTCTTCACTAGTCTTCCCGTGTCAGGCATTTAAATTTTTCCCTCTTTAAAGATGTAAACACTTTCAAGAGACTTTCAGCTTACCAAAAATCATTCTGATAACCTGAGGCAAAGCCATCAATACAAAATGAGTCTTCATTCTTACCGCCATGCACTGTCCACAGAGCAATGATGTCTCTCCATTTATTATGCCTATGACTCGTCCGCTTTGAGGACTGATAGGACAGCAGTCTCCATGTCTTTCTGTCCAGTATCTTCTACTAGGAATTTCAGGAAAAATTATTTTACAGAAACGGAGTTGTGAATGGCTCATTAGGGATAATGAGTAGGAAAGAATGCACCATATTCCACGATGATGTATCATGGAGGAAAATTGATTAAAATGAATAAGAAACAGCAGAGAAAAGGCTCCAGGCCTTGAGCCAGTTCATCAGGAGACCCCCTGAAGCAAATACTAGCTTTGCCCTATCTCTGGTTACAGGCTCAGCATGTGGTTTCATGATCCTATTGCCACTCTTGGGAAGCTTGGAGGCTCTGTAAGTCTTCTGAAGTGCCACCAAACTGCATAGCAAATCAAGAATACTTCAGCATAGTAAATATCTCAGAGCTCTTCAGAGTGCCTAGTGTTGAGATCAAGTAACACGAGTGTGTCACTGAACCTTACA
Source organism: Platalea leucorodia (assembly GCF_965183815.1). Lineage (NCBI taxonomy): Eukaryota > Metazoa > Chordata > Aves > Pelecaniformes > Threskiornithidae > Platalea > Platalea leucorodia. The sequence goes on from NC_138844.1 coordinate 1,851,373, forward strand.
AATGGCGTGTCATGCCAGTAGCAACTGTTGTTAAGCCCGTCTAGATCAATGGATCCACCATGCTTCTTTCAACATGAGTCATCCTGCCTACCAGTAACCCCAGTCCCTTGGACCTCCTTAAATATCACCTCAGATGCTCTGTATGACTGTCCAACGTGCATGGTCATCTGAAGGGAGGATGGAAGGCCTTCAGTGTCAGATCTGAGGTTGATCGTCCTTTTCTTACCCCAGCAGTGTTTGCCTGCACATGGCAATGGCAGCAAAGAGAGCATTTAGCAGAAGAGGTTGGATTAGGGTCAAGGTGGTCACCTGAAACTACCAGTAACTACACAAGCTGTTGTTGGGTCTCTCTACTTTGAAAACCAGGAAGGAAAATCGTCATGATTGATTTACAGAGAATCCCTGATGAATGCTTGCTATAACCTGACATTTTGCACAGAGTGGACAGAAACAATAAATTTGCAATTTTGCTACGTTTCTTATTGGCAGGTGGTATTTTCCCTTTCAGGCCCCTCAATCAACCCTGCAGGTTCTGCCAACCAAATCCTTGTGACTTTTAAAATCCCAACCACAGAAATAATCTCAGTTCACACAAGAACTGAAGTATTTACCAGCATTGAAGTGCTAGAACCAAAGCTACGGGTGCGCAGAAGTTGATTGGAGAGGAGAAAAGAGTGCCTGAAGGGTCACTCTACAGGAGTCGCTATAATGAATGTACAGAGCTTCAAGTTGCTTGACTTTGCTTCATAAGTCCAACGCAGATCAGACTGCAGGAGGAACATGAGATGCTGGGAAGACAGTAGGTGATAGGTCCTATGGAAGATATGTCATATGTTGTGCTTCAGACTGCATCATGTTGACAAGCTGAATGGCTGAATCTCAGTGCATCATGTTTAAAGGAAGGGTAGACATGGTGCTCAAGGACATGGTTTAGTGGTGAACTTGGCAGTGATAGGTTAACGGTTGGACTCGATGATCTTAAGGGTTCAAGTTGCAAGGGATCTCAGATCTATAGTTCAACATCCAGCTCAAAGCAGCACCAGCTATGAGATCAGACCAGGTTGCACCAGACTTTAAACCTCCAGCAGCTTTGTGGATGATGCTAAACTGGTGGGTGGTTGACAAGCTGAATGGCTGAATCTCAGTGCAGAAGGACCTTAAACTTCATAACTGGGCCAAGCAAAACCTCATGAGGTTAATACAGGAAGAGGCAACTGTAGTACTATCTGTCACCCCTTAGCTTTCTCTTCGCTCATTCTGCACCAGGGTCAGGATTATACCCTGTGTTGCTACAGGTTGGGAGCGAACCGGCAGAGCAACAATCCTGCTGCCAAATACCAGTGATCATGGTGGATGCCAGGGTGAATATGAGCTGGCAGTCACTTTCACTGCAAATAAGACAAACTGCTTGCTGGACTATATGTGGAGCAGCATAGCCAGAAAGTAGAAAGAAGTTACTGTCCCTCTGCTCTGGGAAGGCTGCACCTGGAACACTGCATTCTGTTTTGAGCTCCCAGTTCAGAAAGGATGTGGAGAAACTGAAGAGGGACCAGTCAAGGCAACCAAGATGGTCAAGGCCTGGGGCACGTGATCTGCCAGGAGAGGTAAAGGGAGCAGGGCTGATTTAGCAAAGAGGTGGAGAGAAGGCTCCACCTCTCCTACTTGGTGAAAGGAGACTGAGTGGTGTCTAACAGTAGCCTATAAATTTTTGAAGGACCATTACAGGGATGACAGAGCCAAACTCTTCTCACTGGTGCCAGATGATACAGCAAGGGTAAACAAACACAAACTGGAGCTTAGAAGGTTCAGGCTAGGCATTAGGAAACACTCACTCTCCAGGAGGGTGATGCAGCCATGGGCCAATTGCCAAGAGAGCCTTTATCCTTCAATATTTACAGGGTTCAGTTGTACAAAGCCCTGGTTAGCCTGATCTAGTCCTGGGGATCACCCTGCTCCAGGGAAGGTTGGGCTGGAGACTTCCAAGGGTCTCTTTCCACCAGTACTGTTGTAATTCCTATGGTTTGATTTCTTTGAGAGTTGCTTTCTCATGGAGGTACATTTTTCTGCAGGTTGCTACTCTTTCACAGAGGGGAATAAGTTATCTTAAGACTCTTGCAAGGTTTCCCCCACACAGTCCTTCGAAGGTCTCTGCCCTGTCACAAATTCCAGCTAAGATCATTGTTGCACAGACGGAATTTCTCTTCAGTAATGAGGGGCCACCAGTATCCTTGTCCTTCCTGTAGGCGTTTTCCAGGGCTTTGACCTTGGTCCCGCGCTTCTTCAATCCTGCAGCACAACAGCCCTCCCGCAAGAGACTGTGCCTGGATGTCATCGGAACTGCAGTGAACAGAATTATGACTGCAGGAGATAAAAGAAAGAAGGACGTATTGCTTGCAGTGGATCTCACTATGGCCGGGAGTGTGAATCTGGCTTGGGGAGGATGCTGAACTACAGTATCAGAAGATCAACGTTACTGTGTCAGTGAAGTCTGATGTGGAGGCAATGAACAAGGCAAGGTCCGTGTCAAGGTCCATGACAAGGACAGGACCAAAGATGCTGAATGTCTGTCCTGGTTTCAGCTGGGATAGAGTTAATTTTCTTCTTAGTAGCTGGTAGAGTGCTGTGTTTTGGATTTAGGATGAGAATAATGTTGATAAGACACTGATGTTTTGGTTCTTGCTGAGTAGAGTTTACACTAGTCAAGGACTTTTTAGCTTCTTGTGCTCTGCCAGGTGCATAAGAAGCTGGGAGGGAGCATAGCTAGGACAGCTGACCCAGACTGGCCAAAGGGCTATTCCATACCATACGACGTCATGCTCAGTATATAAGCTGGGGGAAGAAGAAGGAAGGGGGGGACATTGGGTGTGATGGCGTTTGTCTTCCCAAGTAACCGTTACGCGTGATGGAGCCCTGCTTTCCTGGAGATGGCTGAACACCTGCCTGCCGATGGGAAGTAGTGAATGAATTCCTTGCTTTGCTTTGCTTGTGCGTGTGGCTTTTGCTTTACCTATTAAACTGTCTTTATCTCAACCCATGAGTTTTCTCACTTTTACTCTTCCGATTCTCTCCCCCATCCCACCGGGGGGGAGTGAGCGAGCGGCTGTGTGGTGCTTAGTTGCTGGCTGGGGTTAAACCACGACAGTCCTTTTTGGCGCCCAACGTGGGGCTCGAAGGGTTCGAGATAATGACAGATTTAATTGGAATGTGCTAGATTGAATTTATAGCTGTTACTGCTGTTTAGGTATTAATCAGCAGGCTTCTGTACTTGCCATGGGGCTTGCTTGCCTTACTGTATATTAGAGTATAGTGCTCGTTAGTGGCTGCTTTTTGCTTTTGCTACTTGCTGAACTGCTTATCATCTTACTGTGCTGTGCCTGGGAACATTTTGATAACAACAACGGCCATGCCCTGGGTTGGCAGATGGCCAGGGCATTGCTGCTGTTTCTGCGCTGCTGTACTGGACAGGCTGGAACTCCAGTGTGAACTCGAGTCAAAGGGACTGTGACCTGTGGATGAGTCCATGTGGGAGCAGGACACCCCGAAGCGCCTGTGGACGTGGATAAGCCCATACCAGAGCAGGTATGTCTCGAAGAGTCTGTGGCCATGGTTATGTCTGTGCCACAGCAGGTATACTTCTTGAAGGGATTGTGGCCCAAGGATAAGTCCACGCTGGAGAGGGTACACCTCGAAGCATCTGTGGCTGTGGATAAGTCCGTGCTGCAGCAGGTACACCTTGAAGCATCAGTGGCTGTGCATGAGGTCATGCTGGAGCACCTCAAAGCGTGTGGCCATGGGTAAGGCCATGGTGGAGCAAGTTTACTTCTGAAGAGACTGTGGCTGCGGGTAAGGCCATGGTGGAGCAAGTTTACTTCTGAAGAGACTGTGGCTGCGGGCAAGGCCACGCTGGAGCAGGTATATCTCTGAAAGCATTGTGGCCCATGGAGAAGGTCATGTGGGAACAGGTGCACCTCTAAGTGACTGTGGCTGTGGATAAATCCATGCCACAGCAGGTATACCCCTGGAGAGACTGTGGCTCATAGACAAGGCTCCGCTTGGAGCAGGTAAACCGCTAAGGGACTACAGTCTGTGGATAAGTCCAAGCCGAAGCAGGGGCAAGGGGAGGAGTCCATTGCAGTGTTAAACCCAATGGTCTGGTCCAAAGGGGCCAGGGGTGGAGATTGTAATGGAAATACCTTTAAATTGTTGTAACCCAGGATTTGAGTTGCATGTTATGAGAATTACTATAACAGGAACCCCTTGTTGCTAGCCAGGCTAGGAGCAAGGGGAGGAGTTCATTGCAATGTTAATCCTGGCCCAAAGTGGCCAGGGGTGGAGATTGTAATGGAAATACCTTTAAATTGTTGTAACCCATGATCTGAGTTGCATGTTATAGGAATTACCATAGCAGGAACCACCTGAACAAATGGAGGAGAAGCCTTACAAGAAGCAGTGCAAGTGCAGCAGTAACCCGACCTGAGCTGGCTTTGGTGCTCAATAACTCCACGCAACACACCACCTCTCCTGTCCTGAGTGATCACCATCACCGATGGAGCCCAGTCACGGACTAAATGAACCCAATGGACATTATGTGGACATTTGTGGATGTTTATGGACATTTTACAGACATTTTACAGGAGTGGTCCATAGAATAAGTGGGGTGGTGGTTAATGAGGATGTATTGGATAATGTGGGACCTGAGCATGACGTAAATGGTATGGAATAAGGGGTGGATACTGTCCTGGTTTCAGCTGGGATAGAGTTAATTTTCTTCTTAGTAGCTGGTAGAGTGCTGTGTTTTGGATTTAGGATGAGAATAATGTTGATAAGACACTGATGTTTTGGTTCTTGCTGAGTAGAGTTTACACTAGTCAAGGACTTTTTAGCTTCTTGTGCTCTGCCAGGTGCATAAGAAGCTGGGAGGGAGCATAGCTAGGACAGCTGACCCAGACTGGCCAAAGGGCTATTCCATACCATACGACGTCATGCTCAGTATATAAGCTGGGGGAAGAAGAAGGAAGGGGGGGACATTGGGTGTGATGGCGTTTGTCTTCCCAAGTAACCGTTACGCGTGATGGAGCCCTGCTTTCCTGGAGATGGCTGAACACCTGCCTGCCGATGGGAAGTAGTGAATGAATTCCTTGCTTTGCTTTGCTTGTGCGTGTGGCTTTTGCTTTACCTATTAAACTGTCTTTATCTCAACCCATGAGTTTTCTCACTTTTACTCTTCCGATTCTCTCCCCCATCCCACCGGGGGGGAGTGAGCGAGCGGCTGTGTGGTGCTTAGTTGCTGGCTGGGGTTAAACCACGACAATGTCCAAAGTGGAAAGAAACATATATGTGGTGATGCACGGAGGCAGTGACTTGAAGATTATATGAGTGGGAAGAGAGCAAGAAGGGACTGATGAAAAGGCCTACAAGACAAGGGAGGTCTAACAAAATGCTACTTCTGTTTGCATGCTGATGGCATATCTGACATGAAATATGCTGGCACAAAGTTAACCAATTGTCCTGTGCTGGTTTTGTCTGGGGTAGAGTTAATTTTCTTCATAGTAGCTAGTATGGGGTTATGGTTTGGATTTGTGCTGGAAACCGTGTTGATGATAGAGGGACATTTTAGTTACTGCTGAGCAGTACTTACACAGTCAAGGCCTTTTCTGTTCCTCACCCCACCCCACCAGCGAGTAGGCTGGGGGTGCATGAGAGGCTGGGAGGGGACACAGCTGGGACAGCTGACCCCAACTGACCAAGGGGCTATTCTATACCATATGATGTCACGCTCAGTATATAAGGCTGGGGGAAGAAGAAGGAAAGGGGGGGATGTTCAGACTGATGGCATTTGTCTTCCCAAGTAACAATTACACGTGATGGAGCCCTGCTTTCTTGAGATGGCTGAACACCTGCCTGCTGATGGGAAGTAGTGAATAAATTCCTTGCTTTGCTTTGCTTGCGTGCACGCGGCTTTTGCTTTACCTATTAAACTGTCTTTATCTCAACCCACGAGTTTTCTCACTCTTACCCTTCCAGTTCTCTCCCTTATCCCACCAGGGGGGGACTGAGCGAGCAGCTGTGTGGTGCTTAGTTGCCAGCTGGGGTTAAACCATGACACAGCCCTATTTGAACTGACACAAAAAGTTTACTCCAGATCAGCACGTTGAGTCGTGAGGCTGTGGTATTTCTACTGTAGCACTAAAAACCCTCAAGTTAGATTTAGTGTATCACTGAAATGCAGTTTTAAATCACAGCTTGCCCATGTACTCTTTCCTTTCGGGAAAAAACAAGCATCAAAGGACTCTCTTAGGAGCTTCCCCTCCTACTCCTTCCATCTCATTTTTCTAATTTGAGGAAATACATTGTATGCTAATTTCACCTCCTTTCTCTCAGTTTCTTCCATTTGGCTGATGCCTTTGCATACTGTTCCAGTGTCAGTGAATATGCAAATACCATTTTGTTTGTCTTGCCTTGGGACAATGAAGTCTTTGAAATGTAAATGTGGGATCTTCAATTTGTCTTGCTGTCTAAGAACCTACTTTCTCTTTAACTCTTAATTTTTGAGGCGATTCAGTAGAAGGGCTCTTCTCTTGTCTTTTACTTTCACTGCAACTAGCCATTCACTCTTATTTAGACACAGTAGAATATATTTCATGTCGTCACTGTTTTTGTTTGCTGAACTACATCACAAATTATATAATTTTTATAAACTCTTCTCATTCACTGCCTTAACAGCAAGACAGCTGTCTGTTTCTTCCTAGAATTACACGAAGTGTGAACAGTATACCTAAACATAGCTGAGAGATGAACAGACTGTACAGAGCCCTCCTGGTTTAGACATGAGGACACATGATTGTCAAATCTGAATCAAGTCCAAGATCCTTTTAGCTCCATGCTGTGTCCCTGGCTGTGGCCAGGAGAAATCTCTAAGGAAGGTGGACAGGAACAGGATGAGTAGAGAATGAAGCCCAGTCAATGAAGCACCAGGGCACTTATATAGCAGGAGGTACCAGTGAATCTGTCTTTGAGAAAGGACCAATACAGAACAGGGCCACCCATGTGTCAGCAGAGAGCTACCTATCCCTGGTGACAGGACCTTATCCCTCATGAAATACCCATGTAGAAGAACTGGCAATCCCAGTGTTCCGAACCAAACATGACGCTGTCTAGTTAGGTGATGTACCCCATGGTGCACTCTGCACAACTCTTTCACACCATGAGAGTGGATGCAGTCCTATTTGAACTAACACAGTGAGAGCTGGCTGGTTGCACTGAGATTAAACTTCCTGTTGGCATATCATAAGAAGCTCCCACATATTTCATGTGGTTGTTTCAAGAGATGACTATCCAGCTGTGCTGGCCTGTCCACCCCTGAGACACCTCTCCTGGTGAGGTACCTCAGTATGGTGGAAGTTCATGATGAGAAGCTAATCTGGCAGCTGCCACCTCAAGAACGAAGCTAGCAGACCATCATGTCATGGCTGTGCCCTGATTGCACACTTCAGTCTCATCAAAAGCCTGGCTGGTGACTCACAATCCAATGACCCAGGGCTGACATCCAGCTTGCTCTGCTTCTACAAGTGCAGTATGGTGGTTGCTCAACTTGCTACAAACCATCTCCACTTTGCCCTTCTCCACAGTCACCCTAATCACTGCAAATAATTAATTTAGTTCTTAATTAATTTGGTTCTTAGTTTAGTTCAACTGAAAGTTGATGTTAAGTTTCACCCTGTCTGCCCATGTCTGATCTTTTGACTAAAGCGATCTATTTTTTCCCTTTACTGAAGAGGTTTCAGTTACTCCAGAGATGTCTTCCTCCGTGAGCTCCTGAACTGCCAGTTCTGGAGACTGGAAGAACATCTTGGGGAAGCCTCCTACCTGTTTGCCCTGTTCATCCCTGAGTATCTCTAGGTGGACTTTTAATCCAGGATAACTCTTAAGTTCTCCTGTCTGCTTTGCTTACTCATGAGACTTACTCTGACAAGCACACATGCAGATTATTTCTAGTTGTTGGGAGAAAATTTGACTGCATCTTATCATCCCATTCAAAGAGAATTATTGGATTAGGTTAACTGGATTTAGAAGAATGCCATAGATTGAATTCTCACCTGAGTTCTTCTAGCTGAATTTTCTTATAATATATTATAATATATTCCTCTGTGCAACAAACCAGGTTTTTATTTCAAGTGTAATTTTCACCTGTGGGTTCAAATGTTCTAAAGCCATCTCTTTTTTTTTTGCTTCTGCTTGTATGGTGCAATGTTCGAAGAGGCTAGGGGGAACTCAAGACATGGGCCAAGAACAGCAAAAAATACATAGATAAAGATCCACAGGATGTATTTACTGGTATGGCTTGGCTGCTGGAAATAAAGTTTACCCAACACACTGCTCTCCACCATGTTGGTCCATCATCTTAAAATCTTAGCTTAAAAAAGACCCTCTTCCCTTTGTCTTCCTCCATGAAGATATACCTAACTTCCCTTGTCTTCTTAAAACCTCCCATGATAAGCTTTTGCCCACACAACTGACTTCCCCACCCAGACTCCTGACTGATCAAGCCCTGGAAGAGATTTTGATTGATCTTAAAAAAAATCTGATAGAAATTACAGTCTGTAATTGACCAGGATGTAAGAGCTAAGACTCAAAAAGCGGTCATATAAGCCCCCATGAAATAGTCAGGGTACAGTTGTGATGAAGAAATCTCTTCACATGTGTGCAGAGGAGCCCACTCAGAAGGGACCCAGCAGAGCCAGTGGAGCTACTGAGGGCTCATTCGTACTGGGGACAAATTTGCCCTTCCTGCAACTTTATGTCTATTAACAAACACCCACAGCAGGGGCATTTCTGCTGCTAATTCGCAATGAGCTACTGGGAAGTGGCAAGATAATTTGTGGTTTGGCTCTTGGCTTTCAACCCCACTTCCCGATTCCTGTCCTGACTTGGCTCATGGCTTCAGTGCTGTCCCCATGGCCTGCCTATATCCCCAGAGAGGCAGAATTAAGCCTCCCTTCTTTGCTCTAGCATTGTCTGTTGCCTGATTAGTTACCCCATGCTATCCTGCTTTGTAGGCAATCCACTCGTCACAAATGCTGTACTTGGGCTTGTGCATGACTGAACACCTCAAATCGCGCATTGCAGAGTTTGGTCACCACTGCTTGAATCCCTCTCAAGAGTCTAACCAGAAGTTTACAAAAGGACCCAGGAGCAGATTTCCAGCACAAGTCAGGACTGGGGAAACAAACGCTACAACAGGAAACAGAAAACAAAATCTGACAAGTAAAAAGTGCTTAAAATTAAAATACAATAGTAGATTCTTTTCAAAGACAACTTAGGGAAAAATCTCGTGAGGCCCTTTTTGTTATCTTTTAATTTCATAATAGGTTTGTTCATTGTTGCTCCAAGTTCTCCAGAATTTAAGGATGCTTGGAACACATTTTTAAAAAGAAAAGGAAACACTCTGTATTTCATGGTAAAATTGCAAAACCTCTTAAATATACTTCCAAGAATAGAAACAGCCTTGTTAAAAGAATGAACTGCCAGTGCAATGAAGGGTGAAATGCAATAGGAAACTGACTTGATAAAAGGATAATTCCAGTAAATGAATAACACTTCCCTTGTATCACGCAAAATACATAATGCTCGGTTCATAAGAATAGCAGCTGCAGCCCATGTTCTGAATTGCTCTTCTGGCAATGGCAAACCTGGATGGGAGCCTGTTGAGAGGGTGCTTTACAGCTGAGTCTAGCTGAAGAGCATGAAGCTCCATGATCAAAAGGAATTCTAGATGACCAGCGCAGCTAAAAATTGTTTCAATTAATGTCATCTAATGCCATTGAAAACATTACCCCCAATCAGCAAGAGGAGCATGCAGGTGAGTGTCCAGCACCTGAGACTGCATGGGTGGGATTCATCTCAGTTCTGGAACTGGAAAGTGAGATGTCAAGTGTGAGCCAGTCACCTTAGGCTCTGCTCATACTCAGTGAAGAAAAAAGGCTCAGGACAATTCATTAGGCCTACCTTAGTGAGCATTGATCCTTTGAGGGCCTGATTCTTCCACTGCCCATAAAGGGAGCACAGAGTAACTAGCTCAGGTGGGGACATTGAATTATTAGTTGAGGCAGCTCCGACAAAGAGCCCTCACCATGTCAGGACTCCTTAGGAAGGATCTTTGACTAGATGGCAAGCCTTGAAACTGATTGTCAGTGGGCAGTTTTTAATGCCAGAAGGAATGGGGATTCCTGTATTTTCCTCATGGCTGTAACTCCGACTCAGCACATCATTACTCTGGACTGATCTCTTCCTCAGCTCTTCTTTTGCTAATTACATAACGATGGCTGTGAATTCAAGGTTCAAAGAAAAGCTGTGGATCTGGGGAACCGAGGGGCAGGGTCTGCAGGATGGCAATCAGCCAGCACCACTTCCTGAGCCCACACAGCTCTAGACAGCATCACTAGGTGCCAGCCATACCATTTTCCTACCTCCCTCAAGTACCAAGTGTTGCGGTCAGCCTCTAAACCACAGCTACCGGTGACGATGCGTAGGTACCCAAGCCAGGTTGGAATGCACTCCCATGACCACTGGAGTCAGAATAGACATGTTAATACTAGACGCTAACATGCAACATGCTGATTAGCCCTGCAAAGAAGGAAGGTGTGTGAAGTCCCCGAGACTGACACCAATGTATTTAGAGCCATGGGATGAGCCCCTGTGCCACTAAGTACACCTCAGGTGGAAGGTGTTTTCCTAATCCCATGAAAATGGTTTTATTTCAGTAGGGACAGGAGTTGCAATGTACTGATTTTAGAGGTTGGAGGCATTAGGAATGAGTATGTCAAGCAAGGCGATCGTTTAGTCCTCCCACCTTAGAAGAGGTGTCAAGGTCCTGCAGTAAATCTACATGGCATGGTGCTGGCAAGTGGCATACACTCATTTGAGAACAGCCAACACTCAGGCCACACTGTGTGCACACTTATGCCGAAAGGCTTGAGCGAGGAAGAGGAAGGCTCGGTCCTGCCAGGCCTTCTGAAGAACTGGATTTCTCTTTCAGCATGGCCAACCTCTTTAAAACTCTTCTTCTAGCTGCTGTGTTGGTGGCAAAAACAGCTGGAGCCCTTCTGAGGTCAGATAGTGGAATTTTAGCTAGAGGCAATTTTTGCCTCAACAGAGATGCCGCCGGTTTGTTCGGCTGAAAGATCTAAAGTAGGGGCCGCTGCAGCAGAAATCCACTTGCTTGGGCCAACCACTGCCCACCCACCCTGGAATTACTCCAACACACTCACTAGACCCCCCACCTCTTGTTTAATCTTTAATGCACCTCCAGTTGCCCTAGGCTGGACACCGCAGCAAGGCAGGCAAGATAGGAGTGATGATTAGCTCCCTGACCCCGCGTGCTATGCTGGGCATTGGGAAATGTATGTCTAACGGCTGACCCTCCATCGATCCCGACTCTGTCCTCCAGGCAGAAGGAATCATTAGCAGCAGCTTATGATGGAGGGGCATGCGATACCTCTCATTCTCCTGGGTGCAGGCACATGAAAAAGCCACAGGCACAGCAGGCTTGTCCTACCTGTTCGTGCTCCCCTGTCTCTCAATTTGGCTGTTCCTAGGTATCTGGTGCAATAAGGAATGGGGGAAGGATGAACAAGTGTGCCCTATACATAGCCCCTTCGGTGCTTGCCTCGATCCTTTTCTTCCTGTGATACCCATCCTGTGCCATAGGGAGCCAGCTCTTGCACTAACAGGACAACTGTCCTATCTACAACCTGTCTACAACCCCTGACGCCTACCCAGGCACTAACGCAAAAACCCAGAAATTCCAGGTGCAAATCTGGAGACAACTGCGTTTCACTGTTTACCCAACCCCTAACATCTATGCTCAATTTTGATGAAAGGCTGTGCTAGAATGGAAATACACACAGGGACGAAAAAGGATCAAGAGAGTCATTGGCCCCCACCAAAGAAGAACTTCTCCAAAGCTGGAGCAATCCAAGATCTAAGGTCAAGTATCCTCATATACAACACAAGGTGGGGTTGCCAACAACCAAGTATTACTAATGGTGAAGGAACTCAGACCAGAAAACACAACAGAAAATAGCAAAAGAAAAGGATTTTGTGGCCAACGCATGAAATAAGGGAACTTCTGTCTGACCAATGAATAAAAAGAGCATTTGGGGAGAACAACAGAAGGGGTTGAGAACCTAACTGTGGAAGAAGAAAGCAGAAAGAAAATCAAGAGATCAGGGACCTTAGAAGACAGCTGGATAGCTCCATTGCTATCATGTCCCATGGGCTAGATACCAACAGTGCAAAGGCTTCCTAGAGGCTAGAATAAAGATAAATTCCCCTAAGGGAAATAAAGTTCTATAAAAGAAAGAAACTGGTTAAGCAATACTGAAAATGTGCTTTGTCCAGGTTCTATCCAGGGTCCATCTGGTGGGCACTGCTCTGTGTATGAATGAAGCCTCAGTGGTGATATGAGAATAGACTTACATGGCAGGAAGAAATTACCCAATTGAAAATATCATTCAAGAGACCAGTGCGAGATCCTGGAGTAGCAAGGACTTTGTTGAGAGAGACTTGCTAAAGTCATGCATGGTAATACCAAGATGAATAATGCTTGAATCAGTTAATTGGCTGCTAAAACAGAAATTAATATCTGGAAATCATCATGCTCAAAGCAGCCTTAGGCAGACAGGCTTGGGATGGGGAAGCAGACATTTTCAATATATGTCAGACCCAACAGAGACACTTCTTATGAGGCTAGTGCCTGTTCCAGGGGCAGTGACTGAGGCCTCTGAGGACATGCAGGGCATATCCTCTAATTTGCTCCATAATCTGTGGGTTCTCCACACTAGCGCTTGGTCACAGATGAATTTCTCATCTGCTCCTCTGTTCTTCCTCCATATGGGAAAGGGTGGTTGGTGATGGCTGTGCCCTCATTTGTCATCCAGCAGCACACGAGAACAATTACAGCCCAGAGGGTCAGCCATACTGGATTAAAAATATTTAGGTCTGTTCTTTGTAATTTCTGACAAGCAAGAATCAGTATGCTCAGAAAACTTCTTTCAGGGTTTTAGTCCTCTCCTTGTACCAGAGAGCAGTAGCCACACGTAAGAAATTGCCTTCCTCAATCCCACTATTATGGGTGCCAATTTTTTTAACCACTAGCCACTAGCAGACTGAAGCAACCTGATGGCAACAAGCCTTCTACATTTGTGCATTTTCCCTCTCCTTCCACCCACTCTTCCCACCCTCTGAACATCTCACTTCTGGTTTTCGTGGCTGCATTATACGAAGTTTCAGATCTGTTCTGTGGCTGACTCTACGCATAAGCTTTTCTTCTCCCCTGATGCTTTCCAGAGACAAACTCCAAATTTACAGCAGAAGGTGCTGTAAGGATTTTGTAAATGTACATCTTTCCATTCTATACTCCTGAATTACATCTTTTCTATTACATATTGTCAGGGACATAGAGACGTGCCCCAGGATATCACTATTACTTCTGACTTGGCAGTGCCTCCCAGCTTTCTGCTATTAACATTAAATTAAGACACAGCTACATGGACTTTTCAAGAAGTAATCACACCAAAACAGCTCAGGTCCAGTGTGAGGGTAATGAGCCTGGTGGCTAAGAAAGAAGCAAGTGGATTCATATATCTTATTTTCACTTGAGTCACTGAAGTAGGTTAGAAAAACATAGTTTACCTCCAATGACAATAAGGGGTCTCCAGGGAGTGATTATGAAGTTTCATTATGAAACTTCATGCAATGGCCCCAGTTCAGTTCTGGTTCTGGTATTATAAGAATTTGCATTAGTTAATGATTAGGATACTGGAATAAAGAATACCTTTTCTAAACCTACAGGTGATGGCAACCAAGCAAGGTCTTCCTGCATGTTAAAAAACAGGGTAAGAACTCATTTCAAATGAGTTCAGATTTTTTTTTTTTTTTCATTAAAACAGTTGCTTTATCAAACTGTTTGGTCTATCACAGTTGTCCTCTGATAAACCAGTCTTTTAGCCAAATCCCACTTCTTTAATTACATGTTCCATCAAAATCTTTTGCTTAGTACAGAGATCAAATATACAAACCTACAGCCACTCACATCACTTTTTTTCTCTCCCTTTTTATTCCAGGGCACTACTTTTTCCAAGACATGCGAGACAGTTTGATGAGAACTGAATGGTGATGTGATACAACCACCCAGATTTAGCATGATTTAGGATGACCAGCACAGCTCCATAAGTGTCTTCCTGGCTGTGGACAATGCAGATAAGGAAGTGAGGAGGAGCAAGGAGGGCAGGGGTTCAGTCCTATCTGGAAGAAGGTTAAGGGAATGCTACTTCATTGTCCATATTGCCCACAGCACCATGCTGTCCACCAGCATAGGAATTCTCTTACTTTTGCTCTCCACCTACTTGCCCGGGTGATGTAACTTGTCCACTGCTTTGTCCTCCTTTATTTGACAGTCTCTTCCAACAGTGGAGTTCACACAAGAGTCTCCCAACTTTCTCTTCCATTTCTCAGTTTGACATTTGTCTAAGTCACGCTAATCTTTACCTCAAAAGAATTCCCTACAGTTAGATTTATCTACTAGAAAGAAATTGTTTTTAATAAATGCACCCTGAGGGGGAACATCAAAAACCATTCTCACATCGTCAACTCTGAAATTAGCTGTTGATCTAGATTTTATTGTCATGAGTTACCCTTCTTCCCATAACTGGGAAGGATTCTGTCTATGACCACCTCATTTCTCTTTGGATATGCCCTACTTTGGTAGGAGCATCTTCAATCCATCTCAGCATTGTAAAGGACAGTGATGGATACTTCTATGCCCCACCACAGTGTTTGTCAGCCTCATATCCACATTTCATGTTTTATTCCTAGAAGATGTAACACTTTTCTATTTTTTAGATCTTCTTTGAAGAATTACCAAATCATCAAATATGTACAAGTTAGAAATTAATCTCCATTGCATAGAGAATGCAATAGCATGAATACAGAGATAGTAGCTTAAATCAGGGGTGGGTTTCCTATGTAAGACATGGGTGTCCAGTCTAAGCCAATATCAAAATCTTAGACTAAGTGGAACAACTGTTGTTTCAGTTAGCAAGGCAAATGGAACTGGAGTTAAGGCCAGCATCCCTCATTTACAGGGAACAGAGGTCTAGAGGGGTGGCAGGTATAGTGAAAGACAGCACTTCATGTGAAACTACGTCTGAGGGACTGAGAAATAATCTAAACAAATAAGGAGAGGGGAAATGATGTTTTAAAAAAGTAAATGACACATCCATGTTGTCTCCTTCAAGAAAGTTAGAAGATACAAATCCCATGAGATATATGTGGAGTGGGTGCTTCTTAAGGTGTAGGATTTATAAAGGACTGGTTCTGCCTACAAATTGAGACAAGTTTGGGGTCTTATGTTTTTTAGAAATGAGTTTGCTGAGCTGCAAGAGTTACAATGGCAGCTGACATTGTTAAGTCAGGGCAGAAGAAAAGGTGTTCCTCCAGCAGAAGTTACTCAGGATCTCTGTGACATGGGAAGGACCATGTCCAGTCAACCAGTCGCAGGAAGTTTCTTCCTATCACAAATGCAGTAAGAAGCAAGGGACTTAAATTTCCATAAAAGCAACCTCAGCTGGGCATTCAGTTTTGTTTTGGGTGTTGTGGGGTTTTTTTCCCCTAACAGGACAAATAGTGAAGCAATGAAAGAAATTGCCTAGATAACTGTAGAAACCCTTTCAGTGTTATCTCTGTTCAAGCCAGGCTTGTCTTATCTTTTTCACAATGCCACAATATGCAGCTCCTATGAGCTCTCCGTTCCCCCCATTCCTTTTCACTCCCTCCCTATGTTCTTGCCTTTCAGTAAGTCCCAAGGAATCCAATAAAGACTCCTGCAGGAATTTGTAGCAACACATTCCTTTTCCGTCATCATCTGCACTTTGAGCAAAGCACTTCTCTTATATATCTCTTCTGACAGAATATGAAACCACAAGTATTTTAAGCTGAAACAAAGAAAGTAGAAGGCTGTAATCCAAACTGACAGCAACATTATTAATCGGGGAAGAAGAGGCTGAGCAGAGCAGATTGCTCAGAGATCTAAGAAATGGCATCGTGTTGGGAGGGGGCTCCCAGGTAGTTCTGGGCACTGTGGATGGGCTGCAGAGCCTCTTGCCTAGAGGACACCACATCAGTCCCCAAAGGCAGTAGTAGGAACAGAGATACAAGACCACCCAGTGTTGAAGCACACCCATTCCCAGTGTCTGCTTTTCTTCAGAGCCTGGTCTGAATGCTATTGCTTTGATCAGATTACTGGGGAAAAAGTGGGGCAGGCACTTTTTTCAAAATATCTTAGTAAGGTTTTTTTCCAGTACAGGGCCCTATTCCTAACAGTGCTCTCCTGGATGTAGTTTTAGGACCTGTGTGTCTTGCCATTTGCAGTAGCAGGTTGTGCCATCACTGTATCAACTAGGTCCTGATTCAGCTAGAAGCGGAGCTGAGATATGTCGAGCTAGGTACCTGCATGGTGCACTCTGGCAGTTAGACAGGGGATAAACATTGCAACACTGCTGCTGGAGATGGACTCCCCCTCTACCTTCTACACACCCATGCACTTTGATAAAACCCACTCCTAAATACTTTTTACAGTTGATGGAGAAATAAGAGAGTTGAGTTCAAAAAGTACCTTCCTCTCTGCTGGGGACCTGAACAAGAAGCTCATATTCAAGGGTCTGCACAGTGTTTGCATGAAGCGGGTAAGTCCCAACCATGCTATTTAAATAAGCTTGGTTACAATGTAATCCAGAGTATTCTTTAAACCTGGCTTCTGGTTTTAATTATACAAGATTATTTAGGTTTTCTGCAACTTTTACTGATAATAATCTACACTAGTCCAATCACCAGCATGCTTTGAACATGGCTATGACAGGAGCAAACCCCTCTATGAACATCCCTATTAGTGAATAATTCCCTTGCAATTGCTTTCTCAGTCTCATTTATACTGATTCAGAATGGGCAATAATTATTTTGGATGTTTAAAACAGAACATCTGTCACTATATAAAATGAATGACTCTAGATATGGAAAGTATCCTTCATACCTAGAAAAGAGAAGCATATGCTACCTAATTTATCAAAGAGGGAGATAAACAGCAGACATGGAAGGAAGAGACTTACAAGAACAGATATCTGTTTATTCTAATAGGTAATGGACAATGTGAGTTAGCAGCTTGCAGTTAAAGCTAGACAGATTTATATTATATCTCATGTCAGGTTTTCCATCATTTTCCGGGCATCAATGAAACCAGTCCACAATTCAACAGGACCTTTTCCCCTCCTCCCCATAACTTCTCCAGTAACCCAAGATTTGTTAAACGTCATTGCTAATGACTGCAAGCTTCCTAGCCAATTCCTTTTAACTTCACCACTGCAATTTATTTGACCCAGTCACTACAAAAGGACATAACAACTTGTGTAGAAACCAAAGGGATAGGAAGGAGCTAATTGTTGCAGTTGAACATAACTGCATCATCACATCACTAGTCTGCAACTCTGGCCTCTAAGAGGGCTGTAGAATTGCTGTATTTCCATGTGTTAGTAGAGAATTTCAATCTAGGAGAGAATTTCAGTCTAGGAAAAGGGAGTCTATTCATTTACTTCTCTTCATATCAAAGAAGCAGAAATTGAAGTACAGGAGAATTAAGGAATAGCCTCCAGTCACTCCAAACCTCTTTGGTCTCATGTGTTAGAATCTGTATCTTTCTTTTCTTACATTTTTTTGCTTTTTAAACAACCAGATTCATCCCAGCATAGTGATGGTTGATAGGTGATGCTCTAAAGGTGGTCTTCTTTCCCAATCAAAATCTTCAGTCACTCTGGAAGCTGAGCTTTTTGGAGGTTTACATGAATTCTTATGGAAATGACAGAAAACACTCAATGGCGATGGAAGATAGCCCAGGAACAAAGGCTCCTAGACTGTTCCTTACTCTTCCCAAGCCCCAGGATGCTCTTAGGTCAAACTGAATTCTACCTCCACACCAAGGTAGACTGAGACAACATCACTCCTTCATCTGGAATTGAGACTTATACTCCAAAACTTCCCCAGGAATGTGCATGCCCTTACTTACTAATGTTAATGGCAATTAGTATTTGTGTATCTGGAGGCCTAGTATCAGCCTGGGCATCTTTGGACTGTGCTGCCTAAAATGTAATAGTTGAGGGGGTCACAGACACATCAACAAGAGCTAGGAAGATGATGTCGGAGTCATGCGTCAGAGGAGAGGATGGCCATGCTGCCCTGTCCCCCTGAAAACATTTGCTTGGATGCCGGGGGCTGAGGGTTGGGGAGGGCATTGGGTTATCGCTGTAAAAACAATCTAATACGACATGCCACTGTCTGTCTTGCAGAAATCTCATTTGACCTTGGGCTATGAGCCACAGACTAAACCTCCTGTTCAAACCTGACCCAGCTCTTTCCACAGCCCAAGCAGGAGGAAACGTGAGACATACTGCTGGCAGCTCTGGTTCCTGATGTGTGTCACCCTCCCCCTTCAGCAATTCCCCGATCCTTTCCGGAGCCAGGGTGGGAGAAGAGCCCTCCATCCTCCACAACACCTGCGCGGGCTGTGGCTCTCAGAGCCTCTGGGCACGCAAGGTGAGCCGGAGCGCAGCTCAGCACAGAGGAGGGGAAAACGTGTTTAAGGAGATTTTTTTTAATAAAAGTGTGCTGGTTTCAGGTGACCTCAGGGTGTTTTTGGATAGCAGGGAGGGGATCATTCTTCCCCTCTCCCACATCAGTAACACAACAGTCACAACCTGGATCAGCACAAGCTGCTGATCTTTATTTCTGTCTTCCATGCTGCTGGGCTTGTCCAGGCAAACAGGCAAACATCTGCTGGCAAAAGCAGCTGGGAAAGGGTTTCCCACCTCATCTGCACTTGTCTCCTGGCTTCTGCTCACCCTGTCACTTGTTCCCATAGCTGGTTGATGCTACAGTTTCTTAGTCATGTTCTTCGTGCTCTTTTTCCTTTCCTCCATGTCCTTCTCTCCATTGCTAGACTTGCTGAATTCAGGGAGGGGTAAAAGGATTAAACACTGGGGGAACTTGACCCAGAATTGAAAGAGAGAGAGGAAAATCAAAACAAGCCCTGATTTTGGACTGTAACTGAGATACACAAAAGGGACAAGTACCTTTTCACATCTCGCAGCTCTCAGAGACAATGTGACTTTGTGATGGGAATTGCAGTGACTATATGAGTGCTCCAACTCACACCCTGCTGACAGCACTTCTCAGGACAAGCACAAGTCCCAGAAGCTGGAGAGAAGTGTCCTGCAGACGAGCATAAACCACAGCTGTAGCCACACAGGTTGTTGGGAGACCAACAACTGCTCTCCCTTTCCACATACAATATGTCTTTTACCTGCATGGTTGAGCAGCCTGCTTACAAGGTATGGCTGGATTTGGTCCTGCTTACCCTGCTAACCCCAGCCATGCCTCCATGCTCCCAAGGTATTTTTGCACTGGAGCTTGCCTGGGGCAGTGCAATGCCATGAATAACTTTCCTACTAAAAGCAAGAGGGGATGGAGAAATGGAAGAGGTGGGTGGGTTTTGGCAAGAGCAGCACAGAGGGAAGGATAAAGAATCTGGGTTGAATCAGGGATGGGGGAGGGAACAGAAACTGAGTAAAAAGAAAAAGTGAGGTAAGGGACATTGGAGGAAAGCCAGCAAATCAGGTCAGGCAGCAGTCAAGAAGGTGGTATCGAGGCAACTACAGGGCATGGATTTGTATCTCTTCAACAGGACCAGGCAAGCTTAGATACACAGCAGAGCCCTTCCAAGGGCCAACAGGTGACTTGGAAGAATAACTGATTTAATTGGTAAGAGCTGAATCCAAGAAGGCCTCCTTTTGGGGACGTTTCAGCAGCGCATAGTCAGCTTCATTATCCAGTCCATACACAGAGTCGTGTCACCAGATCTGTCAGGGTCAGACAGGAGACCTGCAAAACTCCCAAGAGCAAATGCCTGGAGCAGTGTGTGTAGCTGGGGATCTGTGGAGGTGATTTGGGGTGGGGGGCGGGAGGAAATGCAACAAAGCTGATAAGCAGGGTTTTGCACAGACATCTAAAATTTCTCTACATAAGCAGGGGTCTATCAAGGTGCAAAGCAGTTGAAATGTGAGAACACGGATGCCTCTACAAATGATACTGCACCTGACACTAAAGCAAATGTCATATCTCAACACATGCTGGGCCTAGGATCTAACATCTAATATCAATTCCCAGCTGCCTGTAGTGATATAGGAAAGCAGTTGGCAGCAGATAGAGCAAAGGTGACAACATTTAAGTGCCCTGTTGTACATTCAGTTAAAAGCATCCTTGTAGGTAGTATATCTTGGTTCTGCAAGGTCTCTAAAACAGGGCTAGCAGCTGAGCAGTTTTAACATAATATTTGGAAGGGACCTTTCCCAGGTAGTCTTGGGACTTCTGCATCCAAAATGTTTTACCAACAGATATTGACAATATCATCACTATGATAGATCCAAGGCATCAACATTTGCAGACCTGATAGTCTACTAACTGAGATAAAAAGGAGAAGAACCTCCAAAGTGCACTCGAAAACATTTGTGACACTGGGTTAAAAAACAGCAGCGACATGGAAGTTCAGGGGAAAAATACACACCTTGTTAGGAAATGAGGAGTACCAGGAAATACAGAAAACTACTGACATGCCTCTGTCTACAGACAAAGGGATAAAAGGCTTTCAGAAATTTATATTTTGATGGATAGTTCCTATCCAGTATGGCTGCCAAAATGTCTTATCTATAGGCATTAATATTTAAAATGTGCTCTATAAGATGAGATGCTAAAAGGAATGGGTAGTTCAGCTAGGAGCTGACAGAGACAATACCATACAACACTGTCAACTCAGGTTTCTAATTAAAACCTTGGGACAACATGGGTGCTGGAAGTAAGAGTCATGCTAGGTCCAGAAATGCCTGCAGAAGGTAGCATGCCTTTTACATTTCAAAAATGAGTCCTGGCAGAAACTTTTCACAAAGCCTTTCAGACAATTGCAGAAGAAAGGCATTAGCAAACACACCACAGGTTGCAGAGGCTGTTGTCCCAGGCACAGTTATGGGATTTACAACTAGCATAACCTGGGAAAATCTAGTGGAGTTCATTTGCCCTAAATTTTTAATACAGATGGCCTGCTCTGGGAGGTGCCTGTTTCTTTCCCTTGACTGACTCACATTTGCAGCTTAAGCTTTCAGACATCTAAGGTGAGGTTGGAAATCCCTAGAGCATTCAGTTTCAGAAAACTAGAACCTGAAGCACATACAAACATATGCCCAAGAATATGCCTTGAGTCCTGGGCAGGATGTGCTTTGCCATTACAGAAACCAGAGCACAAAAAGAGGTTTTGCGGCAGTACAGGTCAGCAAAGGCTCTCTAGGTGGGTGTAGACAGCCTGATTTCCAGTCACGGGGTTGCTCCCATTACCTCTACAGTTTAGACCAAATGCTGGCACTGAAGAAGGTAGAGCACCGAGCAGTGTTTCAGCATCCAGGTTGAAAATGTGAACAGTGGCAAAGCCATACTAGGGACACACAGCTCACACACTTTGCAGCTGTCACTGTAGGGGTTGTTTGATTTGCATGATAGTTTAAATGCAATTGTGGATGAGATGGAAAAATTGCTTGGTTGGGAATTGCCAGAGCTACCCAGTGATGGTAATACCCTTGACATGAAACAGGAATCTGATTTGTGCTATTTATTAATTGCCTGCATTGAGCTGCTTGCCCAAAGCAATGGGACATTGACCATCCATGGCACTACTTAGAGAAGCAATCTGGCCTAGAAGACACTCATCTCTCAAGAAAAGGTATTTCCAGCATTTACTATATCTAAGATATGACTTGCAAACTATCCTGTGTTTTTTGTGTCTCGGACTCCTGCTGCTCTCTTGCCTAGCGAGAGCTGTGCCTTCAAAGAGCTTGCTGGAGGTCTCCACTGCCTGGGAGAGTGATGGAAGGGCTGGCTGGGAGCCATCACAGCGTGTCTGCCCCAAACCCAGCACATCTCCCAAAAAAACAGGAGGCCTGCCTGGCCCCGATGGTCCAGCTTTTCTCCATCCAGCAAGGCAGGGGATTTTCAGCATGGCTGCACAAATGAGCAGGCATCCTACTTGCCTCATTTGCCAGAAGCTCTTTCCCATGACATTTTAATCCCACTGCGACAGGAACAAGCAGCACGAGGAGGTTTCATTGCACCCACCCACTGCATGCACAACCCCTCCAGTCTGTGTACGCTCAATAGGACTGAGAAAACAAATAACTCACATCACTATTAGCCCAGGAACAGATGATCTCAGGAAAACTACCTGCCTGCTAAGGGCTTGGCTGGCCCCTTGTGTGCCCAGGCTCTATGCTGCCTGACACTGCCAAGGGAGGATGGTCTATCTCACCATGTTCTGCCACCCAGTTCTCCATCAATGCTCCTTTTCTTCTAGGACCATTTCCTCTCACAGCAAGATGTGAGGTTTCCATTTAATCTCTGGCCCTGGACCTAACATCCCTGCTGCCTTTTGGTGCCATGAAACAGCTGTCAGACAAAAGTAGCCTGTAAGGATATGCTTAAGGCAACATACTGGGACAGATTCAGCCTACTAATGACTCAAAACAGCACACAGGCAAAGCCTGCCTCTCCTCAGCATCTCCTCCTGATCTGTCTGAACGCTGATTTCTTGTTGTCTCCGTGCTGTGCTGCTGAGCATCCAGAAGAGCATGGTAGCCACTGCTGCTTCATAAGACAGCAGAGCCAAGCTGGGCAGGAACTCTTAACGCACCCTGGCACAGTCTGCCCAAAAAATCGCCAGAGTCAGCACTCTTCATCCACCAAGGAGGTTAAGTAGATACCACTGCTTCACTGGGGCAGAATGAGCATTAACTGGGGACAACTGGGGTTGCAAAACAAGCCCCAAGAAAGGCTAAGACAGGGATCTCCCCAAGAAGCCACATGTTGCTCATCAATGAAGAAGCTAAAGAGACTGGTACATGAGATCTGTGTGGCTCTCCCTGAACTCCCAGGGACAGTGGTTACCCCACTTCAGTAGTGCTGTTTGGGCGGGGGGGGGGCATTCCTGGGGACACCGAGATGACCCAAGCCCTGAGGCATGATGGTGCTTATGACAGACGGACATTCCTAGCACAAGGCCAGTGCTAGATCTGCTCCCCCTTGTCTCATCCAGTCCCCAAGAAAATGCCACTGACTATATGAAGCCTGTCCATGGAGACATATTGCTTGCTTTATCTTTCCTGGGAAACAGATTTTGCGTGGAGTGCACTACTCCAGTTGACAAGCTAAGTAGACCTTAGGAGACAACAGGGACTGCCAGAAGAGTAGGTTCGGGAAGAGGGTTGGGAGAGGACCCATGGGTGTCTTGAATTATTTATCATCCCCAGTGCACTGGCATGCTTTACCCACGAGAACCCAACTCCTCCGAATGGTATTTCTGACACACTTTCAGCTCAGTACGTGCCAAGGAGCTGGACAGCTCTGTGTGGACCTTTAGGGCTAGGCAACATCATGCTCCTTTCTATCAGGCCAGAACTGAAACTCAGAAGTTATGTGCAAGAGCAGAAGAGTGAGCTGGGGGGGTTGGGGAAGAGGGATGGGGCAACAAGATCCCAACCAGAAAGCAAACCACAGTGTGAAGTGGCTCTGTTGTGGCCCACATTTGGCAGCTCTGGGCCATGCTGGGCTGGGCAGTTGCACACATTGGCTATGGACTGTGCTGAGCCTTGGACACAGCAGCTGACCACGCTTCCTGTAGGGCTTAGCTTGGCATGTGCATCAGACACAGCCTGTGGCCATGGCCCTTCCTCTGGCCTTGGGCGGTCACTGTTAAGTGCCACAATGTGATGAAGTGTCACCATGCTGTAGTGGCCTGGTGCTAGACCAAGGTCTGGGGGAGCTATTTGGCGTCACCTGGTAAACCTGCTCTCGGCCATTGCTCAGGACTGCTGGAGCCAGCAGCTCGCATGTGCCCAAGATGAAAGGCAAGAGGAGCCACTAGTCTGGTGTCATCACTGCAGCACAAGGCCAGCTCCATCATCCCTCCCTGCAAAAACTATGATCTGACGTTCCTCTACATGTCCACAGGCTTCCCCCTCAGATAACTGCCCTTGCCTCCCCAGGGAGAGTCTAGGAGCACAGGGCACCTTGGAGTCATGTCTTTGAGGCTGAGCAACTTTTGCACCAGTTGCATCAGCCCAGTTGCCAAGTCTCACAAATAGTCACATCCAAACAGCTGAGACAAAGGCACCAGCAGCAGAACAGAGCAACCAGGTACACGAGCATCCAGTTTGTTTTGCTGCTACAGGAAATACACCACTGATGTTCTTGATGAGATTTGGCTCACTAACATCACGTCTGCTTATAACACAAACATACCTGAGCTCAGCCCACCTGGGCAACCCTCACTGTTGGGTGGGCAGAAATGGACATTTCTAGTTATCTTCTGGAGAGGGTGTAGGTAAAGGAGAAGTAAAGCAATAACATCAGTGTGCCAGTGGAGGAACAGTTATTCAACGCTATTGCCCGGGGATGTTCCTTGAAAGGCAGAAATGTACATTCTTAGAAAACAACTGGTATTTATTGACTGACAAGAACACCAGCAGTGCAGACACTAGTGCAATACTGGACAACACAGCCAGCTACACAAATATGTACGTTTTAATCAAAAGGATTATATAAAAATTAGGGCAAGGTACAAGCAGGACTGTAATGCAACTTAAGACCCATAGCACCATTTTCTTTCTAGAGGATATATAAGAAATATAAATAACAAACATCCATACTTCTTGTCACAACAGTTGTACATCTTGAGGTAGACAAATATTTTGTTCCCTTAAAGCACAGCCTCTTTTTTTTCAAGTGACATAGCATATTATCGCATATTAACCTTCCAGTCTTACACAAGGTGTCTGAGGGTGTAGAAGTGGCTATTGCATCAGTGGGGTTTGTTACTCTGCTCATTAGCGTTTCTTGGCTTACATGGCCCTATTTGTTGATCTAATAAAGCAGCCCTGACCCCAGCACTGCACTGCCCTTCCATCACAGCAACAGTGCTGCATGGATCCCTGGTTAAGCCTCAAGGAATTACTGGTGTCTAATCCATGGGACAGCCTCCAGATAGGTGATTTCTTCCCAAGCAGGTTCAGCTCTTCACTTGGGGATGGTGGGGTCCATCCACACCAGAACTTTATACACTTCAGTAAAACTTTTCTGATGGATTGTTATTTCCCTCCTGCAATAAGCATGCTAGATCCACTACTACCAAACCCAGCACCACAACACACCAGGAGAGGCAATAAAAACTGGACTAGGAAGTACACACAGGGACAAGGAGTAACCTGTGTCTGCAGAGTAGCCCTCCTGTGGGTAGTGAGCATCTCAGCCAGCTAGGGGTATTAGAGCTACCACTGTTCTCACGTTACTTGGATCTTAGGTACAGAGGAAGGGATTCCTCCTGAATCAAAAAACTATACAGGAAAGCATGTACAGCTCAGTTTTTTACCATCGCTAGTCATGTTGAGGTACATTGGTGCTTGGGAAAGGATTGTTCTATAGCCAGGGCATAAGCTTTTACCTTTGCTGCTGTAAAGATTTCCATGTAAAGACTGATCACCTTATATCTCCAGCCTATCATTCCAGTAACTTCTTTGCACATATAACCAAAGAGGCAGCCCATTCACTGGATTTGTAGTACATCATAAGGTGTGCAGCAAAATTAAAAAGCTTACACACAGATCAAATAGAGGCCCAGGTCTTCACAACCCATATCTCCAGGAGGTGGCGGAAGAGCTTTGCTCAAAAGGATGCTTGGTCTTGATTCTTGAAGAAAATAAAATTCTAAGCCTAAGAATACTGAAGGCCAGATAGACCCAAGTTTTGCTTCCTGGTCACACAAAGGCTCCCATTGCTGTTAGCTGAAGAAAATGACATTTCTAAATATCAACCCAACTTACCTCAAGTTTGGGTGATAAAACAGCCCTGGGTAACTGGGGGGGGGGAAGGAAAACCAAACTATCTGCCTCTCAAGCAAACTTTTTCACTCCCTAATCCATTGCACCATTTCTAAAAGGCTTAGTATTGAAGGATACCAAAAGGAGTGGTATCAACATTGCCTCAAACTCAAAATATGTTCAAGTCTTTTCCCCAGACCTCATATGGGGCATTTTAAATTATCTATTTCCCATCAGTTTTCGTTGTTTGTTTTCCAGACTGAGAGAGGCTGTCTGGTCTGACTGGCAGGGGTTGAACAGAAAGCTTTTCAGCTGTGACAGGGAGGGGTTGAAACAGGCTTTGAGTTAAGTTTGCAGAGCAAAGCCAGAGGACATCAGATTGTCCAGACTTGGCTTAACAGCTAACAACCAAAATTTACTGCAGCCAAATGCCAAACCTCCATATTCAATTAAGCCCAAACTCACCCCAAGAATACCAGAGAATGAACCATCTCTTCCTCAGATCTTCTCCATATTCACCATTTCTC
This sequence comes from Platalea leucorodia, assembly GCF_965183815.1. Taxonomy (NCBI): domain Eukaryota; kingdom Metazoa; phylum Chordata; class Aves; order Pelecaniformes; family Threskiornithidae; genus Platalea; species Platalea leucorodia. Next base: position 1,877,912 of record NC_138844.1, read on the forward strand.
AAGCAGCTCTGAGCCATGCAGGGCAAGGAGCTGCAGGTACAAAAGTCCTCTTTGGTACATGAAAAAAACAGTACTTAATTTTCCCTGAAATATTTTTTGTCCAGTTCTTATTCAACAATTCCTGTGTGGTGCCAGGACTTCTAGGCACAACCTCACCTCTCAATTATTTACTTTGTTTACATTATTATTTGACTTTAATAAAGTTCTTGTGATATCCCCATGGGACTGTGCTAACCCAACACTCGAGACAAAGGGCAGCTCCACTCATACTTGCTGGCAGCAGGACTGGACAAAAACATGGTATGGCATAGACGCTGCCAGTTTCAACAGATCACGGCTCAAATGGTAACACAGATCACTGCTAAAAACCTCCATTGCTAGAGGTAATCCCTGCACATTTCACAGACACTGGTGTTTTCAGTGGCAAGGGACTTGGTGACACCACCTCAAAAGCATGAATGTCCGTATGACACGGGCTATGCACACAAAAACCAAGATATTTTTCAAGTGCTGCGAAGCAGTATCTAATTCTGCCTTAAATGTGTCTTTGCCCGAAAGAGTGGCAAAGGACCAATTCAGTCCAAAATATCCACACAGAAGGGGCTTGATCTAGTTGCCTAAATAAAGATGTCTAGTCTCCTTGCCACAAACCTGTCCATCAGTTCCCACTGACATCAGTATTTCGGCTGCAAAGGACACAAATAACTGAAGTTGCAAGTTCTACTAGTCTGACCATATTCCTCTCTGCCTAAATAATGATCTTACCATCCTTCTGGTCTTGTTTTTGAGTATGTTGTGCAAAACACCTAACATGCCTCTGAAATGCATTCACCTACTGCTCAAAGCATTGCAACATTTGGAGGCAGATAAAGGATATTACTAAAATAACACTTTCTGCTGTGTGGAAACCAGGCTTGCCTTTAGGATGGGAGAACTAGCCTACAGATTTGAAATGCTCTTGACAGGAAAACGAAAGGTGTTAGAAACATGTACTTCCTTCCACGCTCACTTCAGAGCAGGACCAGGTCATTGGAGAAGACTAAAAGACTTACCTACATGTCTGCTCTGGTGTGGTTTTCTCTTTTTTACAGGAATAGTACAGAAGAGTGAGTCTGAGCGAAACAAAAAGCTTCACTTTGAAATGAGTGCACTCTGCAGGTCCCTGGAGGGTACCCCAAGGGCCCTACAAAGACCAGCCAGGTCCGGGGAGGCTCCTGTTTAGCCTGTAGCCCAACAGCCACGTCAGCCAACCTCCAGCCTCTATTGTTACTGGAGTCACTGGGGAGAAAACAGATTTTCACTTGTGTGAGATGGATGGTAGATCATTTCCAGCAGGTCTAAGTTGAGTTTGGAGGGCAGGAGTACCTCAGAGCTTCATAGACCTGCTCCCAGGGTGCAGCCTGACAGTTCCTACTGCAAGAGTCAAACACAATGCTGCTCAGCAGGGTCACTTGGAGTTCAGTGAACACAAAGCTCTTAAGAGAAGACCTAACACTCGAAGTGACACAAACAGCCTGCTCTTTTAAGAAACAAGAGAGCAGATTCATAACCCCTCACTGGGATGCAGCCGTCAGCAGGTGACACTGACCCAGGTAACATTAGTAGGAAGTTACAGAAGTGGATTTTCTTCTTCAAACAGCTTCATGGCAAAGCTGCACACAGAACTTACTAAGCCACTGAAAACCAGTTCTATCCTGAGTTCTTGCCTGCAGTGACCTTGTGCAAGTTCTGTCGCCTGATCTGTACAATGCATGAATCTCAACCTGCGGTGATGTGTCTGCTGGAACCCCCTTAGTTCACTTTGTCAGCATTAGCCCAAAGAGGACATAAAAAGAAACGAGACCATCAAGAACACTTTCCACCACCTAGGAGCATCCTAGCTGCCCTCAAATTATGACATCTGGATGTGGAGAATGGATTGTGCATGCCCAGAAATTACTGGCCAATGGGCAACTGAGAAGTGCAGCTTTGATAAAAGCAAGAGGACGGAGTGGTGTCTCTTCTACTTGCTTCCCAAAGCTGTGCTTCCCCTCTCCTCCCACCGAGTTCCAATCCCTGTTTAAATAAGAATGCTCCATGCAATGGGATGGGATCCCCATATAACCCTCCTGTGACAGGGTACTCCCTCTCTGATGCCGGACCAGCCAGGAGGTCAGTGGGGCGGGTGGCTTGGGATTAATAGTGCAGAGCAGAGCTAGTTCCTTTGTCACTTCACCTATGATGCTTGTTCCTAACAATTTTACCTCATTGGGATGTTTTTTCATTGAGTGCTCAACATTGAGACCCGTGGGAAGATTTGAACTCCAAAAAGATAAAAAGCAACATGTAAATAATGGTCTGCTCGATATTAATTTCTTGGGTATTTAGGAGGTAAAAAAAAAAATAAGTCCAATTAACCCAATTTGCAGTATTATGTCTTTCATAAGCACTTTAATTCAGTTCAAGTCAACTTGAGCCAGAAAAAGGATAAAAAGGAATAAGCCCATTAGAAGACCTGTAGCTAGCCAAAAGGAAGGTGTTAGTGGCCTCTAAACAGCCAGTTAATGGCTAGATCTGCTCTGAGACAGTTCTCTTCCATCCTTTTGTGGAGCAGAAATCAAAAATAGTTGTAAAAAGCAAAGGGCAACAAGGCCAAGATAAAGAGAGTGTGAGTACACACTCATCACTGCAAAGTAATTCTTCAAAGCATACGTAAATGAACAGAGGATGAGCTGCCTGACTTCAGCACATCCACACTCAAGAGCTGGAGCACACAGGTGAGATCTTACTGCTTGTTAGGAGAACTCAATCACATTGAAACCTTTCCCAATTCGGTCTATGGATCAGTCCATCTAAACAACCCAAACCAGCATCTTCATCCGTTACATTGCCAATGAATTTTGATCTGAGTTTAAGGATTTAAATATTCTTTTCAGCACCAGCTCATCTCCACACCGGCATCCTGCTTGCCGGTTTACAGCCATTACCACAACTGAGTAAATACAGCAACTTTGTTATCTCAGGGAATGTCTAGAGCTGCTCACAGTACAAACTCTCTAACTGCTGCTGCAGGATTAACCAGGAGGAGCCCTGGAGCAGGCAAATACACTGCCAAGCACTGTACTACAGCTCAACACCCAGACAGGTTGTGCTACACCCCTCTATGTGTAGCTGGTCGGGGACTGCCTCACTGCCATTCCCAAGACTGCTCTCTAAGACACAACCAGAGGAACAAAACAGGCTGTTTCTGTTGTGTTTAACTTAAAGTTAGCTAGAAAAACATGACTCAAAGTCAGGGGATCACAATTCTGTTATGGGCTGTGCTCTTTCCCCCAGGTCACCTTCTCTCATGCCAGATGCCTGCATTTTCTAGATATATCTAACTTCTCAGTGCAGAGATGGTCACTCATGACTTGCACATTTTTAACATGCCCCAGTTCCTGTGGTTCCTAATTCCCTTTCAGAAATTTTATCTGTCATCAGCACAAGGCAGAACTGTGGGATGTGGTGCACCTCGGGCAGTAGGGCAAAGAGTGATACACATAATACAAAAAGGTGATTGATAGTTTGATTGGGGGGGGAGAGAGATGCATAAGTGGCACCATGACCCTGGATCCACCGCCATAAAATAACCCCCTGCAAGGCAGCATGCTGCAAAGGGGCAACTTCACAGATCTCAGCTGAGTTCCTGTGATACATGCACTGTAACAAAGGCAATTCCAGGTCTCCTGTGTACAGCAAGGTTAAAATGCAGTTAAAAGGCACTTGGAGTCTTAACGTCCGAACTATAGACGTGGGAGATGATGGCTATAAGCTCCATTTGTTTGTAAACTGGTATTTCTGAGGCACAATTCTTGCATCAAGACGAGACTACTCAACAGCGTGTCTTTGAGTTCAAAGCAGAAAGGATTCACCCAGCTCCCAGAAAACAGCATTGAAAATCCCCTGCTGCCAGAGTCCTTTTGCCTTAGTGCAGGAACATGGCTGCCCCTGCTCCATCAGGATCCAGTCTCTGGTTAGTTGCCTCCCCAGTCCCTTAATTCTCTTCTCTCCAGGAACCAGGGCGCAAGCCCTCAGTATTTCAGTGTCACCACCCCAATGCATTTACATAAGTGCAAGTGAGGGATGGAGGAGGGGGATATTCCTGCAGGCAAGAGTACAAGTTTTAGCTCAAGAGAGATATTTTTGACTGCTTCCATGTTCCTGCTGTCCCCACATTACCCCCACTCTCTGTCCCTCCTTCCTGATCTGATACCTGAAAAAAACTCTGGTTTTCACCTCTCATACAGGGGCTCTCTCCAGATCGGAGGATCTCAACATTGAGATAATAGGAGCACTGGACATTTTTGGTGCTTGCCTTTGCCCTCACCCCACAGCAGAGAATCATGTCTCTCCCTACTGCTTTCTTTTACTCTAGGCCTTGTTTTGACCCTCTAGCACTGACTTTACTGCTTGCAGCTGTAGACCACCTCTTCCTGCATGCACTGTTGGCACTCAACATAGCAACACCACTGCACCTGACAGTGGCAAGAGAAGGTAACCAGCCGGCTCTGGGTGTTATAGCCTCGTCCACAGCACATGCTGTCACAGTTGCCTTCCCGAGAGCAGGTCCTCCCAGCAGTTCCCAGGGAGTATTTGCTGGGACGACAGAAACTGGGGGAGTCTTCCACATACACCAGGTCAGTAGAGCGGGGCGAAGCAGGGTGCTTGGGGGAATGGCTGTGTCTCTGTGGGCCAGCCAGCTCTGAGTGTCCCACAGCATCATTGGTGGTGCTGAAGACCTTGACGGCGTCATCATAGCGCAGCTTCAGTAGTCGTCCAATCTCATGGAAAGGCGAAAGCTGTTTCCAGCATGTCCGGACAGCACATGAGCCGGAGACGCCATGGCACTTGCATGTGGTTTTGAGACCATTTTTCACAGCCTGATGAGGAAGAGAAGTGGTAGTCATTATCTGCCAGGACCATGAGCTTAGTTCTGGGTAGAGGTAACACCTCAGATTGCAGACAGCCTGGAGGTACTTCAGTTTTATTGGTATTATTCCTATTCTATGGAGGAAAAAGTAAAAAAAAAAAAAAAAAAAAAAAAAACAAAAAAACCAAAAGCAACAGAGGAATGGCTACAGAGTTGACTGGCGAGCCAGAGAGTAGAAAGCCTGAATGAGGACAAATGGCTGAATACTGAGGCCAGTCAAATTCTTACTAAGCCTATTTGGAATAGCAGGAGTAGTCAACCATGAAACTGAGTGTCTCCAGCATGGTGGATTCCCTTTGTTACACTCAAATCAAGATTTGATTCAAAACAAGTAATTGGACTCAGTAAATGGAAAACGATAAGTCAGTAGCCTGTAACATACAGGCCAAAATGCTTGATCTAATGGTCTCCCTGACCCAAACTTGTGATATGACTAGTTCCGTAGCAAATCGCCAGCAGACTCATAATTGATCTCAAGAGTGTCAACCCTTAATCTACTTCACACAGCCCACCAGCTCTGAAGCTCTAGGTGTTCTCAAAACTCCCTGTGGCCGTGGCATAACCGATGGAGTAATCCAGCCAGTGAGTTTTACAGCTGTTACCATGCTGCATGTTGCTGTCACTCAGCCCTTGATACCACTAGAGGATACAGGAGGCTGGTCTGCCACTCAGCATGCAACTCCTCACACCAGAGTCCAGGAGACTTTCCAGGGAGCTGTCAGTACCATGAGGTCCACGACACACCAGTAAACAGGTCTGGTTTGTGAGTAGGGCCAGTGAATACCCCTCTCACAAACAGCCTCGGCTGAGGATACGTTAGAAGACTTGCACTGAGTCCTAACTTCTTTCTAGGCCTGCTGCTGCTGCAGCTCCTCACCTTGATGCCAACATTGGTGTTGTGGATGTCCACCTTGGCCCGCAGGTCTTTGCCAATCCTCTTCTGACCCAAGAATTTTTTCAGGAACTTGGTGCTGTATTTGAGGTTGTCTCCACAAACGCCCCATTGCCAGGCCTTGCGGTTCTCCAGGTCTGGGGAGTCATCGCAGGTGCAGCGCTCCATGCGCCCAGCGCTACATGCTCTGGCCAGGGAGTGGGTAAGAGCTGCGGAGGACACTGCATAGAGGAAGGCAGTTTCCTTAAAACCTGCACAGGAGAAGGATTAGGTGAGGGTAGGAGCAGGAGAGGCAAAATAAGGTGTTCATCAGCCTCACTGGCTCTCCTGACTGTCCATGAACTAAAACCAAGCACAATACTTAGAAATACAGAGAGACAAAACTCTTCCATTACCTGCACACCATTCCTAGCAGAGAATCTCAATATCATGTTTGAAGTAACTGGTGTAGTAACACCCTAATCTCACCTGGTGGCTGTGACTGATTCAATATGGAGACAGGAGACCACTCATGAATCAAGGGATGGGTGGCAATAGCCAAACACTCCTGGGAAAATATTCAACTGCAAAAAGCAACAGTCATGAAACTCCATTTGTCCTCATCCTCACCACAGAGCTGATAGGTGTGAACAGAGACTGTCACTGAAATCATGTTGTGGCTTAAAATCAGAAAATATTTAGTAGAGACTGAAAAAATAGTTTAAAAATCTGACCCCTTATTTTAAAATGCTTTTATCTGGGACTGTGTTGGCACAGTATAGTAGTATTTCATATGGAAAGATCACAAGTAGTGTGATTGGGAAAGGTTCTATGTTGAAGGACATCTTGGGCAAGAAGGATGAACTCTCCTGCATGTGAGTGGATTTTCTGAATTCCCTGTAAATTATCTGCTCCCAGTGACTGTGGTGATACTTTCTGAAGCTATTCTCTTTTCTAAGGCAGGCTTCCCAGCTTGGCTACGTTTGCCCTGAGGTATGCGACAATGACACACCATGACATTTTAACCAGGGAAGAAAGTACAGTGCCTGAATAGAAATTCAGTCTCAGTACCTGAATAGAAATTCAGTCTGAAGACATGGAATCAGACAGGAATGGGCATGTTGATATGGCACCCATGAGCTCCAGAGAAGTTCCAAAAAACACTGATTGACACAAACCTGACCTAAATCCCAAAGTATTTTGGTTTGATTATTTCCTTCCTCTCCTATTTAATCCAGGGGGAAATCTTAACATTTCCTCCAGAGTTTATTTGCAGAAATGAAAACTATTAATAGGAAATTGCTTACAAGTCCACAATTTAGGAAGTAGAGCAAGGAAGAGAAAGACAGGTGACTGATCAATAGCTCCGAGTGCAGGAATGGATAAGATTGGCCAAAATAGAAACATTGTAGTTTATGAAAAATAGAACACTTCCACATTGCATAGAAGGAAACACATTGAAGCAAATATTCCACATTGGAAAATACCAAATTTCCTTCGACATCTGAAGGAAACATCTGTTTCCCCAAAAAATGGAAGAGAGAGGGAGAACCACAGAGACCTGATCTAGTCTTGCAGTTAGCCCTGCTTTGAGCAGAGATTGGAAGGGACCTCTAGACTTCATCCAGTCCAACCTCAAATCTTTCCATTATTTCGTTCCCTCAAAGAATTCCCATCCAGCTGTAATAATAGATCAGACCACTGACTGCTGAGATCCGGGTGAAGTCACCATAAATCTGACCAGAGAACAGGACAAAGAGTTCTTCTGCATGAAAAATTGACTAGTCATGAACATAATGGAGAGGCTACATTAGTAACTTCAATATAGACTTCATAGGAGCTTGTTGGAATTCCAGAATTTTAGATGAAAGATGTAGCAACAGTATGGACGTGGATGAGAGAGTCAAGAAAATGTGAAGGAGGTCAAGGAGATCAATCAACAAACTTCTTCGTACCTCACCATTTTAGTTGCTGTATCACTGAGACAAGTAACTTGCAGCTAAGCTCTCTGGTTGATGATGCTCTATAAAATCTCTCAGGGTACTGGAAGAATAATGAAAAAATGTCACCAGATCCATCAAAAGTTTTGGAAAAGCTGATATGGGACACAGCCAATACAGATTATGGATAGCAACATGATGCTTACACATTTTCAAACAGTGGCTAACCCAAAAGAAGGATCTAAGAGAGGATAAGATACATTTCAGATCCTAAATCTGAAAAATAATTTCAGTATCTAATCTCCAATTGCGTACCAGATTCCCAATATCCTATCTGACATACTGATACCAGAAGAGAGGAGAGCATTTTAGAAACAGTTTCCCATACCATATAAAGCTAGCAGTACCAGTCAGCTCCACATACCCTGCTAAATCTGACTTTGTGGAATACCACACTGCTTCTGCTATTTCTGACCAGTGATGGTTTGGTTTCTTCTGTGGCAATCCACGTAAGTGCTGGCCAGATTTCAGCCCACTTGAAATCAGAGACCATTGCCTGTGGTCAGGCCACTGCAGACAGCAGTACTGAAGATAACGAGCATACTTTCCAATCGTGTCCTTCTTCTCCCCCCCTCCCACCTCCTTTTATGGCAAAAGTTCAACGTCACCAGGCTGCCAAATGCTCGTCTGAAAAGTCTAAGATGATTCCTTCTACTTTGACATAAGGGACTGACCACCGTTTAATTGTTTAATTCACAAATCACATGAGTAAAGGAAAAACTGAATGGTCCTTAAGTCCTTGTGGAATAACAATGAGCAGCTGTTGAAGCTGGATTTTCAGTAGGACATAGCACAAATGAGCAGGGATCAGCTCCAACAAACATGATTTGAGATGTAAATGGAGGTTTCTCTATGTGTCCTGGGTATCTATCCTCCCACCATGTCAATGGAGCTCTTGTCACCACAGCCAGTGGAGCCTGGACCAGGCTGTCAGAGTCTGGTTTAGGGATGAGTCAGTCTCCTGACCCCATTACTGAGTTGCCACTGACTATAATGAAATCTTAAACACTGGATGCAAGGGGGAACATCTAAATGCAGATGTCTTTGCATCTCAGTTTGGTTGCAAACATCCAGCACAGAGCTGAATTTCAAGATGTTGAAGCAAGCCAGCTCCCCCTGGTAGGACCTTGTACATGTCCAAGTCTTCCCCTGAGCTCTCTGGAATTACTTCTTAGCTCAGCAGCCTATAAATACAGAAAGACGTTTCCTACACTGGCAAGACACTGTTCTGTGGTGTGGTGTGCTCTAGACCACAAGGAAAACTGTAATAGGAGGAGTTTAGCCATGTGGTGATTCTGCCAAAGGCAAGATGCTCAAGGTCAAAGATTTTTCAATGCTACAATAAAAATAGTGTGAGCATTTCAGAGCAAGTGGAAGAGACATCTCTCGGGGTGGGGGGAAAACAATCAAAAACCAACCAACCAACCAAAAAAGAGTAGACCAGAAAGCTACAGAATTGTAGAAAGATTTAGGATGGAAGGACTTCTCAAGGTCTTTAGTACAACCTCCTGCTGAAAGCAGGGCTAACTCCAATGCCAGATAAAGTTGCTCAGGGCTTTGTCCAACCGAGTTCTCAAAATCTCTGGTGATGGAAATTCTGCATCTCGGAGCCACCGCTCCTGTGCTGTACCATTCCTAGATTCCTCATTACATCAATGAAACCACTGCTTGAAGGTCACAGAATCTGACCAACATGAAGCAAACAAATGGTCTGATGGAGGGGAGGATTGTAGAGTGCTCATTTCTCAAGAAGGATTTTTCTGAGTGGCTGGATCTGAGCTGTCTTTGCTATAGGTATTTATTTTCCCCAAATCACCATGTTGTTTGAGATTAAATAGTGCTTACCTGACCTCCAGCAGCAATTGACTGCCTTTATGGCACACTTTGGAAACAAAAAGATCATCATTGCTTTACAAAATTTATATAAAGACACCAACTGCCACCGTGCAAAAAGATAGCTTGAAATGTCTGTCCAGAATAATTTTAAATCTACCTATTTTCATGGATTTTTAAAGAAGTGGCAAAGGAATGCAGAAGAATTTTTCATGGATCGGTGAAGAGTAATAGCCATCATAATTGACTGCAATAGTCATAGAAGGATTGTAGGTTATGCAAAAGGAGTTTCCCAGTTTTATCCAGAGGAGTGTCGAAGTAAAACAACAAATGGTGCAGACTGTGAAAATACATCTGGCATTTCAAAAACCAGAAAGCCCTTGCCATTTTTTTTTACTTACTAAAAGTGTGTAAATACAGGAAAAAAGATGTTGGCATCTGTAGAAGCAGGAAAAGCATAGGTGATCCCAATCAGTCACAGAAGATTTTCAGTTGTCACTGCAAATTAAGTGTGGCTTTTCACCTGTTACAAAAATGAATCATGTCACTGGGACATGACCTTTTTTCCCTCTTTCACTCATAAGACCATTAAAGACAGTTAAATAGTGTGCGTTTTTCTTTACGGTTTCTCTAGGACCATGGTGATATCAAATGATTTAATCATTTCTAAAACTCTTCATCACTACTTGGGTGAAAGGACCATAGTCCATTGCCTGACCAACAATTTCTAAGGCAGCAACAAAACAGCAGTAGGAATATGTGAGAAGCAGATTAAAACTGGCAGCTGAAAGTGTTCACGTTCTTTGTGAAAGAAGCTAACCTATTTGCAAGTTAAAGGAAAATGAGAACTAATAATTGCTTCCAGCCAACTGTCCTTTCATATAGGAGATGTATATAGCATACTTTTCTGTATTAAATCATCATTTGATCCTTAAGATTGTGTAATAAAAGTTTTCAAACACTTATCCTCATCTGCCAAAACAGGTTTTAAATTACAGGTGATATTTTATTTTGTCAGTCAAGAGTCCATGGAAATGTTGAGGCATGCCACCATGAGATAATTAAATGTTTTCCAGCTATTTGAAGATGAGGATTATTCAATTGTCATTTTCAAGTTTTTGAGGTTGATGGAGGTACAGATGTCAGAAAGTCACTCAAAATGATCATGAACAGCTTCTTCCACAGTGTTCTAAAAAATTCACAATAGAGCCTCTTATAAACTCTTAGAAACTCTTATAAACTCTTAGAAACTCTTATAATTTAAAGGATTTATCATGCTCCCTCCTACCTCAAATACAGAACTTACTTACAGAACATTTTCTTCCTCTAAAGCCTTCTGTGAAACAGAAGCCAGTGGCTCTTCTGTCCACTCTGTCTGAACTTCTGCAGAAACTCAAAATATATGTGAAAGAGTCTTAGGAGATATTTGTAAACATGCACTGAAATGCATTAATGCTGATAAATAGCTTTTTCAAACAGTAAATTAGGAATAAATTCTGTATCTGAGAACAACAGTGATTTACATAGGAAAATATCCAAAGACCTAAAGAGTCTTTTCTTAAAATGTCCCTTGACATAAAGGACTAACCCTTATTTCTCACAGTATCATCCCTGATTGCCAGCCAAGGATGATGGTCAGCCTAGGAAGCTCTGGGCTCAGACAAAAATCCAAAAGCCAAGGGTGTGAACTTCCCTCTACTTTTCAATACGTGACAAACCATGCAAGAAAGATGAGGATAAGGCATATTTTGTGGCAGAAGGGCCCAAATTGCACAGCTCCCATTCCTAGGCAAAACGGATGATCTCTGCACTCCCTGGTTACTGCCCCACTTTGCTTAATTTGAGACTCATATTCCAGGGGCTACAGCACCAAGTGAGATTTTATACTGCAAACAAAAGACTACCTTGTACCTCGCTTCAGCAGGCTGGTCCGTCCCTCCAGGCTGCAGTTCCAGCGCTCGCTGCGAAACTGGTACTGGCACTCCATGATCCCAAGCCGGATGGCATCCCGCAAGGTCTCTGCCAAGCCAGGCTCCCTCCGGCAAAGCCTCTTCTGCTTGCGGGACAGCTTCAACAGGTCACACTGCTTCACGTGGACCTTCCCCTGGGCAGAGTTTGTGGAGGGTCCCAGGGATGGGAAGTGCGTCAGAGCTTCTTTCCCGGTCAAGCTGAAAGAAAGCGGAAAAAACAGTGAGTTATGGAAGACAGCAGACATGGAAGAGGTGATCAGAGGGACGGATATTCAGAAAGCTGCTGGTCACGGTACTCTACCAGCTCAGAAGATTAATCAGTACAGATTGATTAGATCTAGTATCCCATCTCCACCACACACCAAGGCAAGTAGCAGACTGTGGGGAGAAAGAAGAAACGCATGTGTGTTGTCACCAGCAACCTCAGGTGGGAAGTTTTCTTGACTTCATGAAGAGGACGTTTACACCCCTGCAGCTTTTTTTCTTTCACAGTACATTCGCCGTCACACACAGAGACATTTTACTCAATGGTGCTGCAGGTCACAGTATGTCACAGCTCTGTGCTAACTCCATAGAGCGTTAACCACATCCTTCCAGGATTTTGTGTGCATTGGTGCCACTAGACATAGCTAGGAAAGACCAACAAGGAGACATTATCAATGACTACCTTTCTAGAGCAAGCACGACTTTTGCTGGAAAACATTTTCTTGCTGAAAAAATAATGGAAAGGTCAACTAAAAATGTATTGCCAAATGCAATGTGCTTATATGTGATTCAGCTGAAAAATGCCAAAAATTTTTGAGACAAATGGTTTCACTTTTCATGGCAAGACAATCTTCTTCTTGCAAAATTTATCTCTCTTAATATCTTTAGGATGCTTGAAAACACACAGAAATTATTTTACATTGATGCAAGATTTGAGGGCTGCAAACAGAGAAGAGTCATGCATTTGCACAACACCGATCAGGAGGGCCGCTCCTGATTACCAAACAGGTAAGAATCACAGAGTGTATCAACCTCCGCACCCTGAAAAATACCAAAACCAGACAGATAAATGGAAACCTCCTAAACCTTTATATTTGGACACATCCCAGCCCCAACATTAACATTTGCAAACTACGCCTCCCCTCCTCCAAACCCTGTTGTTTTCTTTGCAAGTCCACAGGTAGTTCAACATGGACGAACCGATGAGCCAGTTGGTTCTTGTTCCTCTCCCCGAGTCAGGCAAACTGGGCTATGCTGCTCCACAAAGTGAGTGTGGGAGTCAGACAAGCAAAGCTGGATAGGGAGGGATGCAATCAGGAGCAATCTCTTAAGCACATCTACAAAGACTATCTGGCTGCTGGCACCCCCACCAGCAGTGCAGTGACTCTCCCCCATCTTCCCTGCACAGCTCAGTGCTTGAGCAAACCAAGCCAGATGGAGATGGACACCAGTTAGTAGGTTGGTACAAAGCCGAACAGGCAATTCCCCACAGCCATGTAGGAAGTGAGATTCTTCACCTCTGCACCATTATCGTGTTCCTTGTAAAATCATGGCTCTTTCACAGCTAAATTACCTGACCAGGTCTGACTGGTCATGTTTGCAGGTGTTTCCTTCTGCACAGCAAATGCTGTGCTGGCAGAGCAAGAAGAGAAAAGTCTGTGCCAGAGAACATGACAGGTGTCCACGTTGTCTACCACACACTCCAGTTCACAAGCAAAGAATTTTAACTGATGGAGGTGACCAAGATGAGACTTACCTGGCTCCACAAAAGACAGACATATCTAACACTCAACTGTTCAAGTAAGACCATACTCTTATAAGGGATATCAACTTTATTATGGAGGATGCAAGTCAAGCACTGCAGCTGCGATTTTAGTCCTCCACGTACTTTATAGACATCTATGTCTGAGCTAGTTGTCTAGATCTCTCTGTAGTCAATCCAGTCTATCCAGGAATGGGAGTTATAGCAGAATTCAGCTGACCTAACCCCACAGCACTTCTGCATTTGTTCTCACAGTAGCCCACAACCTCCAGATGCACTCACGTGTCCATAGTTAGGAACAAGTGCGATTAACTAAGATATGGAAATCATCCAGAGACCTGCAAACTAACCAAGCATGAAGGAATCCTTGTGAATCACACAGCAAGTATTAAACTTTAGAAACCAAGTGGGTGAGAAGAATCTCTTAATCCCATTGTCACTGCTGAACTGGGGGACAGAAACAAGAGATGTTCCAGTGAGAGCCAAGAGATAAACAGGCATTGCTGGAAACAGATATCTGGGGCCAGGTTCAGCCCAAGAAACTGGAATTAATACAGCCTGATGAGCTTCAGAGAGCAATTCAGACTGCACAGTTCAAAGCCCTATCTGGCACCAAACACTGCACAGAGAGGGCAGCAACAGCTGGTGCACAAGGGACATGGCAGTCCTGAGCTGGAGGAACCGTGGTGAGGGACATAAGATTGACTCACGTGAATGAGACCAACACATGATGAGCAAGCTTGACTGTTTTCCCTGACTCACTGTGGTGCTTAAAAACCAGTATACATGTTCATTGGAGTTACACTTCCTTGGGTGCATAAGCACATGCTCTGCACAAGCTCTGAAGCTCAAGAAGATCAAGATATGCCAACTCCAGCATGGGCAGGGAGAGGCTGAGATGTCAACAAAAGTCTGACTTCTTAGGGATGTCCAGACTGTACCTAACTCACTGGGACAAGCAGGGTTCAGGAAGAGGTGTTGCTCTTACGTCAGTTGGCGGACGAAAAACACTCACCCAGAGTCAGAGACCTGGACTTTGCCTGGTAGTGGGATCCCAGCACTCACATCCCAAGAAAGTGCACTCGTCCATGAGTAAAATGTGAGATGTGGTTATTCTCCATTTGCCATGCAGTATCCGTGTTCCCATGCAGCAAAGTTTCCCAAGTTGACAGCACAGAGAGAAGAAATAAGAAAAAGGGAACTGACACTGGAAAGAAGAGTTTGAGTCTCATATAACACTGAAATTGCTCACTGCTGGAAAGCCACATATGCAATTTTACTAAACTCCTGTATACCAAGCTACTGATTGTCCACATACCAACAGAACTACCACCCATGCCAAGCATCCTAACTCACAAAAATCCCTTCTCAGAACAAAGGCAGCTCCCCTCCTGCCAGTCTCCATCCTCATTTTAGTGTCTTCCATCCCAGCTAAACCGGCATTCATCCCTTGTCAGATATTTTTGAGACAGCAGTAGTAGCTTCACTGACTATTTAGACTAGTCATCTCCTTCCTATGAAAGATATGATCAGCTCTCAGCCCTTCCTTTTCACGGGGGATTCAGAAGCAGCAGCAGCTCTAGTGTAGAGGCTTGGTGGTTCTGCTTCCAAGGGAGTCCAACAGTATGACCTCAACTAGGGATAAAACAGAGAATTGCAAAGATAACTGCTCACTTTTTGTTCTTGTCATTATACATGCTTATCCCAAGGGGCTAGAATATTGGCCTAAAAGCCATGAATCCTTTCTCATGGGGAAAAGATAAAGTAGACAGCGCTTTAGTCTAGTGGTAAACAGCAAAGCAAGACCCATAGAATGAAAGCGAAAGTCAGAAATTCAGACGTTAAGCAGACACAATTTAACTAAGGGCTATTGAGCCCCCCCAGATTTGTCAGGGGCTTTGATGCATTTCCTCAAGTAGCAACAATAAAGTCAAGGCTGGGTGCTATTCTGTAGCTCACTGGATATCAAAGTATTCAGATCAGAGTGCTGACTCAGGAAGGAAAATATGGTGCAAAAGATATTGCTTAAAACTGCATGAGTGTAAAACAGAGAAAAGGTGGCAAACGGATCTTTAAATTTTTATAAGAGATGTGATGATCTACACAGCACAGGAGAACTGTACCACGCAAGCTGTTAGAAACTCTGAGAATAGTGTAGAATTAGTGGGCATAGGTTAAATACAGAACAGTGGAGAAGAATCAACACAGCTTCTGTAGGAAGTAGTCATGCCTCATAAACCTACTAGAGGTCTTTGAAGGAGTCATTGAACAGAAAGACCAAGGATAAGCCAGGTGCTACACTCTCCTTGGACTTGTAAAGTTGACAGATTTCCAAAATAGCTTGTGTATGAAGACAAATAGATAGACTGGATATCTTCCACAATTTCCACTAGGAGAAAAAGGAATACTAGGAGAACACAGGGTTGTAAAATCATGGCTGACGTGCAAGTGAGTAAAGAAAGATTATTCCTACCTCTAATATACAAAAACCAGGGGGAATTATATTAACTTATTAATCAATAGATTAAAAATAAATGAAAAGGGGTACAGAGGCTGTGGTTAAACTGGCAGCCCTTCTTAATGCAGGACGCTAGGGATGCTAAAGTATACATGCATTCACACAAAACCATGGAAGAAAAATTCATAATTCATTTTAAACACAAAGATGCTTTGACACAGGAAATTCTTGAGGTGCAGACTGTCAGAAGCTGGAGAGTATTCTGACAGAGCATCACTATCTGCTATCCTATTCCTTTTTATGCTTTTCCCTTCATGCTTATTATTACCCGTTGTTGAAACCAGGTTGTGAAGCTACATGAACCTCTGGTCTGCCCCAGAACAGCTGTTCCTACAATCTTGGACAGGGATTATCTCAAGGATGTCTTATGACCTGCCAGTGGCCATTGAGATTTGGGAGAAGGTGGTATTGCCATTCTCCAGACCCTGAAGGATGTTAACATTTGTGGAAAACTCAAATAGGATAATGACAGGTACCATAAAAACAATCTTTGAAGAATTCGATTCCATTTTCAGAGCAATCTCAATAGTGCATAGCAAATACAGCCTGGGAGCACACACAGAGCAAAGATACCAAGTCTAATTCATCTCTTACACTGTGCAAAGCAAAAGCTTCATGGGAAAAACACTTTCTAAAATTGGATCCAGCAATACTTTAAGTTCTGATAGAGGTAATACAGCATCCTACACAAATAGCTGCTTGCGCAGGTAAACTTAATTTTTTTTTTTTTTATTGGTGAATTTCTAGAGTTGCAACACACAAAGTAACTTGGTTTTCCTCTAGAAATGGAGAATGGAAATAGCCAGAAGGAAATAATGTATTGAGGAGTAAACAAAATAAGCAGTAAATCGGTTATCTGAGACATGTGACTAAAGCTACCTGGAGTATACCTCTCTGTGAAAGTCTCCCTCATGCGACCTATCACACTCGTTACCTAAGACATGTGAATGTCAAAATTAAAAAATTGTGATGCTGTGCTTGGAGGCTCCTGCAGAGATCGGGATTTATTGCATAAGCTTGGTGCACAGACACGGCTCTCAAAACTAGTGTCTCACATAACTTTCAATTTGGATAAGTAGGCAGAGAAATTAAAGGAGTTGCCCAAGGTCATGCAGTTGACCAGTGGCACAGCTGGGAGCAGAAGCACTCTCAGAGTCATAACAGACACAGCTAAGACTACCCATATGAGTAGAGGCTTGCAGACTCTGACTATATTAACTATAACCGTGTTTTATTAGGGTAAAACTAACATTTGATCAGATCAAGATCACAGTATGAGAACATTCTTACAAGATTAAATACAAAATATGCAGATATTTGCAGTTAGGCAAACTGCACATCGTTTTTAGATGATTTAGAGTTTATTATCTACAGATCATATGGCAAAAAAAGTAACTCTTTGAATTAATGCACACCTGCTAGCAATCTGAAAGAACAATAAGGACCTCAAACTTTTATTTCTCTCTACTTTTCTGTCTAAGCACTTTGCTAAATTCATCTCTTTCCTTTAATCTCCTTCCAGCCACATTCCAGCTGCTTAAGAGACTTTTAATGAGAGCCTGTTCCTGTGCAATGCCCAATGTCCTCTGGATCTGAAAGGTCTTAAAAACCCCTAAAAATATGCCTTTTCTACCTCTCCCAAGTAAGGAGAAAAATCAAAGGGAGCCACAACAGTGCTCCATATCTGATTTCATGGGCCTTTCATGTTCCACAGAAATATCTACACCCCACAGATAGTTGCAACAAGCATTCAGGAAAGGCTAAGAGAATATGGGACAACGACAGATCAAATCAAGGCCACTATGGTGCACAATGGGTCCTCAGCTTTCCTTTCTCTCTGGCAGCTCAGTGGAATAGTTTTAGTCCTTTCAGAACCAACACTATTTAATCCTCAATATTTGTCCCTGGACAAATGAATGGCCAGAAGCAGTGTGGTACCATCTTGACTAAATGGGATGGTGTCCCATGCTTTGTACCACCCATTGTCTACAGAGAAGGTGGCAGAAATCCCCAAAGCAGCGTCTCAGGTTAAAGTATTCATCTCAAATGTTTTTTACTTTTCTTCATCAGAGTTGTCATTTCAGACCCTCTGGCAGGTGTTTTTATACCTGTTATCCTCCGGGTTTTCTGTCAAGCTTTTTGCTCCTCACAAAGAAAAAGAGCTTGAATTAAAATCTCAAGTGAGGTTTAAGGGAGGTTTTGAGTTGGAATCCTTGGAAATGGCCTTTTCTGCTTGCTGCAAACCCTTTTTGGGAACAGCAACAGATGATGTGTCCAGATACAGACTCATTTTTTAAAAAGAATTCTCCACAGGGAACAGCATATAAAAATCTTAGATCGGAAGAGCTGGCTGTTTTGGGATGAGAGGTATGTGTAACCTGGTGTGAGGATTTAGCTGAGAATTGTTGCAATTAGTGCCAATGCACCAGTTGACTTGGGTCACTCTGCACTGGGTTCTTCATCCTTATCTGCTCTGGGATCCCACAGTCTGGACATACTTGGTTTAAATCCTTCCACCTCTCAACTCAATCGTATGAAATATCTCCATGTAGCTCTTGATTTCAGGGGCAGTGTAGTCCCTGCTGCTGACCATCCAACCCAGGCCAGCAGTCCAGTCAATCATTACATGGGAGATCAGATTTTCAGTCTAACTCTGGACTGGCCATGTTCCCTGGGGTGTTCCCTATATGAAACACTCAACAGTGATGATTTTTTAGAAAATATAGTACCCTGAGATAGTGACTAAAGAGAATCTGGGAACTGAAGATAATCAAAAAGCATCTGTGAAAAGCCTTACCTATTCAATGCATCTGTAGTCCCACATCTTCTCTGCTGTGGCAATCACTACAGACTCCATCTACAGACTCCATCTTTTCAAGTCTCAGCTGAAAGTTGCCTTCCCTCTCCATTTCTGCTCTCTTTCTGCTAATATACTCTTTTTCAATATTCCATTAGTCCGTGTGACTGATAATGCAAAAAAAAAGATGCTGTAGCCCTCCTGATATACTGTACTTTGAGGAATGGTTATGCAACCTGTAAGTAATACAGATATTTTATTTATCAGCTCAACAGGAAGAGAAGCATCTTCAGAAATCTTTCCAGGAGCGCTCAGAACTGGACAGCAGAGTCCCTGTTTGTAGTAGATTTGGTCTATTATTAGATTTATCAGGGAAAGGCTGCAATAACAAACAGGAAAACATAAGAATGTAGGTAACTGGGCTAACTGGATGAAAACCAAAGCTTACTCGACATCTCTAGAAAGATACAGGTACTCATATTTACATTAAGATGTCATTTGGTATGTTATGCTATTTTCAAAACTAAGCAAGCCCAAGCTTCAATAGAGCTGCAAGTCATGTGTTGTTTTTACTCTCTAAGGGTAAAAATTCTTCCATCATGAAATGGGCAACAGTTGTGCCACTGACTTTGATGGGAGCAGAATTAGCAGTGAATACAGAGGACACAGGTAGGCTGAATTAAGAGGAGCTGTGAATCAAGACAGCACATCAAGTGAAATGCCAGGAAGCCTGGCGCCTCTGTACCTACCACAGGTATTTCAGGATGAGTTATAAAGAAACGCTCCAGCTGCCCACAGAGCACAGGCCAAACTGGCCCATGAATGAGACGTGTTTCAGCCTGCTCCGTGGAGGTATCCCCAGGGGAAGGCTTTCATCAAGTTTGTTGCTTCTGCCTACCCAACAACGTCCTACCTGAGGTGGGTGTCTTCTGAATTCTGCCCTGATCTAATTCTAGGAAGAGACCCTCAGAGCCTGTGAGGAGCTCTTTGCCCTCCAACACTTCCCAAACTACTTTTCACTTTGTGAAACACAGCCCCTAAGAAGGCAACAGGAGGCTGAGAGCTTTCAGTGAAGTCTAGAGAGCCTCCCACCCACCCAAGGAGTTGTACATCCTGAAAGAAAAAGCATGGCTAAGGGGATGGAGGGAATACCTTACAGGAGGCTGCAGCATGGGGGGAGACTGAAGCAAAGGTGAAAACAAAAGCAAGGGAGACGGCCACTCCTGGATTCCTGCATGTAACGAGCCAGGCAAGCCCAACATAACCTGAACAACAGCCGGACCACATTTCATGCAGAGCTTATTTTCTCCTCCTCTATTCAAAGAGGAGGCTGTAATTTACCCCTCTCTGGACCCAGCACTGGCAGCTCAAGGTCTGTTCAGGCATAGCCAATGCACTGACACCAGATAGCCAAACAAACCCAGATACTGGGAATGTGGTCTTCTGAGATCTGCCCACAGCTGCCAGTATTTCTCCATTGTAAGGCTGCATTCACTCTGGCAAGACTTTGTTTTGTATATTTATAGGTGATCTTCATCTTTCCCGGGCCTTTGCACCATTTTTGCTGGACTACGCTGTACACTTCTTGCCTTACTTCTGTCCTGATGGAATCAAACTTGATATTTTCTTCACCACTGTCAACGAGCAATACTGCACCTTCACAAAATCCACTGTGCACAACAGAAAGGACTCAGGTCCTCTCTCTGCAGGTAGCCACCCAAAAGCCACCTTCACTTTTTATTACATCTTTGCAAGGTTTTCTCAATGTAGTGTTTGGAAAGCCAAGGTCTAGCTCATGTGCCTAAGTCTCTCCTATTCAGCAAAGCTTAGAGGTAGACCACTGAACCAGGGTCTAAGGGCCCCTCCAATTCAGTAACAGTTTGGATGTGAGATTATTTTTCTCGCAAACTGAGCCATATCAGGCATGCACATCAGGACTTCTAAAATATTCAAGTTCCTCTCTAGTCTATCAACTCCAATTTGTGTTTGAAAGCACCCATGTATCGCATTATTAATCGCCATCAAACACTCACTGAGTTCTTAGACTTTACTTTCCTTCTTGTATTCCTTCTTGTGATTTTTAAATGAAGAGGTGAGAATACACAGGACCTGCCTGTGTCGAACCCCTCAGGGAAACAAATGTTAAAAAGTGAGACTACAGCCTCAGATCCTAAGCTATGCATTGTCAAAAGGCAGCACATCCAGATTTCATATGCCCAGAAAGCAGCTCATACCAAACGGATCATTGGCACAGAACGAAGAATCATTCAGGTTGCTTTAACAACAGAGTCCGGCTTGAACAATAGTCAGTAACTGCTTTGTGTTAGTTATCTGAAAGGGAAGCACAAATACCTTCATTTCCACGGAGTACAATCATGTGTGCGTGCCCCTGAAGCTGGAAAACCCAACACCCACTGCAGCCCAGCTCCTTTAGGGTAGGTACGTGTACACGCTACGACTGACCAAGACAGGCAGAGTCCTCCCCTGTCAGCAGGTGCTTAGATATGAGTTAGGCTAAATGCTACCATTAATAAACTTCAAATCCAGCTGTTTTAAGGAAGCTTTCCAAGAGAAATGAAATACCGATCCTTGTCCTGGGCAAGCAGTGCCAAGCCAGCAGACACCTGCAAGCGACTGTAGGCAGAGGTGTCTGGCATGTGATGGGAGGATCGGTAGAGAGGGACCAAGACCCTCCACAAGTGTAAGTCAGCACAGACCTGTCCTGAGTGTAACAATCGCTCACAGCAGTGTCTGAAGGTATTAACGTTTCTGTCTCTCCTGCACTCACTGTGATATATGAACTAACAGCTCTGGTTACCATCAGAGAGTCTGAAAAGCTGTCAGAGAAGCAGCTTACTCAGAAAACAAAACAAAACACTTCTTCAGGGGAAATTCTGCATTGATCTAACCTGTTAAAAACCTGTCTTTGCCTTTAACCCAAGTAAAATATGAGGGGAGGACACGCACCCAGGGACAATTGCGCCCAAGTGCTCCTGCACAGTATCACAGGCTGAAGCATCAGCTCTGTCCCTCTGCGCCCAAGCACGCCCTCCGTCCCTGGGCTGGCCCCGTGGAGCCCCGCAGCACCCGCATGGCACCCGCACCCCTCTGCTGGGCCCTGGCTCCTCTGCCAGCTCCCTCCTCCCGCCTTCTTCCCTCCAGGGAAGCAGCCTGGAGAGAGGTATCAAAGCCAAGGCAATTGTCCGGGGGCTCATTTCACATCCTGAACAGAAACGGAGCATAGTTCAAGGAGTGTAAGAAAGCCAGTTTTTCTCTCTGTCGCTCCCAGCTAACAGCATCTTCCGCTCCGTTTCTCCGTCCCGCTCTTGCACACGTTGATCCTCCCCGCCGTCCCCTTTCTCCGGGGTGCCCGGGAGCACGGCGGGGGCTCCTGCCGACACCCTCGCCCCTTTCTCCCACCCCTCTCGCCCACAACGCCCCGCCGGCCGCAGGGCACCGCACCGAGCCCGCGGGGCCGGCGCTGCCCGGCGGCTGCGGGGATGCGCGGGGCGCTGCAGGTGCGCGGCCCGGCCGGGACCCCCCTCCCGCCCCGCCCCGGGCTCCCAGCGGCAGAGGCCCGGCCAGGACCTGCCCAAGGGCCGGGCAACCCCGCGGAGCCTCCGCGCCGCCTCTCAGCAAAGCACCCGCGGAGAATCCGCGCTCCCTCCCGGGGTCCCCATCGCTGCCCCGCGGAGCCTCCGCGCCGCCTCTCAGCAAAGCACCCGCGGAGAATCCGCGCTCCCTCCCGGGGTCCCCATCGCTGCCCCGCGGACCCTGCGCGGTCCCTCCCGGGGTCCCCATCGCTGCCCCGCGGACCCGGCGCGCTCCCTCCCGGGCTGCCCCGGCGCGGAGGCGGCGCCAGGGGCCGAGCCCCGCGGGCGGTGCTGACCCGAAGTAGGCGGCGGCGGGCGGCGGCGGCGGCAGGAGGAGGAGGAGGAAGAGGAGGAGGAGGAGGATGCGGCAGAGGGCGGTGGCGGAGCGCATGGTGCCGGGCGGTGCCGCTCCGCAGCTCGCTGCGCGGACGCCCGGCGCCGCGGCTCTTTAAGCGGGAGGCGGGGCGGCCCCCTCCTCCCGTCCCGTCCCGTCCCGTCCCGTCCCACAGCCGCCGGCGACACCGTGGCGGACGGCGCCGGGCACCCCCGGGGCTCCCTGGGGACCCGCCGGCCCCTCGAGCCCTCGGGCACGCCGTGCCGGGTCGCGTCCCACCGAGCCCCTCCATCCCTGCGGGCTCCGAAGGCAGCCCTGGGGCTCTGTGGGCTCGCCGGGCACCGGCAGTCTCCATACCAGGCTCCGGGATGCTCGACGGTGCCATGTGGAATAATAACGGTGGATGCAGCAGGGGAACATCCCGCTTCCACGCCTTACCACTGCCTTTGGTGGTGCAGCACGGCTGCAGGCAGCTGTCTGTGCAGGAAAGGGAACAGATGCATCAAGGAAAGGATGAAGAAGAACCTGCTGTGCCCAGGCACCTGGCGTTCACCCACCACATTCCTTCTTCTGCTCATGCTCACTGCCAATGGCTCTAATGTCCATGGACGTGGCAGGTGGATCCCAGCACATGGCCTGGAGCATGCTCCCACGGACACGGATAACCAAACGTGCAATCATGGACATTTCATAGAAGTGTTGGTGGGAAGGATCCTTTGGAGGTCTCCAGACCAACCTCCTGTCCCAAGGCAGGTTGTTGTCAAACCTAGATAAGGATGGCTGTGACTTTGTCCAGGCAAGTCCTGCAGGCCTCCAAGGATGCAGATCCCCACACCTCTCTGGGCACTTCTACTAAGGATGCCAATCCCTGCAGGGGAAGGGTTGTTTAATGCCCAGCCTGATCCTCCACTGCAATTACACAAACTTTCATAGAGGAACTCAGCAACAAATTTCCAGAACCCAACAGTGGCCACTGGGACAAATGTTAGGAAGGTGCAACCCCCATGCTCTGGAAACACTCCCAGAAAATCCCAGGACCATGGAGACACATAGGTGGCAGGGCTCTAGATAGGCACATAGCCAGATACAGAGGTCTCAAACCAATCTACCCAGCCCATAAATGAGAATGGCGACTTTGCCGTGCTGGGGGTGCACTGCTGCATTTCACACCCCTCTCCATCAGGTTGGGTATCTGGGAAGTTTGCTTTGCAAACAGCGTAAAGGTGTGTGCAAGGCTGTGAGCTGCAGCACGTCCTAGTGATGCTTGTAGAACTCCAGGGGAGTCCGTAATTCCTCCCATCCCCGCAGCAGTATCCTCAAATGTCCGTGATGGGGAGGGTACTGCCGAGACCTGTTCTCTACTATTGAGACCAGTGTTGTTCTCCCGTATGTACTTGGGCTTCTTCTTTTTTGTTTTCCTATGCAGGGGCTCATGGCCCCTTCCCAGGGCAGAGCATCTCTATAACCATGCCTCTGCCGGGATGACAGAGATGGGCTGTCCCACCTCCTGCCCGCACAACCCTGCTGCAAGGACTGGGGATTTGAGGAGAGGGATTAAGGTAAGTAGGGACAACATTAACAGTCACCATCTCACACCAGTCCTACTACAGTAAGAAGAGAAAGCCCTGCTCTCCTCCTGTGCTCTGTCGTGAACCACGGAGGCACAGGAGGTTGAACAGGGTTGTTGTTTGGGAAGGGAAGCAGAGGAAGGCATGTGGCTGCATGTTAGAATAGTCTGTGGCTTCATGAAGAGGGTAAGATGGGAGTCTCAGATACCATGAAAAATGGGGTGAAGAAGGGCAACCCAGCTGTCTTCACCCCTCACAAAGCTCCCCAACACCTAGTACTCACTGTCCTAGGACACTGCTGACTCCCCGTGGCCTTCCCTTTGAACCTGCTCTGCCGCAGCCTCGGATCTTAGCCTTGTTGCCCAAATATTCAAGGAGAAGCACAGTTCCATTTTGCGTACCCCTTTGAGAAGCTTTCTCCTTTTCTGGTCTTGGCAGGGCTCATTAAGTGCGACACAGAGACTTGCTGATTTTGTTACCCCTGTTTAGGGGTGTTTGCATAAGAGTGTATTTTGCTGCTATTTTTACCCGATTGTATAGGAATGGCTGGGAGTGGGGGGTTGCTTTTGGTAACCCTCTCATTTCTTGACTCACTTCTTGCTACCATGACAGCATTCAGAGGATACAAGCCTGGGCATCAGGGAAGCATGGATATTAGTATTTTCTAAGAGCACAGCGGAGAATGCAATTCTGCCTCTGGGAATATCCTTCAGATGCAGCCTTCAGCCACAGTGCCAAGATGTCCCCAGCCAGACACCACCAGACTGTGGGAGCAGTTCAGGAATAAGGCAGCCACCTGCATCCAAATCTGAGCATGGAAACACATGGAGAACACCATGCCATGCTCACCAGTGTCACAAGCGAGTCTTGATGTCTTTGGCAAAGGCTACACTGCAGCCTCTGCAGTCCTCCTGCTGGGACTTGCTCTCCAAATTCGGGTGCTCTGGTGCACCAGAGTTCCAAACCCTTGAGTACTAAAGCAACCAAGGTCCCTTCTCCCAGACTCTCAGAGAAGCTGTGACACCATCAAGCCACTCCTAGGTGCTCAGCACTGCCTGTAGCCCCCAGTGTACCAGAGGAGCTGTCTGAATATTTGTTCCTTATTTTGCTTCAGTCCGAGTGAACTGGCTTCAGGAAGTTCACTTTGTGAACACTGGTAGGCAGAGCAGAGTTCATGCAGCACCTCTGCCAACAGATCAGAGGGAGTGGAAGGGGTGGTGGCTCCTGGACAAAGCTGTGGCAGATGAGGTGCTTCTAGTAGTTCTGGCAGTTCTTGGAAGTCCAATACTGCTCTGCCCAACACACATGGACAGCTTCCCAGGCATGCCATGAAGCCTAGTAGAGGAAGGCAAGAGGCATAGACCCCATAGGACCATGCAACCCCACAGGGACCTGCTGAGGAAGGATGAAAAGGACTGGCCAGGATCCAGGTGATAAAGTGCCAGCAGAAGACATGCTGATGTATGAATCTTTCAGTCCTAGACAGAGAATACATAAGGAAAGACCAGCTTACTGAGGGCTGCCAAGGAAGGCAGGCAAGCAGTGGTGCGGAAGGAGACACAAACACTGCTCTTGTGCCTCCTGGAAAGTGTCTCTGATGTGAGGAAGGTGTCTTTCCATACAGTTTGGAGGCCACAACTACAGCCAGATTTTCCCATCCTTGACAGTATCTATTTATATTGGGAGAGTTACAGTTGGCAGAAGACATTTTGCCTTCTGGCTGGTGTAAAGCAGGGAATTTCAAATGGTATGTAAGCATCTGGGGAGGAGGTGGGAACTCTAGGACAGATGGAGGGAGCAGCAATGCTTCATGGTGTTAGAGCTGGGGCCATAAAGTCACAGCTGACTGTGCACATTACGGTCCTGCTGAGGCAATGTCCACAGTGAAGAGCTGTCAGGAGGAAAGGTCAAGGCTCTGGGCAAGCTGAGCATGCTCAGATGCCCTGGAGGGGGTCTTCCATGCAGGCACCCTGTCCTTCTTGGTCCTGTCCCCTTCTGCCAGCAAAGGGAAACCTGAGCGAGGTGGTGAGCTAAGGAACGGCAACCCTAGCTGTACCTATTGCTTTTCTCATCCTAAGCCACAGTGGCGGGACAACTGGAGATTGAGTCTTCAGCAGGAGGTGTCAAAGGGACAGCATGGGGGACAAAATGAGATGTCATCTTGTCCCCAGAACTTTCTTCCTCCTTGGCTTATGGGGAGTCACTGTAGCAGGGCCTCTTCCCATAATTTCTGTCTAGGGCACAAGGTGTGAGAGAGCCAAGCATAGGAAGGGAAGGAGCCTCATGCAAGGAGCGAGGAGTACATTGGTAGAGATGCTCTTGGGGAAAAATACAGCGAACCTACAGGACTTTGGTCAATCAGTGAAGAGTTGGGTTAGAGGGAGGAAAAAGTGAAGAGTAAGTTGGTGTCTAAAGCAGAGAAGAAGGTGTCGGGAGAGACACTGGGCAGACCTGAAGGAGGACAAGTTGGTGGTGGAGCTGGGCATGAAGTGAGCCCAAGAATAGAGATATGGGTGGCTTAGCACATGGGCCAAGTAATGCTTCATGCTGACAGCAGGAATGTAAAAGGCTTTATCAGAGGCAGGGCTGAGGCTCAGACGTGCTGAGGACTTCAGAGGAGAAGGGCACAAGACATCAGGGGAAGGAAAATTGGGGGAAGGAAAATTGGAGAAAATAGGAGGGCAGCAAGGGTACCTGAGAGGGTCTATCGGTATGGGTGAGAAGACAGTTCTGACTGCTCCACTCGCTCCACAGCACAGTGCAAGGTCAAGGCTTTTTTTTTGTCATGGAGTTCGTAAGCCAGTAAAACGTATGAAAGACTGGAGAAAGAACCGTTGTTCTCTGCCCTGGCATGTTGCTTTATCCCAGTTCCTGGTAGGGATGCTTCAGG
The DNA here is from genome assembly GCF_965183815.1 of Platalea leucorodia. Taxonomy (NCBI): domain Eukaryota; kingdom Metazoa; phylum Chordata; class Aves; order Pelecaniformes; family Threskiornithidae; genus Platalea; species Platalea leucorodia. The sequence goes on from NC_138844.1 coordinate 1,904,984, forward strand.
ATTTGTCATTGTAAATCTCTCTCCAGTTAAATTATTTTGTTTCAGAGCTGATTTGATCTGTGGTGTTTTGAAAGCAGTTTTAGGGACATTTGCCAAGGCACAATGGCCGTATTTCTTCTAAACCAGATAGTTTTCTGAGTCAACTCCTTGTTGCTCTATTCACTGTCCTATAGCCATTTGAGCAAGTGTCTCTATTAGTACTTATTTCATACCTACAGTTTAGATAGCCTTTTATCTATGGCATTTCAAGGAGCTTTTAACGGAATTTCAGTTACCGCTTTATTTGATTCACAAGAAAGAGGCATATATTATAACATTTTGGAGAAAAGGTATTTTGAGGGATTCATGAGAACCAAAGAAAAATTCTCACTCAGTGTTTCTCCATGCTGGAGTTTGGCTTTGTAGGAATTTCTGATACTCAGATATTCATCATGTGTATTGGCAAAAACAATAGTCACACTTTCCCACGCAGGGGCTTTGCAAAACCCAGTTCGGTCTTCATCTAAGTTGTAAATTAATTCATCCAACCCTATCCTGATCAGAGATCCTGGCAGCAGGTCCCACGCTTTGGAGAGGGTGTCCAGGACTGCATGAAACAACCACGGCTTGTGCATGTGTCAGCCCACAAAACAAAAGCTCCTTCTTTTCTCAGCAGAAGAAAGCCTTGAGATGGGCCAGCACAAATGCTTTCAAGCACCTTGCTCGGGGACTGCGTAACGGGACAGCAAAGAAGAGGAGGTGGATGGGGAAGTGGGACCACCATCAAGCCATCTCCTCTAATTCAGATGCAATGTTCTCTTGGCTTCTATGGAGCACAGAGTTAATATGTCCTATCCTCAAGACCTAAGTGATGTTTTATATTTCTGTCAAGCTCATAGGAAGTTCATTCATCCCAAGAGACAGGTCACAAATTCTGCAGTACTTCATAATCTTCTTCTAAATGGAAGTTAATTATTAGTTAGTGCTAATATTAGTTAATGCTAAATATTAGCATTATATTAGCTAAATATTAGTTAATGCTAATAACACTAGCTTGCCCACAGCATTTCACAGGGACTACCCAAGATGTTTATGGTAAAAAAAGACAAAAATTGGGAACAAGGCGTGTCAGCTGAGTGATTCCCTTATATCCGGACATCCTCAGAGTTTGGGGTGTCATATATTGTGCCTGCCCTCAGAAGACTTCTCCTGATGTACCTTTGGCCCAGCATGTTGAATGATCCTCTTGCTTCCGCTGAACTCCTCCTCTCTCACAGCAGTGTGAATAGACATACTTGAACTGCGTCAAACATCCTAACTCCAGGCCATGTCATGTACTAAGTGTGTCTGGACTGCCCAAGTTGCAAGTGATCCTTTTCATGGTTGTTGGGAATTACAGCCATGGGCAGCTCGGCAACTGCCTGAGTAAGAATTGCATTCATCCTTTTGACAGACCCCAGTCTTCCAGCTGAAGAGTCCTAGCCCTTCTTTAGTAATGCCATCATTCAGTACCTTTGATTATCTTCATCACATTTCCCAGTACCTGCTTTGATTCTCCTGGATCTTCGTTGTCAATGAGGAGAGCAGAATAGCATGTATTCCAGTTATGTTGCCTGTCCTGGTCTCTAGCAGTAATTCCTGATGTTCTGTTCTCCATGATGACCATCCAGGAGATTTGAGATTATATTTTTATAGAAGACTGTACTTAATTAAACATCTGTTATATATTGGAAACTATTGTCCATAAAGAGAAACTAGTGAATTATCTCAGACGGAGACCTTCACATTGTAGACATCCTCCTATCATGAGACAGATCTCTCCTCCCATGTCCCATTGTGTTGCTTTATCCTGTGGAATTGGTGCTTTTTCCACCAGCTATAAGCTAAGGAGTAAATAATTCCTCAGCCCATCACAGATAATATTATGGAGCCTGCTTCTGTACTTCTTGACTTAAGCATTCCTCTATAGCTCTACTAACACTCAGCTGATCATGCATCTGGATGGCTTATGTTATTCCTTAGCTCATGCAAACAGGAATGGCAAGAAACAGCAACTGCTGTTTATGAGCAGTCTGATTTAAGTTTAAGATCTCAACTTAAAGTTGAGATCCAGGCACAGGTCAGCCCCCCTCCCATCTCAACTAGGGGTGCAATAGCACTAGGAAAGGTTTGGAGAGTTACAGCAATGCTGATCAAAGACAGAGAAGGGCATCGGTAGAAGTAGTTACTGAGTAGGCTGGGATTCTTCAGTTTGGAAAAGAGACGACTGATGGGGATACAGTCTTCGAGACCAAGTGGCTGATGGAGGGTGGACAAGAACTCACAACTATTGGAGCATCAGATTAAGCCAGCTGATGGCATTAAAAAAAAAAATAAAACTAACCAACCCTGGATGCGATTCTTCACACAACAAAGATATTGTCACCAGGAGCTGTGGGGCTGCAGGCTACACCATGTCACAGAAGCCAAATGTTTGCATGCAGTTTAAGGAGAAACCATGTCAATTTACGGAAGAGAAAAAAACACTGTTACTAAAACCAGCTATACTCCTTTGGGCTGGGGAAGTCCCTGAGCTGCAAATTCTTGGCATCTGGGAAATTTTTCAGGGGAAGAGTCTCTACGTGCACATTCTGTTCTTGTAGTTTTCCCAAGGAATCTGGTTTTGCACAGTGTCACTGCTGGGCATGAGCCAAATTTGAAAATCTGAACAGAAAATCGGCAAAATTGGGAAACAGATCAAAAGTAAAATCAAATTACAAAGGTGGTAAAAATGAAAGCAAGGGACAGGTCAAAGGATCAGAAATATGCAAAACTTGAAAAGAAGAAAGGCAGAAGGGAAACTGATGAAACTGCTCTGGAGATGCCCACTGCTCCCTGAGGGCACCCAAGTAGCTGGTGGGGGCTTCCTCGTGTAGTCTTGTCTGGAGAGGCAACTGGGCCAGGGACCAGTAGTTGGATCCACAATCACCTGTGGTGGTGGGTGCATGCACCTGCTTGTCCCATGGGCAGAAGCTTAGCTAGAGCAGGGGGACGCTGATGAGGAATCCAGTGGTCCTGTGGGCCCTCAGGTCAGATGGATACAGATAAAAAGAAGCATCAGCAGGAGTCTCTAGAGGACCTGAAGGATGGCTTGCAGCCTTTAAGTGCATGTTCACCAGGGGCTGCCTCTCACCACAAAAAGAAACTGAGGGGTGCTGGGAACCGCACTGTGAGCACACCCACCTTCACCACGCAGTGGTGGATTTTGCAACCTAAGTCCCAGTTTGGACCTGATATGAACTGAAATCTTGGATTTCCACCTTCCTTTGCTAGTGAAAGGTCCTGCCACTCTATGTCTGTGCAGCAGTCCAGGACAAGGAGATGGAGTGATCAGATGTTTGAAGTGAAGCATCTTGGTGTTACTTGTCCAGATAAAATGGTGTGTTGGGCTATCCAGGAAGGCTGGTGAGACTGATGTCTAATAATGAAGATGCAGAGTCAAAATGAGGGGCCAGCAGAGACTGCACAGCTGTGTGATTTTTTTTAGTAGGGCCTGTTGCGATAGGACAAGGGGTAATGGTTTTAAACTAAAAGAGGGGAGATTCAGACTAGCTACAAGGAAGAAATTTTTTATGATGAGGGTGGTGAAACACTGGCCCACGTTGCCCAGAGAGGTGGTAGATGCCCCATCCCTGGAAACATTCAAGGTCAGGTTTGGACGGGCCTCTGAGCAACCTGATCTGGTTGAAGATGTCCCTGCTCATTGCAGGGGGGTTGGACTAGGTGACCTTTAAAGGTCCCTTCCAACCCAACGTATTCTATGATTCTATGATTGCTCAAGATAGGAGAAGAGCAGGGTCAAGGTAGTCTTTGCACCCTGGAGGAAACAGGAGAGTAGAGGGGAGGTCACCCATCCTTGGTCATGCCAAAACACTGTCAGTCTTGCTAAGGTCCTACAAAAAGGCCAACAGCTCAGAGAGACCTCTGAGGAGGTATCTTGGATGGATGGAAAAGAGCTGTTTGTCATAATCAATATTCAAGCAGTCCATGTAGACCTGCTGGTCTCCAACAGGGGAATCTGAGGATGCCAATAAATGACAAACTGAGCCAGTCTAACAGCTCGCTGCTGCCTAAAGATGAATCACTCTCCCCCTCCTTTCTCCGTCCCCCTTCTGCTCCCAACAGCAGCCCTGGCCACTATTTTGCACAGGGTCTTTTTTGCCATATTCGGTGTAATCAATGAGCTGAACTGGTCCATGGAGAGCTCTGTGGACACCAGGCTGGTTCCAGGTGGGATGTATGGGTATATATTCCTTGGTGGGGAGGCAGAAAAGATGTGGAGAGGCAGAAAAGATGTGGAGAGCAGATCCTTCCTTTTGTCAGTAGTTAGCTGTTAGCTGAGCTCACACCATCTCATGGAGCTTCCCCTGAGAACATCCAGTCCCAGACCAACATGTGGCCTGGTAGTCAAACCCTTTAGCCCCAGCAGGGACTAGGTGTTAGACCCCCTGCTTGGACTGAGCCCTGCACTGTCAGCACCTGACCCTAGGTGAGCTGAACCTTACCAAAAGTGTCTTGAATTCAACTCCATAGTCTTCAGTTTCATCTTTTTTCCAGTTAACCCAGGTGTGTTTGCAACTCCCAGGTGCTGCATTGGTACAAGCTGATAATTTTGCAGCTATGAACAAATTGTTGCTTCCAAAGCACTTAACCCACATCTCGTCAGTCAGGTGCATTTTGATAGATGAGTCAGGTTTAGGAAAACAAAATCCAGGAAGTGCAGCCAAGCAGGGACTGTCCTGCCCCTTCCCCGTCCTCAACCGGTGGTACCACGTTCCAAGCGTGGGATCAAGTCCTAGATCATATTTGAACCCATGTAGCTTAACAAATAGTTTCAGGAGTTGTGTTTTGAATCCTCTGGGTTTGCTTTAAACCACAGTTTCCTGGCCACATTGTGTGGGCTAGTAGCTAAGTGCACAGAGCTTTCTTTTGCAATCGGCTGCACACTCCAGAAACTGCTCTGTGAAATAACCAAGGAGAAGACAAACAGCAATGCACAGGAGCAAGAAAGTGATTGAGAGGAAATAAAGAGTGAACGTGGCTGCTAGACTTGAGGGTTCTGAAAACAGGAGCGAACTACTAACAGGCTCAAATCAATCATCTGCTATTTCTTAAGCAAATAAATTTAAGTGGGGTAGAGCCTGGGAGAGTTAGAGGCTAAACACTGTGTTGAGATGAATAGAAAAGAACAGAACAGAAATAAATTTGGGCTGAGAGGGAAGGTAGGGAGCATTGATGTAATGCACACCCCAGTGAAGAAGAGAGGAGGGATTGAAAACATTACTATTCAAGCTACAGCTTAATAAGAAACCAAAGAAAAAGCTATAAAAATCTACCCATATAAGCCCTTCATGGAGATTTGGTAAGCTGAGCTCTGTTTTGGGATTTGCATCACCTCCCTTTTGCAGATGGAAAAAAGTTCCAGCCTGAACATCAGTGATTCTGACTGTCTGAGGGGGAAATCCCTCCCTCGTGAGGATGGCTCGACTTTGAGGTCTAAATTTGCAACCTAAATATTTAAAACTGGACTGAATGAATAGCAAACGTGAGTCCTGCTCTGGAAAAGAGCAAACGGCCAGGCTTGGTTTTTCTCCCTGAGTCCCATCTCTCGCAATGCTACCGTCTCATTGCCAGCAGGTGGTACTGTGCCCCCAAGGATCACGCAAGGAGCAAGGCCTCCTTCGGAGGGGCTTTTCCAGGAGAAATCTTTCCAAACAGTTGGGAGAGGTACTCGCTATTTTTCTCTGCCTTACCTACTCACCCTACCACTCTTGGAGCCCTTTTCTCCCCGAACTGCTTTTGCCCTGTGCTCCTGAGATGAGGCGCATGGAGTGCAAGGGTGTCTGCTTGCAGGGGGAGCTCCCATCACTCCTCAGTGACACTAACCACACAGGTGAGTGTTAACTTGGATTTTGCTTCCCCTCTATCACCTGGAGCAGCTCCATCCCAGAGAGCTGGAGGAGATGGGATGCAATGGGCCAGTCCTCCATGTATGGTTCTTCCAGAATAGTCCTCCTGCATCCTCACAGCTGGGACGCCCAAAGTGACGGGCACTGCCGGGTACTCAAGGCCTTGGGGAAGATGTTTTCAGGGATCTAATCTGGTACCTGTGCTTCGCTGAACAGCCTACGTTTGTTTGTGGTGGGACCAGGAAAGCATCATATACAACCCAGTGGCTCAACCCACATCACGAATGGACATGCTACATTATAATGCTACATGGCCAGCTGTGGCAGGTCCACTGGATGGCACTGTGTCCCACACTCGCAAGCTCTCCTGGCAAGTCACCTCCATCCTGTCCTGCTCATTCCCCAGATCACAGACCACAGAGAGCATAGGTCGGGCACAGCTGATCTGCAGGTCGGCAGTAGTTACTGCACCACCTGTATTGCATTTTAGGACATTCTTCCTTTAAAATAAAGATGGTCTTTGAGAAACACTAGTAATTGAGAATCAGCCACTGGTTGCAAAAGTATGAGCAGGACACAACATGCTGCACATCCGAGTTCTGATACACAAACATACGCTCTCATGATCATAGAGACAGTGGTCCTGCTCCAATACACGGAAAACCTACTCATTCCTGTACGCACTTTCCATCAAAAATGTGATAACAAAACAAAGGGAGGAATATATGAAGGTGGCACTGATGTAAATAGACTTCACCCCTCCCAAAAAATGTTGTTTTTACAGCAGGTCAGTCCCCAGCTGTGATTCACCACTTAGCCCCACAAACCGGATACCAGGATAGCTGAGGGGGTAATGCCAGGAGGGGAACATGTGGCTGTGATGAGACTGTGACAGAGAAATTTAAGCCAGAACAGTCACCAAGGAGGACCTGAGGAGCCCTAACCACTCCATCTGGACTAGTAACACGTGGGGTGGGTACAAAGAGGACCACACTGTCTGGGTGACGCTCCAGTTGGCTTTTTTGCCTTGTCATGGAACAGAAGTGGATTTATGGGGATCAAAAGCAAGGCTCTGGTAGCTTTTTAGCTCCAGGAAGCTCCAGCTGCCCCTGGCAATAAGACCTCTAAGGGTGGCACGCTTGCCAGGCTGCATGACAGGAAAGATGATGCTCACACACTGAGGGGTGCAAGTTCCTTTTATTTTTGTCTGAAGACAGTAGGCAGGAGTGTCCTCAGACACTGCGAAAGCACTAAGCACAGAGCCTGGAAATTACCAGCTGCTCTGCAAAGCAGGACCGTGGTAGGAGCTGAAAAATAAAGGCCCGTTTGGGTGTTAGGAGGATGGGTGCATGGGTTTGTGTCCAGGGAGCAGCAGTGGGAATGGGAGACATAGCTATCCAGAACACTAAAACCTGGCACAGGCAGGCAAAAACATGTCTACAAACACTTGTCCAAATAATTGCCAATTGTTCCAGCTGCTCTTCATTTAATGATATTAACTTCCCTTCATTAAGGACAAGTTCCTCCTGAGCAGAGAGGTTCATCGCTGGGAACGGGACGGCTGACCAGACATCATTCAGCTTCTGGTGAGCAGGCAAGGTTCATGTCTGAATTTCTACTGTGATCCCAGGACTGTGCCCACTTTCAGGACAGCTTCCAGGGGACATACTTCTGCTTGCACCATGCACAGTGTTGAGCTGGCCAGCCACACACCCTACATGCTGCATAGAGCCTGGGCGAACAACCAAGCAGGATCTTGGCTTTGTAGCCCATCAGTCAGATGACTCCTGTAAAGGTGTTCTGGACTCTTTAAGTGTTTTGTGTTATTATCATGCATAAAACGTAGACTAAATACTTAATTAACTTGTGAAGCAATAGAGCAGCATCATCAATTCACAGAAGTGCTGGTGGCAAGGAACCTCTGGAGGTCTTCAATCCAACCTCCTGCTGAAAGCAAGACTAATGCCAGAAGGTTTCCCATGGTTTTGTCTGCCTGAGTCTCCAAAACCTCCAAGGATGGATATCCCACAACCTCTCCAGATAATAAGATCCCTTCGAACACAGTTCTGTGTTTAAAAAGAAACCCAAGAAGCTAATGGAAACAAACAGAGATCTGCATAATCATATCAACTCCATCAGTCCAGCCCCCGCATTGGCACTTTGACCCTCCAGTCCCATTCAGTGTTTGGCTCCAGGAGTAGCTCTGCTGTCAGCAGCAGAAGGTTACTGTAGGGTGCAAGCCAGAAGCAGGTTATCCATCCTGGCCCAGCCTCTCCCCTCTGTCCCTCTGCATCTCCTGTCACAGCATCCAACAGCACAAGAGGGGGAAATGGGCTCTGGAGAAATGTCCTAATGCTTGGGAGGGAGAGCAGAGCCCAGCCTTGGTCACCACCCCATGTCCTCAGCCATACTTGCTCTTTCATATCTCACCAAGACACTCTCAGCACCAAAGGTCCAAGAAGACCTGAATAGCCCTGACAACACATGAAAAAGGAGAATTGGGCTCTGTTAACCCAGCTGAGTCCAGCTGGCCAGGAGGTGAGAGCTGCAGGCTGACATATGCTTTGCTCCCAGTGCTGTATGCCTGCAGGAGACTCATTTCTCTTGCTGGCACCTCTGCCTTCCCTTTGCCTTTTTGTCCCTTGTGTATAACATCAAATGGGCCTGAGCAGGATTTTTTGCAGCATATTACACCACGGACTGGAAGTGCAAGTATCCAGCTCTAACTCTACGATGAGGAAGACCCAAGAGCATAATCTGAGCACTACAACACAACTTCAGGGCTTGCATTATGCAACTGTCACAGAAGAAGTCGGAGGAGGCAGCACAGAGCTGAATTTATCCCTTTCACTTTAATTTCTGACATTTCGTCAGCCAGGTCCCTCCCAAAAACCCAAGAGCTGTGGCAAGCAAGAAAACTGTCTCCAGCTCCCCTGGAAAAGGTCTTCAGCCCCCCTTCTTCATGGAGGCTGTATCGTTGCAGGGGCTGGTGTGACGACAGACGGCGTGAGCTGTTTATCAGCTCTGAACACGTAAAAATGTCATAACTACAGAGGAAATAGGGGCAGTGCATTGCGGAGGGGGGAATAATGGGCTGAAAGAGGTAGCGGTCTGCCCTGCAGGGATGGGTCCCCAGGGCAAAGGGTGCACAACTTGTCCTAGTTTTTTTTTTTTTTTTTTGCTTTTTGCTTTTTTTCCTGAGATCTGAATGTATAATTGCAGGAGGGGACAAGGGGGAAAATGAGCCAAAGACTCGTAACTGCAGAGGCCGGTCCCTGTGAGCAAAGGGCCACATGTCTCCTTTTATCGCCAGCCATAATTCCCTCCTTGGCTCAAAGGCGGCTGTGAAAAGAGCAGGACTGGTTCAAACTTCCTTGGGGTCTCCGTGGCAACCAGCCCTGCAGGAGCCTTTTCTTCCTTTCCCCCCTTTCCTCTTTTGTTGTTGTTGTTGTTGTGTCATTAAAACTTCCCGGATTGAATCCCCACCAGGCTGCTCTGCAGGCACCGCTCCAGACCTCCTGCCTGCCTCCAGCCAGCTGCCCTCGCCTCTTCTTATCCCCTGGACCAGCAAAGCTCAGCCCCAGCCCAGCAAAGCCCAGTCCAAACTCAGCCCCAGCCCAGCCTCAGCTCAACAAAGCCCAGCCCAGCTTCCCATTGGGACATTTGTCCCATCCCCCCCACTTCATCCCTACCCAGTATTTTATCTTCTTACAGCTCAGCCCAACATCCTCATAGTGATCCAGCAAATATTGTGATTCTCTGGTCTTTCAGGCTGCGCTGTCTCAGAAGGGGCACGGGACAATCCAGACCTGACATCCCTGCTCTGCCATGCCTGCACGTAGCTGAACCAGGCCAGGTCTAAGCAGAGCTCCTCTTGCATCAAATGTTCAGGCACAGCAAGGGCCACTGGGGACCTGCGGAGCACCGTGCCCTTGGACAGTCAAAGTCTTGGCCATGCTCAGCAATGCCAGATCCAGCATGCATCTCATACCCACTCTGTAAAAGCAGGTGATAACCCAAGATGCAAGAATGACTGAGATCTGGGTCATCAGTCCCTACCTTTGGCAGTACCATTAGCATGGGGGGTGCAGCTCCTTGGAGCCATGTAAAAAGAAAAAAAATATTGCTTATCCCTGCTCTTGTGTCGTGTGGGCTGTGCTGGACTATGACGCTTCCTGCTGGCATGCTCAGGACTGGGGTGTGAGTAGGTGGGGACATTATAGATGGGCATTGCAGCCTGGGCAGGTGGCAGAGTCTCAGCAAGAAGGTCTTCCGTCCTAGCAGTGCTCCAGTGGCAGTGCCTACCATTACCCTACAGCATGGCTGACCAAACAGCCCAGGAGGTATGCAACATCGACATAAGTTCATGTGGCCCCTTTTGCTCCAACAGCACAAGAACTTGCCTACGTCAGAAGTCCCCATGATTTCCAGCTACAACATCATGGAAAGTCATAGCCTGCAGCAAAAAATATCTGGTCTCATTTTTTACCATGTATTCTCCAGCCTCCGGGATATTGCTAGTCTGGAGTCCTGGGGAAGGAAGGAAGGGAGAGGAATGACTCTGCTCTCCACCCCTTCCCCCCATCCCCAGGATGCATTTCTCCAGATGTCAAGGTAGACAGAGCTGTCTTCAAACAAGCCCAGGACCTGGGGCATAGTTTCTTCATATGCTCAGCTAGTCCAATTAGTCAGATTTACTGCAGTTCTGAGAGACAGCTCTGCCTCTCCTGTAGAGAAAGGCTGCCCTCAAACACAAGGTGTAAAATTGTCCCGCGCTACAGAATTTCAGAGAGACAACATGCACTAGCTGTACAGCTCTTTTTATAATGGAGGTGTTTCCCAGAAATCTCTGGGACTTGCCTTGAGGCTGCTTCCCTACCAGCAAGGCCTTGTATACCTATGACCACTGATCTACACATGTTTATACACCCTCAGCCATCTATGCTTACTCACATTCACCTATGTGTAGACCACGTACACATACGTTGGCAATCAGGGCTCTACACATACTCAATCATCCTAGTCATACCTGTCCTGTATCCTGAGCTATTGCTTTACACTGATGAAAAAAAAAATCACATCAATGTGCAAGAAATCCTTCTGAGACCTTTTCCACTGGGCATTAGCCCGCCCGAAGCTGCTCAGGTGAAGACTGAACAGAACCCTAAAAATTGTCTGGAAATAATTTTCCCACTAATAACTGATGGCTGATAGGACAGGTGTCCTACTCTACCAGACTCAGATCTCCCTTTACTTCAGAAGAGAGTAGGGATGACTTGGATAGAAGAATAGAAGGTTAACAGAGAAGACTTTGGAGCTTCCATCACAGGTACTGCCTCTTTCTAAGTCCGTTGCTGAAGCAGCATCCCCACATGGTGCAATGTGGGCCAACACTGTTTCAGGCAAAACTGTACCAGTCAAACATAACATTTATGTCCTTGTATTTACTGAAGTTTGAGATGGGTTTCATTGCTAGCTTTCTGTGTTCCAAGTTGTCAGAGTCAGTAAAAAACCATGCATCTTAGGACTTCATTAGGTGATTTTTTTTCTCATCATCTCCATGGCAAGATAGAGGAAAGATCTGGAAAATCTAACTAGAGTTTCAACTGTGAGGTGCTAAAGGAATTTAAGTAGGTGACAGTGAAAGAAAGATGTTTTTATTCAAAGTCTGTAACAGCTCCAGTTCAGTGGCACCCAGGCACTGAGATGAAGTGTCCTTAGAAGATTTCTGTCTTACTGGCAATGGTGGGGCAACCAGCAGCCAGCATTTCCACTTAACGTATTTCATGTGATCCCCTGGCCACAGGAGAAGATATATGTGAATAAAAAGGAGAAAAACTAAACCACAGGGAGCACCATTTATCATTCATTCTGCCCTTCAAATACAAGGACTGGGATTCTAGTTCTGCTCATATGTTCAGTAACAGCAGTATTGTTAATAATAAAAAATACTTTTATTATTAAATCTGTGATCCATAGCTGTCCCTTGATGTTCTAGCTCAAGTCTGCACAAACAGAGGGTGAGACAGTTCCCTCCTAAAGGAAACAATAAGATATACATAGAAGCGATTATTTCCCCGGTTTTACAAGCAAGAAATACAGGGACAGATAAGGAACCTGAGCCATCAAAATCATATGAGGAGTCATTGGCAAAGTTGAGAACACAACCCAAGTTTCTTGAGTTTGGATATGACAAGAGATACCACAGCAGGTTACTCCACCAATGTTTTAAAAATGTAATCTTTTGCTTCTGAAAAAAAAAAAAAAAAAAAACACAAAACACAACACCAAAAACAGAAGTCCCTAGCCACAAGACCTTCTGAGATATTGCAACAAAAGTTTCATTCAAAAGAGCTTCTACCATCACTGGAAAACAAAGAACATCCTAAGTGCAGGATTTCTATACCATGAGCTTAGAACAGTTTGTAAAAAGTTGGAGTGAGGTAAGGCTATTTGCAGGAAAAAAAGTCATAAAGTTATTCCTAAAACACTAAAAACAATATTAAAGGGCTTTGCTAAACTCAGAGCTTTCTAGGAACATCCTCTTAACAGCCACCAGACCTTCAGCTATTGCCTGACTTGCCGCTGCTTTATACCTGTCTTCAGCAAAGTGGAATTTCCAAAAAAAATATCAAGTAGAAACAACATCATGGTGCTCACCTGAACAGGTGAAGATCCATTTTACTATGACAGTGGATGCTTTTCCCCTGTGGCTACCTCTCCTGCAGGCACCTAACAGCTTTACACATCAACTGCAGGCAGTGTTCCAGTGGACGTAACAGGCAGGCAAACGTGAAAGGCAGCCTTCCTGCAACCCTGCATAAGCCATGAGCTGACTTGGAGAGAGTATTAAAGCTTTTCTGGAGTAAACATGGAGATGAGGCACCTAACAGGAGTGTGGGTATGCTGGGTTGGCCCATGCAATGTCAACGTGCTGGAGCATACCCCCCAGATCACTGGTGATGCAGCACATCAAGAAGATACGTGGAAGCATACAAAGATGATCCTGTCCAAAGAAGAGCGGAAGTGGTGTAATATGCATTGAGGCCCTTCTTTAAATCACTCTGCTCGGGTGTTAGTACAGGATTGCTGTTTCCAGGTAATGACTGCCTTGGTGTGCCCAGCTAATGAACTGAGATATGAAGAACCAGAAAGAGCAGAGGAGGACAGTCTATTAGAGCCAGAGGGAGCAAAAGGATCTAGGAGAGAGGAGATTTGGCCAAGAAAACTGAGGAACAGTTAAGTTTAGACAGAAGTGTTTGTATTACCAGTCATAAGTTATAACACACCAGCAAACAGCCCTCAGAAACACACAGGATTTGAGTAGTTTAAAGTGGAAGGGACTGAGACGGCTCATTCATGCTTTGGGGAAGGATTTCTTCAGCTCTTTACATACTTTTTAATAATGATTTACTTTAGGACTGATGACTAGAGCCATCAAAGAACTCATTTGTTATTTTACCTCCACTTTAGATACTAAGATCAAAATGTAGGTCTTCAAAACAACAAACTCAGCTGCCACTAAGGCTTGAAACTCCCTAAAGGACCATGATCCTGAGGGGCCCACCTTCTCAGTTTCTGTTTCTGGCCATGCCCAGAAGTGCCCAAATGTGCAATTCAACATCTAGCACCCAGCTAAGCCACCTTCTACCACTGAACTGAAGTCAACCTGCAAATCAAGTGCTCCGATACCATTGCTTAGTGCTGCACCATGGATCACAGGCCTTGTGTGTTCCCTGCCTTCCCCAACACACCAAATCAGGCATCTAAACCCCATCTGCCAGGTCATCCCAGGTCATCCATTTCTTGCCCTTCTCTGTGTTGTTTGAGTCGTCCTCTTCACGTCACGTTGACTGTGGGGTAATTCCGCCAAGGGGAGGTGAACTGCACCAGGAAGGGTTTGAGTTCCTGGTGGCTCACATTCAACAGTGGCTTGGTATGTTGAAACGCATGGTGAGAACAAATCCAGGAGACTCCATGGTCCCATCACCTTCCCCAGGCACTTGATTTCTTCCTGCTGGTAGATTCTGACGGAGAAAGGAAGAAAAGCTAAAAGAAGGAAAAGTGACAAAAATTAGAGCACTGAGGGGAAGAAGAGGAATGTTTTCAATGTGATTACAATGCTCCTTTGCTGGAGTGTTGTTAGAATAAACCAAAGGATCCCTTCGGATGCCTTGGCACCTACAGTGGTTGAGTTTGCAGTGCCACGATATTAGCACAATACAGAAGGACCTTTATACTGACATTGTAAAAGCAATGGGACTTTTCTTGAGCAGCCAAACCTCTAGCTTCCTCGAATTTTTTCATTTCTGGGCATATTGAAACTGGTCTATAAGAGTCAATATTGCCAAACTAGAGAGACCAATATGTGATAGAAAAGACCCTCAGTAAATAAAACTGTCAGTCAGCAGCACAAGGAGGTATCTATGAGTGAAATTTTGAAATTGCACTCTTTTGGATAACTGTCATTTGCTCTTAGAAATTACATTTAAAATTAATGTTTGCTGTAGAACTTATAAATATTTGTTCAGGCTAGCATGAAATATCCCCAGGATAATTTTAGCATGTACGCATCAGATTTTCATTTCACAGCAGAGAAGACTGAAAGTAAGTCTGTTCATTTCACAGGCAACATAGTCTTCATCCCTGTGAGACAGGTCATACTCCTTGGTGAGACACGCCTGCCATTTTAAGGCTTCGGGGATGTAGGCTGATACAACAGAAGACACAACTGAAACCTGTCATTGTTTTTCTACTCATTTTTCTACTCATTTCAGTTGGAGAAACTTGGAGCCAAGAGTCATTATGAGTCACATGTGAACAGGGTTAGAGACAACAAGTACCTTCTACTCACAGGATCTCACAGGATCTCCAAGCCAAAGCAACTGTGGGCACACTTGAATCACAGTCTCTTCCCAAAAGGTAGGACACCATGAATTCCTCATGATGCTGGGACAAACAGTCCATGATGTTCAGAGCAGACAAAGAGAGCAATGGATGGGAGAAGTTAAATGGTGTGGGAGGACAGGCCACTCGTGAAACTTCATCAGATACCTGTCAGAGTCTGTAGAGAACTTTCCCTTGACTTCAGTTTGCTTGGGATCAAATCTTTACCAACATGCTGTTCATCTTTCAAAACCTGTCTGTGGTCACATTAATATGATGTTGGGCAGTCACTGGGGTGTGGGTGGGTGTTTTAGCATCTCTGCTGCTTTTGTAATGCAGCACTCCTGAGGCAACACTGAGATCTCTGCCCAGCACACAACAGCAAATAAAGTCTCTGGGGTCTGGGTCTTAGGTCACTTTCCCCCACTTGGTTGTCTGCAGAAGCAGCACTTTGTAGCTTGTTATTGGCTTGATTCATAAACCCTAGCATCAAGAAATGGATAAAGAGCACTTTGTAATGCTCCCCAGTGTCTGATGGACAGGAAGATCCCAACCACCAAGGCCTTGATGATGGGGAAATCCTTTTTCTCTGTTGTCTGGCTGAGTGTCCACACATGATCCAACCAACAATTCAATTCAGATTTCAAAAGCTTTCCCCAATTGGATTTGTGCAGTGTTGGGGATTTTTTGTCCCTTTCCATGTGATATCAGTCACTTGTAGTATCTTTTGCTGTCTCTTTAACAGTTTGACATTTTAATGATGGAAATGCTTTCACTCAGTACTTTTAATCCTTATTCTGTTTGTGCAGCTCCGAAACATCCACCAACAGAGGTATAAACCTGTGTAGCAATTTAAGGTCTGTTTTTGCTAGATACTTATAGGCTCTTTAGTGGCAATTCACATACTCCATGGCTTACTTTAACCAGTAAGTTAAAAGTGCCTGTGACCATTCCCTGGCACTGGAACCAGAGAGACAGGGACACAGGACTGCCTTCATCCATCCTGCTAAACTCACTTAACCTCCAGAAGAGGTGGGTCACATCTTAAGAGTCTATTTGGAATAGTTCCTGTTCCACACTAACCCCAAATCATAACTAAAATTTCTTCAGGGCTGTGCAAGTTGCCCAGGTCAGGCCCATGCCAGGGTCCATGCTTCATACCTAAAAACATGGACAACAGAGTTCAAGGTCTGGGGAAGATTCCCAGGTAGTGTTTAATTTAGTGGCACAGATTTAATCCATGTGTCTCCAAACGCTCATTTGAAAATCATTGCTTTCTTAAACGCAAGTGATTGCGTTCAATAAAACATAGCTGGGTGCCAGGTAAGAGATTTGCCAGGATAAACTACACCCAATATATCCTTCGGGATTTGAAATCCCACAAGAGGAACAAGCCATGTGTAACATCTATGATGGGCCATAGACAGCTGGAAAACCCATTGGACTAAGCCTGGAGAAGCCTGGCCTCAGAGTCCTTGCAGCAGATGCAGAGATCGATGAAGAGCTAAGGCGCAGAGCGACCAGCTGGTGGATGTCCTCTCTTGGAGGCATCATGGCCAGGAAACCAATTACCACTTATGAGAACAGCTCTGCACTAACTCAGTGTCCAAATACACTAATATCTATAAGAACTGGGAATCAAGAAAGGCAGAGGCATGAGGCAGGTGCATCCCAGTAATTAGAAAGCAACAAGGAATGCATTTGTACGCAGAGCCTTAATATCAGGAGAAGGTCTATAACTTTCAAAATCATGGGATGCATTGGGCTGCCCAAGATAGGACCTTGGACCTCGGACCTCTGTTACAGCCATTGCTCTGCAATAAATTGATTTTCTGGCTGCTCCTAAAGCACCTAATCTCCAGGTGGTTATACACTGGGCAGCTCGACTGCAGGCAATAGAGCTGTGATTGTTGAGTATGCTTTATGAGCAAAAGCACCTTTTTTGACTTCTCCCGTTTCTTTGTCCCATTCTGTTGAGTCATCCCCTAGATCTGCTACTCTGACACAATAGCTCCAGTAAAAACAGCGTCTCTGTGCAATAACAAGGATTTTCAAGGAAAATCTTTGTTGGGTCTATTTGCAACATGCAACGTCTATAGAGAAGTGATAATGCTTATGTTTTTTTTCATTACATGTGTGGTTTTTTGATAATATTTTCATCTTTTGGCATACAGAGATGTACTCCACAAGAAATTCATTAATGGGACATCTTCCCATCTTCCTGCTCCACTCTCCCCATAACATGGCATTCTTTTCTCAATAGAAAACCAGGCTGCCACCGCTCCCCCCCTCCATCCATCCCACCCACACACTTTGAAAAAACTGGGCAGCACAGATTTCATTTAAAGTTTATAACCAGTTTTGCCCACGTGGCTCACATCAACACTTTCAGAGGGTTATTCCACCTCTTTGGTGCTCCCATTAGCTCTGTCTCCTGCAAGGGTTAATGTTCACCTCCCTCTCCATCTAAAGAATAAGTTGTCTATCTCACCCCCACCGTGAGATTAAGCGCAACCACGGTCACCCTTCATCCTTACCTTGCAAAGTCTTGGCATGCCAAGCCAGAAGCAGGGTCTGTGCATCCTGGGTTTCTAAGTGAAATTAAAAAAAAAATTTAAAAATTTGAAAAAAAACCCAACACCAAAAATCTCACTGCCCCAGTAAAGTCTCTTGCAAAGAGGGTTTGTCTGTGGAAGCGAGGGCTAGGAACAAAGTTGTGGGGTGGAGGGGGAGGAGAGCATGATTGACAGCCCTGAGCTGAGACTCATCCCTTACCTTGGGCCATGCGGTCTGATTGGCTGCCTGCTGACATCCCCAAGCCCTGCACTTTTTAATAGACGCTTTTGGATGATCTACAGGGAAAAGGCTTGGAGAGGTGTGTTTCTGACAAGCCAGAAAGTCATCCACACTACAAGGGACTTTCTTTAACTCTTTTTTTTTTTTTTTTTTTTTTTTTTTCTGGAAGGAGGGGGATTCTTCATTTTTTGCACTTAATGTTTTTCTGAAAACTTCGCTGAGATTTTCCCCTTGCACCAGCCTGGACTAATGGATTACCACCTGCTTGGACTAATTTTATCTTTTCTCTTCAATGGCACAAAGGTCTTAGCCGGTTACCCAATTTGGTGGTAAGATTCCTTCCCCCCCTTCCCTCTTTCTATGATTGATTAATGAATTAATTAATTATTAGCTATGGGATTTGTGTGTGTGCGTGTTCCTTCCTTTTCACCCTTCGCCCTGCTGAGCTGGCCACGACTGCATGTTTGATTCTAAGCATAATTTCTTCAGATTTGATTGGTAATTAATGAAAAGTTTAGGGGTTATTTTTTAAGGGCAATGTCTAGGTTTCCCTTTGCGCAAATGGAGTCTTCCCCACCACTCTTAATTTCTCCATTTTCGTCACTGTAGCAATAAGCATTTCTTTTAGATGTAAAAGGATGCGTTTTTATTTTCCTGTGCAATAGGAATTTTGTCTGTTGCATGACTGTGTAGCAGGTATTTTCTTCCTTTCCATTAAACTGCGATCGATCCTTTAAAAAAAATTAATTCTATTTTCATTTTGGCTGCTGCAGTTTTTGGACTTCTTTCTCTTCTTTTGTTGTATTCTGTCATGTGAATTTAGTCCGGCAAATAAGCTGAGAACGCAAATGGCACCTGAGAAAATATTCGTTAGTAAAATTCCTCAAAGATGGATTTTGTTCTTTTTAATTATGGAAATGTCACTTATTTCCTTGCACCGACAATAAAAATAATTTTTAAAAGAATTGGTTATATCTTATAATGTGGCTGCTAAGAAACCTGAGTTACTTATTTTAAAAATAAATATGACAGTATATAAATAACTATATTAACAAAATGTAATTGGAAGCACTTTAGAACAAAAAATACAGAACAAAACATTTCAGGTCATTTAAACACAGCAGACAGCGAGTTGCATAACAGAATATTTCAGTTAATTTCTCTCTTTATCGTGTAGGATTTCTCATTGGAATATATCTTGTTAAGTTTCCATATGTGCCAGGTAGGGGCTGTAAGCCTAATGATCTGTAGGGCAAAGAGGGATGTTGGAATTTGGTGCTACGGAGATTCTTGGGTTATTTTCGCCTTTTCAGAAAAGTCTTTTTTTTATTACTGAATTAGATCCTTTCAGTGCCAACATGGAGATGGCAAGAAGTAGGTGGGAGTGAACTTGGAAATGGACTGCCATGTCTGGGAATATTTAGAAATCAGAAGGGAAAAGCCGAATTTTTTTTTAATAATCCGCTTATTACCGTGGACTTTGAGAATGAAAATGTGCAGTTCCAGTAGAGAAAGACTGAGAATACAATAAGTCCACACTCAGGAAGCATTTAAAAGCTACACAGGTTCATGAAATGGCTAAATCACAGCATGTTTTCCTGAAGAATTAAATTATTTCCTCGCCCTGAGTGTGGCTGCCTAACTTCAGGATCTAAGCCTGGGGCAGGGGAGGCTACTGAAATATAGACAGTATCACTTTCTCCTTTTCTCCTTCATCTGGGGACTGGCGTGTCTGAACGGGGGTGCGCGGTGGGTTGTAGAACAGGCCAAAATTGCATGGCTGGATCTAAAGGCAAGAATCTGCATGGAGCAACGGTACCTTGCCGTGACATCAGCTCTCCCAGGGTCTCACCAGCTCCTGACCTGCCTCAGGCTTGATATCAATCGGGATTTACACCTGAATCAAGGAGGGGTTTGACTCTCAGAGCAAGGAACCAAAATCGTCTTGATGAAAAGGTCTGTTTTTCCCCCGTGAAATGAAAATGTCCCCGTGAGCAAAATGTCTCTCCCCGTTTTCAGGAGAAGATGCTGCAGACAGGTGTCTGCCTCATGTCCTTGCCTTCTCCAAAATCCCTACAAGTTCACCCAAAATGAACAATACAGAGGACATGTAAGACAGAAACACCAGGGGCATAGCAAGGAGCATCCATGGGAAAGGAGGGAGTCAGACAAGCTATCCATAGAATTTCATTCAATAGATCCACATCTTGCATATTTTTTGGAGATTCTGGCAATACCAAAGTGCCAGAGAGTCTCTGCTGCACTGAAGGGATGTGATGAGATGCCCCAAGTAGGGCTGAGTGGCTATCAAAAAATGGCATACGGTTTTAGAGTTTTCTTGAAGGCTGAGGGAGCAGAAGGGCAGAAATATCTGGGCCAGGGCTCCCCGACTGCTCAGGCGGAGACAATGCTTCCCACAACACACAAAATCAAATATCTCCTTCAGTCCCACTGAAGGCTTTGAATATCTGCTCTGTGGAGCTGAGATCTTATGTACAGTGTGCTCTAACATGATGTGATATATACTCTTTAAAAACAGCATCCTTTCCCAGTTGTCTTCCTGATCCTCTGATCTCTAGGCAGGCACAGAACAGACTTTGGAGGATGAGTCCCACCTGCAGGGTTCAACACGCCCCAAAACAGGGGGAGGGAAGCAAAGATGGGGCACAGCATCAGCCCAGTCCCCTGCACTGGGCTCCTGCACCCCTCCAGGCCAGGGTGGGTGGGAGATCGTCAGTGCTTCCTTATCCTCAGCTAAACCCACCTCTGCTAAATACGAGACCTTAAGGAAGAGTGTTCATCTTGCAGGATCCCAAGACTGCTGACGGATAGTGCCCAGTCCTGCTGGTGCAACCTTTCTGGGTATTTTTCTACTGTATAGGGAATATTTTGGCAGCAAAATCAAAACACATCATTTCTGCTTTGGGGCATAAATGGGAAAAAACTTTTATTCCTGTAGTGGGGAGGAAGGGTCTGAATGTGCACAAGGAAAAGAAGTGCAATGAGGATGGGGTCTCGGCACCTTGTAAATGGGTTTAGGGGTGGCTGGAATAATCCAGTCGCTCCACAGTGCAGTCAGACAATGCCGGCAAGCACTACATCAATGACAGTGTGGTGGAAGGGATAAAAGCAAAATGGTGAAGCTGCTGAGGGTTTGCACTGAGTTGTATTTTTATTGAGGGGCCAGGGAAAGATGCTGGCCATCTGGTTATATTATCTAGAGAGAGCATAACTCAACAGCAACCCTCCAGCTTGCACTCCATCATGTTAGAGCGTGGATCCTGCCCTTGGCCTCGGTGGTGAAACGTTACGTGCAAGGCAGCGAGGCTCAAACCGTCAGCTCTTGGCACGGGGAGCAGTCTGGACAGACAGCATGCAAAGGGAAGGACTTTGCGGTGCAAATACAGAACTGCAGTGTCCAGGCTCGCTGGTGGCAGCGGGAAGATGGAGACACCGGGCTGCAAAGCCAAGAGGGGGGTTTGCAGTCCAGCCTGTTTGATTGCTAGCAACTCCCTGACATCATCCTGTCCTCGACCAACTAGCATTTTCCCAGGCAATGCCTAAGCAAGGTCCAGGGGGTAGCGCAGGCTGTAGATGTAACCTTCAGTGAGCAGGGATGGTATTTTGCCATAGGTCCAACCCTTCTTCACGTGCTTCCATCCTATTACAGCAGTGAAAAGGAACAAATGGGGCACAGATGGGAAAAGGTCATCTAAATGCTGCCTGTGAGAGTGCTGACAGGAGGAGCTGAAGCCAACAAAAGCTTCCTCAGATATGTGTCCAACACGTACACTGTCTGGGTTACTGCTGCTAAAAGAGAGGCAGAGAAGGAAGAGATGGAGATATGTGATGAGGCCATAGAGACCAGGACTGCTGCTCTTCCTGACCCTTCAGGGATGGCATGGATGGAAGCAAAGTCGGCCGTGGGGCCGTGGCTGGCACCCCAGCCCCACAGGCAGCAGTCATGGGTCATGCCAACAGCCTTTTATGGTGCCAGCAGAAGGGATGGTGGTGACACCAATCACACCTGCAGTCATTTTTTTAATCCCAAATACCCTAATGACAGCATGGATAATAGAACATGTCTGAGTCATTGGGGCTGGGGGATCAAGGTATGAAAGACTGGTCAATGCAGTGTATAGCCAGACTGATGGATGGGCCCAGAGCTTTTGGGTAATGTCCTGAGAGGATTTAGATTAAAATCTAGCCCATGGCCAGAGCTGTGTCAGTGCAGGCCAACAGAGATATTGTGGCCCAGGAAACAACTAGAAACCGCTCCTAGGATGCTAATACATGTACAGGAGCTGAAGAAGACAATCAGGGAGACAACTCCACCCATGAACTGAGAAGAAACATCAAATGCTCTCCTCTTCCACAAGCATCATTCACCAAGAAGTCTTGAAAACCTCTGGTGTGTCACTAGCCTGGAGAAAGGAGCCAGATTTGGAGTCATTGGTGTAAACAGGGAATAAAACATCCAGCCCCACTTCTCTCATTATTCCTCAAGACATAGTATTAATAGGTCACTGCCCATAACTGTGACTCTCACCGAGTGCATCTTCCCATGCAGCATTTGTTGGCCTCTAAGCAGATGACTTGGCAACTGGAAGAATGGCTTTGTCCGTCATAAGTTATTAAATTTTACTTCTATCCCTCAGAAATGTTTTCAGGGGAAGTTGGAGGCTTTGGCAGCTGCCTGAGGATCCCAGTGGCCTTGGGCTCCTAGGAAGAGCCAGATAGATAGAAACTTCAAAACATGTTCTCACTGGTCCCACAGTAGCTTCCTCATTAGGAAAAACCTGTATGTGAAAACCATTTGCATGTAGATGTAGTCTGAGGTGACATGTAAGTTGTCTTCTTTAGCTTTCAGTGTCTCACTTTGCTGGAATGAATGGGAGACTTCATTCTCTTGGCAGTCTTGTTTTTTTCATTCTCTGAAGTTTCAAAACATTTCTATCCTGTAGTCTCTGTTTTGTTATAGGCATGTGGCTCTTAAAGTTTTATTCAAAAGGAATAAAATTGCAGTGCAGCATCAGGCTATGAGAGTGGATTTCCTGATGCAAATCCAGCTGCTGTAGCACTACAAAGGAATAAAAAGACCCCATGTGTAATTTTTATACAGCTTAAAATGCAGCCAGTTCTGGGGAAAAATGACTAAGATAATGATGAAGTTTGTCAGTGACAGAGCTGACAGCACTTACTGTGCAAGCCCAGAGGTGCTGCTCTGGCTCCTGGTCTGGCACACGAAGCCAAAGCACCTCCACCAGCAGCCTGCGCTGGCACGTGAAGCTCCGTACTGGAACAGTTGACACATAAACCACACGTCGCCTTCTGCTGACGCTGCTGGAGGGGTGTTAACACCCACCGGCAGCTGGTGGGTAGTGCCGCAGACTGCTGCCCCTAGATGTGTCAAAGCTTGTCTGCCAGAGCTGGAGGTGAAGCTACCTGGAGATTGCAGGGAGGCCAGAGGTATGAGGAGAGATGCTGAGGTAACATGTGGCTGCTCATGAAAACAGCTGTCAATAACTAAATGGCCACAAGCATTCAGGGTCTTGTGGTTTTAAAGGTCTTCTTCAGCATTTTCCACAGCCAGGCACGGCCCATGGGAATCCATATCACCACCCTGTCAAATGAGATGGTTAGTCCATACCATGAAAGCAGGAGCTTTCCACGATCAAGCTGAAATTCAGATTCATTGTCTGTCCTATACAGCAAACACACATGGGCAGCCCTAATCATTACCACAGAAGAGCTTCTGAGGAGGTACACCTTGTGAACCTCAACATATTCCAGGTCTTGGCAGAGTGTTATCATGGCCAGGTAGCATCTCTTGTTGGTTTTCTCGCTCCCCTACATGGCAGAGTGCAGTGCAGTGGAGTCCTGAGTTTGGTGACAGCTTCAAAATGCTACTGGAACACAACAGTAAAGAGCAGTAAGAAATGTACACATTTCCCTAAATATCAGGAAGCCTCATTCCTTCAAAAACTAACCACTCATTTTTCCTGGAGTGTCCCAGCCCCAGGGATCCCCTCTGTCCTGCAGGGCCAACACAAGCCTGAAGCCAGAGGAACGTAAAGAGAAGGGCTCTGACACACATAAAGACTTAAAAGTGTTTCTGCCCTTAAGCCAGAAATCTCTGTTGCCGTTCTTGTAACTAAATTTAGAAGTAAATTTAAGTGGTCACAAAGAGCTTTTAAGAGGTTGTTTAATTGCAAACTGATTGCTTTCATTTGAATCCTTCATTAAAAGCAGCATTTCACAAAGTGAAGCCCCTGCCTAAGGGACCCCATGCAAGAGCACTGGAATTCCCCCCACTGGAAAGGGGAGACTTCTGGCCACCCAGCAGTCTTAGCTCAGGGCTGGCTGCAGGGTGTTGGGGATGCTGGAGGCCACCAACGAACAAATTCACATACCAGCCGTTCTACATGCTGACTTGCTTCCCCAGCTATATGTCAACACTCACCTTGATGTGGTCAGGTAGACACTTCCCACCGACACAGTTGTGTGTATGCAGGGGGGAACTGGTGATGGTGGTTACCAGCGGGAATATGAACCCACAGTTGTGCTCATCCCAAACAAAATGAAGTATGTGCTGGGGTACATTGGGAGGAGGAGTGTGGGCAGCAGATTGAGGGGACCTGTCATCCTCTGCTTGGCATTTGGGGCACTTGCAATACTGTGTTGAGGAGTGCCCCCCCTCCCCCAGCTCAAGAGGGATGTAGAGAAACTGGAGAGTAGCCAGCGGATGCTTCCAAGATGGTAAGGATCTGGGGCACATGGCTCACCAGGAAAGGTGGTGGGACCTGGCTCATTTAGTCTGGCCCAGAGGAGACTGAGGACTATTGAACAGCAGCCTATGGCTTCTTGAAGGGCAAAAAACCAAATATGATAGAGCCAATCTTTTCTCCGTAGTGCTAGACAATATAGCAAAGGGCAATTGCCACAAGCTGGGACTTCAAAGGTTTGTGCTTGCATGAGGAGACCCTCCTTGCTCCAGGGTGGTGTGGCCTGGAGCCAGGTGCCCATGGAGGTCAGGAGGCTCCCTCCTTGGACATTTGCAGGACTCAACTGCACAAAGCCCTGGCCACCCTGGGCTGGTGCTGGGGAGTGTCCTACTCTGAGCAGGTGCTTGAACCAGAGACCTCCAGGAGTCCTCTCAGCTGCTGTTTCTGGGACTGTGATACACCCTTTGCTGAGGCCAACAGCAGTGCTACAAAAGATGTGAAGCGTTAGACAGGTCCTGGATTATTCAGTCCCCAGCATATGTCTAACGAGCAGTGGGACCTTCATTAGGACTCTGAACACAGCTAAGCAACTCTCATCCATGTGATAGCCCAAGGCTTATGATGGCAATATACAGTCCAACACACATGTGCCAAGGAGAAACCTGATGGTCACTCATGTCACCCCCGCTATATGCTACACATCTTCTGTGCCCAGATGTGAGTCATTGCTGCGCCAACTAGGTCATGACAGGTCTTTAGCTAATGCTTTCCCTCTGCATTTGTCTTGGCTCTGTTGCTCTCCAGCTCCTGCGCTGCAGTCACTGCTCTACTGGGTGCATGAGCCAAGGAGAGGTGCAAGAAAGCCTTCGGCCCTTCCTCCCTCCCTGTAGGCACAGTACAGACCTGGACAGTTTGAACCCTCAGAGGACATGACTCTAAGGTCACTAAATCACTTCTGAGTTTTAAATTACACTTTCATAATTTAGCTGACACTCTGAGGGCACTTGATTTCCACTGCTGCCCTGGAGGCCCAGTGAACACTGCCCACATACACACCAGGGCTGGTAACCAGGAGGTAGAAGGTTATCTTCCACCTGACATTGGTGATAGGGTCTCAGTGATGCTCATCAGGCTTTTCCACTGCCAAGTCAAACAGCTGAACCTAAACTAGTGGCTGGATTTTGTATGGAAAGGCAGGAAAATATCCAAGTAGCCAGTTTTAAAGAACTAAAATGCAAACCCTAAATATGAAATAATGCAGATTAAAGAACTGTGCTGTGTATTGAAAATATGCAGATATAATGCACAGCACTTTTGGTTATTTCTGTCATGTATTAAACTGAAAAATGTCTTAATTGGATGTGTGCTACAAATCTCAGTTTCTAAGGCTCACCAGAAGATAGGCCAGCCATCTAGAAATATACCTCATCTACTGTTCAGACACAGAAGCTGTTGGTCCATCTGCTGACAGAAATGTGAAGAAGAGCGCAGTACCCCTCTTGCATCATAAGAACCAAGCTGCCTTAATAAGTGTATGCTTAACATCTAAAAATCGTAGTCAGTTGGGTTCACAATGGTATTTGTTTAGATATGTCTCATTGCTAACACTCTCTTAGCCTTGTAGATCCAATTTGCATGACTCGTGTTGAGCCAAAGTAGTATCTATGGCAATTTGGCTCAACTTGAGCCTGTTTTGAGATTTTTGCCAGGCCTGCATGAAACATCCTAGGCACGTCTAGTAGGAGTCTTAGCAGCTGCTAGCTGCTGTCTTCCCGCTGACCAGTGTTTGGCTGTTTTTAATATGTGACGCCATATCAAATATGGAACATTTTTGAGCATTAAAATAGAAAGAATTTTGGATTCAGAGTCCAGCCATTCAGGAATGTGGACACACCCAAAGTCCTTGATGAAAGTCAAGGCCTTTGTGCATCCAAGAAACACATCTGAGTAGCTATTATCATTTTTACAACATTATGAAGCTCATACCAAAGGCTTTTTGTGGATTAATTTGTGGATTTTATTTGTGTCCATACGGATAGGATCATGTCTTAGGAGATATAGTTACACCTGGAAATAAAAATCCAGTAGGCTGGCATTCCTTCTTTATTTGAGCACACTCTTACTCTCAGTTTCCTAAAGGCAATGGCTCTAAATGGAGCTTGTAGTGGAAATTGTGCCCAGCCTGGCATAGCTCTAAAAGGTTATAAGGTACTTCTCAAAATAATAATCTATGGCAAGAGAACTGCGATGGGATTTCTCTCCCAAAAAGGTAGGATACTACTGTGTGCAAATCACCAAGGCACAGTCTGCTGCTGATGGAAAAACGCTACATCTCTCTAAGGTAGACCTCCAGAAAGTCTGTCGTAGGTCTGATCTTGGAAAGGATGAAGTCACCTTGTCTCTTTCCTCTGTTGGCAGATGGAGCCACCCAATGACTGCAGGCTAGACACCTATTTTCCACTGCCTGTTGTTGGGATGAGACAAATCTGATGTTCACCAGCTCCTGCATATGTCCATAATCTCATTCTTCTTTTGTTCCCAATACCACTTCAGTGGATCAATCAGTGATTTTCCTAAAGGGTCTGAAATGGGAAGGATTTGTCAAGAACTTGGCTGTGTAATTTACATATGCCCTCTATAGACAGTTATAGCTCATATTCCTTAAATTACTCAAGGTTTAA
Source organism: Platalea leucorodia (assembly GCF_965183815.1). Classification (NCBI taxonomy): domain Eukaryota; kingdom Metazoa; phylum Chordata; class Aves; order Pelecaniformes; family Threskiornithidae; genus Platalea; species Platalea leucorodia. The sequence continues at coordinate 1,931,999 of NC_138844.1, forward strand.
TTTTAGCCTTCTGTTGGAAGATGCAATCTTATTTTTCTAATCCGATCTGAGGTTCATTTTGTATCTACAAATGGAAGTGTTTTAATATTACTCAAGTTTGGAGGTAATATTATGGCGATACTGACTGTAATGAAAAGCTTCTGAAATAGCGGGGTATCAGGCAATATTATTTAAGGTTGTTTAGGGAAAGACCACATCAGGAGTGTGACATGGTGAAAACCACATCTCAGGACCAGCCATGGGGCACATTGTGTTATGATTAACACTTAGTGCCTTTTTAACGCCGTCTGTGCATTGACTGTGTGCGTATTTATAGCTTTTCCTATGATAATACCTGGAAAGAAAGGTTAGGACTAGGCATATCTTGAGAGTCCCCACCTCTTCCAGTCCAGGAGCACTATGTTTCTTACTATTTACTCTGACTAGGAGTGTAGCCAGGACTCCTTCAAAATTCCAGCCTATCCCCAAAACAGAAGGTATTTGCAAACCACTGGGTAAGACAGTGGTCCTTTACAAATATATCTCGTGTTCCTTGTCTAACACATTACCCTAGCTAGAAGATGACTTTTTCCAGACCATACATCTATCCAGCCTATTTAGTAGACAGATAGGCTAGTGCCGATGCAGGTTAGTCAAGAAAACCTCCACCATCACCTAAGAAAGCAGCTCTGAGTCATCCTTGGCTGAAAGGGCTTCTACTGCACAGGCTTGAAAAATGGAGTATTTACCCTGGAACAACAACAACGTTGATCACCAGGACTGTTAGTGTAGTTGCTTTGCCGTCTTTGAAAATATGAAGGAACTATGCTTTGATAAGCAAATTTGCTATGATAAAGGAGACAAACTCTTTCTAATTCCTTTTCTAAAGATAGGCTTCCCAATTTGCTAATTTGCTAATTTGTCTTTTTCACAATTCTCTCAACCTGTCTGGTTTTAATTAATCTTACAAATCTAATCAAGTCTAACTGGCACCTTTCCCAGTACTTGCACCTTTCATTTTTGAATGAGAAACGCTTTCCCTGACCCACTCTATCATCGCATTGGCTCAGACATCGGAGATCTTCCTCCACCTTTTCAGCAAATAGACCCTCTGAGTTTAAAACAGAAGGGGTTAGGGTTAGCTGATAAGCTTTTGATTTTTTTATTCTCATCCCATTTCTATGTCTCATAGTCATCCAGTTTTCTTGCAGTTACTTTTTAGCAATTGTGCAGAATTATAATTAAGAAATTTGCAGCGATCCTTGAGAACTGTCACAGGGGCTTTTCACATCTCCAGTGGAGTCCTAACAAGTGCCACTCAACTCCTTATTCCTTATTCTTCTCCTCCCACTGGAGATATCCGCAGCACAGGTAGCTTTGTCTAAGCTAGTTGCCTTACTGACGATGGCACATTTGCAGCACGGGTTTTACTTGCAGAGGTCTAAAATGAGATGAGTGACTATTTTGCTCCTTGGACTATGGTGGCCAACCAGGACAATGGTCTCAGCTGAAATGTCTGCAGTCCATCAGATGACTCCCATCATCTGCATGTACAAGACAGTTGGGTCCAGACTGACCTGCAAACCTCACAAAATTATTTAATTTCTTGTATCAGTTACTGTTTCAGCCTCCAGTCCAGATTTCACCCAATAGCACATATATCCCATGCCTCAGCCATGCAATTCCCTCATCACTGAGCTGTTTTTCATTTGATTTCCTACTTTTTAAATTCTAACTGATTATTGCATTGTATGTGCTCTGACCTTATTATCTTTGGTAACAACCAAATCACCTTTAATAAGTTTTTAATGAAATCCATCTGATTTCTGTTTGACAAGCCCTTTATGTAGTACACCAAGTTATGGTTGTCTGTATATTTTCACTTTTCATTTCAGGTTGCTCATTTTTCCTGTAAATCTCCTAAAAATAAGCTCTCCAGAAACAAAGATCTCCTTTGTGGCTTTTGTGGAGCATGGCCTTTTGCTTCTGTTTGGTTAAGTGAGACAGCTGAAAGAGTCTGGGAGCTGATGTAAGCCCTTACAAAAAGGGAGCCTTTGCCTCAAACTAAGGCAACAGTGGTGCAATGTTCAGGATCACAGTTTTGGAGACTTAAGTTGTACCAAAACCCCTGAAGGAGTCTCACCCCATGCCTGCAGGGGCCATGTCTGCAGACTTCATGGTCTTATCGTGAACAGTGGTCTCATACCTTGGGGGCAACCCTGATTCAACCTTTGATCAGATAAACAAGAGCTTGCACAAAGACACTATGAGGAGAATTAGAAACAGCCAGACAATAGGGAGACACACTGGGGACAGCGCTATCATCTACACGCTAAATGGTCTAGTGCTTGTTCTTGCAAATCAGCCTTTTATACCCAGAGGACACAGACGAGTGTCCCCAGATGTTCAGAAATGATGTTACTCCATTTAGCTCTGCTGTCTATAAACGCAGCTGTTTCCAGAGCCAAGGCAGGCATGCATTGCTATGGTGGTTTCTCCTGCCATACCACTAGTACTAATGCTGCTCTACTTGCCTGCACTGCAATAACTACTTTTGTTTAGTCCAATCCAGGTAGCCTGGCTCAATACAGGGTCCATGATCTTAATGGTCTATGAGTCTTGTGTCTTTGGTGTCCAGCCCTGCCTGAGTTTTAGTTGTGCTTCTCTCTTATTCCATTCAGCCCAGCAGCCCTGTAATCCAAAATCCAGAAAGCTGGACTGTGAAACATGGCTTGGAGACAGCTGGTGAGGCATGTCCATGGATTAGGTTTTGGTGGAGAAAACACTTGAGTTCGACTTTGAGCCTTGAGGCCTTGGCTATTAGATATGTGTTGGTTTTGCTGCATGGGTGGAGAACATACATGAACTGGAAAAACAGCTTTCTGATGTGGTTTTGAATATTGTGAATTCAAGGCTTAAACAATTGGGTGTAAAAAATCTCCACAGAGTACTGGAATGACTTACATTAAAAAACATTTCTGTAGGAAAGGATGTAGGTGTTCAAATAACACTTTGGGGTTGTGTTTCTAGCCTTTGTTTCTTGAGTCATATCAGGCTCCAGGGTATCACTAATGAATTTTCAGGAATAAGTCAACAGCCCAGTTCTGCCTGGCCTTACACATTATATCACCTAATAGAGGGTCCTCATCCCTCTGCCCAGTTGCCCAGGATGCTTTGAAGTCAGTTAAGCTCAATATAGCTGGTATTGGCCAGAAAAAAATGCCAGATCCCTAATGATTAAAAAGAAGAAATTTCTGGGCAAAATTTCTGGGCAATAATCAAATCTTTAAGAACAGATATAATTCTTCAGATTTATTCTTCTCTGTTCCTGACCAAAAACTCTAGGAGGAAAGGATATTTCCCATGACTCCAAATCAGATTATTTGTTAGAAAAGATGGAAAAGGTAATATTTTTTACATTAGTAAGGAGTTGGCAGTAGAGTTTTGCAAGGACACACACTGTCCAACATATTGAAAAGGACTGCAGCGTGGAAACAGTGATGTGATGAATTTTGCAAATGTAACACATTTCTCAGGATGGTCCAACATAAAGGTGGCCATAGAAGACAGGAATGGATAACACTCAATGGATAATAAAAAAGACAGTTTAATTGCAAATGACTGTGCAGTAATGCACATTGGGAAAAGGCTCCCCAATCTGCACAACATTGATATAAGTTAGATCCTCTATTACAACCACCCTGGAAATGGAGTTTATTATGAACAGTTCTTTGCAGTTGGTAGTTCAGTGCTCAGCAATCAACATGTAGAACTGTACAACATCTACAAGCTTTGCACCTTGCTGCTCACTCCCTTGCCCAGATTTTTGGGAACACGTTGATTGATAGGTGATAGAAAAAGTCTGTTGGCAGCTGTTGCTGGATTTGTTCTCAAAACAAAAAATATCAGCATGTCATCATTTCAATCCAAGGCTCATGCATCCTGAGGTCTGTTTGCATTCTGACCATTGGTTTCCCAAAAATGTTACATAAAGTGAGAAAAACACACAGACAAGCAAATAGCAACAAGGAAACAGAAGTGTTGAATGGCTTCAGAGGAGGAGACAATACGTAACTTAGATTTGCAGCTTGGAGAAAGACAATTATGAGTGAATCTAATCTGGACCTTGCAGATGACGAATGATGACAACAGTGTGCCTAGGAAAATACATTTATTTCTCAGGATATAAGAACCTGTTGTGGGTTAACCCAGGTAGGCAGGTAAGCACCACACAGCCGCTCACTCCTGGCCAGGGGGATGGAGAGAGAATCGGAAGGGTAAAAGTACTCATGGGTTGAGATAAAGACAGTTTAATAGATAAAGCAAAAGCTGCATGCACATGCAAAGCAAAATAAGGAATTCATTCAATACTTCCTATCAGCAGGCAGGAGTTTAGCAGGGCTAAAAGCAGGGCTCCATCATGTGTAACATGATGACACAGGAAGACAACCACCATAACTCCATATGTCCCTGCTTCCTCCTTCTTCCCCCAGCCTTTTGGTTAGTTGGTAATTTATCATATAGTGGGGCCTCTTCAGCATGACTCACCTTCCCTGGTGGTGCTCCACCTTCTGACCATGGTCTAAGGTCAATTCCAGGATTCCTGGGCCATCAGGGCTTCCCATTCAAGCCCATTGTGCGTTCAGAGAGATCCACTTACTCCATGTAATGTCAACTGCGTGATGCACAGAGGGGACCCTCCCTTTGAACGCCAGCCCAGCACAGGCAATCGAGGTGCCAAGAGAAGCTGTGCTTCAGTGCCAACTGCTGCTGAAGTGGCTCAAACCCCTTCATACACTGCTAATATCTCTTTCTCATTTGGAGGTTGTAAAGCACACTTCTCGCATCTTGTCCTGTCTGGACTGGCCCAAGGGCTACCACATGAACTATCTCCTGTTTAATTTGTTTAAAGGCTTGTTGCTGCTCCCTGATGAAATTATTGGCCCTTGGGTTTAAAATTAACTGAGAGAAGGGTGTAATTAGATTGTGGAACTTGTTCCCAAAAAGCACTGAGGAGGCTACATATACCATGGGGTGAGATGCGGCTTGGAGAAAATTACTGAGAATCACTCCACCGGTAGTCCTTAAGCATGATAGTCCAGAACTCATCTCCAACTCAGGAGATCCCACAACCCATCACTGCTGGAACCCGCATATACTGGGCAAAGCCGTCTTTCACCCTTGCCTTGTTTCTCGTGGTGTTTCCCTGCATAGCTGAGATTCCTTGTGAAGAAGGAAGAACACTGGCTACATTCATCTTTGGAGCAGACCCAGTGTGTCCGCTGCTTCAATATTTTCTGCAATATTCATGGCAGTTTGTGTCTCACATCTTTCTAGAGCCCTTCTCTGAGTGCTGCTTTACTCTCCACGGAAAGAGGATGCCAGAGGCATAATTTTTCACCACAACAAACCACCAAGACTAATTCTAGATCTGGTTTCCAGAAGATTCAATTCAGCCTGTCTATGTTGTATCTGACATAAAACACTTTAAGATCCAGTTCATCCAAATGAGACAGAACTAGGTGCCTTAGTCTCAGGTATACTGCCCAGGATGGGCAGAGCGAAGCTCAGTGTGAGACCATGGCACCCAGTGTCTCCTCCTAGGCCAGGGTATGTCCTTTTTGGGGTAGCCTCAGGCTGTTTATAGGAGCAGAATCACCCGTTAGCTTCAATCCTGGTCTCAGCGCACAACGAAGGACTCTCCAAAGAGACGCAGCCCAGGCATCCATCTTAGATCACGACCTAAATAAAAGGACAGCTGGGTGGATGTAGTAATTCTCGTCCACGGTGTTCAACTGGATGTTCCCATAATATCCGAGCACTGGGCAGACGCTTTTCAATGCCAAAGTTGGTGGCTCACAGTGGGTGTTTTCCAGACAGTTGGCACTAACCACTTATTGAGGTTAGCCACCACCAAGGCCTCTCCAAAGTGACACCCCAAACTGAAGCCATGTGGAGAGGGCTTGGCTGACCAACAGGGGATGACCAGCATCCCTGCTGGCCTGGGTGGAGAGGCCTCTTTTCCTTCCCTTAATTTCTGTGATGATTCATTCTGGATTGAGTGTCCCATCACCTCCTTCTCCCTGGTAGGAAGTATTTCCCTCCATCCGTGCCAGCCTTGGGGAAGGAGGCAGGAAAGGAAGGAGAATCTGAGTGGTGGGTTATCCCTTTGCTGGGAATGCCTCGCGGGCAGGACTGGCAGTGGGAGGGCTGGTGAGGGGGCAGCAGCACGGACAAATGAGGTGGCCTTGGTTGCACACGGTGCATATGCAAATCTACAGCTCTGCCAGGACTCACCGATTTGGAGCGAGCAAGTCTCCAAACAAATTTCAGCATACCTCTCTCTCTTTGGAGGAAAGGTTTTGCAGTGCTGAAAATCTTGCTGTGTTTATTGCAGTCAGAGCCTGGAAGCCTCCATTTGCATATGCAAATCATATGCATTTATGTAAATTCATGGGCGAATAATATTATCACAGTCCCTGCAGAATAGATTCTCTCCCATGGCAAATCACTTGATTGTGTTTTCTAAACTGAGAGTGACATTGCTTTGACCAGGCATTACAGAACATAACATTTGTATCTGATACACGAAGCAATAAAGGAGTCCAGTTCCTGGACACACACCCTTGTCAGCAACTTAATTCAGGCTGCGTTCGTTAGGAAGAGAAGCAGACTCCAGCTCCCAAGCCCTGCCCCCTCCATCCTTCCAGCATTTGCTGGCAAATAAGTCAGAGCCAAACTGTGTGCGATGCCAAGACAAAGGGGTGGAGGCAGATGCCAAATCACTTTCAAGCCCATGACAGAGCCCTGAGTCACCCAAACTGGAGCAGCTCTCCGAGAATGGGCTCATCTTACAAAAGTGCTGTTGCTGCAGCAACACTAATCCACATGCCAGTGAGCAGCGAGCTAATGTAAGGGATGCAACAGCAGATTCGTTTGCTCAACGCCATGCTCAGACAAGGGGAAATTATAGTAATCTAGAGGGATCTGCTTGCTCTGTTATGAAGCCCTTTGTTGTGGAAACTCCTCAGGCAAAGGGCTTCTGACATTAGAGGGAACTGGTCTCAGTGCAGGCGAACGGCTCAGGTCTGATCCCGCTCTCTGCTCTTTGGCTGGGGAATCCCAGAAACCAAGTGAGAGGAGGATTTGACAAAGCTCCTTTCACTGTCTGGGCTGGGAGAGGGACTTCTCCACAAGGCCACTTGAGACCCTAAGGTCTCAGCTGGACCATGCATCATGCCCAGTCTGGTCTGAGGAGCTTGCATGTCCTGTCCCCAGTCCCTCCCTAGCAATCGCTCATGTCACCAGCAGGCTTCAAGGCCATCAGTGCTGCAGCAATGACCCCTCTCTGCACACCCCTGCTGTCCTGCTCTGCTCCGGGGGCTGCCTTGCTCCCGCACTGCAGTAAGGAAGGTGCTTCTAGGGCCAGGTAGGCAGTGTGGTCACCACCACCAAAGCCTGGTGAGTGGGGTAATATGAAAAACATATGCAAATGTGAACTTTGGCTGATTGGGTCAGTTGAGGAACAATCTCAGGAAGTTATACAAGATTTGGGGTGGGCTAATTGTGCCTCTTTCTGCCCACTCACTCCCCCCATGGTCAAGCAGGTGGGGAAAGCCAATTGTCCCACCAGTGGGGCTGGAATTGGCCTTTGCCAGGGCTCAGACTTGCCCAGCTCCGAAAGCAGAATTAGGCCTAGGGAGCAAGCAGCAGTCACCCAACAATACGGAAAAAGGCCTACAAGAAAACAGAGTGGCTGGCAATGTGTTAGTGTGGAAGCATTGAGCATGATGGATGTGGAGGTCAGGATCATGCACAAAGAGACTGGCTTCAAGGGAGTAAAGGCAATATGGAGACTGCAAAGAGGGTTGACAGTAGCAAAGGACGTGGGGCCAGGCTGTCCGTTCAAGGACATGGGCAGGAGAGCTGAGGATAAAGCACGTCAAATGACTCAGGAGGGAAAAACAGAGCTGGGGAGACAGTTGGTGCTTTTTAAAGGGAGGGTACATGGCTCATGACACAAACAGCAAGAGATGCATGAAGAAGGTGGTAGAAAAAGAAACCGTTCAGTACCTGGAATAGGGCTTGGAAACAGAGGAGGAGGGGAAGGGATGGTTGGGAACAGAAAAGCAGAGGTGTGGGTGACATGAGAAGAGGAGGGATAGTTAAGATTACATAGGAGGCAAGAGGGTTGCAAGGAGTTAAAGGGAAGGAGGAAGGTCCAGGGGTAGGAGGTTTATGGATGAAGAAAGCTGTGACTGAGCGAAGGGAGTCTGAACAGAAGATATTTTTGGGATGAGACCTTCTCCTATCAGAAAGAGAATGGCTTTTAAGGTTGGATTTTCAACAGGTGATGTTGCATGATAGTACCCAAACTGGAAATGAGGCTTTCTAGGCCAGGTGTTAAAAAAGCATGAGGTCAGGAAGTTTGAGATTTTTGCCTTGCCAATTCCCATCTCAGTACTGACCGAGGAGGACACTGGAAGGAAAGAGGAGAAATGAGAGATGGGGAGGAAGGTAAGAAGACCTGCCCTAGCTGTTACGCTGGCTCTGGACAGACAGATGACAATTCCAGCTCCCAGCTGTCTAAGAAAGCTCAAACAGACAAATCGGTAGGAGTGGTTACAAGAATCATTGTCTTTGTGGCAATGGCATTCAAACCACCTAGTACATCATTTTTCTCTTTGCACTCTTCCCCACCACCACCCCGCCATGTGTCTCTCCATCCTCCCCTCATAGCGTGATGAATCCCAGAAATGTATCAGTCAGATCTGTCCCAGAAGACCCACAGCAATGCTTTTGGTCCTTCAGCATTAAATCCATGGTCTGTTGCCCAAGAACTAAGTATTTAGTCACAGAATCAAGGAATAGCTGAGGTTGGAAGTGACCTCTGCAGATCATCTAACTCAGCCTGCCTGCTCAAAGCAGGGTCAAATAGAGCAGGTTGCCTAGGTCTGTGTCCATTTGGGTTATGAGTATCGCCAAGGATGAAGTCTCCACAAGCTCTCTAGGTAACCGGTTCCAGTTTTCAGCCACCCTCACAGTAAAAAAAGAGTTTTCATATGTTCAGACAGATTTTCATATGTTTCAGTTTGTTCTCCTTGCCTCTTGTCCTGTCACTGGATACCACTCGGAAGAGTCTGGCTGCATCTTCTCTACTCTCTCCCACCAGTTATTTATACACATTGACAAGATCTCTCCAGGGCTTTCTTTTCTCCTGGCTACACAGTCCCAGCTCTCACAGCCTCTCCTCGTATGTCAAATGCTCCAATCCCAAAACATCTTTGCTCCTCCATCAGCTGTACAGATGTTTTGCAGCTCCACGCAGGCCAATGAGGAGATCATTTAATTGCTCTTTAGTCCTCTTACCTGCCCACACAGCATCTAGGATTGCAAGGCAGGGCTAAATGCTCACCTGCTGGACTCCTTTAACTCCATCCATTCTATGCCTCATCCTCTGAATCTGCTCTCATCTTAAAAGAGAAGTCCCTTGTTGCCCAGAAGCTCAAATGCCACTTCACTTACCTACATAATTCACCTGCACAAGCATTTGTGTGTGCAGAGGTAGAGGTACTGTGGTGGTACTGATAGCGGTACCACCAATAGTGGGACCCAGCTCATCCCTGAGTGAGTCTGTTACCTGAGCATCGTTATTTCTGTTATAGTCGAACCCTCCCTGAGCAGTGAGAAATAAATAGCACAGTCCGTGACATTCAAGGCTTCCAAAACAGCTTTTCTGAGTTGCTCTGTAAATTGTGGGCAGGCTTCTGGCTTTCACAGGGCATTGCTATGGATAAGGTACGTGTTCCTGTGCTAGCTTGTGTGAGAAACATCTCTGTGGCTTTTCTAACAGCATGTTGGCTTTCCCTGCTTACCTTTTAAAAAGGTGATGTACCCTTCATGGTTTGTGCTTGCAGCCTCAGCCAACTCTGGTGGGGATGACAAGTCAGTAAGAGCAATCTGAGACAGATGTGTAGGCACAATTTAAAACCAAGTGTCTAGACCACATGTCTAGACTGCAGTCCAGAGAACCTCATCCAGAGGTAAACAGGTAAAACAGGTCAGTGGATCACGTTCTAAAAGTGCCTAATTTTCTCCATTTGTTATGAAGGGAGCCTGAGTGACTAGCTTAGGTGGAGCTGGCCATAATGGGGACACCTAAAGGTTAGTTCCCTAAGCCAGCCATCTTTTCAATGTACATTGATCAATGAGGCATCAATGGAGGTGGGTCACCCTCCAGCCTCAGGTGCTTTTCATGGAGTGCAGTGGAAAGTAACCTCCCATAGGTGCCTGTTCTTCTCTATTGACTGGAGGAGGAATTAGCACAACCAGCTGCAAGTTTGACAACCAGCTTTTAGATATCTACAGTTTGGAGAAAAGCATCCGTCCCTATGAACTTCACAGCCACACTCTGACTGGGTGAGCATAACAGGCTTTTGCAGTGCGAATCATCGCATCATAGAATAATATAGGTTGAAAGGATCATCTGTCGGTCTCTTATCTGGAGGACCTACTCAAAGCCACCATCGTGGAGGTCTCCACTGGACTGTCACCTGTATGTCCATGTCTTGCCTGTCCTAGGGAACTCCAAACTGGACATGGGATTCCACATGTAATCTCACAAGTGCCGGGTAGAGGGGAAGAGCCACATCCCTCAATGTTCTAGTTACTGTGTTGCTAATGCAGCCCCAGGATGCAGCTGACCTTTCTTCCTGCATGGACACAGGGGACTCCTGTTCAAGTTGTTGCCCACCAGGATCCTCTAGTCTTTTCTGCAAAGCTGCATTCTAGTGAGTCAGCCCCCAACCTGTCCTGTTGCATGGGGCTGTCTCACCCCAGAAGCAGGACTTTGCATTTGCTTTTGTTGAGGTTCATGAAGTTCCCATCAACACATTTCTCACCCTGTTGAGAATATTCTTTCTGAATACCTGCCCTGCCCTCCAGCCTATCATAACGAGCTGCCAGTTAGACACTGAGCCACTGACCACTAGCCTTTCAGCCTGGTGGTCCACCTACCTTTCAGTCCATCTGTTTTTTCCATAGAGATACTGTGGAAGATAATCTCAAAGGTCTTGCTAAAGCTGAGGTAAATAACATCCACTGCTCTCCCACCACCACAGAGCCAGTCATCCCATCACAGAAAGCTATCAGATTGGTCAGGCACAATTTGCTTTTGGTAAATCCATGCTGGCTGTTCCAAATCACCCTGTTGTCCTTGATGTGGCTGGACAGGGCTTCCAAGAGGATTTTCTCCACAACCTTCTAGAGCTGAAGGTATTGTTTCCCATATCTAGCTGCTGAAGCTGGTGCTATGGGTGTTCCATGTTTGCAAGATGCAATGTTAATCATATTTTGGACCACCACATGGGAGAACACAGAGCCAGCTACATCTTAGAAGGGGTTGTTAATGACCAGCAGAAACGTGGCAAACCTAAAACACTTGAAGTGCATTTAGCAGTGTGAACATAGACTTAGAGAACAGCACTGAAAAGTGCTGTTTCTCAGCAGTCCTACAACCTTCTGTGGATGAGCAGAAAGGACTCCCAAACAGAAATGCCTGTTAACCTAGAAAAAATCTGTAACAGTGCCTATTCAAAATCCTTAGGAACACGGAAAGCATCCATAGAAGGACAGCTGAGATGTCCTTGAATATCCTGTGTCCAATACTGGACAATTAGTAGGAGACAAGGAAAGGCACCTAATTTACATTTATTCAGAGATTCAGGTTGGCCATTAGGAAATACTCTTTTCCCAAGAAGGTGGCACAGCCCTGGGACAGGTTCTGGTGGAGGTGGGTGATCTTCACCCTTGGACGTTTACAAAATTTGGCTTGTCAAAACCACCACCAACCTACTCTAGTGTTGGTGGTTGTCCTGCTCCAAGTCAGGTTGACCTGCCTCCACCTTTTAATATGAGAAATATTCCTATTTGTTGTTTTAACCAGGCACAAGTCATAGACCCCAAGCTGAAGGGGCATGGGAAGTTCTTAAATTGCATTATAATAGTCAGACTACACGTTCCAATTGTTTCTTTTAATCTGTTAAGTCAGGATTTTCTGGATGTTTTAGTATTCTTCTCTAGAGGTCATTTTAAACGATTTACCAAATGCAGTTTTAATCTGACAATCCTACTTTACACACAGGTGCAACCTCACAATATCTCATTGCCACAGAGAAATTAATATTAATTAATGCTGATAGCCTGAGTGGTTTTATAACCACCTTCTTCCAGACTTGGTATTTCTTGCTTTTGCCAGTTCACTCTCGATCCTCCTCTCTTCTTATGACACTGCAATGTCCAGTAACACATTAATTCTGGCTCAGAAAATTGCTGGTGGTAATGAGGGTGTTATCTCCTTATTATGCTGTGTGATTAAAACTCCTGTGCACAAGTCATGTAACAACCAGCCAATATCTTGATCCTTCTGTCTCTTCCTTCTGTGCCTGACACAAGCATCTGAATTTCATTATTTCTTTAACTATCAGCATTTTGAGGGTCAACTTAGATTTCCAACCACATCTAGACCATCTCTTGTGCTTCTTCATGCTGGGCCCCTGCAAGAAGCAACACACTTTTGAAGAAGTGGAGTGATGTTGCTACTGAGTAATTCTGCGTGACTAGAGTAAGAGTTTGTATTTGTACAATGAGGAACATTCCTGAGGATCAGGAATTAATTTTCTTTTACTTAGGACTCTCCTCACTCCAAAAAAATGCAACAGGAATTTAGTACAAGTTGCAGGACTTCCTGCCCAGGACATAATTTTGCCATAGTCCTTTCTCAGTCACAGTGCCTAGTGCTCTCCATCCTCTTGTGAGAAATTAATGTCTGCTTCTCTGACAGGAGATCCAAAAAAAGCATGGATCTTCCTCAGATCTACGCCAACATCAGTGATGAGCTGTTGTTCCAGCACGTACAGATGCCTGGACTGAGAGCCAAGGCAATTCACAGCCACATACTCCTGGCTCCATGCTCCACAATGGTCCACATCAGCTATGAGGAGACAACCAAAGTCCTGATCTAGGAGACATCAATCTCCTATACAAAGGGCTTTGTCCACCTGGGAAAAATTTGAAAGCAGCTGTGCAAACAGGGTGTGCAGGGCAAGATCTATGCTGGTAGCACACATATAGTTTTGGAAATGCCTAACAAGAGTGCTGTCTCCAGAGCAAATTATCTCTGGTCAGGGTGGGGAACTGAGAGAGGCAAAGGGTATGCAGGAAGCTTGTGATAGATCAGTAAACTGATCCAGGTTTGGTCCAGGGACACTACACTTAGAGTTGCTGAAGATGCTGCTGGCCCAGCTTGACATGCAGGACTGCTCTGGGCCCTGTAGCAGAATTCATGTCTGCTCTTGAGCCATCAGAACTCAAAACCCAGCTGAGACAATGAAAAAGGTGCTAAGAAGACAGACACTGCAGGGCATGGGAGGGAACTAGCCAGTCGCCTGGGGTGGTGGGAGCAGCTCCCAGGTTTCCACTGGTTTTTGCAGACTGTGGATGCTTCTGCAACATGAGCTGCAGGCAGAGCACTTGAAAAATGTTTAAAGCTAATTTCTTTACAAAGCTTGTTTGGATCAGAAAGGAATAAAGCAGATCCAGCAAAGGATGTAGGACCAAAAAAAAATCTGCAGGGGACAGAGGAACTTTACTCAGTGCTCTTTGAATTTAAGGGCAATACGGCAGCATCACATGCCATTGCATTGGGAGGGTGTTCAGCACAGTCATTTTGGGGAACCCAGTATCCTTCCCCCATCCCCTGCCCTAGGGACTCTGGGATTTGTGTGTGGTCTGCAGTTATCATAATGTTATTTCAGATCACTGAGTTGGCTTAAACTTGTTACATACAGTACTCATATGTCCTTCCATGTGTATCACCTGATAATTTAAGGACATCTTACCAAATGTTGATGGAGGAGTTAGGAAATAAGGAATATTGATTTCACAGAAGCACCCCCTTACACCACAGCTGGATCCAACAGCTCCTCTAACACTGCCCAAGCACATCCTTTGCTGCCTCTGGTAGCGCAGCCACTATCGATACGTGCAGAGGCCCATTATGGCAGAAATCACAGCAAGACCCAAACAATATGGGCTCTGCTTCTTCATGAACCCAGAGGAGAGGGGAAAAAAAAAATCCTCCTTGTGCAGCCAGGCAAGACTGTGTACTGCAACCACTAAATTTGATCCTTTACCCCAAGGGTGAGGAATTCATTTGTATTGGCTCAAACAGTTCTTTTCAGAAAAGCACAGGCTGGATTTGAAGACACTCAGTGTTAGAGAATCTGCAACAAGTGTTGGACATTTGTCTTTTTCTTTGAAACTTGTGCCTTTGCATTTTGCTGATCTGAATTCCCACTCACCAGCCATTGTCTTGCCCTCTTCTGCTGGACAGAAAGTCTTAATCTTCCCCTTCTTCTCACTGTAACTAAATAATCTCTCAGAAGTCTTTCCAATAGACTAATCAAACTGTCAACATAAGCCACTGCCTCAGCTCACTGCTGTTGCTCTTTTGTCCCCTTTCCATGTTTAACATCCTATTTACAACAAGGAGGAGGCTTAAAACACTCCAGTTTCTGCAGTAATGGCTGCAGCATCATGTGCTCTTGACTGGATAAGACAGCACACACTTGGCCAGAACTTGATGAAGGCAACGGCAGTGCAAAACCATCCTTAATATGTCCAGGAGGGAAGCTATAGGCAACCCTCAGAGTCTGGGAGCTGAATAATCCAATTTCATAAACATGACACTGTCCTCTTTCCCCTTGGATGTCTTATTTAACTTTGCTGAATGTCAAAGGAGATGGTTGCATTCTCATGGAGATACCATTGTAGATGGCTATGACTCACAGCCTACACAAGCTTCATTAAAGCACTGCGCAGCTGTTACATGAGTCGTCTGCTGTTAGAGAAGTCACATTTGTGATCAGGCTTTGACGTGCCCCGATAGTGCCTTTACACCGCAGTCTTGAGTAGGTACTCTTATACCAACAGACGTATCAAAAAAGGTGTCATTTTGTGAAAGCTGCAAGCCAGTCACCAGCTGTATCAGCAGTGTCGCTGGTCTGCTGCCCCTGGGCTTGGGCAGTGCCAGGGAGTCATGATGCCTTCGAGCCTGTTTCTAGCTCACGACTCATCTTGGAGCTGGCCACTTCCTATCTCAGTTCACCCTACCTCCTGCCTCGATATTGCGGGAGAAGAGAGGTATTGTCATGGCAAGAGGAAAGTGGAGTGCCACAGAAGGCAGCGGGGCAGCCATGGCCAGGTGGTTACCACCAATAAGATAATTCTTGAAGAACTTTATCCTTTGGCATCCTTCACTGTCTTCTTCCTTTTCAATAGGTATTCCCGAATTGCAGTACCTAAGAGATGAATACTGAAGTTCAGATTAGGTGTCCTCTAGGGGTTTTACATTTCTTCAGCCAAACTCAGCTGATTTCCACCTAGGGAGAAGGTACCTGATACGGCAAAGTCAGGCTAACAAGTTACCCCTCTCAGAAGGGGGCAGACCTACCGCTCCATCTCTCTTCCCTTTGCCAGCACCTGGTCCTCCCCGCCAAGCATTCCCCAACCCATTCACTTGTGTCAGGTCTGATATGTCTTTTGATCAAAGCCCAAAACAATTTGACTTGCTAAATCATCAGAACACTAACTCAGCAAAACCAAAACTAGAGTCATGGCAGAGGGAACACCTGGGTCTGGTGTAGGGAGGACAGGTGAGACATCCTGTTTTATTTTATCGCAGCCCAGCTGCAACCTGTACTGTAAAAACTGTGCAAAATAGTGGCAGAGTGGATGCAGGGATGTGGGTGATGGGTGGCAAGTTCATACATAGGAGTGCAGCTCATGCCATGCCTACAGGGCAAAAGGAGACAAGGAAAAAATGGAATAAAACAAGGTTGAATTCAGTTCATGTGACAAAAATCTCACCACAAACCTTCTGTCCTTGGTCAGACCTTGGAGGTCTGCCCTTGGTCATTCTTCTCCGTAGCTGGCCTTCACCCAGTAAAGCCCACATGCATTGCACTGTCTGGGACTCAAGGGCAGGTTCATCTGACCTAATTGGAGAAGTCTTTCCCCAGTTCTCTGTGGAGTCAGTGGACCTTTTCTGGAGTAACTCCTCTATAGTAACTCTACATAGACTAGATTAACTGTGCCCCATCGGTGCCTGCTTTTCTCCACCAGTTACCCAGGAAGGCTGGGTTACAGCCAGCTGGAGTTTAAAGTGGAAAAGTGAACCTGGTCCCAGTGACAAGGAGAACAGGAGGTCCCATCAGTTCTGTGCCAGCCACACTCAGGTTAGGAGGAAAGCTAAAGAAATCAATGTTTTCTGAAGCTCTAACACTGGGTAACAGCACCCTACGTGTCCTGGCCCTTGCACCCATCTCTTCACCCAGATGAACCTTCACCCGCCAAAGCCACTTCTGGTCTTAGTCTGGACCTGTTTGTACTGGCAATATTTGCATTTTCTTAAAATCTTTCACATCAAAGAACTTAAACTCTTCTAGTAGCAATCCCTGCGAGGCACCAATCCCTCCCGGGGCCCACAGACCTCACCATCCCTGCCAGGCAGACCAAGTAGCGCACAAATGGCATCACTGAAATGCAGCCACACTCAGGTTAATCATAGCATCCTGCATATTTCAGAGCTGGATGTTAATTTTCCATGGTCCTGTCTGAAGGATGCTTCTTGCAGATGACAGTTGCCATCTCCAGCCCATCAGAGGGCACAAGACATGAACAAATCTGCAAACAGGCTAGCCGTGTGAATTTGCTGCGTCCAACCAGCAACCGCTATCATGCATGTGTAAACCTGAGGTTGTTTTCTACTTGTCAAAACACAGTCTACTAGTTTGCCTGTCAGGAAACTCAGGACACAGGCAGGTATCACTGAAACGCTAACCCAAAGCTGATCATGCTGTAATTATTTTACAGTTATTTATCAGCTTGTGTCTGTATAGTTGTTGAGGTGCGGGGGTTTGCAGCCTTCACCGTTCCTTCAGGAGCTGTGCTCTCCTGTCATCCTCCTCCTCAGTCCCAGGTTGTGTCCTGTCCTCCTCATGCATCACTGCCAGAGATGACAGTTGTGCCACCGAGGGGATGGATGCTTCCCCTTCCGCCCCAAAATCAGAGCCTGTTATGCCAAGTCACAGTAATGCTGGTGGGAAGGGACCCTTACAGGTCTGTAGTCCAAGCTCCCCTGGAGCAGAGCCACCCCCAGCACCATCCTAGGGCAGCAGGGGCTTTGTTGAGCTGAACCCCACAAACTCCCATGGATGGAGACCCCCACACACTTTGCTGGGCACTTGGAATTTTTCCTAATGCCCAACCTGAACTTCCAAGCTCCACTTGTAGTTGTTGCCCCTTGTTGTATCATCTGGTACCACTGGGAAGAGTTTGGCTCCGTCAGATTTGCAACTGCCCCACAAGTAGTTGTAGGTTGTTGTTAGACACCCCTCAGCCTCCCTTCCTGTGTACTAAACCAGCCCAGCTCCCTCCAGCTCTCCTGGCACACCACAGCCTCTCAACCCCTCACCATCATGGTCTCATCTCTTGGACACTGTCCACTTTCTATACATCCCTGTTCACTAGTGGACCTAAAACTGGATGCAGAGTTCCCAGTCTGGTGTCACCAACACCAAAAAGAGCGGACGATAACTTCCCTTGGTGGGCTGACCCCACACTAACATAGCTCAGTAAGTGGTTTGCCTTGTTGATGTTGAGTGCAACCACTGATTTGGTTTCAAACTAGGCATGTTCAGCCATTTCACCATTAGAAACTATGAGTGAACCTTGTACTAGGAAACAAATGGCCAAAAAAAAATCACATCATTTAATCAAGAGCTTAAAAAACATTTTAGTGGTGCAAAGTTAGGGCTCTGTGGACCAACAAAGATCTTGTTGGTGACTTGCTGGAGAAGCTACGCTGTGGTGGGTAGCACAGTCTTCTTCGGCAGGGTCACATTAGCACGGAAACTTGATGGTTTTGGAGACCTGTGGATCAGGAATGGTTGTGGGATCAGAAACAGCAGTAAATGTGAGGTTTTTAACCCTGGAAGAGCTGAAAAATTTTCACCACAGTGATGAAGACACCCTCTGTAGCTGGACACCTTCATCTTCTTTTCTGCACTTGCTCTTTTTCTAAACCCCAAAACTCACTGAATCTTTGAGCCAGAGCTCAACCACTCTCTGCACCTGCTCTGATTCATTGCAGGCCACTGCCTCCTCCTGTACCCGCCAGAGCAGGGCTCCCTGGGGAGCTGCGCATCAAGGAGGTCAGTTAACTCCTTCTGTGCCTGTCTCAGCAGCTTCAGAGCACAGGGCTTCCTACAACACCTTTTGTTCTGGCCAGACCCAGGGGGACTGGTTTGTCATATCCAGGAGCCACATAGGCCAGTGGTCACCAAGGGTCAAGTCCCAGACTGGGAGGTGATCTAGACAGAGATTATGGAGTGGCAGTAAGTCAGTTCTTCCTACCAAACATGGCTCCTTAGCCTGAGAGAGGGAACAAGAATGCGAACAAGAGTCCTAACCTCATAGGTAGAGCAGACCAGTCTTCAGTGGGAAAAACACCTGATTCCCAAAGCCTGCATGCTCGGAAGCAGCTTTAGAAGGAGATGGTCCTGCCCGAGATTTACTGTCTCAGCACTGGGACATGGCCCTCAGACACCAAAGTTTGCATCTCCTTGGCAGAGGTGGGATTCAGCGAGGCATCTCTCATGTGCCATGCACTCATCCCAACCCAAATGTGTTCAGTGGAAGAGGACCCTGTTGCTGCTCAACGCATGTGGGCTCAGCCTGCTACTGGTGTGAGCACCCTGTGACTGCCCGTGAGAATCAGTCCAGCAGACAGAATTTGGGGCTTAGCACCCTCCTACCATGTGAGTAGCAGTGGACATTATCTGCAAAAATCAGGCATTTGAGATGGTAAATATGCTACAGATTATCTGGTAGGTCAGTGGGAGATTGAAGAAAACACATTTGGGGTTTAGACATTGAAAAAACTGACCGCACCATCCACATGTAACTCCTACTTTCAGCTAAGAAACCATCTCATGATATAATCACTGAACTAATGTTTGGTTTTTGAGTGATGCATCTTCCCTGTGCCTCCATATAACCCTAAGCTTCATTAAACCTGGAGAATCTGGATGCACGTTATAAAGGGAATGAGGGAAGCCACATCCCACTGACAACAGTGTCTTTTTTGTTAAAGTGGAGGAAGAAGGTAAAACACAAACAGGATGGCCCTCTTTAGGAGGGATGCTCTGTTGTTACTGGGCATCCTTTGGCAATTTTTTTAGTGGCTGAAATTCTGGAGTGAGAAATACATAAAATGATGGGTAATAGTCCCATGAGTGTAAAGACCCACCCACCCTGAGCAGGCAAGCTCCTCCCCAGCTACCTCCTCCCAACACTCACCTTGATGCTGCCTTGAGCCTCATCCTGGCTTTTTCCTTCTCTGGCTTTCCCTTTCTGCCATATCACTGCACCCACTAACCTTCCCACTCATGTCTCCCTGGGATTAAATGCTCAGAGTTTAAAGTAATCCAGCCTCTGCCAGTCTGTCCTCAGGGCAAGCCTTTTCTTGCCTTCTCTGCCATCCATCCACTCGCTGGCACTTCATTCATTTTCCTGCTGCAGTGTCTCTGCCAGACTCACCACCCTGCTTCAATCCTCAGTCAGAAATAATCTGGGACAAGGCTTGTTGAGCCCTTAGGAAACTGGCTGGGGACCCTCATCTCAGGGACCTTGAAGAGACTGGCCACTCCGCTTCCAGGAGGCTGGCATGGCCAGCCCTGGCATTGGCATCAGTAATCGACCCATGGGGCTGAGATCACCCATTCACCTTTGAGTGGTCCAGACCTGTTCAATGCAAGGCCTTTGGGAGGACCTCACTGCTTCCTTTTTCCAACAGATTTGAGGAGGAGACAATTTAGCAAGGACTTTCCAGATGGCCACATGACCACTGCCGGCGGATGCAAATCCACCAGCTCAGGAGGGCAGGGCAATCTGCCACCGCAAAGTTTGCATGTCTACAGTCAAGCCCGGTATTCAGCCTCCTTCAGCCAGGCAGACCCCCACGTTTGGTCAGAGGAATTGCACGCTCCATCTCTCTTCGGAGGCTGCTGCCTGCCCAGTCCTGTTTTTTTCTTGTCTGCTTGAACTGCCAATCTCAGGGGACCCCGAGGCAATTTTTGTGACACAAGTGTTGCTTACAACCACTCTTTCCCATCCATTATGCACTGCTTCACTTCCCAAGAAGTGGTAGTAGCTCCTGGGACCCCAGACCAGACTGAAGAGTTTGTTTGTCCTCCTCTGTCTCTATCAGCAGATCCCAGGGGCTTGAGCCTAGGCTTTCCCAACTTTCATTTCCCGTTGAACACAACATCAGCAGATGACAGTCACCACTTCATTGGTGCCTCTCTGTGATTTGACAGTTCTTCATACTTAGCCGGACTCAATCACTTCACCTCTTGCAGAATATATTTTATTATTTTGACACCATTTCCAAACAACACGGTTGATAGGGAGGATGCAAGCCCAGGAGTGAATTTGAGTGGATCGACTGCTGCGGACTTCAGCACCAACTTGCTCACATGCTGCAGGATTCACAGAGAGCAGCCAGAGGGCTTGCAATTCCTTCTTTAGTGAAATAATTCTACTTTGCCCCACTTTGAGAGGACCCTAAACTAGTGCCCATTGCCAGGTGTTATTTTGTGGTGCACCATCATCTGTACGAATAGCTTTACTGAGCTTTGCTGCCTCCTTACCTGCAGTACAGTTGAGTGATATGCCAGACGGAAATGAGATTATCACTCCAGAATAACCAGACCGTTTGGTCTCCAGCCAACATGAAAAAAATCTTTGTTTACAAAGAACAAATTTCCCTGTGTGCAGATATGGGGCTTTTCATTTGACTTAATGTAGATTTAGCCTGGGATGTGTTTCAATAGCTAATTCAACATCAGTGCTGATTGGAGGATAAAATAAAACAACACTAGCCCCTTCCTCTAATTCCTCAGACCCTTCTCTTTAGCATTTCTTTGTAGCATTCATTTTTTAGCAATACCTGAGAAATCATCATTCTGATATCTCAAAATAAAAGTGCATGCATTGATGGCACCTCTCCCTTCAGCTGGGATTATAGGCAGGGTACATGCTGTCCAACCCTCGTACGCTGATCGGAGGATCCCATCATTAAGTGCTTTCTCCTTGTCCTCTTCTGGAAATAATCAACATTTCTCTGCAAATGGAGCAAGTTGCCAAATTTCTAACCAGCTGGTGCTATGTGCCCCCGAACAACACAGGCTGACCATCCCTGGTCTCTGCAAGATCACAGAATCATAGAATCATTTAGGTTGGAAAAGAACTTTAAGATCATCGAGTCCAACCGTTAACCTAACACGGCCAAGTCCCACTAAACCATGTCCCTAAGCACCACATCTCCCGGCTTTTAAACACCTCCAGGGATGGGGACTCAACCACTTCCCTAGGCAGCCTGTGCCAGTGCTTGACCACCCTTTCGGTGAAGAAATTTTTCCCAATACCCAACCCAAACCTGCCCTGGCGCAGCTTGAGGCCGTTCCCTCTCGTCCCATTGCTTGTTCCTGGGGAGAAGAGACCGACCCCCCCGGCTCCAGCCTCCTTTCAGGCCGTTGCAGAGAGCGAGGAGGGCTCCCCTCAGCCTCCTCTTCTCCAGGCTGAGCCCCCCCAGCTCCCCCAGCCGCTCCTCCCCAGCCTTGTGCTCCAGCCCCTGCCCCAGCCTCGCTGCCCTGCTCTGGCCACGCTCCAGCCCCTCCATGGCCGCCTTGGGGTGCGGGGCCCAGTGCTGAGCACAGCATTCGAGGGGCGGCCTCACCAATGCCAAGTACAAGGGGATGATCCCTGCCCTGGTCCCGTTGGCCACACTATTCCTGATACAAGCCAGGATGCCATTGGCCCTCTTGGACACCTGGGCACACTGCTGGCTCATGTTCAGCCGGCTGTCGACCAACACCCCCAGCTCCTTTTCCTCCAGGCAGCTCTCCAGACATTCTTCCCCAAGCCTGTAGCGTTGCATGGGCTTGTTGTGACCCAAGTTCAGGACCCGGCACTTTGCCTTGTTGAACCTCATACAGCTGGCCTCGGCCCATCGATCCAGCCTGGCCAGGTCCCTCTGTCGAGACTTTCTACCCTCCAGCAGATCAACACGCCCGCCCAACTTGGTGTCGTCTGCAAACTGACTGAGGGTGCACTCAATCGCCTCCTCCAGATCCTTGATAAAGACAGTAAACAGATCCTCCCATGGGGCACTGCCCCTCTGCTGGGAACGTCTCTGTCCTGCAGTGCTTGGAGGAAGGGTTAAGCCCTCCTAGAAGAGGCTGCTGGAAGAGGGCTCTGCAGCTGTAGGTGGGTGACAAATCATAGAGGAGGCACTACGGGGTTGCATGGACAACAAATAAAAATTACCCAAGACCTAGAGGGATATAAATACCCTGAGAGGTCCCTTTGGGAGAGCTCTCAGAGGAATGCTTAGCCTATTTCTAAGCAGCCACAGGTTTGGGAGTGATTCCTAGGTGAACTTTTGCCTTTGTGAAGGTTTTAGAAAGATTTGTAGCCCTTAGGTGTGACTAAATTAAGGGAGAATCTTAATTGGATAGAATCTGGCCTTGTGGGCTGCTGAATTTTGTGCAGATCATGCAATTCATACACTCTATTTAATGAGGTAATTTTTAAACACACCAACTGGAAAAAAAGCTCTCTTGTTCAAGGGGGCACATCACACTGGTGTGTAAAGTCTACAGAGACTTTCCAGGGCAGTGATACAGAAAAACTCTACATCCACGCTCATGCCCATAGGACTTGCCCTTGTCTGGGGGATCAGCCTCTAATGCTTAGGCAGTTGAACTTCTTTTTTTTTTTTTTAAATGAAGTTCTTGTCTGTTTTGCGGAGTCCACCAATGATTGCAAAGTTTGGTGGAGAGTCTGTGGTAACGGCGATATCACATACCAAGGACACAAGTGCCCACTCTACAGAAAAACTCAAAACTCAAGACACATTCAGTAGAAATTAAATAGTGAGTGATTTATGAGCAAAGGCATGGGACTCATTAAAGCTATGCAGTTCCCTAGTAAACTGAAATGTTCTTTATTTGAATTCTGTCATCTTTTTGTCTGTTCTCCATATTCAGTCAAGACCTGGCATTTCTCAAGCTCGTATGTGCATATATATTGCATGCTTTGACTTGCAAAAATTTCCCTCTTCCTGCTCTTGATCTTCAGACAAACCCAAGAATTTGTGTCTTACCCTGTTCACAAAGGGCTGCAGTCAGCAAATTACAAGAATTAAAAGATATGAATATTAAACCAGATATAATACCCCTCTCAAAGATCAGACAGCAGAACAGAGTTAGCCGCTGGAGGCACTTGTTTGCATACAAGGACACCTCTGTCAAAGTTGGGGTGAGATTCATGATCTCTGAGCTTAAAATGAACGTCTGCCACTTGGTAAAAACGCTTTGAACATTGCATTAGGCCGAGCTAGACAGTTCAAAATGTACCATCACAAAACGAACAGGGTCTGGCTCTCCAGCTGGAAGGTTTGTATTCATCACGCACCTCAGCTTGCAGTGATTTTGCACAGCCCTTTACTTACCTGAAAAGCAAATGTGTGATGATGCCTCTGCTAGGAAAAGGGCAAAATTCATGGGAGCTGGGAAGGGCTCGTACAGCACTAAATAAAAGAGAAAGAGCCAGCATGAAAACTCCTGGCTCCCAATGTGCATTTCAATGTATCAACCCTGGGCCACTCCGCACTGTAAAACAGTGGGATGCCAGCCTGTACAATTGTCCATTTTAAGCAGAACATGGCCCAGAACTGGAAAATGCCAAATATGTCTAAAAATAGTACAATGAAAAACTCTCCAGGCAGAGAAAGGTTTTCTCCAAGACAGCAGGTGGCAAATGAGATCTGAACTGTGATCTGGTTTTCTCCTGCTGATTCATAGTTTTCCTAGTGCGTTATAAGAACTGCAGGGATTGATATGGGGCATTGAGAAGACGTTAGAGGGCACAAGCAGGACAGACATTTGCCTTGTAACATTATGCTGCAGTGACCTGAGTTGCTGTGGGAGGAAATATCATGGTTTAAAAGAGCCTCATTTCTACCAGGTCCTTGGACCCCTCAAGGAGTGTCGCTAGACATGGCTCCCAAAGCACTGAGGGAAAGCAGCTGTTATTTAATTGACGCTGCGACAAAGGGAGAAGGTGGCGGTGTCGTGGCCCCAGCACTCACACAGCAGAGCCCTGAAGGGAGCTGGCTCTTTGCATAGGTCTGCTCTGGCTCCGGGGCAGGAGGGAGCCCAAGGAAACCTGAGTCTGGGAGCACATGGTACTTACTAACCTACATGTCCCATAGGCACGGCGGTTGCTGTGACCTCCCTTTATCACTGGAGTCACCACCACCAGCGTCCTCTGTGCAATGCTCACAGCCATGTACTTCTGCATGGATCTCCAGGTGTGCTGGGGGCTCCAGGGATGAAAATATAAGCTCTTTCTAACAATTTTGTCAATGGAAATGGCACAGTGGGGTACAGGATCCCTATAGCATGTCTATATCTATGTGGGAGATCCCTCAGGGAAGGCAAGGAAGAGTTGAAATGTGGGGAGTCTCCATGGCACAAGATGGAGACGTGCAGCTCTACAGCCCAGAGCTTCCTGCCCAGCTGGCCACGGGGCTGGTGGTGTCCTTGATACAGTGGGGAAAAAAGAAAAATTGCTCTTCAGATTCATCTGCTTTCAGCTGCTAAGTTTAGAGCTAGAAAACACTCCCTCAGCAGCACATCCCAGAAATTTTCTCCCTGCATTTCAAGTAAAAAGCTGCAACGCTGACCTCAGGCAGTCACAGCAAGCACAGATGCTGCCCCACTTTGGAGCTCGCTGGAGGTTGGAATACACTCCTCACACAAATGTCAATATTTTCCAGGGCTGAGACAGGAAAAACCCAGGTTCCTGTCCATCCAGCTGGGCTTCCAGGATTCATTGAAGATGGCAACAGGTTTATGGGATTGCAAAAGAAAGAGATGGGGCGACCATGCCAGGTTGTTTCCCAGGAAATTGGTCCCATCCTGGCACTTCACTTTCCTTTTTTTCATCATGAAACTGGAATGTGAAACACATGCAAGCAAACCCTCACCACGCCCTGCACACAGAGCAGTGGATGGAGAAACCTCTTTCCAAGAAGCTGCTTTCTTGCCAGACAGCAGCCAAGCAGGGCATCACCCCCAGCGAAGCTTTCAGTCCCCCCGCTCCACAGAAGGAGCAGCTCGTTAAGGTTTGTCTCTGGCTGGTAAAACCCAGCTCGGATGGGCAGCCCATGGTGCACCGTGCAGCCAGTCCTGAGTGCTCCGAGCAATGCAGCTTCCAGTCTCCTGCAGAGAGGAAAGAAGAAAAGTCCTAGCAGCTTTTGCTCTCACTGGCAGGAAACCTGTCTTAGCGTTCATCCTAAAAACTCCTTTTCTTATGTTTTGTCACAGTTCTAATCTGGCTAAATCCTGCTCCTTTCAAATACGACTTGGTTTAATTTCTCTTGACACCCTATGCCTTTCCAACCAGTGGCCCAAACAGAAGATGGGTTTGCTTCCTACATCCATCTCTGTAGGAAGGATGAAGCTGAGAGGGTGGGCACAGTACCTTCCACGCTGAGCCAATGCGAAGACACGAGTCACCTCATCAAGGATGCAAGGATGCGCCCACTGGCAATGCGTGGAAAGAGGATCTGCACAAGACCATTTACTCCCAGGGCTTCAAAAGCTCGTCCCAGACCAATGGGAACCATGGAGAGTCAACTTGAGACTGCTGGATCCACGGCTCTGCTATGTCTAGTGCTATTGGATGGGAACAAAAGCAGTCACTGGCCTGACAGACAGTGTCGGGACTCCTGAGAGATTTAAGGGATTAAGCAGAGAAAAAGAAAAGGGATTTCCCGTGCGTTTGCCATAGGCACTCATGCTCCTTGTGTTGTGCACTGCGCTCACACGCACACACACAAAAGCCTACCTTTATGTGCACATCTGTCCACTCGCACTTGTACACACAGCGATGAAAGGGAGTCTCCCAGCCAAGCAGAGCTGTCTGGCTTTTATGGCTCCTGCCCTTGAGTGTGGGAGTTGATGCTGGGAAAATCTGTCTGTCATCTTCTGAGGGTAAAGCTGGGGGCAGTGGAGCAGGGGTACGGAATGGCTATTTCCCTTTGACGTGATGGGAGCTAGAGAAACGTAGGCTCAGGCAGCAAGGAAGGACGCCAGCATTGAAAGAAAGACAGGAAAGTGTGGGGCCAGTTGCTCCTGCAGTTGGCAGCCTTGGAGTTGTATTTTGTGCTTTAAAAATTGGCCATGTCCTCCATCTATCCCAAATTCACCCCGTGATACTTCCTCTCCTAATGTGTTTGCTTCCTCCCCATGAGCTCATGTGACTTCTGTGTTAGAGCCACCCAGAGCCCCTTGGATGTGCCCCTTGGATCTCAAATCTGGATTGCAAATGCGTTTTGTTTTATCCTCACATCTCAGCCACTATATAGAGAAATCATCAGTCCATGGGACCCAGGAGGTCAAAGCAGAGTGGCAGCACCTTAGCCCCAGCATCCTGACCAGTGCCCTTCCCAGGACTTCTGGGTAAATGGGGATGATAGGCCAAGAAGAATAAGATTTTTTATATCTGTCTGAGAAGGATCAGCAGTGGCGAAATCACAAGTTCATTGACATGAAAACAAAAATGAAAATTAGGTGATGACTGGAGAGAAGGTGCTCTCAGTAATCATCAGCAAGGAAAATTAAGAGCAGACACTTAGGAATGATGGAGACCTTGCAAAAAAAGGAAGAAAAGGAAAAGGTGGGAAAGCTTGGAATGGGTCATCAAAAGCAGATGGATTACTGTACGTGGGTAAGCAACTTCACCGGCTGCGTGCGTGACCACGTGCAACCAAGAGCAGCCTCCACCCTCCCCAGGGGCCTCTCTCATGCAACAGATCGCAACTCCAACCTGAAAACAGATGGACCAAAACTGCCTGCACATCTCCGGTCGGGCCTTCCAGGCAGGGAAGTCTGTCGTGAGATGGCTCAGGGGTTTAAAGAAGGGATTTGACCAAGTCTGTGGCTGAATGGGAGGAGGGATCCCCCCAGGAGTTCCCCAGAACTTCATGGGAAATCCCAGCTCTTACTTGCTCGAGTACACTGCTGCTTTCTGCAGGCTCACTGAGGGATCGAACTGCTCATCCAGATAAAAAAAATTGGGGCAGCTTTTACACTGGTAAGCTATGGCACAATTAACCTGCATGCGTGACATGGTGTGGAGCTCACAGCCAGCACACCAGGCCAACCTTCCACCACCACTGCTGCAAGAAACTGCTGCTGCAGGCACATCCTTGTAAACCCTGACACTGAATATGAACTTCACTTCCACCACGGTGCAAAGCCAGGCAGGAGAAAGCATCTCACAGTGTGCCACCCCCGTGAGACTGGAGTCTGTCTGCGAGAGCGGGGGTGGAGTAACACAACATGCTCTCCCCCCTCGTCTCTGTGTCGCGGGCTCTGCTGGATGGAGAATGAGGTTAAGGTTGTTCACAACTGTTGCTTGGAGCTGATCAGTCTTCCCAGCAGTGCTGAGCTCCCCCCCATCAGATTGCACTTGGTGGGAGCTGGAAGCGCAAAGCTGCTCTGGGAACCGGTCCTAGTGCGCTGCCCATTGCGCTGTGTTGCCTCACGACCGTGGCTCATTGCCCCTCTTCTGTGTGTCCCATCCAAGGGTATGGGAGATGGAGTCAAAACATTGCATGCAGTGCTCTGGTCCTGAGGTCCTGGGCAGCTGTCCCGCTGCTGGGTAGGTGGGCAGAGAGGTGCAGGAGAAAGAGGTGAGAGATGGTTGAGCAGGGAGCTGTGGCAGAAGACAGCACTGGGGCAGGGATGAGGCGTGCGCTTCCCAGCCAGGGTGGGAGTCAGGTCTTCTCCTTCAGTGTCTTCAGCAGAGTTGTCTCTCCTGGGCAGGTCCCCTCGGATTCCCTTTGCATCCTACAATCATTAGTGTGCAATTAATTCAACCAGTTACTGGTGTCAGCTCAGCATCCAGCCTGAGACAACAGGCTGGATGAGCAGTTCAGGACAAGGATGGTCAACCACAGGTCCCATGAGACAGTGGCATCTCTGTCCTTGGAGGTTTTCAAATTCTAGAAGGACAAAGCCCTGAGAAACCTAATCTAACTTGGAAACTGGCCCTGCTCTGAGCAGGAGGTTGGACTAAAGACCTCCTGAGGTCTCTCCCAACTTGAATTAACCAATGACTATAAAATGGCTGATTAGCTCACGTGCAATCTTCAGATGTGGGCAGGTGGGTTAGGGAAAAACACACCAAAACTCGGAGAAGTCGTTGATACCCCAGATGGTTGAGATGCCCTTCGAAGGGACACCTAAAGGCTGGGCAATGGGCAGACAGGAAGATCATGCAATTCAACCAAGAGACCTGGGGAGAAATAACCTGAGGAGAAGCAACCCCGTGCACCCGTAAAGGCTGGGGGCTGACCAGCTACAAAGCAGCATACGGAAAAAGACCTGGGGCTGCTGGTGGAGAAAAATTGGAACATGAAGCAGCAATGTGCCATTAGGGCTGCACGAGGAAAAGCCTGTCCAGCAAGCAGAGAGAGGAGATCCTTCCTCTCTACTCAGCACTGCTGAGACCTCATCTCGAGTCCTGTGTCCAACTGTGGACTCCCTAGTACAAGAGAAATATGGACATACTAGTCAAAGCTCTTTAATATTTGCCTGTGCTAGTATCCGGACTCTGAGGTTTCTGCGCTGGAAGCAATTGAGTTCATCACCTCTGCTCTGTTACAGAACCGGCTGCGTATTCACGGATTTGCCCACATGTTCTGGAGGGACCCTGCGGGGTGGTCTGGATCCTAAGCAAGGCAGTAGCTGTAGGACTATCCTTGTGTGTGTGTAATAGCAGGTATCTCGGGGCTTCTTTGAGCAAATATGTGTCTTCACCTTCCAGTGACTATTTCTGGCCAAATAAGCAATTTGACCCACATATTTCATGCTGGGCAAATGACAGGTCCTTGGACCAGTAGAAAAAGGTCCTCTCAAATCTGCCCTCCAGCACCTTCACCATGTACCAGCACGTCTGCCCGACCCACAGTTGCAGCTAGAGGCTGATGTCCATCAGGGTGTAACTGTGGTGGGACCTCTCTGGGTTCAGTCTGCTGGGACCATCTGCAGAGGTGTCAAGACAGCCTGGGACGTGTGACATTGACGTGCCTGACCCCAGAGCAGCCCCTCTCCTGTAAATGGCGATCCCTCGGTTGCTGAACTTGGCACTGGATAGGACACTTCCCACCTTGGCCGCAATTCAGAAGCTCCCACATCAGTGTCTCCTGACAGCTGAGACACCCCAGGGTATTCCCCAGCTTCCAGGTGTTGCCCCCCTGGACACAGCTCCTTGCAGGTCCTTTGTCAGATCCACCAGCCCCATGGGGATGTCTCAGATACTTGGGAGTACACTGAATGGCTCTAGGTGCCTCCATGTAGGGACCCGAGTCCCTCCCTCTGTGCCCACAAAGGACCAGGGTATCTTCAGGTGTGAAGGTCACATCACTGCTCTTCAGTAGAAAGTCTTTTGTTTTCTTATGAAATCCCTCTTTTTCAGTACTTTGTCTCCCTGAACTATTGGTTCACCTTGGCTCAGCAAATTCCCCCTGGGATGGTCGCGGGGGCAGGACCAGTAGTGCCAGCTGCTTTCCCTAGCCCTCACGCTGTCCTCTGTCCCTTGCAGGTCCCTTGCACTAGGTCAGCAGTACAGCTCCCTGGGGTCACAGCCCATCCTCTGCGGCTCCATCCCCGGCCTCGTCCCCAAGCAGCTCCGCTTCTGCCGTAACTACATTGAGATCATGCCCAGCGTGGCCGAGGGGGTGAAGCTGGGTATCCAGGAGTGCCAGCACCAGTTCCGGGGCCGCCGCTGGAACTGCACGACCATCGACGACAGCCTGGCCATCTTCGGGCCGGTCCTGGACAAAGGTAAACAGTGAAGCCAGGAGGTTGTGGGGGAACGGGTTTGCCAGGGTGGGCAGAGCTGTCACATCTCCAACTTGGCTTTTGGACAACCCATGCCATGAATGTCCTACTGGGAACACACTGGGGAAACAATCTGATGTCCTAGCTTTCAACCCAAATTTCTCCAGTTTCTTTTCTCCATGGGTTTTTTTTTCTGTGTTACATCAAGAGGGGTAATGAGGGAAGGGTCTGTTCCCATCCCAGGAGCTTTCAATAGGATAAAGTATGGGAAGGGGACGGTCTAGCCCCATGCATGCTCACGTGTTCTGGAATCACGGGCTCCATCCTCCCTGCCCAGGGCGTGCAACACATCCAAACAACAGGGTCCAGCAGACCCACAGGAAAATTCCTGGAGAGGGGCTATGGTCAAGTTCCTTGGGGTCCAGACAGGTCCTTTGCAGCACGTACTGTCTACCCCAGGAGGCCAGTGGGCAGGATTTTCCCCTGCCACTGAGAAGCCATGGTTGAAATCCTGACCAAGCTTAGCTGGGATTGCAACGTATCTTTTCACAGATGAGCACAAAACAGCCAGGGCTGGGAACAAAAAGGGGGAGAATAAACATATTTTCCTTCTCCTCTCTCCAAACACATGTGCTTGCTCCTCTTCATCACC
Organism: Platalea leucorodia; assembly: GCF_965183815.1. NCBI lineage: Eukaryota > Metazoa > Chordata > Aves > Pelecaniformes > Threskiornithidae > Platalea > Platalea leucorodia. The sequence continues at coordinate 1,962,668 of NC_138844.1, forward strand.
TCCTGCTGAAAGGCCACCTTTCTAGACCCACTGGCACGGATCAGACACACTGGAAGCACATTGATGAGGCATGATGAAGTTGGGATTCCCAATGAGATCACAGCCTGGGCATTACACTGAGAAAAGTGAGATGTTGGTCCCCAGGATAGCTGGGCACCTGTAACCCTGGCCTGCAGCCACATGTCCTGAAAGGACGGTGCTGGAGGACTTTGGTGGCATATAACCTATCCCACGTCTCAGATGTCCAGTCAGCAAACCAAGACCTTAGATTAAAAAGCATTCCCATGAAACTGAACCACATGGTGGATAAAAAACTCCCCTCCCCTCCATCCCGCCCCATGACTTTGTACGTTGGCACTGATGACAAAAGGGAATGATACATGGAAGTCACGAGGGCCAACTCACAGCTGCGGCTATGCTCCTTCTGGAGGAACTTTCCCTGAAGATGTGATGCGCTGAGCCCTCCAGGCAGAAATGAAGCACTGCCTGCTTGGAGCAGCAGGTGGTCCAGGGCATTGCCTTCTCTTCCCCTTCCCCAAGAGCCTGCAGACTGTGGGGACAGTCGCCTGAACATGAGCCAGCAGTGTGCTCAGGTGGCCAAGAGGGCCAATGGCACCCTGGCTTGTATCAGGAATAGTGTGGCCAGCAGGACCAGGGAGGTGATGGTGCCCCTGTACTTGGCATTGGTGAGGCCGCACCTCGAGTACTGGGTTCAGTGTTGGGCCCCTCACTACAAGGACATCGAGGTGCTGGAGCGTGGCCAGAGAAGGGCAACGAAGTTGGTGAAGGGTCTGGAGCACAAGGCTGGTGAGGAGCGGCTGAGGGAGCTGGGGTTGTGTAGCCTGGAGAAAAGGAGGCTGAGGGGAGACCTTATTGCTCTCTGCAACTGCCTGAAAGGAGGCTGTAGCGAGGTGGGGGTCGGTCTCTTCTCCCAGGTAACAAGTGATGGGATGAGAGGGAACAGCCTCAAGCTGTGCCAGGGGAGGTTTAGGTTAGATATTAGGAAAAACTTCTTCACCGAAAGGGAGGTCAAGCATTGGCACAGGCTGCCCAGGGCAGTGCTTGAGTCTCCATCCTTGGAGGTATTTAAAGAACAGATAGATGTGGTGCTCCAAGACATGGTATAGATGGACTTCGCAGTGATAGGTTGACAGTTGGACTCGATGATCTTAAGGGTCTTTTCCAACCTTGACGATTCTGTGATTCTATGATTCTACGATTCTATGACTCAGAGCTGCTCCCATGCACCGTCTGACTCCAAACACACCTGCACAGTCCCTGCCACGACCAGGGGTTTGAGGACCTCCAGGAGGTTTCTCGTTATGCCTCCTTCCCTGTTTCCAGGGAGAAGGGGCTGCACATTTGCACATTCGCAGGACCGTGCCCGTACCAGGATCCTGCCTATTAGGATCAAACTAGAAATGCCTTTCTGAAGGCGGCTGGTCAAATGCAAGAAGGGCAGAACAAAAGCCATGGCGTCCACCACACGCCTTTCACTGACTCCTTGCCAAGTTTAGTACAAGGGACATCTGCAGATAACGTCTTGGTTTCACAGCTTCATAAATGCAACCAAAACCATTTCCAGCTTCATTGGTATCGGCACACACTGAGTCTCTGCAGTCCAATGAAGTCTGTTTGTTTGTTGAAAAATAAATTCTTTTCAGTGACACTTTGGAAATGGGAATCCTATGGCACGGCATTTAAGAAATTGGAGAAATTAGAGTTGAAAGCGAGGACATTAGACTATTTCCCAGTAGTCCATATCTCCTGGTGGATCTTTCTTACAAAGCTATAATATTCTGCATATAAACGGTTCATCACATCTTTTTCAAGCTTCAGCCTTCCAATAATGGTACGGTTTCCTGAAACATCAGTAGTATATTTCAGTGAAAATGACTCATTTGGGTTAAAGTGTGATTCTTTGCAGAAATCAGGATTGTAAAGTCATTTTAGAGCGCTAATAGGGACAATGAGATTGAATTCCCCTCTGGTTTGCCAGGATGTATTTTGGGGTAGCTGCTCCATTCACTATCAAATAACTTGTTACCGAGGCTTGCCACACTATAACTTGCTGCCTAATAAAAGCATGTCCTAAACTTCAGCGCTTATAAGATCAGAAAGTTTTAATTTTCTTAAAAACTATCATAAAAAGCTATCATAAAAACTTTAAACACATTATGAAAGAACTGTTATAGCATTCAGGCACTGAAAATCTCTCACCACCGTTTCTGTCAGCATGAAAGCACTTAAAAATTGGATTTGAACCACCCTCCCCGTAACGACCAAACCGAACTTTGAATTTATGAAGAATATTTTAAGATTCTTTCGGCAGCAGGGACTAGAGCAAAGCCTCACGCGTGGACATGCCTCAACATCTCCATGCACTCCAAGGTGACAAAGTAAAATATCACCCATAGCTCTGAAACTCTTCTGACAGATGGAGAAAAACTATTGAGCACATTTGTTATACAGCTTTCCCGATCAAACCGTGACGCATCAGTAGTCTCCTAGACAGTACTGCCAGGCAATTAGCTTGAAAAATGTATTTATTCTCCTGTCTCACTAACCTGTAAGTAGAACAGTTAAAAATAAACAGTATCATCTGCAAATAATGATACATCAAAGTCCAACCCATTTGATTGTAGTTATTATTATTTACATTTTTTAAATGTGCTAATGTCTTTTCACTGCTGCCTTGAGAATTCATGAGCAGAGACGGGATGGGATTCATTTCATCTATGGAGCAATGAGGAACACTAGGAAATCCTTTGCCATTCCCAACGTTTGCAGCAGGAATAGTCACGGAGGAAAACATAACCTTTTCAGCCACTGCTTTCTCAGCTGAAGGAAGAGATAACGTTGGCCATAAAATGGCTTTTGTCCTGCCCTGATAGATCTCGTTAGCTGTGAGGAATCTGGGGACCAACACCGCTCGTCCCTGCCGAGGCGGCTGTGGATAGGGTTGCTGGACACTTTTGCTGCCCTCATGGCATCGCCTTCTCCCAGGCTGTTGTCCCATCTTGCTTAGATGCAGCTACAACAGAAATCAGGAGTTTTGAGCCCATAACCTGGAATCAATACCTGCGAGCGTTGCTGGCTGCGGGTTTTATGGCTGGCAAAGCCCTGAGCACCTGTGGTAGTTCTTGCTGCGTTCACTTCTCGTTGGCTTCCAGGACCCATGGAGGGGTGTAACCCCACAAACTAGGAATCATTAATTAATAGCAAGACTCAAACTAAGATGACAATCAATCACTATTGCAGTTTGCACTGTGCATTAGGCCAATAGGCATTAAATACGAAGCCCAAAATACTCAGTATTTAAGCTATGATAACTGCCTGGATGAAATCACCTCTGAGTATCAAAGAAAGAGCAACGTTTGGGTTAATCTCATCTACTACTCCCTTAGGTAGATTGAAGCTATTTTGGAAAAAACTTCAAAGGTGTAGTTCTCACAACAATAGCATGGGAAATCATTTCTAATACAGCTTGAAAAGAAATTAAGGATAATTTCATTTTAAAGGAACTGCAAAAATGTTAATCACAGTTGCTTCCATTCAAGCAGAGCTTAGTCTGAAGAGCAATGTAGTGTGGGAAAAGGACGGAGCCATTCGCTGTGGTTCGGCTGTGCCGACCCTCTCACGGCACACGCGTTCAAGCCTTTCTTGGTTCCTCCTTCTGGGCACATCATCCAGGCTTCGAGGGCCGGTGTCAGTGTGGGAGCACAGGGCATCCCTCCCTGAAACAGCCCGAGGGATTCCCGCCCCCAGGGCCTCCCACAGCCCTCCATCACATCCCCACCTCGCTTGTCTTCCCAGCTTCACCGTACGACTCTAATCTCTCCTCCCAGTCTCTTGCATGGCTTCAAATCCGCAGCAAAGCAATGAACAGCAAATAGAGCACAGCGAAACCCCTGGGGGACGGAGGTGCTCCCATCTGGGGGCTGCTGAACACCGACCCCGGCTCAGGGCGCTGCCCAGCACGACCCCGTCTCCTCCTCCCGTGCGCCCTACCCAAAACTCAGACTCAGGAGGTTTTTGCCATGAAATGCGTGGCAGCCATAGCTGGCGAGGCTTTGCTTTCCTAGGGCCACTGATTATCTCCCTGCAAGTTTTCTTTTTTGCATGCTTTTTTTTCTAACCTGGGCTATGAAAAAACCCAACCAAAAACCAACCCCAGAATGTGGGGTAAGATCATGTTTTTACAAGCAAATTCTCTGAGATGATTTATACTGCAGGTGTGCACTCTGGGACAAGGAGGGAAGAAAAACCTGCTTTCCCCCCTCTCTCTTCTCCCTCCCTTTTCTTTTTAAAATAAGGTCAGTTCTTATTAAAAAACAATGTCTCTTCCAGCCAAGTCTGACCCCAAAGCCAAGGTTGAGCCAACAGCCAGGTGACTTACTGCTGCTCTGGGAGGGCGAGCAATTACCATTCTCCGCGTTAGTGATAAAGTCTGGGATTTTGGTTACAGCACAGCGCCCAGAAAGAGCTGGTTGCGAGCACACGATGCAGGAACGCCCCGCGGGCAGGACTGGATCTGCAGGAGTGAGTTTGGCAGGAGCCTCAGCAAGCTCATACATTTCCCCACACCTTGAGCGACGGGGGAACCGCTCTTCCCCTGCCTCCTCACAGCGCGGCTGCCCTTTGCTCGCTCTCCCTCTCCAGGAAGACGCCACCGGTTCTCCAGAAAGGTCCTCCTCGACCCTGGTTGGGCTCAAGCCTCTTGCCCGCGGCGCTGGCCGGGGCAGCCTCTCGCCGTGCGTGGCTGCGAGGAGCGTGACGGCAGCGGGGCCAGGTGCAGGAAAGGCAGCTGGGCCCGGGCTGCCTTTGGAGGTCCTTGTGTGTTCGGCTAAGCCCCTGACACGAGCTGTGAAAAGGCAGACCCGCACCAAGATAACCCATGGCTTTTCTCAGCCATGACACTTGCAGTCATTTGCATCTAAACAGGGGTGTGTGGGATCAGGGGCCGTCTTGATATAAACTCAACAGCTTAAAGGGAGGGGGAGGGAAAGGAGAGAGGGAGAGAGAAAAATAAGCTTATACCGATGAGAAAGAGCTAAGCTTCCTCCCCTACTGTGAGGCAGGGCGAGCGATACCATCCCAGCGCTGCAGTCGTTTCAAATTGCTGCAGCATTCACACGCCCTTTAGCCATTCTGATCCGGTGGCGGGGGGCTGGGGAGAGCCATCAATAGGGATTTCCCAGCCGGGCTGGCGGGATTGGAGGGTGACGGCAGGACAGGGGAACATTGCCCCGTTGCTACGAGGTGCTCCTGGGGAATGCCAGTGCTCTGTGCCGTGGGTACGCTGGCCGGCGGAAACATTCTGCATTATGCTGGTAATACAGTGTGACACCGCGGGAACAATGGCAAATTGAGTGTCCCAGCAGGTAACGGGCCTGGCTGGGAGACAGTCGCAGTGGTGCACTGTCAAGACGGCTCTAATCCTCCCTCGCCAGCCCCTCCCCTGGTTCTGGGAACGCTGCTCCCGCATTTCATCTCTGGGAAATTCTCCCGGCTCCTCGCCCAGACCCAGGGGAGAATTTCAAGGCGAGGCGTTTGTGTTTGCAGCTCGCTCCCCCCCGCCCCGGCATCGTGCGGAGAGCTCGCCGGGCAGACGCGGGGGCGCGGGGGGTGCTGGGGCGCAGCTGCCAGAGGGGCGCAGCCCCCCCGGGGCGGCTCGCATCGCGCCTCTGCCCGGCCGCGGCAGCGCCAGCCCCGGCTCGGTTCCCATCCCAGCATCCGCGCTCGGTACAGGGACTTACAGACTTACAAAACGTGTGGCGACTCTCCATCCCGTGCCCATCGCTTTTTCACACCCCCCCAGGATGGAAAGCAAAGGCACGTCAGCAAGGAGAGCGGCTCGTGTCCTCCCCCTCTGCCCCTGAGCTGTCCTGGTCTGAGGCCAGAAGGGCTCGCTAGCTCCTCTAAGCTGATCTGCCTTAGATCACAGGCCACCCAAATAGCCTTTGTCAGGCTGCAACACTCCAGTTGGAGCAGTGATCTTCAACCGGTGGCCCGTAGCCCCCAGTAGTCCCAGTATAAGTGGCTGGTGAAATATATCTAAGGAAAACCTTGGTAGGTAGAGGCTGGGTCTCTGCTGGCGTATTGGAGGTGGGAAAGGCAAGGAGGGAAGAGTTTGAATTAAAAGAAAGTGAAAACCACAGCGCGGTCCCACCGGCGAAGAGAGGATTGAGCTCCCCTGGTTTAGGATCATGTTTGGCATCTAGGTCCGAGTTCCCCACGCTGCAGCAGAGAGAGGTGTGTTTCTGCAGCTGGCACACATTCATGAGCTGCCTCTTCTGATTGCCTGCACGGGGTCAAATTAGCTCAGTTTGAGATGCCTGATTTTTGGAAGCTAGACCCCACCTCCGCAGAGAAGACTGCAGGCCAAGGAGCAACACCTGGTGCAGCAAAGACCTCCCCAGGGCACGAGGTGAGGGATGCATGGGGCAGCTGAGAAGATGGTTCATGGCTCCTGCTCTGGAAGGCGGGCATGGTCTCCAAGGTCATCATTGGTCTGAGCCAGCAGAAAATTCTGGCTTCGTCCCACATCCACTGACAACTGTCCTGATCATTCGGTCAAGCTACACCCACGAGGCAGCTGGAAACACCTCCTGCAGCGCACCCAGTGGCACCGTCCACCAGCAATGGTACCCCAGACACCGCGGCCCCTGACGTTCAGTGCCTTCAGCACCTCCCTGGTCTCCTGCACATTGGGCGTGAGGTTGGGATGACTCCAACATCTACTCTGACTTTAGAGACCTAAAGTCTCCATCTTTATAAGATGGCACATAGGGTTACAGCACTCCAGTGTCATTCACCAGGGTGTTGGACTTATGCAGACTGTGGCACACCAGAGAGGCTCTGAACCAAAAGATGTCCCCAAGGAGAAAGTGGAGACTGAGATATTCTTTTGACTGTGCTTGGGAAAGCCTGTATTTAGTACAGCCTTAGTGAAGTCAACAGTCAAACTCCTGTTGATTCCAAAATGAGTAGAAATAGTACAACAATGCTTTACAAAAAGATTTAAAAAAAACAAAAACAAAAACAAAAACAAAAAAACACCAAGAAAGCTTTAAAAACATCCTGGGCAGAGCTGTGTCGCTGAACAGCCAGGTCACTACTGCAAGAACCCAGACTCCAAGTCCAGGGACCAAAGTTTCTGTCACTGCGCTGAGCAGGGCAACACGCGGGGGACTTGCCAGGCTGGGTCCTAATGCAGGAGCTCTCCCTGAGCTGTTCTGAGCTGCGGGAGGACTTTCTCTCCTCCTGCCCCAGTCAGTCCCCACCTGGAAGGGAGCATTTGCTTCTGTTCACCCTTCTGGAGAGAGGAATCAAACCCAGGAGCAGATGCAGAGATGGGCAGCCAGGCTGATGAGTGTAGTGGACAACATTGTATGGAAAGACGTAACGAATATGGCTCTTTGAGCACAGTAAAATGTAAGTTTTGCTCTCCACAAGCACCATAAAATAAATACCGAGGCCATTAAAAGGTACTTGAAGATGAAAGTCAATGTGAGCACATAACAAAGGATATAAATTGGCTGGGCTTTAATCTGGGTTGAAAATTCAAAGTTAGCCATTGTCCTGCTTTCAAACCAGCGGAGGAGCCACCAGTCAGAGCACCAGCCAAAAGACCAGCTCAGTTCAGAGCATGTCACAGCTTCTTCAATGGCCTCCTGAAGAGTGAACGTACCAAGATATATAATGCAGGAAACACCCTTTCAATTTGAAAGGGTATTGTCCACTTACGGACAGAGTGCAAGACTCCCAAAAACATGACATCAAACTCACAGACCTCATGGTAGGAAAAAGCCACCATATTAAGTGGACAACGTCATCTCCTTTCACATCCTCTAAAGCTAGGTCTAGGTCTTCTAGGTCTTCTCACAGTATTGTTATTTGGTGCTTCTAATATCTCAGAAGTTTCCTCTGGTAGTAGCAGGCCAAGAAAATCTGTCTCGATGGCTCCATGCCAGCTGCTGCTTTGGATGTGCTATTCAGAACAGCCCCCCACGCTGCCATCTCAGGGGTGCACTTCAGTCCCTGGCTTTGGTCATTTCTATCCAGAACAACCCACCCGGAATAAGATGTTCTTTGTGTTTACGGCAACCACCACTGAGCAAGGAAGGGCCACGATGCTCAGGCAGAGGGTACTGGAGAATGCAGGGCTGCTGGAGAGGTTTTGGTTCATGAAGAACAGCAGCTCCCTGCCTTCAGACACTTGAGGTGAGCTTGGAGGCTCCAGGCACAGAGCAGGCAGTTCTGGGCTGGTTTCCCACCCACCCTGCTTGGCCTTGTTGTCCTGTCTCATTGGCTATAATATCCAGCCAATGTAAACATCTTTATGGCTTCTGGTGGCTTCCCCATACCCATGTGCATTTTGGCTGCTGCCGTCCAAAGTCCAGGTCAGGGCCCCACAGAATGACCAGGGAAGGGGAGGGCTTGAAAGTCGCCCTGCCATGGCCACAGGGGGAAGCGGTGAGGAACAGAGATGCTCCAGTTCAGCAAGCCCATTGCATCTTCATCTTCATGTAGATGTTCTGTTTTGTCCCCACCTCCTGCCCAGGTATCTTTGTTCTGCTGAAACATTTTCTCTCTCTCAGCACAGAGGATCCACACATGCTCCCATTCGCAGCTCCCAGTCCACTGAGGCATCCTGGGCAATTTATTTCCCCCTTTCTTCAGCATTCAGTGCTTTCAGGACGTTCTCCAGCTTTGCTCCTTTGGGCCTGCCGAAATTCATTCACCACAACTGTGTACCTTGGACCATGCCGATAGGTACAGAGTCAAAGAAGAGGCTTGAGTTTCGTCTGCTTTGATTTCCTCCACGACTGTTCAGTAATTAATGAGCAACTTGAAGGTTACCCTCACACCCTCGGCTGGTTTTATTCCATTGCTGTAAAGTCACATGTTGCTTAGTCTAGATACACTTAGCAGTAATTACTAGCTCTTAGGCTAGTTCTGCCACTGTCTGTCCTGGATCATGTGAAACCTTTCCCCATTTCAGCATGTATATGAGCTTCTTCGTCTCCCCTTGGAGTAACTCCAGGCATGGAGTCCGTCTCTGGGTTTCCAGACCAGGAATTACTCCAGTTACTCTCTTCTGAGGCCCCTCAAGCTCTTACTGACGCTTTGTGCACCCATCGGCACCCATGCTGGATCAAATCCTGCACCCGTTGTATTTGGGGGAAATGCTGCACTTGTGATACACAGAGCTGGAGTCACACCTCTCCCACCTGCTCCTGCCTGCGTGCTTCAAAAGGCCATGCCAGGAGTGCCTGATTCAGAAAATGTTCATTAAAAAAGTAATAGAATAACTTTTTGCTTTTTAATGAGATTTAGATGATGCTGAAGGAGGTTGGGAAGGAAAACAAGTGTTATGTTGACGGATAATCCCATGAACTCTGTTTATTCCCAGCCACGCGAGAGTCTGCCTTTGTCCATGCCATCGCATCGGCAGGGGTGGCCTTCGCTGTAACCCGCTCCTGTGCCGAGGGCACGTCCACGATCTGCGGCTGTGACTCCCACCACAAAGGACCTCCAGGAGATGGCTGGAAATGGGGGGGATGCAGTGAGGATGCCGACTTCGGCGTGCTGGTGTCCCGGGAATTCGCAGATGCCCGAGAGAACCGGCCAGATGCCCGCTCAGCCATGAACAGACACAACAACGAGGCCGGCAGGACGGTGAGTGCTCAGCGGGTCCAGAGCCGGTCGCCCATCCCTGCACGGATGGCCCAGTCTGGCTCCTCCTGATGTAACGGGACCACAAAATGCCAGGCAGGAGCTTTCTAGGATTATTTTCCAGGGCACAGCATTTCCACTCTCTCCAAACAGACGGGTGGGGGTTAAGAAGAGCTAAAACATAGGACCATAGAATCATAGCCTCATAGAATCATAGAATCGTTAAGGTTGGAAAAGACCCTTAAGATCATCGAGTCCAACCGTTAACCCAGCACTGCCAAGTCCACCACTAAACCATGTCCTCAAGCACCACGTCTACCCTTCTTATGTCTTGCTTCCAGCGCAAACATCTCCCAAGGCAGTGTGTAGAAACCCAACTCAACGGCCCACGACCCCAGGTCAATGGTGAAGAGGACTTTCCTCCCACGCTACTCCTCCCTGCATGCTCCCCGTTGTAACATTGTCCCACCCAGTGACTTGTTGGACTAGATAATGGTTTCAGTCCCTTCCAACTGAAATATCCTACTCTTGTTGCTGTCGGCAGGTACCTGGGCCACTGCCTGCGCTAGGTCATTTGCAAACCCACCGCGCTTTACCTGTGTTACAGCAAGACCTTTCAAACAATGCTTGAAGCAAACACTAGGTAACACTTTTCCATACCACAGCAGGCAGAGGTGGAAGGGTAGAAGCTTGAATCTCTAACTTGTGTTAATGACTGACACCTTCCTGTAAAAAGAAAAACCGAACTCTAGTGATCTTAACAAAAATCAGTGATTATTTTGCTCCACACAGAGGAGGTTTCTGGGGAAGAGAGAGCGTCATGTCCTTAGATTCACAATTTCACTTACTTTCTAGGGCAAACTGTCAGACTCGGGGTATACAATGAAGGGCTCTTAGCAAAGCTAGGACAAGGGGATCAGTCTGCATCCACATGCGTCGGAGACATCCTCCAACCCTCAACTTGGCTGGGCTCTGATTGTCCACAGACACACGACAGGGAGGACCCCATTGAAAGGGTCGGACCTTGGGATTAGATTGGATTGGATTGGATTAGATTGGATTGGATTGGATTGGATTGGATAGATGATTAGAGCAGCTGCCCATTCCAGTCATGCTCTTCTAGTGTGATGTCTCCATCTAGAGATGTTTCCGCCACACACCAAAGCTCCCATGCATTTACAACTAGCCTACACTTTCCAGACCAAGCTCAGAGCAGGCATTTAAATCCAGGTAGCAAATGCAGGTGATTGAAAGCAAACGCTGGGCATCGTAAGCTGCTGTTGACCACCTCGTTTTCTCTCCCCTGGACAGACCATCCTGGATCACATGCACCTGAAGTGCAAGTGCCACGGTCTCTCGGGAAGCTGCGAGGTCAAGACCTGCTGGTGGGCCCAGCCTGATTTCCGGGCAATTGGTGACTACCTGAAGGATAAATACGACAGCGCCTCTGAGATGGTGGTTGAAAAGCACCGAGAATCTCGGGGATGGGTAGAAACTCTTAGGGCCAAGTATGCTCTTTTCAAGCCACCGACAGAGAGGGATCTGGTCTACTATGAGAACTCCCCCAATTTTTGCGAGCCCAACCCAGAGACGGGCTCCTTTGGGACGAGGGACAGAACATGCAACGTCACCTCCCACGGGATCGACGGCTGCGACCTGCTGTGCTGCGGTCGTGGCCACAACACCAGGACTGAGAAACGGAAGGAGAAGTGTCACTGCATCTTCCACTGGTGCTGCTACGTGAGCTGCCAGGAGTGCATACGCGTCTACGATGTCCACACCTGCAAGTAAACGTAGGTAGGTCTCCAACTGATGGGAGGTTGCTCCAGAGCAGGGCCAAGGGGTCCATCAACCCTGTGATCAGCCCCCGCATGGTGGCCTCACGCTTCAGAGGATGGCATAAAAATATCCTAATGCCCTTGGTCAGGGCAGACACCCTCACACAGCCAGCACCCGCGCTGCAGAGAAGGCTCTCGGCACCTCACCCACACACGGTGGCCCAAGGCTAGACCTGGCACTGCATACGTGTTAGATCACTGATCTGCTGACTTCTCTCGGGCTGTTTGGCATGACAGGCTGTCCGGGGAGAAGCAGGGACAGCAGAGGTCCAAGCGAGGCATGGTCACACCAGTCAGTGTGCTGCTAACACAGCATGCAGAGCTTCCAGCTCTGTCCTCCTCCAGAGGTCCGGCCCATATAGATGCCAATATGGGGTTTTCAGGTGGAAATTAATTTTACACAGCGAAAGCTGAGGAAATACAGGCTCCCGGGCCTGCTGGCTTGGCCATCTTGGTCTCAGCAGATGTGCTGAGGAGGAGGAAAGGAGCCAGCTCCCCACACCAGCCAGGCTCCGTCCTTCCTGCTCCGAGGAGGTGATGTTGGAGAAACAAACCTGTTTGAGCACACGAACCGAGCCCTACAGCCAGTCTCTCCTTTCACCTCCCCCTTGCCCTCTCTACTCCCCACAGCCCCAGATCATCTCCTGTAATCCCCCGGAGGAGGACGGCAGGAAACCCGAGCCCAGAGCTGATCCCCTGGCATTTGGCCCAAGATAAGAGCAGATCACACGTGGTGAGGCTGCCAGCTCTTACATGGGGATGCATCACTACTCCAGCAGCCTCCTTGCTGTGTGGCTGCCCAAGAGAGATTTTTAAGGATCTGGGCAAATCCACCCCTATTGACTAAGCGTTCCCTAATACGACTTTATATCCCAGAGCAAGCTCAGAGCATCTCTCTGGGGACAGGGTACCCGCCAGGCGAGCTGCTGCACCAGCTCTGAGCATCACTAACGGATGGGGAGATAGAAGCCATGGCAAGAAGAAATTTCTGTCCAAGCCTTCTCGTCAGCCTTCCCCCGTCAGACAGACTTGTTCAAACCACTTCATCCAGCAAAAGAGAGGCAAGGCCGGACGGGGAAGGGAGACCTTTATCCGACAGCACAATCCCAGGCAGACCCTTTCCTTCCCATAGGATTTCTTGAGTTATCAGCAATTCGTTCATGAGGGGCCCACACCGAGCACAGAGGCTCCGTACCATGAGCAGGGATTTGGGCCCCAGGTGTGGCCACACACATCCCATGACCCATCTCAGTGCAGAAGAACCAGCATTTGTCCCTCCATCTGCTCCCCAGGCCACATCCCCCTCCTTGACCACATGCACCCTCATTTTGGGATTACGTTTTCACATTGACCCTTGAAATTAAAAAAATAAAGATTAGCCCTGTCCTGGTGGGCTCCTCCACAGATGATGAGGACCAATAACCATGTTCCAATACCATCGCTCATACATCAGTGATTTAACCTAGAAATATGTCTAAACCATTAAAGCTCTGTCTTCTACTCCACTCGCTTCTTTGTCCACCGGACAGAGCAGCGCACGGTACTGCGAAGAGCAATGAGATGGGTGAAAGACCCCTCATACGGGGCACAGAACGCAGCCCTGGCACTCAGACCTGTGGCTGGAGAGAAGCAGAGCACAATTTTCAGTCCCTCCTCTGCAGAGCACGATGAAGAGCTCCTGGATTCACGCAGCCTGAGAAGCATTAGCTTTCCAAAATTAAAGATCACAGGAGAGCTCCAAGAAACCTCCCCGATTCAGAAATAAGCCGTCTTCTGATATGCATTCTATTTAAAAGTATATATTAAATTCCATGTCTGGAAAGACTCCAAGTACCTGACTTTAAACAAAATCCCTTTTTTGTTTGTTGGTTTGGTTTTTTAATCAAGAAAAGGTATTTAATATTAAATAGAACATTTATTGCCTTGTAATTATTTTACTGTAGCCAGGTATTCTAGCACTGAATGGAAGATCTTTTTCCATCAATCTATCTGCTGTATCCAAAGTTTTGTATAAAGTTGTAGAGGTCGATTTTTTTTTATTTTATATTCAGAAAATTTCTCTTTTTATAAGCATTATTTATTATACAATGTATATACTTGAGTTAACTAAGATTATATATTATATAAATATATATATTTGGAGAAAAATATATTTCAACTTGCATTTTTTTGTGGTACGTCATTAAAGAGAAGGTAAAAAACCAAAAAGATGCACTTGCCAGCTTGTGTGGTTTGCCGCGGAAGGTCCTTTAAGTCCTGCCGAACAACATCTACGGGAGCGGTGGGTCGTCATCCAGCCACTTATGCACAGTGACAGCCATAGGAACGCAAGACGATGACGATAAAACGTAGCAAATATAGGAGATTTTACAGCTGAATGCTAAGACTGTTATTTATAGAGTGCCATCTCACAGTGTGCGTACAACGCAAGATTACTGGATTAAAACTGGCTTTAGACTTCCTATTCTCCCCCTGCCAATGCACTTGCAGGCTGTCATTGAATCACCTTTTGATGGTTTGGACAGACCGAGATCCGAATGTTCTCATATAAAAACATCCTCTCCTGTCCATGAATACTTTTGTGGGCATTTCCACATCATCTCCCATACATTAACGATGCTTCTAAGTGCACGCAATTTTCCACAGCACTGGCCTCAAATATACCTGTCTAAGGGGTCAAAAAAAAAGTAAAATCATTCTATTTCCCTACACCGATCCCCAATTTATACACAAAACGTTTGCCTTCTTGCAGAGCGCTGCCCGAAACATCGCGCTGCTTGTGCCCGAATGATTCCCAGTCCCGTTTCACTGCTCCGTGTTGGGGACAGCACGCTTCTGCCAGGGCCACCTCCTGCCGGGTGGCCGCCGTGGTGCCTTCACAGGCACACGGACAGCGACCGTGCGTTGCTAACAACGCAGACAACCGCGAAGTCTGCCCTCGTAGAGTGCTTTGAGCTTAACAGCTTTATCAGTAGAAGCTACCTCTACGTCTGCCTATCACCCCAAGCCTTTCTCCACCGCACTCCGTCCCCCCGAAACCCCACCCCAACACTTTCAAATGTATTTGTCTTTGGTTAACAACTCAGCTTGAGAGACAGTTACATTTTGGGAAGGTTCAGGAAAAAGCAGCAACAGGGTAAGGAAGGGGATGAAGAACTGTTTAAAGCAATGTAGTTCTGACTATAAAGCCACTCCTGCCCAGGCAGCGTGTCACAGAGCAACCGTGGCGGGAAGGGGGTGTCGGGAGTCATTCTCTTCTGCCACCTGCAGGAAACATCTTGGATGGAGATCTCGGAATAGGTTGGAACGGGCGGGATGCCACACCCAACAGTTCATTCTGGTTTTCCAACATTACCTTCTTCAAGTGTGATACACCTCACTCGTACACACAGAGACATCTTTGGGCTTTCATCAGCACTGCAAGGTCCAGAAACCTCTAGAAAGGGCTGGACCAGAGGTCTTCTCAGCCAACTCCTTTAAGACCACCTGTGGTCAAGCTATCCAGGCTGGGGATGTACTCAGTCCATCCATGCTTAGGTACAAACTGAGCATCCCTCTGGCTATCAGCAGCCTGGAAATAGCTTTGGTGTCTTCATGCCATACATCAGCACTCTATATACACACCTCTGTCTGACTAGCACCAAAGGCACAGATGTCACCCAGATCATCACAAGTAGTTGTGCTTTTTATTGAATCCATTGAATGTGCAATTAAACCAGATATTTATTCATCAATATAGTTCTGGACAAAGACACAATAAGGTTTACATCATTTACTCTGAAATATAAGTTAATGTGCGCTGCTGTCGCTAGGACTAGCAGAGGAAAGAAAGGAACAAATAAATTCACAAGATCGTACACAAAATGAGAGGGAATAATAACCACTGGGACTCGCAATGTCATCACAATACAACAGCACTGCCAAAGGAAAAGAAATCAGAGTGGAGTGACTAAAATACTCCGACTGCTGTAAGTACGCACTAGGGACTACAGTACCTTCACCTTTGGGCCTGAAAGAACGTGAAGCACCCTCCTTTCCCTGGGAACACCGCTTTGGGTACAAGCTGCTAGCCCTTAGCAGCGTGTCTGGTCAAGTTTAGGAAGCTACACTGACTAAGATCTCATAAATGGCTTTGATTTCATGCCCCACCAAATTGAGGTATGTTCCATGAACCTTATTAAACGTGTGGAGCCAAAGAACCAGAAGGGAGTAGCCTCATGCAGTCATCGTCGACAGCATCTCATTGACGCGAGATGACTATGGGGGAAGGACCACATAGCAAAGTCTGATACATTCCTTTATTTCAGTGCAAAAACATGGCAATACACATCTCGTGCATCTGCAGAGCTTGGCTTCCTCTCTGTCTCTAAGGAGGAATTTCAACCTTTGGTAACATGGCAGAAAAATGGGATATAATGAGGCTAGCTAATACCAAAGCTGCACTCATGAAGAGCTTTCAGGCTGGAATCAGCACCTCTAATTGTTGAATTAACAACAAGCTTTGATGCCTTAAATACTGGATTTGGACGTTTCCTCTACTCTGATCAACATACTTCCCTGCCTTCTTCCAGTCCCTACTGCCACTAGCCAGTCTCTCTCATCAGGCCACAAAATACCTGGGTATAAAAGAAAGCAGGCCTTAGCATCTCGGCAGTTCTGGAGCTGAATTATTGTGGGCACTGTCTTTAGGTTATCAGCCTGGCTCAATGTTCAATGAGGCATAGGATGACATAACAAGAAAGCGTTCATCAGATCAGGATAACACAGAGTAGTACTTTAATATGCCTTCACCACAGACTGGCTGGTTTTATTAGAAATCAGGATTTCTTTCCCATCGTAGCAACTGGATGCTGGACACAAGTGAGTGTTAGCTTCAAAACTTACAGGACATTTTCCCCATGCTAAAATCAAATGAGAACGCAGCCTCGCCTGCACAGAGACAGAAGCACGGTGTTCTAGAAGACACTTCCACATGACATCAGTATATTGACGACGAAGAATAAAGATACTGTGTTGCACTAAACATGCAGATTCCACATTGGGTTCTTGGAAACAGGGGAGCATTTCGCTTTGTCCAGCGTGTTGAACACCGAAGAGTAAAGATCCCAGTGTATATTCTCCAGGTTGGTCATTTTTCCAGCTGTTGATCTTGCACTTGGTCCACCTTCAGTCTAGGGAAGGAACTCTTGCAAAAGAAGCCAAATCCATCAAGAAAGCATGCACATGTATAAAAGCATCAAGCACACACTGGAACCCACTCACATGTAGCCAGGATAGATACTGTTGTGAGTTTCCCCAGCACAGGTACTGCCCTACACGTATTAGAAAGTCGTTTTCTAGGAGATGCCACTGTCAAGACTGGGCTCAACTATTCCCTGTGACACCTACAGGGGAAAGAGTAGGACATCTTTCTCTCAGACAGGAGAAACAGAAGAAATGAACGTCCCAGATTTTAGATAAACAGCTGGATTTTAACTCTAGCAGAATATCTTCTGATTTACTTTAGTGAAAGAAAGCTAAATTGTGGTCCAATATCTCATTTAAATTTTAAAGTCACGGGTAAATTAAGAAAAGCAGAGAATTCAGGCATGCAGGTTCTCAAAAAGTCTTCAGGACCTCCCCCCTCCCAAAACAACTGGCATATAGCTGTAAGGAGAACTGATCCGATATACAGTTCTGTAAATACAGGAAGGGCCAACAATGAGATCAGATATACTACACTGCAGTTTCCCCTCAAAGAGATGCATGTTTCTAAGTGGAGAGAGAATTTTAAACCATGCTTTAAAATAAAAGTACTTACGTTCCTTCTTCTCTCAGAAGAGCCAAGAATTTTTTCACCCGATACTCAGGATCCATCTAAACACCAAACAAAACAGATCTCCATTAATGTGATGCAATCTTCCCGGTAGCGCAATGGGAAAAGGAGGCCACAAAGACAGCTGGAGATGCATGTGTGTGTTTGCTTTGCCCATGCATTGGCCTGGCCAGAGATCAGCCTCCTTGTCCAGAAGTTCTGCAGCTAAGTAGTGCAGATACAGCACCGCACCAGGAGAAAAAACCGATTAGCACAATCTTAGCGTGCTCACTTGGCTAGGAGATGAGCCAGACTGCAAAGATACACAAGCATTCCTACCAGGTACTTCTGGTTTGATGGCAATCTGCACACTAGCTTCATCCCACACTGCCAATTCTAGCCTGGCTCTGCACAAGGCAGGCCCGCCCTGTGTCTGCTTTTATCTCCTCCTTTCCAGAGCTGGGGCAGCAAATAAAACAGTCATGAGCAGAAGGGACTGAAGATGCCCTCAATTTTCCTGTGTCTTCCTTCCCTCTTACAGCTCCAGCAGCAAAGCACCAGAGGAGAGGAGCTGTGCGCGGTGGGCTAGCTCGTAAGGGAAAGCTGAATCACAGCAAAAGGCTTCCAAAACTTGCAGTACCAACATGTGTTGTGGCTCCATCAACGAGGAACATCCCCTAAAGATCAGGCTGCCTCTCCCCCAGCACTGAGCTAGAGACAACGGGGAGGAAAGGCTACTGAGGAGACAGAGACTCAGGCTGCCACCAGAAGATACAACTTCTGTATAACTGCATCAGTCCTTTGTGCTGATGCACGGGCTTGTTGCACTCCAAAGACTAGGCAAATTGCCATGCTTGCACCAAGATACAACGAGTTAGGACTATAAACATGTGGAAATTGGAGATCGTTGGTTCTCATAGTATCTTTGTGTTGTATTGCAACAGGTCATTTGGCCTAGAAACTCGAACTTCTGTTCATTCTGTAATCTTCATCAACATCTTGTACCTCTGAACACACTGCCGAAAATACAGTGGGTTCATTCTGAAAACATGCAGTAAATGGTACTATGAAGTTGCCTGGTTGTAAGACTCCCAGCTCCATCACCCACTTGGTAATAAACAGGCAAGTGCTCTACTAAAACATAACACTGGGACTTATCCTTGGAGGGGGAAGCAAAGTTTCAGCATGTGCCCTGGCCTCCCACCAGCAGCAGAACAAGGGCTCTTGAACTCCTCCACCATGTTTTACATTCCTAAAGGAAAAATTTCTACCAATTCCAGATGTGAAGAAGCCATCTATTTAAAACCATGACCACTGCATTTGAGGGCAACACAAATGTCTTTAAAAACAGCTTGGAAGAAGATACAACACAAAAAAACCCAACAACAGTATTACCAGTGATGCAGGCAGGGAAGAAACAGCCAATGAGAATTTCTGCTATGTGCTAAGAAAAAGCCTAAAAGTTTATAACTTCCTATCACTCTGAAATATGTCAGCAAGGCCAACACCTCAATATCAACTACTAAACAATTTTTAGATCAGAAAAATAAATTCACTGAAAGAAGATGATTTAAAGGAACTTACTGAGGATCACTGAGCTATTAACTTGGGTTTTTAGCATGCAAAGGAATACCGGTAACGTTCAGGATCCCAGAAGAAAAGAAAGGCTACCCCACCACCTAAAGCAGTGTTTGAAATGTATAATGCACTGGTACTAAGAGAGGGAGTGTTGTGCCACATCACTGGAGACCAGAAAGATGGTGCCTGCAGTATCCCTCTAGCTTCAGTCTTCTCCACAATCTCTCCCAGTCGACACTTGGCTACAAGGGGAAAGCACGTACGTCACTGTTCCAGTTCTCCCGTTTCTACATGCAGATGTGGCACTTAGGGACATGGTTTAGTGGTGGACTGGGCCGCGTTAGGTTTATGGTTGGACTCGGTGACCTTAAAGGTCTTTTCCAACCTAAATGATTCTATCCAAAAGGCTGAAGACAATTGGGATAGGAGTACGTGCACATGGGCCACACACCCTAAACGCTTGGAAGTCCCCTTTCTCTGGGGAATCCATGTGTGTAATCCACACTATAAGGCTAAGCCCGTGACTCTCACCTGGCAAAGGGTCTCAGATCTTCCCCATTCAAAGGACTCTGGTCTGACCACGTGGCTGATCCTGCTTAAGCAGGAGATTGGACTAGATGACACCTTGAGGTCCTTCTGACCTCATTTATCCTACAGCCCTATGACAACTCAACCACCTCCCTTCCTCTATTTCCAGATGTTTCCAGAATGGCCAGTACCTGATAAGGCATGACCACAACTCCAGGTGGCCACACAAACAAAGTGTCATTTACTGATAAGTACAGACTAAATAACTGGGACAGTGCAATGGACTGAAAACTGGTTAAACTGCTGGGCTCAAAGGGTTGTGATCAGTGGCATAAAGTCCAGTTGGAGGCCAGTCACTAGCCGTATACGCCAGGCATCCATATGGGAGCCAATATTGTGTAACCTCTTTATTAACAAACAGGATTTAGGGACAGAGTGCACCCTCAGCAAGTTTGCAGGCGACAGAACTGGGAGGTGTTTCATGCACTTGATGAGGATGCTGTCATTCAGAGAGACCTCAGTTGGACGGAGATACAGACCAACACACATCTCCTGCAGTTCAACCCAGGGAAATGCAAAGTCTTCCACCCAGGCAGGAATAGCCCCATGCACCAGTACAGGCTGCGGAACAACTGGCTGGAAAGGGGCTTTGCAGAAAAGCACCTGAGGGCCCTGGAGGACAAGTTGAATGTGAACCAGCAATTGGCCCGTGCAACAAAGATGGCCAACAGCATCCTGGGCTTCATTAGGAGGAAGGTTGCTCCCAGATCGAGGGAGATGATTCTTCCCCTCTTCTTAGCGACACCACACCTGGAGGACAGTGTCCAGTTCAGGGCCCCCCAGTAGAAGAGGGACAGTGACATACCAGAGAGAGTCCAGCAAAGGGTCACAAGGATGACTAAAGGTCAAGCATCTGTCATACAAAGAGAGGCTGTGAGAGGTAAGATTGTTTAGCCTGGAGTAGAGACGACTGGAGACTGGGGAGGGAAGGTAAGTGACTCTTACCAACATGCGTAACTTCCTGATGGGAGGGAGTAAAGAAGAAGAGGGAGGCACTCTTCTGAGTGGTGCCCATTGACAGGGCAGGAGGTCACAGGCACAAACTGAAATGCAGTTCCATGTAAACAGAAGAGCAAAGTTTTCATTGCAAGGGTGATCACACACTATTAGGGACTGCCCATGGAGGTTATGGAGTCTCCATCCTTGGAGACACAACTGGACATGGCCCTGAGCAACCTGTTCTAGTTGATCGTGCTTCGTCAGAGCAGAGGGTTGGACTAGACAAAAATGAAAATATGTGATGGGTGCAATTAGCAGAGCGTACCTGCTTAGTACCTTCTTGTTCTCTGTGACATTCACCCAAAGAGAAGAAGGTCACATACAGGTTACTCTAGAGAACCAGATACCACCAGCACGGTGAGCTAGATGAAGCGCTCACTGCAAGTCCTGGACAGGAGGTTCAAAAGTGGCTGAAACCTCAAGTTACACGGACAGCCAAAGCAAGCCTGGGAACCAGAGCTGCCAAGGCCAAGCTTAAGCAAAAAGAATTACCAGTGCACCCTCTCTCAACAAGCTTCAGACAGCTCATAAAAGAAAGGGATTTGAGGAAAAAGACAAAATACATTTGATCTTTGACCATGAGTAGAAAAGTGCATCTGAGAGGGACCCCTGGCCTTCTCAGATAAGGTACACAGCATTTTTACAGATACTGGCAGTAAAGATGTCTACTTCGGAAAGGACTTCTTCAGAGGAGTTACTCAAGTGGCAGCCCACCAAGTCCTCAGATTTGACTTCTCATCTATGATCCAAACTCACAGACAGATTCTCCATGAGAAAGCTAGAAGAGTTGGGCAAATGAAACGCCAAGAAGCAGACCTTACTGGCAACAGTCCAAAACCCAACCTTCATCCACTCCTGTCAGAGCCGGAAAGGCCTGGTTCCCATCAAGTGTTGATGTTGAAGAGGGTGGTGAGATGTCTGTAATCATCTACACATACACTTTCTGAAGGTCTGAATTGCATTAGATGACATCCTGAAGTCCTTTCCAATAAGAATAATCCGTGATTCTAAGATTTTAAGTATTCTGCAAATCAGGCAAACCAGTGAAAGGCAGCTTGATGGTTAGAGGAACGGCAACTCACCACTTCAAGTACTTGCACTCCATACAGAATCACTACTGATTCCGAAGGCAAAAATCCACACAAGCATAGCAAATGTTTATGGTGCCAGGCACGCCAATACCAACAAGGCTACTACATGAAACAGTGGGTGAAGAGTGAAGACGCTTTTTGCAGAGGCCACAAAACCAGGAATTTACTCAGTAAAGAGAGACTCTTTCACATCTCAGACTGACCCAAAGAATCACAGACACTGAGACAGAGCAAGGCATGACTTCTGGCCATCGGTGGAAGGCCCAAAGCTGATAGAAAGAAAATGTCACACAGAACAGTCGAAGGGCCTGGCTTATTCAAAGGTTACTTATCTCACTAACTGACGCAGGGATCGAGAGTATTATCTACCTGCAGAGAAGATGGTCCTGTTGCCAGGACCTTGGTGAAACCTTAGGAAACCATGGAAAAGTCATCACATTCTGTTTCCCACATCAAAGATACTGCCTCCCCACCCCTTTTCACTCGGACATAAGAAAGTGGCCATGGTAAGACCCTTTGTCCATAATCTGTACTGACACAGTTTCTACAGGCTCTTTGGGAGGAACAGCATTTATCTGCAGACACAGTATCTTGCCCAGAAGACTAAAGCAGGAAGCTGAAAGGCAACAAAGAGGCAAACTTGATCAAATAGCTTATTAAAAACCACAGACACAAAACCAGAAGGTTGATCTGCCCGGCAAGGAGCAGAAGATGGTGTCAATAGAATGCAAAGAGGAAGCAGGTTCAGGACTCTTGAACAGACCCTCTAGTGCCCTGTGAAAGGAGAAATGCTGCTGTCAAACTGGATGAAAGATTTTCTAGAAGAACAGCGTGGAGACTGATTCGGTGACGCAGCTCAGACAGGCGGCAAGAAAATGGCTGTTCCTTCCTAGGTAACGCAGTTTCCCCAGGACTCGCCTGGGAGGCCTTCAGAAAAATGGCAACTGAAGAGACTTCATTAATCTTCAGTCCAGAGAAGAGGAGATACTCCATCAAGACGTGCATGCCCTTGAGTAGTACAGTACTCCTGTAAACCTGTCATAAAATCCAAACTCTTAGTGTGTCCAGATACAGCGTTTAGTTTAAAATAATATAGGCAATATTATATGATGATCTTTCAAAACAAGTTCCCATGTAAGTTAAAGTACATTACAGACAAACGACTTAGATTAACTTATGTTTTATTTATGCTAAACAGAAGTTACCAAATCAGGAAATACTGGAGGTGCAAAAAGGGGCCTTCTGGAAAGCTGCCTGGCTTATTCAGGTTCCTACTCCAAGAAGAAGAGAGACCTTGGGTTTTGGAGTGTTGCCAGCGAGGTCCAAGAGCAACAAGACAGGCAGGCAAAATAAGCAGAAGGAACCAGCCTCCTAGCTATGGAAAAAGAAGGCTCATGTATCCAGCAGCACCCCAGGGTAGGGTTGCAGCATCAGGGCAGGATGAAGCTAGCATGGCACCTGATAGCACTGTGAGGTGGTCCATGTCCTGCAGCCAAGGATACTTCAAAACTAAACTTTTCTGGATTCACGTGGCAAATCATGAGTGTATCCATTCATCAAAGACTTCTTTTGAACAAGAACATAACATCATTCCAGGACACTCAATGTATACAAGATGACCAAAGTATGTGATACTAAATATAAGTAGTTCGACATTAAAGAAGGCCAGGAACAGCAATAAACATAGTTTGAGGGAAATGAAGCTGCCAAAAAGTGTGGGTTTACAAGGCTCGTAAACAAGGTAACAAAGCAACCCAAGATACCAGAGCAACGCAGTGGATCACGGTACTCCAAGGAAGGATTTTGATATTGAGAGACTGGTTCAGCAAGACTTTAGTCTGAAATAAGCTGAAAGTCATTTGAACAGCTTAAGAATACCTACATATAGCATATATTGGGTTTACTCATTTAATAAAACAAAAAAACACAGTTAGATTCAGTGACTGCAGACAAAGAAACTAGGTGCACATTTTTTGCAAAGAATTCATTCACCATGGGATCTAATCAGCTGAATTTTCAGAAATTTCATCCATCACTTGGAATTTTTAAGGGATTTCAGGTTCAAATCTCTTTCTAAAAAGCTGTGGTCCAGCTCAGTGAAAAAAGGAACTAGTCTTGGACTTCCCATTTGGTGAAATTCTGCTTTCCTGTAAAAGCTAGCCAAATTAGATATCATTGTGGTCTTTCAATGCATTCAGACATGAATGTTCTCCTATTTCAGGAAAGCCTGTATTGCTTTCCTGTATTTATAGCAGTTCAGCAGGTGGAGTCATGTAAACACCTCAGACCTTTTGAAACAGAACGTCTTCCTATTTAGCTTCCATATGCTATTACCTATGCTATTACACAATTACCTGAATTGAGTGTAATAACGTAAGTCGCCTTGCTACCAACCATCCACGTATAGTAGCAAAGGCGGATTATCAGTCACCTATATCGATAGTAGCAGCCCTTCATTTTACACTTCTTCAATTTGTCAGAAATGGCAGTCACAGTTCTGCCTGTCTTCTCCCAGCCTGACTGGTCATGGACTCATCTACAAAACGGTGGTCTGGTTAAAAAAAACAAAATGCACAAGAGCAGTTTACCTGTCTGCAGAGTCTAGGGCAGCGTGAGACTCCCTATCTACAGCATCATAGGTGTGCAGCCACGGGGCAATGCTGTGAACAAGGCCGAGGCAAGCATTTCCACCCATGCTCCAGATTCAGAACTGCCCGTAATTTACATAACCTTCACCTTCAGTTTTGAAAAGAACCAACACTTAAGGTCAAAGCAGCAAAAGAAAACGTCCTGTGTCAGAAGAAGGAATCCATTGTCAAGGCTAAGTGAAATGGACTGCAACAGAGCCAGGCAGTCCCTGAAGGTCTGCACCCCTTAAATACATTTAATACATGTGAGCAATGACTTACTGACTTGCCTGTAGGTATGGAATTAAAAGCCAAGGAAGAAGAGGAAAAAGTAATCTAGATAAATGACTTTATTCCCTGAGGTGACATCCAGTCAGAGCATATCCTCAGTGCTGTGCAAGTTTTAACAGAATTGTGAATAGTGAACAGAGGGATACATGACTTATATGCTGCTAAACTACATGCCTCTTAGCTTATGCTCAGCCTCTCCTAGGAAGATCTAAGGACAGTTCACTCAGCTGCACTAAATCCATTTGATGTGAAAAGAGAGTGTGTGTGAGGGGGGGAAGGACTCAGAAGGGCGCTGAAATGTCAGCCGCGGAGGATTAGGGCTGCACGCTACACCCTCTCATTTTTAGCATGCATATACTGTCGAGCACAAGCTTGATGGCTGGCTTGCAGGCATAGATGATGGGTGCGGGGGAGGGTTAAGAGCTACATATTTCTACCCTCTGCAATTATTTTCTTTAAAGTGCTGAAAGTGGAAAATAAAGAGAAGAGCAGCTGAACAGCCTGACAGATTTATCTTCTTCAGGGAAAGAGCACATACACCTGCACAGGCACCTTTTTCTTTAAAAAAAAAAAAAAAAAAATCCTAAGTGATTGCTATCTGCAATCTTAACATGCTGGGTGTAGAGAAGACATTTCATGAAAGGTAAGTTAATCCAATCCCTCCAGTTGCCAGATGCTCTTCTCTGAAGTGCAGCTCTAAACAGCCTATAGGCACTGTGGTTTTTAAAGATCTCTCCGTGGACCGAGACCTGGTGATTTCTTTGTTCAGAAAATTTCTTCTCACTGTAGCTCTTTTCTCAGTTAAACCAATTCAAAGCAGCTAAAGTAGGAGTCTGCAGAGAAGTGGGAACCTCTAACACTGCTCTATTTACCCCAGTCACTCCTGGACCAGAAACATTCTTACTTGTAATGACATTTCTATCAGCATCAGCAGCTTCTTGATACCAATCCAGACAGCCTTCTGTTTGACATTCTGTGCAATAGTGCTGCGTTCCTTGTCTTTGAAGCTACCCAGGAGCTAGGGGGGGAAAAAAAAAAAAAAAAAGAAAAAAATCAACAACAGGAGACTGTCAGTAGGAGTAATGCTACCTAACTCAGGAAAAAGGGAATGAGAAGCTAGAAAGCATTTTCTAGCTTAGAAGGAAAATTTGTTGCAATATATTCAGACAAGGCAAAACACTTAGGTTCTTTTATTCCATAATGGCTCTTTTCGTAACATCTCCAATCGAACAGTTAGTGATTCTCTTTTATGACGCATTCAGGTTCTCTCCAGATCAGAGCCGAGAAGGAAGAGAGTGGCTCAAGCCACAGTAAATTTTCAAAACTGCTGCAAGAGTGTTTGTGTCTTTCAGGCTTTGGTGATATTATCATCGTGAGAATTTTGCAAGTTTGCACAAAAGATTTGCCTGTTAAGTTTATTTTAACAGCCTTCAATATTCACTACAATTTCCACTATGGCATAGAATAAGAAGCCATTAAGGGCATGAATTTATAAAGAACCTATAATCTCTTCAGCACCAAACACCTTCATTTGATGTTGTTCCACTTCCTGAGAGCTTGGCACCCTCCAGGCACATTCAGTTTAAGTGTCCCAATTATATTCATTACCTGCTTCCATGCCCTTGGAATCCTTCAATCCA
Source organism: Platalea leucorodia (assembly GCF_965183815.1). NCBI lineage: Eukaryota > Metazoa > Chordata > Aves > Pelecaniformes > Threskiornithidae > Platalea > Platalea leucorodia. Next base: position 1,988,795 of record NC_138844.1, read on the forward strand.
CTGCACAGACTTTTTCCCTAGACCTACCATTCTCTCATTTTGCCTTCATTTATTATGTGAAAAAGTCATTCGGAGAAGCCTTAGAACTGTTATGTTATGACATAATGTTAAGTGGGACAGCATTCCCAAATGCAGAGCTACTGCAAAATCACTCATTTACAGCAAATGTTGAGCTTGTTTGTCATCCTTGAACTTTTTCTCACCTCCAAAGCTTCCATCAGCTGCTCCCCTGTTGCAATGTTGGGCACATGAATTGTAGTGCTGAAAGCATTCAGCATTTCCATTTCCTGCAGGACATCTTTGCGACTGGTGGTTCCGATGATTAGAAGCTTGCGACCCTGTCCACACAACGGAATAAGTGTCAAGAAAGGAAAAATAAGAGAGGAACCAGCCTTGGGAAGTTTCAGCTAACTACAAATGGAAAATAGCCATGTAAAAATACCATGTAAAATAAAATGAGTAGGATTAAATCTGTCAGTAATTGAAGTAGTCAACATCAACCATACAAGACTAGGATCAGATTTCAGAAGTCAGAGTAATGCCACCAACAGGGTCCAAAAATTACGGTACACAGAAGACCCACCCATACTCACAGCTTTCCTACCTTACCTTGCCTTCTAAATTCATCATTATAAACAGCTGAATCCTCATTAAGCTGAAAAGCATGAGCAAACCCCCACTCCCAAGTGCTGAATTACAGATGACTTCTTGGGGAAACGGCCCGTCTTTAGAAATCCTGTGGGTACAGTGAATTCCCTGCCACTGTACAGACAGTTCCAACGGTTTTACAGCTCATGCTTTAAGAGTGGAGGTTGCTGTAAGTTCGTAAGATTTCCCATTGCCAGTGTGGCTGTATAAAAGGACAGTACCACGTCTGGCAGCCCCCGAGTTCAAACCGACAGTGCACACACCAATTCCAAGTTGGCCTGAGCAATAACAGGGTTTATAAATAATAGAGCAATGAATGGAAAATATCAACTGCCAATAAAAATCAACTTTTGTTAGTTCTTCTTGCAAATGCCGTTTCAATGCTATGTGAATTTTACTATGCGGTGTTCAGACACTGATAAATGTTGGCTGATGGAAGGAGCTGTTGGGATTATCAGCTGTGATCAGTTCAGAACACAAGGAGCCTGTGGGTTGAGGAGAGGCCTGGCTGGTCAGGTATCCTCCTCATTTGCTGTACAGAAGTTTAGCTGATGCTCAGAGACAACGAGTAAAGTTTCATATTTCAACTTCGTGACACAAAACTCTGTTCATCATTATAAAAAAAAAAAAACAAACCACCAAACAAAACCCTAAAAACTATCCCCACAGAGCAGCCAGAATTAATTTCATAAGCGTTTTGCATTCCTTTGACAAACGATGAAAACCTATTTAAACTTAATACATCTTTGATGAAGATGATGCTCCTTCGCAGCATTTGTTTCTTGTTCCCCGAGAGCCATTGTACGCGCTGACTCTCTGTGTTTGAAGAGATGACACTCCTGCTTTAGGGGAGGGACAATGAGAAAGCACCAGAACCGGTAACGAACTCAAGCGCTCGCTTCAAGTTTGGTTTTAGCCTAAGACAGCAGAAGGAAGTGATGCCTGGCAGGTTGAAACCAGAGCACGCCCCGGGTCACCAGCTTCACACAAAGGCTGTGTCAGGGAAACGCTGTGCTAACCCTTCTGCCTATCAAGCACTGCCTCCACCCCGGGCGGCACCACGCTCACCGGCTCGGCCACCGCTTGAGAGGGGGAAATCCTCAGAAACCTACTGGGCAATTTAACGGGGAAAAGCAGCCAATTCCTGAACCGACGACAGAAATGCCAGGTTTAAAACTGCAGTGGGAGTAGGGAATGCTTTATTACTAGACAAAACTTGCCTGCTGGCAGCACACAGCAAGCAGAAAAAGGTCTGAGTGTCTAAAAATGTCTGTAGGTAGCCTTGAGATGGGCATACAACATCCGCAGAAAGCATAAATACAACTATTCTGTAGGCTGCTGCTTCCACTATGTTCTGCATGTCCACGGCTTTACAGTTGCACGTTATTTGTTTCCTTTTTGATGGTCATTGTGTAGCAAGGCCAGGAAAATATTTTATTATTTTACAAGTTTGAGCCAAATCTGAGCAATTCAGTAAGATCTTGCATGCAAAGGTGAAAAAACAATGCACTCAGTGGAGAGTGAATGGCACTTGACCCTCACTCCTACGAGGAATTCAAAAAGCCCCATCAGGTCCTCATTTTCAGCTAAAGCACTTAATAGACCAAGAAAAATAAATGATGCTTGGCAACAGAAAAGCTTTTTGCCTACATGAAAACAAAATTTCAGCTGTCTTCATCTTTGGAAGCGGTTGGTAAAACAGACTTTAAAGACAGGCTTGGAAGCTGTGTGAAATGAGTCCCCCAAGAACACTCGAGCCATCGCCTGCTCGGGAACCACAGAAGCGTGGTACAAACACCTCTCACGTTTGCTCTGATGTTACCACCCAAGGACAAGGTTAAAAGCTGCCTTCAGCTTGCTAAGATATACTCGGGATAGCAGCACGTGTGACAGCAGAACTGATGTGTGCTTAAAATCTCCAGAACGCAGAGACAGGGATTATCAGCAGATTTGACTGAGAAAATTTTGTCTTGATTCTCATTTACTTTGCTTTCATGGTTGCTCTATATTTCCTCAACACACTGTCCTCAGTCCTGAGTCCTGAGGACAAATTGAATTTTGTTCAATTCATAAATAACACTGATATATCGGATATTATATATTCTATAACTCAGTAAAAAGTATAAGCCCTGTAAGGAGAATTTCTACTACCTTATTCAAAAAAATGTAACAAGTCATACGCATGCTGTTAGGCACCTTCAAACAGTTTTCTCCTTATACAGGTAAGGCGCTGGGGTACAGAGGAAGCCAAAGACAGACTCTTGAACTGAACTGAGACCTCCAAAACACGCACCAACCCCCTCTTGCAAGCACAAACCCATGCAATGCTGCACCACCAAGACCGATCTGCTTTACAAGCTCTAGCAATTCTAAAAAAATTGTTTATTACTGTATGTAGCAATCAAAATCCAGAATAGCTTGGGTGAGGGATTGTGTTACTAACAGTTTCCCATGAACTATGAGCTCAGCTGCAGCCAGCAAGGCAGTATCTGTCCCGAAAATATAGCTAACAGCATGTGTACAGTGCCTGGCACAGCAGAGAAGACATCACTCAAGGGAATAACAGCGTGCAGGATCCTGGCTTGAAGGACGCTACCTGAGCAACCTCTGTGTGGATGAAGTCCATGCATTATAATAAAAAAGGAGCCTAGTTTGGGGTTTCATCAGAGGCTACAAGGTCTCACCAGGAAAGGATGTAAGCAGCACAGAAATGCAATTAGTGAGGTGAGTTTTACCTCCTGTAACTTCAGGTGTCCACGTATGATCTCATTCTCTGCATTTCCTTCGTAGTTAATGGAGCCCAGATGACACGTACCTCCTCCCAGAAAAGCTGCCTACACTCTGGACTCATACAGCAAACTATTTTCTAAACAACTAGTTCAGTCGTAGAAAACCAAACCGCTGACAGCCACGTTTAGTCAGATGAATCCCAAACTTGCTGTAAATCAGGCCAGCCGACAATTACTACACACACAAAAATGACTCTAAATGACTTATTACCATTTAGGAAAGCCACTGGAATCGGTCATTGTGGCAAGTTCTGTGAAAACACCAGCTCAATGCTAAGCCTTACTCAAACTGCAAACACTCAGACATTTTTAGAATGGGAAAAGAGTAAAACAAAAGTCTTTAGTCTGCCGTATGAATCCAGGGTGCTCTTGAAGACACTAAGCAATCCTAGCCATTTCAAATACATCACTGAGTTGGAGAAATCGGAGGAAAGCAATGGGGATGGGCACAAATACAGAATAACTTCCCTAATTAGACTCTTGGTAAATTGATGGGGGGTGAACAGTGAGCTCTATAAAATCACAGACGGTGTAGAGGAGATGAGGGGGGGAACTGCTGTTTCTCAAACTAAAAACGAGGGAGCGCTACATGAAGTTATCAAGCATCAGTTTTAAACTGAAGAAAAGGATGTTTACTTTCACCATACAGCTCAGTTGAACTCAGGCAAGCATGACACTAAGAATGGCAAAAGCTTAACAACGTTCGAAAGCAACGGGACAAGTTAACAGAGGTCAGATCCATCAGCAATTTTTAGGTATCTCTGCCAGGATCCATGCTCAGGACCCTGAACCACTGACGACTGAAGGGTTGAAAACTTCCCAGAACAGATGACTACTCTGCAAAGCAGTGCTTAAAATTTTTTAACAGCTCCACCCAAAACATACTGATTTTTTCCCTGCTTTCTTCAAAAGAAGCTATGCGCTTCAACTTGCTACCTTTAAACTTGACCCATTGGAAAACCAGTTACCGTAAAACAAGCATAATCTCTGCTGTATCAATTACTAAAAGAAAATGAAGTGTCAGGAGTCTCTTGTACTTTTCAAAGTTCCAGGCAACTTGCTCAGCAAACAAGTGGAAAACCTACAAGTCAGAAATGTTTTGCCCCAGGCACTACCACAAAAGCATGAAAAGCCAGCAAGCCAAAGTGAAAAAGCTGCCTTCGCCCACCTACTCTGCAGTGACAACACACCACAGGATACCACTGATTTATTCCTGCTGTTGGGAGATGTACTGCTAAAGTGCCCCCAGTTTCAGAAATATTCACATTCTTGATCCTTAGTTTCTACAGCAGCCATTGCAAAGGCAACGTGCCATGCGTTCAGCCCATAGAAGACCAGCATTCAAGCTGAACTTCCAAAAATCAGGCATAACAAAAGAATAACTACCAAGGAAGGAGGAACTTGGCTTTTCAACAGCTCAAGATTATTTGGTGTCAGACTCCTTACCGGGGCAGTTCTAGGCCTAGTTCTTCCATCAACAGAGATTAGATGCAGACACATCACTGAAGTCTGGATTCAACCCGCGCATTTTTAGGCAATAAAAGTGCCCCAGTTCAGAGCCCAAGATCCCTCTACACTGATGGGGGGATACCCAGCAGAGAGGTGCGTGTCTTGCCCCGCTGTGTTCTAGAAGTGGCGTAGCCCTGGACTTCACCTCTCTACTACAGGGATTTTAACTGAATAAAGGATACAATCATGCAGAGAACTATGGGACTCAAAGCTGAAAGAGGAAGCAGTTTTAAACTACTACATTTTCAAGCATTATGAGACAGATTCTTCTAACACAGTATTCACTTCCTAATGGGCACCACATTATTGCCTTGACTACTGAAGACGAACTAGAACGTAAAAGAATTAAATAGACTCTACTACAAGCAAACAGAGTCTCAACATGTCAGTGGATTCTCAGATTACAGAATTTCAGCAAATCTAACCAGCCCTAGGCAAGGGGAGTTGAGGGGAGCTTGAACTATGTGATAACCAAGTATTGGTGGGTCCTGAAGTGCCTCTCTCGGTCAACCACCAGCCGTTCACTCAACTTTGGACCTTGGATATTTTTACATGTGTGTTTTGGGTTATCAACAATTCTTCACATGTAATGGGAGAAAACACAAATCCCCAGGTTTACAAGTACAAAGGTAACGTCGCTGATGATTGAAGAGGCTTCCAATTCACACCAAGTGACGTGGAATCAGGAATGCATCTGGGATTATATCAAACAAGGAGATTATTCCCCCTTTCCCCCGTCAACTTTCATAAATTGGCAAAAGCCTCCAGTGTCCCGGAGAGGAAAGGGGCAGGGGGCCTCTGGGAGCAGTGGAAGGGCATCCACAAGAGTGGTCGAGAGCATCTCGCTAAGCCAGACATTTCATAACACTGCACAAATTGTACGTCCAGCTTAGCGCGGGGATGCTGCAATGGTCTTTCACCCTTTGAGCCAATTGTTAGCTTTTCACAGGAACCAGCAGGGAAGCACATGTGAAACCTCTGTGGGGCTGGTGAGTGTCTCCATGCCTTGTGTGACTCTGCATGTAGATGAAGCAGCTTCGTCTTTCGGAGCTGCTGCTGCTTAGTTCTCAGAGAAGTCCTTTTCTCCCGCTTGGCTCCCTGCTGCGACAGTCCTTTTCAGTCTTTCTATCCCCCCCCAGTCTCTTCTCCTGCACAACACAGGGAAACTTGATTGAAATAAAGACCCAAGAGAACATGGTTTATTTTCTTCTCTTCAATCCATTTTAGAAAAGCTTTTTAATTGGTTTAAAAAAAGATGCTAAACAAAATGCAGTGTTTTTCAGTCTTCTTGAACTAGTAGTAATAGATACCACTATTTAAGCATTGCTGAGTGGAACTAGCAGGCATGAGCTGTGACCAGGAATTTAAAGCAAACTCAGAGATGTTTCTAGTTTCTTTAAAGTCTAACGTGTTTACTCTCAAAACTTTTGCAAAGTACAAACAAGCCAGAAAGCCCAGAAAACCAGAAGCTTCAAGTATTTGTCCTTCCCACACCACGTTAAAATAATATAGCCTCAATAGCAAGAGGGGAGTCTGGGAGGCAGCTTTCATAAACCAATTCAACAGAGACATATACCTCAATGCATAATTAATAAGATTTCATCCCAGAAATGCTCCTCTTGCACACGTAGCCTACAGTAATTGTAGGAAGCTGCCTGCACATTAAGTATACTCTCTGCAAGTGATGTGACAACACCGTGTGAATACATAATCTGGGCCACAAAGATGGGAGAAGCAGAGCTGCGCTGCTGAAACGCGCTCTCCGCTTCCCACTCGCTCCTCGTTTGCGGTTTCAGCTGCTTTGCTGTTCCCGTTTCTAAGCTTTTCAAATCAACTCGATATTTCGGGCCCCTCTGACAAGTGAAATGGTAAAGAGCCTGATAGCAACAGAGAACAGGTATTGCCTCCCTAGCATCTTGCCAACGATTGCTCTCTCACAGGCACGTGCCTGGCATGTCCCAGGACACTCCATCTTTATGAGGCATGAACCTAAACCATGAGCCCAGTCCCACAGAAAGTCGTGTTGGTTTGACCTCATAGAGCAGGTTAGTACTCATGTACCTTTAAAGCATGTATCTGCACCTCAAATTACAACAAAACCCCAGAAACCAGCCATTACTCCCAAATAAATTGCTCCCCAAGGGAACTAGTCATCTCAGAGGGAACTCGGAAGGGCGTCGATTAACCAGCACTGTTATTTCCCTCGTGGGTTTCTCACTTGAGCTTAAAAACCCCAAGAGTCTCCATGCCCAAATTCAGTCTTTTTCACAGTAAACATTCACAGCAGAAAAGGCCTTTTCCTACATGACTCTACCTCTTATATAGTGTTGGTTATTTTAATGAAAAAAATCCCCACATGCCATGACTATCACAGGGAGCTCGCAGGAAACGAACACGCTAGGAAGAACCTTAGCAGCAGCAGTCCAAAGGGTCCGTCTAACCCACTGTCCTAGCTTCCACAGTGGCCAGTAGTGGACATTTCAGGGGAAAAAAAAAAAAAACCCAAAAAAAAAACACATCATCAATCAAACAGTGACATTTCCTCAGAAAACTCTCTCTCTACCCTCCAACAATTTATGGCTTAAGTCACCGTAATATTGGCTGTCAACCCAAAGTCTTCCAGCCTCAAGGGCATTTCAAACATTGCAAAGTACAAATCTTTAGCAACATGCATAAACTTGGCAAATATCTGAGAGCTTCGAGCCCTGCATCCTGCTTTCAGGGAGACTCGGGTGCCAACAAAAGGGCATCTAAGCAGCAAAATACACTCGGAGGATGCAATGAGAAAATGGACAATTTAATATTTTAAGTTCCTTCAACAACTGAACCAAATCAAGTTCTATTTTGCCCTATTGATCTATGTGAACAATCATTTCCTGGTACTGTGGAAATACCCAGCAATAGGTCAACGATTACATGAGATTATGACAATCAAAAATGGTTGTGCCGTTGCATACAGGCAGCCTTTCTGTTCCAACGTATGTGATAAGGGAATCCGAGTTTTATGTTAGAGACTTCACACGGCACAGAAAGCTCACTGGCAAAAATCCTTGTTCTCCTGGGCTGACAGTCACAAGGGGAACTTCAGGGCCTGTGGCATTACGATTTAGTTCAAAGTTCTATATTTGAAAGGTCTTTTCACCAAACTCTCTAATGAAAACAACACTCACACATACGTTACTGTTTCCAGGACATTAAAAATGACACAAAAAATTAGTCCATCCAGGCTGTGCTTCTCTGCTTTTTCCTGACACCAACTTTCAAGGTTTTTCTGTTAGCATGCTATTTAGTTATGCAGATACTTTGACGCACACAGCAGAATTCCAGTGAACAACAAGAAAAATGGCAAACGAAAAAGAAGAGTCCCTGCCTGCTTGTCTCAATCAGGGCAAGCTTCAGAAACGTTATCACTTGCGATGTTCTTAAATCTCCTCAAGCCAGAAAGCGCAAATAGACAGGATCAGCACGAGATGCAAGATCTTAAGCTTTCCTCACCCACTGTAATTAACACCTGATAATTTCAAGTTAAGAACAAATTAAAACCCTGACATCCACCGTCATACATTACTTCTTAGAAATTGATTTCTAAATCAGGAGGAAGCACGTTGTTGAGCCAGGGATTGATTTGGACTAAACAGTTCCTTAGATAACCAGACAGCAGAGAGCTGGTATGTTTAAGTTTTACATGGTGAAGGTTAAACTTGTTTCCTTAGTCAGTATTTCTATGGCTAACTGCAGAAGATTCAGCCTTAAGTAATTAGATAATTAAAGTTGAATCCTTTGTGGTTATCCTAGAAATGTCAAACCGAATGAACAGCAGCAGGGTAGGATTAACTTGACTGAATCAGAGACAATAGCACTAATACCACTGGCAGCGCAGCAGCTATCAGCAAGACACAAAGCTCCCCACTGTCAAAATTATGATAGGAACAGGGCATCTCGTCCCTCGATTACTTTCTTACCTGAGGGGGGGCCTTCTTTAGCAGTACAAGAAGGGCTTGCAACACCAGATTAGAGAACCGTGGTCCGATTGGGACATAATCTGAAATGAAAAATGCATTTTAATGCCCACTAAGCAGATGCACATTTAAGCCACTTCACTGTATCAAAAACAGTTCAAGGCTCCCGAAGTAAATGGTTCCAGATCATTTCCAGTTTGTAATATTTCAATATTGCAAATATTTCAATATTTCTGCACAGCAGACAACATAGCTCTCTCTCATCATCCTAACTCACCCAGGAGTCTCTCAATGTCGTCCACAACAACACAGCTGAGTTGGGACTTGTACGCATCATCAAAGATCTAAAAAACAGCAAAATGACTCATTGTTAAATCTCAGCAGCAAAACTACAATAGTCATGATAGGACCTGTTGATGTGTTTTTAGCTAAACACAGCAGTGTTTAGAGGAACAAACAGAGAATGAAAAAGATAAGTACCAAGAGACTAGACTCTACCTGCATTTAATAAAACACTGCCATCTCGACAAAGTCAGAGCCCAGTTTGGTTCATTTACCCCATACACTTTGCAAAAAAGCCAGCTGCCCTACGTTTAATTGTAAGCAACAGACAAAACAGATCACCATTCCTCTGTTTTTTGGGGCTAGGGCAATACTGATAATACAACACCACACACACAGACCCTCACAATTGTAATGCAATTGTGAAGCTTTTATACCCAGGCTGGATACTGGTTACTTTTCATAACAGCTTACTGCAGGGAGAACAGACCTACTCAGGTACGGATCGAGCCTCCACGTCACCCTTTACAGAGTGGCAAACCAGTGTCCTGCAAAGCTTTGGATTGAAACAATAAGCAGCACTAAGGCCATCAGCGGTACTGCAGGCCTGCCTCAGCATACGCCGACTCAAGTGAGGTCCAAAAGGCTCCTTTTTGAGTCTAAATTACAAACTGGGCTTCCAGCTATGAGCACATTGCTTCTCTTAGAAACTATGCAATCCTGCAACAAGCTGATCTTAGAGTAACATTTCACCTACACGCTTCATTCAGTATCATTCAGCTAGGAGAATAAGTGCTGGCTTGCTTCAGTAAATAAAATCTCCTTCCTTCCACCTGGCTACTTGAAATTATTTAAGACGTTCAACTTGTTTGCATTCCCCCTGCTCCCCAAGTTGTTAAACCTCTTGTTTAACTAAACATTACCACCTCAAAACTGTTCCCAGTCTCATTTAGGCAGGATTTATTCTTTCCAAGTGCAACTCTAAGCCCTTCCTGCCTTCACCTTTGCAGACAGAGCTCCAGACTTGCTCATCACAGATCAGGTGTTTTGTTCCGCTGTTAGTCATGATTACATATCAGACCCAACTGGGACAGAGCCTTGCCATTTTCCCTGAGTCACTTAGTGTCAGTGCCACAAACACATTCATTCAACTTTATAAATAAATATATGCACAGGAATTTAGGACCTACAGAGAGCAGAAATCACAAGGGTAATTCACTTTTCTGTCCACTAGAGACCATAGAATTGGATTGTAATCAAGCAAAAGAGTAGGACATGTAAGTACCTTCTTCATAGCTTGGCACTTGGCCGTTTCAGAAAATCCAATCATCTTATCAGGAGAACAGATCTTGATAAAGGGGAAGTTGGATTCTTCTGCTATTTTTGCTGCTAAAGCAGTCTTCCCACTGTGGGGGGGACCTGAAACGAAGGACAAACATAATGAAACAATAAGGGAGAAAACAGCTCTGGTAAGGCTCAGCACAGATGATATTTGAAGCACGTTTATAATCTCCTTCAGAGGTATCCGCATTTTGAAATGACCTTTTCTTCTACTTGCAGAAGGAACACACTAACTCCTAGTGTAATCCAGTCCTCCAGACGAAGGAAATTAATGCAACTATTTGAGCACATGCAGACTGATTTGCCATGAAACCATCACAAAAGGGGACGTTACAGATTTTGTAGGACTGGCCACTGCACCAAAACTAGCACGTGTTTGTATACTGGAGAAACTTCTTGAACTATGTTTATGCCCCTTCTAAATATGATTTCTGCAGGTACTGTGGCAAATAAGTCAACAGCATGAATGCCAGATAAATATTGACAATTTGTGATTTGCCTGAATTCACACCAGAATAATTCAAACAGGGACCAAAGACACATCTTAATCCATACACCTAATACAAATCAATCTGGAGTGCAAGAAGGTATTGCATACAAGCGATACATTGGCCGCAAGCGCACAGAATTATTCAGGGGATCTATTCAAGGTTAATTTCAAAGCTAAGCTTTCAAAGACCACTAAGCAATAGTGGTAATCCACATTTTTTGACTTCAGGAAAAGAAAGAGGGAAGCGCTAAATAACAAATTCTAGTCCAGTACCTGTAACGTAGATATCAGAACTAGTTTCCTAGACTCTTCATAGTCAATAACAGTCTAGACAGAGGGCAATCCACCTCTAACAGCAGACACCTAAATGTGGCCGGGTGAACTGTTGTTTGAACTCAGCTAATTACACTGCTGAGCTCTCCAGTGCCTTCAAAGAGAATTTAGGCAACTAACTCAGCTAGAGACGTTTGCCCTGTAAAACATCCACACTTAGGTTATCAACTGGGTACCTTCACTTCGTTGTTCCAAGAACAGGATTTCTCTTGGGCCGAGAAGCCAGTTTTAATATCTAAAGCAATTTCACCCAAGTAAACTGGAAGAGATCAATTCTATTTTTCCTCCCATGTGTTTCTTTTACGTACAGTTGCAGGATATAACAGATGACCACTTGGGCAACTGATAGGAATAGTTTACAGAAGTCGCTTGGGTTTTTTAATATATATACTTTTTTCTTAAATTTACCTTCTAGAAGAACGCTAACCAAAGGAGTGCGGTCACTGTTCTTAGTTTGTTGAACAAGCAGCTCCCCATCATCCAATACCCTTGTTACTGGATCACCCCACTTAATAATACCATTCATGATGTAGCTTGCATAGTCTTCCTGGTTGGTTCCAAACGCCTGTATTAAGAGGGAACATTTATTTTGAAATTTTGTATCACATCAGAAAAACATGAAACAATTAAACATCACCAAAGTGACCAGGACCAAGTCTCTGGAAGATGCTTAAGTGAGACAGCCAGTACTGGAAGACCCATTGGTGACACACAACCTTGCAGTTCAAAGGATGGAACACTGTTGGAGACCATGCACATTTAGAAACGTCTTTCCATGTACCCTCAAAAGAAATTCTAACCAGTGCAAGTTGCCAATGGGTTCTGAATCCACGCCATTTAAAGACAATTTTCAAAACTGAGGCTTAAACCTCCTACTACAGTCCATATTAAAGCTGTCATCCATTAACTGAAGCAGCCTAAAACGGAGAGCGTACATACGACAAGGAGAAGAAATTCCAAGTTGCTCTCTTCATTTGTTCTATTCCTTTTTATGATCCTTGCATGCAACAAAAGGTACAAAACAGAGCCTTAGCACTGCAGGCAGAAAGCAGCTCCCTGCTTTCATTTCTACAACCCAGGACACAGTATGTCAGCCCACGGTGCACCATTGCATGTCTGATCCCAGAAGGAAGTTGCTACCTCACGTCATTAACTGTACTAGGTGACTACTACAGGAGTTACATAGTGCCTACTTACTGGTTTGATATCATTCTCCAAAGATGCAAAGAAGTCTCCTCGTGTCACGCGCAAGCTCTCTGCCTTCTCCATATCCACTTCCACTTTGTTGCTGGCCTAATAAAGGCAATAAAAGACACTGAAGTACAGCAGTACCGCACACAACCCCTTATCAACTTCCATCCATGGATCCAACCCTGTAGTTGGTCTGCATCAATAAGAAAAATGCTTCTTAACAGGACCTTTGTTGGACATATGCTGGATACCACTGGAGAAATCATCATCTTCACAGAGCCACATCCATATGCCAGCCCCACGAAGTCATTAAGTAACAGTTGTTCCACTCCACCAGGTGGAAAGCTGAAGTGAAGAGTACAGCCATGACCGCACATTTCAGAGAAGCGACCCCAGCTAAGAACAGGACGGAAGCTCTGCACCATCCTTGTTGCTGCTGCGCTACCTTCACTACATAAACCAAGCATCACTGAGGCTCAGACTGGTGCTTGGTGTGGCACTGACTTCACCGAAGATTAAATTTCTAAAAGTTATTTGAGTTAGGTAGGTTCCCTTTAGAGCAGGGAACTACTCTTTCCATTTAGAGGCTGTAGAAAAAATTCTTCGTTATGCTTTCTGGGTGCTGGATGGGAAGGGGATGAAGTTTCCTTCATTGTGTGACTTTTTTCAGAAAGACAAATTAAAGTTTGGTTTAACCCAACTCTGAATCTCTGAATCTACCACACCACCTTTGGCAACTAAGCCTAAAATGAGAATTATTCACACACCTCTATTTCAGGAGGTTTTAGTTTTCTATTCAAACCATGCACTTTCCTCTCCATACAAGAAAATCCCCTTAAAGACTTTCAAGGGGATTGGTAAATACTAGATTTCTTTCTGCTTCATCTTCATTTGCTTCATTTCAACCAAAGCCATGAATCTTCCCCAGGTAGCGCTATTTGGTATTACTTGGAATAAATATGCTGCAGTTAGCTCAGCTCATATTTTACTCCTTTCTAAATGAAAAGCGTGACCTTATTCCCTTCTGCCAATCCCAAACCATCCAGCGACATTTAAAAGGTAATGACGGGAAGCAAATACACAGCGGAGACAGCACTACTGCAGTCTGCTCTTGTAACTCATTTCTCAGTCACAACTAGAGGCACCATGAGGAGGTGGCCCAAAGCTGCTCACACTGGAGCCCAAAGAGGTTTTTAATTCTTGAAAACAACTTGAGAGTAGCCTTTAAAGCTGGAGACTTTATTCAGATGTCTGTCGACTTTAAAGAGAGCTGCAGATGTATTACTGAGCATGGCTGCAGCGGCGCAATACGGAGCAGCTCCATTTACAAGGATTATTTGTAGATCTGCAAGTATATTGATTGCCTTGGGCAGCAATCAGGAATTAAATGGATTTGAAACAACTTTTCCACTCGACGGCATACAAACACTGGCTATTACGTACTAATCCTATGGGTGCAGTCTGCTGAGGATCCCGAGTGGAGTCGGAGATATCAGAAAAAGGATTAGTCACAAGAGGGGGCAGAAGTTGATCTGTGCAAAGCAATTCATCTAACTGTTAAATGGTAAGGCAGAAACCTATTTTTAAGTAGCATCGAGATGAGGCAAAAGATCTTCATTCTTTTCCACCAAAGTGCAGCCTTGAAAGGCTTTTGATAATTTCTGAATTCGCCAATTATACCACAGCAAATTTCTCTAGATTCCAAAACCAGCATAATTTTCATTGAAAGTTACCCCAGTCTTACACCACCACCTGCTTCTACCCGAGAGTATAACAGCCTTACATGATCTGGTAGCTCAGGAGGTAAAAATCTGGGATTTCAAGGAGTTTCTTGGAAGGCATAGCAGCCTCTATCACCTTTGCCTAAGACCAGGGTGATGGATAAATCAAATAACTTTGACCCTCAAAGAGGTGTCTCAGACATTCTCTTCTGACTAGGATGATCTCCAAGAACAAGGAGTGGTGCACTTGAGCATGGGAAGGAAAAAAATCATAATAAAAATAATCACATTATGCTTGTCTTGTAGAGTAGCAAATGCAGCCTCTAAACAGCAACCTCAGGCCCCCAGACTGGCCCATAACGCTGTGCCAAACGAATGGCTGTAAGCAGAGGACGGCTGAAATGACAGAGTCCCTTCTCACAAAAACACCCACCAAGCAGAAATACAGGATGCCAAATCTACCAGACCAGTGGGGCTTTAATACAAGTTGATCACTCTTCCACTTTGCAGAGGGAAGTGTACTTGCCACACCATCAATATATTCCTGAAGTTGTTTGTACACTTAAAAACAGGGGATTTTCTTTCTTTCCTAGCCTTTAATGAGTTACACATTTTAATTTTTAACATACACACTTCGAGAGATTATCAGAAGAGTTTAAATGATTCAGAAGAATAATGCCCCTTGATTTTCAATTTGTGCTCTTGCTTCTCATAGGTGCTTCTGAAAACTAGGTCAGGCCTATAATGTATATTTTAAATTTTGCAGTACTCATAGGAGAGAATAAAATACCTTAGTGCATCATTCGGCTGAAGACATCTTCAGAATAAACAATAAGATTATCCAAAAATACTACGTCAAAGTGTTTGAAAAGAAAAACAAAGTGTGGCTGCTTCCCATTTGGAAGATACACGCATGTATTATTAAGATGTCAATCACATACCAACCTGAAGAAGGGGACTGCTCTCTTACATTTATGCATTGCCATTTTCTCTTCTCCCACTCTGACATTTTGGCACAACGGGGAATATATCAAAACACTAATGGTCCCCAAACTCACCCAAAATTCAAGCATTGAAAAAACAGCAACTATAAGCAAAATTAATTATTTAAGGAAAATGTTTTGCTTGCGAAGGGATGAAAATACTTCCAGAGGTGCTGATTTTTTTTTTTTTTTTGAGACAGAACACAAGAAAATGAGAAATTCTCGATGTTTGTGGTTTTTTGCTATAGGAAACAATTAATTACTTTTCAATTATTATGGCTGTAGAAGAAAAATTAGCAGAAAGAGGCATTTTTCCTTTAGAATGAGTGCTCCCAAGAGATACAAACGTCTAAGCAACCAAATGATTTCTCTCACTTAAAAAACACATGATTTGCTTTCCTCATATTCGAGGCTGAACAGGCATTTTACTTAAAAATACACCAGTGCTGTGGAATTGATGGCTTTTCTCTGCAGTAATTCACACCAATTCTTGGCCACTAGAGCAAAGGGGCTGCGTCTTTGAGCCTCCTTCTTCACAAACTAATCATCTCATATTTCAACACCATCAAATACTGTGTTTTGCATCTGGATTAATATAACCTGACATTTCATGGTGCTTAACTCCTTTCTAGTTAAAAAATACACCGACCTCCCAGAATCAGCAAACATTGGGAAAGCAAGGCAACGTTCCTCTAGAATGGAGGGAGCTGAGAACATTACGCACGCTGAGTCCCTACGCACACTGAGACAATCATCACGCGAGTTCCTTATTTGAAATGGAAGACATTGTATCAGCCCCTTCTGAATTCGACCAAGATTTTAGCATCAGCAACATCTTGGAGCACGAGATTCCTTCCACAGCTTAAATCCTTCTTCACCCAATGCACAGCTCCTTTGCTTTGCTTTGGGCATGGCTCGGCCGGTATCGTTTGCTGCTCTCTCAGCTCTTGTATTGGGACAGAGTAAACAATCATTCCCCATGCACTGATTCCAATCCACTCATGATTTCACATACTTTTCATAACCCTTCACCGTAGTTTTTTCAGGCTGAGAAATCCTAGTGTAACCATTCTTCCAATGAAAATCCTCCTATACCTCTGACCTTCCCTGCTACCTTTCTGTATCCTACTTCTACCATAATCTTTTCAAGGTGGGTGCCCCAGGACTGCACAGATTCAAATACACCAGGGATTTTAACTGTGACATAATCACAGCCTCACTTTTGCTCTGTATACTTCTCCTAGTAAATTCTACTGTTGCGTTTGCTTTTTTCACTGATAAGGACTGAGCTGATATTTCAAGATCATTGTAACTCCAAGAACTGGACCCCACGTAACGGTCAGGTCAGTCCCTATCATTGCCTACACCTTTTTTGAATTTTCTCTCCCCAAAAATTCTCTTTTTGAATTTTCTCTCTTCAATTCACTGACTACACATTGTGCACTTGCATGATGTCAAATGCCTTCTGCAGTTTTCCATAGGTGGCCTTCATCTTTATGACAACAAAACAGCTATGAGCTTGTAACCTCGCTTTTCCCCCCTCTATACAGATTGTTTATGAATACATCGAGCTGCATAGGCTCCAGCAGAGATCCCTCCCACGCGATCGGCTGTTCTCACTTCCACCTCTTCTCTCCTGGGTCCAATCCATTAAATTGAGCTCAAGACTTTCCTTTCAGTTTTATAAAAATATATTGACAAACAATCAGCTGCCATCCCCACTGCGCTATGCAAGAGCCACGGGGAGGTCAGGAGATGAAAGAGGCAATTCAGAACCATGTAAAAGCACAGTGAAAAGGTGCTGTCCGTATCAATTTCATCTCTAAGGTATGCTGAGATGCCATTACCCATTTGGAAGTAAACATGCAAGAAAAGACTCCACACATAATTACTTTCCCTTTTTCCCCCCCCAGCGAGAGACGACAGGACTGACCTTAATGTGTCTGTTCATAGCAGTAGACTGAGCAGCTCGAACTAACCCTTCTAACTCAGCACCACTGAAGTTTTTAGTCTCAACTGCCAGTTCTGCAATGTCCACATCTTCAGCCAGCAGCTGGTGTTCCCGCATCCGTACCGTGTGGATATGAAGAATCTGAAATCGACCCTTCTCATCCGGCAAGCCTGAGATTTTAAACAGAACGCATGTCATTCAGTGCCTCGGCACCGCAACTGCAGCAAAGCCTTTCCCTCTCCTCAGTGGTCCTACCTCCAAGGCTCTTTCTCACCAGGAGCAATTCATTCTTACAAGTAGAATATGTGACAATGCTTTTTGTTTGAGAACATTCAGTTACACTAATTGCCCTCAGCAAATTGATTAGCATCACCGCCAAACTAGAGATAAAAAGTGTAATGTTTAGTTTCTTTCCTCAGGGTTCCTCCAAGTTGGTTGCTCTCACGCTTCCATACCAGGAATTCACCTTACACAAAGGCAATCCGGTCAGTCCCTTGGCATCCCCAAAGCCAGTTCCCACCTTGTAATTGTCATAGACTTGTAGAATCATTGAATAGTTTGGATTGGAAGGGAACTCTAAAGACCTAGTCCACCCCCCGTGCCATGGACAGGGACATCAGTCACTAGATCAGGTTGCTCAAAGCCCCGTCCAACCTGACTTTGAACACTTCTAACGATGGAGCAGCCTCAGCTTCTCCGGGCAACCTGGTCCAGTGTCTCACCGCCCTCATGGTACTTTTCTCCCTTATATCCAATATAAGCTTACCCTCCTTCAGGTTAAAACTGGTGCCCCTTGTCCTGTGACTACAGGCCCTGGTAATAAAATCTCTCCCGTACTTGTAAGCCCCCTTTAAGTACTGCAAGGCCGCAGTGAGGTCTCCCCGGAGCCTCCTCTTCTCCAGGCTGAACAACCCCAACTCTCTCAGCCTGTCTTTGCAGCAGAGGTGTTTCCCAGCCCTCGGACCATTTTCGTGGCCTCCTCTGGACCCGCTCCACAGTGCATACATTTTCTTTAATCTTCCTTTTCTGACCAATGCACCTTTAGAAGTCCTTCTTATTCTTCGCATCCCTTGCCAAATTCAGCTCCAACTGTGCCCTAGCTTTCCTGATCCCATCCCTAAGCATCCAGGCAGGGTCCCTGTGTTCTTCCCAGGATACATGTCCCTGGTTCCACTGCCTGTGCCTTTCTTTCTTACACTTCAGTTTGACCAGGAGGCCCTTACTGAGCCACGCTGGTCTCTTGCCTTCCTCGCCCAGTTTCTTACATACGGGAATCAAGAGCTCATGTGCTAAGAAAAATGTCCTTAAAGAGCTGCCAGCTCTGTCCTGCTCCTTCATCCCTAAGGGCAGTTTACCAGGGGTTCCCATCCACTAATTACTTAATCAACTGAGAGTTCCCTCTCCTAAAATTCAGGGCCTTGACTTTACTCTTCACCTGGCCCATGCCATTCTCATACAATGTTCATTTTCTCTGATTGAGGTGACCATTTCCCAGTTTGCACCTTGGCAAGTCCCTTCTAAAATGCATGTAATGGAAGATACAGAAAAGCCTTTTTGTAAAAGAAAGCATAACCAGTCAGTCTGGCACATCATCATCTTGCTAAAGCCATGCTGTTCTTTAGCTCGCTTTCCAATCTACCTTCACAGCCTTTATTACGAGGATCTTATAATTTGCACTGATTAGTGTTTGTGCTGAGGGTATGTGAAAAGACATTTTAAAATGTGTATAGTCCCCAGCAGTCTTCAGTCCTTATCATCTGATAATTTAGTCTAGGGATGTCTTGCTCAGTCCCTGGAATTTATTCAATTTAATTAACTTTTGTCAACTAAAGGTGCAAGTACTACACCTGCAATACAATCAACCTCACCTGGGCTTACTAATGACAGTCGCTATTAGGTATTTGTTTCCAAGTATGAGGTTGTTCAAAGGCGACTGTCATTGTGGCTACACTTCTTTGTCCCTAACCCACACTTTCTTTATTGAGTCTTTCCTTCAATTCCTTGGAGCTGTGTTAGTTTGTAAAGACCGTATCTGGCTACAGCTTTTGCCAATGCTAATTCTCTCTCATTGCTATTCATCAGCCTGACTTCTAATAATTCTCTATGTACTGCTCTACGCTTCTTTTCACAATTTTTGGTTTTTGTGTATTGTGCCAGAAATAGGCGCCAGTCTCCTCCAATGTTTTTTCCTGCACCTAACAAATGTATTGGTCTCTTAAGTCTCCAGCGTATTTGATACCATCCACGCTGTCTGTGCTCCACAGCTCGTGCTCTAGGTGAATCTCTAGTCCTCACTCGTGCACGAGCTACACGCACAGTAATGCCCGATAGAAACTGTTCCCTGCAGTGCTCAAGGACAGCATCAGCATCGGCCCACTGCCCGGGTTACCTCTGCGGCTGCCTCAGGAGTCACCAGCTTCCCTTCCTCATTCCTTCTTTTGCCTAAAATCTTTCCTTTCCAGCTATCACAAATACTCTTTCCTGCTTCTGGTTCTTTCGAAGAGTGACGTTACCCTTTAAGGATAAGAGAAAAAATCCCTAGCACGCTCTTAAGATTACATTGATAGATCAGATTTCAAGAGTTTTCCCACAGTTCAGAGCAGCATAGACAATTACAATTTTGCCTGCCACTCTAGTATGGCATTATATGATTTTTAGGGCTATATGGGCATTTTCATCTGATTTTCTGCAAGTGAAAGCAAACAGACCCTATTAACACTCATGGCCTTGCCTGTTCCTTTTTTGTGACTCATTACAGTTTGAGAATTTTTACCTTTACAATAGTAGGGGCCTAACTCAGAGCACAGAAAGTATTTTGTGACATTTCTATGTCTGTGGAAGGTTAGGGGAAAATGTTTTATGAGCTCTTCCAAACTACACATCTGAAACTGCATTTCCAATCTTTAAATTAAACACAGATCTCAACCAATTTCGGTTTCCCACTGCAGGACAGGATCATGAAGCTTTTAATCAGTCCCAGCTATTCCCTATTCAAACCTTCTGTGAATTGTTACCCTCAGAACTGAGCACCACAGTCTAGTCATTCTTTAGACTCCACCATGATCTTTACTAATCCAAATTCTGATCTCAAATGCAAAGTCAGAGACTTGTTTTCATGAATCTAAGAGGATCTGGCCTTAATTTCTTAACAAATCCTACATTATCAGATATTCCATTATTTAATCCACATTGGTGTCAGGCAGATGTGTACAATTACAAAATATACACTAGAATAAATGGTTAACAGAGCTCTTCAGCCCACTTTTAGTTCTGTTGATGCAAGTAATCCAGACCCGCTGCTGTCAGAAACCAATAGCCAATGCTATTTAACAATTGCAGCTCCTGCAGTGAAAGTCACCATTATCGCTTCATGCAAATAAAGTGCTCTGCACTTCCTCCAGGTCAAGACTTGCTCACACACTGTGCTTGCCTGCTCTACAAGTTCAACAGTTCTGCAGTTTCCACCTAGGAATGATCTGGTGCCATTACTTGGCTCCTTTCATTCATGCAAGAGATTCAGGGTCCTGCCTGCCTGTACTTACCCACTCTGCTGGAAGGAAACTGATATCAGGTCAATGGGTTATCAGTAGGGAAGTCTAAAATGGCATTTTAATTGGCTGATTAAATTTACTTGTAATATTATGGAGCGAGCTGCATGAACTTTAGCACCTCTGCCATCCTGGTTAACTGGTCACACTACGATATATATTTGCTCTACTATTGTAAATACATGTGAGCTTATATATTGCAATATGCTAACTTGCTTACCAATCTCCATTTTCACCTCCAGTCTCCCTGGTCTCAGCAGAGCCTCATCAATCAGGTCAGGTCTGTTGGTCATTCCTAAATTCAAAGTTAAAAACAAAATAAGCATTATCTGAGGTTACTAAGTGGGTCTCCAACTCCTGAATACAGCCTGTAGAGCCAAGAAGATACCTCAAAGAGTCTCAAGAAAACAGACAAAAGATACCCATCTCCAGAAATATTGGAAAAGTCATGCCCTGAAGTAGAGTCAGGGCAATAGGGATCAAACCTGTATCTGCGACTGTATCTGCACGGCTCCTGGCATCACAACAACCAGACAACACAGCCAAAGAAGCCCCACTCCTTCATATGCCGATGCATCAATGCATAGTATTCCTTGCACGCTTTCTTAAACTATGAAACACTTTCTAGCAAAAGCTAGAGGAGGAAATTGTTGAAAGCAGCAATATCAGCCGATCACAGCACCACCACCCTTTAAATCTGCTACTGATGCTTGTTAAACAGCAGTCATTCAGTTTGGATTAGTCCAAACAGATCCCATGCCAGTAATGATAACTGAGTTGACCTGCAGCGAGCAAAATGTCAGCAGTCTTCAAGCAGACCCCATAACAGAGAAAGTAAGCACCATCATACCAATCACGAGGATGTTATTGAGCTGCTCTACTCCATCAATTTTAGACAGCAACTGGTTTACAACGGTATCATGGACTCCAGTGCTACCCGCCATGCTTCCTCTCTGCTTGCAGATTGCATCAATCTCATCAAAAATGATGATATGCACACCGCTGTTTGCTCCAAGCTATTGGAGAGAAAAACATGTCAGGAATGCCACATGTCATCACCGAAAGCAATCCAAACAAAACAGTAACTTCTCAGCAAGCTCAGCCACGGAGATACAGAACACTGATACCTCCAAGTGTTTTTAGTATCACATTATGTCCATATCAGACCCCCTTCCAGAATAACATCTTGCCAGCCTCCAAAACAGGGTGGCTGGGGGGCTTTGCCCAAACACAGGACTTCACAGCTGACACTGGTAAGAGCAGCAGCCTTTCAAGGAAGAGGACTAGACTGAACAAGACGAGCACAAGCCCCAAGCTGGAACAGACAGCTCAAAGGGTCACAGTACTCGGTACGGGGGAAAGCCCTCCGAAAGGGAGACGGAGAACAAAGCACATCTGTGGAGGGATGCACTCAATGCGGGAAATACCCCGGGTTGTACTAAAGTTAGTAAATATACAGCTTGCCAGTAGCTTTGTTCTTAATATTTTTAAGGAGTCCATTTGCTCAGTGCCAATCAGAACAGAACTGCTTATTTCCAGGTTCACTCAAAGGTGAAGCAGTTGCAGCTGGTAAGAGAACAGGATACTTTTTGTGACTGTGTTATGAGGCTTTTCCCCTTCAAATTCCACCTCTAAAACATCTGTTGTGGACAGGGGAGACCATGTTAACACTGGGTAAATGTGCTGTCCCTGGCAATCTGCCCCAGACACAAGTCATTACAATACCAACCTTTTCGAGACCTTTTTAATCTCGCAACTTGTCAACAGGACCATCCCCTCCAGCCAATATAAAGTCTATTTTAACAGGTGTGTTATTGCAAAGGAAAAGAAGCTCACAGCTCCCAGTTATATTGCAACAACCAGAGAGGAGGAGATTGTTTACATCGGTATGGGTTACCATGCAAAGCTGACTTATTGATTGATAAATCTTTTGCAGAAGAAAATTAAACGATTTCAAGCCACTAGCAAAATCTGCAGTCTTGTTAAGTGTAAATAAAATTAAAGGGAAACAACGTGCTTTGCTAATTTCTTCTGAAAAACTTCCCCATATTTAATTGTGACTTGCCTGAAATTGTATTTTCTTTACCAGAAAATCTTATCAAGATTAAGTGATCCACAGCAGAGAAAAGTTACCATAGCACACCTGAAATAAGTATTTACACCTTCAAACTAAAGATTGGGGTTTTGATAGCCGGCTAAAGCAATGGATAAGAAAACAAGTTTGGAAAAAACAGAATCTTTATCTCAACTTCCAGATTCAAAGATCTATGCTCTCTAGTTTCAAGACACCATTCTCATCCATTAGTTTTCTGCTGAGAAAAATTAATGACCTATCGATTATAACACTTCAAGGATTATAATATACGTATGCTAATATGCCTGTAACCCAAAACCACAAAGCCATGAAAGCTCATTTGAAATTCATCCTATGTTATGTGCCACCTGTATTTAGTAGCAAAACTCCAAACAGATTAATTATGTCTCCCCCACGAAAAAAGAGAAAAGAAAAAAGAGAGCAAAATTTTTGCAATCCTACTTTTCAGCACTTTCTGAGCGGGTGACACACCATGTAGTACAAAGCAGAGCAGGATGGGTCCTACTGTATTACTTTAAAATAACTCTGCGTGGAATTTAAACAGACTGTCCATCTTCAGCATAGCTAGCTAGAAGAATGGCTACCTTTTCAGGTTCCAAGATTACTTTTTCAACTGACATTGTGTGAATCTGTAGAACACTAATATTCAGTGACTTGCAAGGAATAACTATAATCACAAGCTAAGCAGTGACTCAGTCTTTTAATGCAAGCAGCAATTTTCTGATTATAAACCTCCTTTCCGGTCATTCTTTAGGCACATTCATACTGACCATGCTATTTATCTATGTTTGCATTACCCTTCTTTGTTCTTCTTCTGCATCAGCAAACAGCTTGCGGATGTTGGCCTCGGATTCGCCCACATATTTATTGAGGATTTCTGGACCATTGACCACCTTTGGTTCTCTGGCATTCAGCATCTTGCCAATCTGTCTCGCCATAAGTGTTTTACCACAGCCTGGAGGTCCATACAAGAGAATGCCTTTCACATGCTTGCAGCCTAGAACAAGAGAGAAGAAGTTTAGAAAGCAGGCTTACGATGGAAACGGCAATATAGTAAAGAGGGAATTGCTTTTACAGGGATCTGGCAGAGATGTGCATTAGCCTTAGCTCTGCTCGGTGCCTTTATCAGTGAAATTCAAACACAGAATTGCCAGGCTGCATCAGAGTCGTTCCAACGATCTGGCAACAGCCAGGAGGAATAACCCACAGAACAGCACAAACGCTCCCCCATGCATTAGGCATGCTAAGTTAACAGCTAAGGACTGAAAGCCTGAATTATAACTTCTGGTTAGTAGCACAAAGCAACAGAGATCACTTGGTAAACATGTGAATAACATATTTTTCAGTTTAACAAAGCCCAAGAGTAGGCCCCAGGGATGCTGATCATCCCCAGGTAACGAGGGGCTGCAGATACTTTTTTTTTTTTTTTTTTTTTACATCACCACACGCCCTGAACACCAAGCAAAGATGCACAAGCAATTTTGGACAAACACGTACTGCAGCTGGTTCATTTCTCTCTTCTCCTAGAGGGACACACAGTGCCTACAAAGGTAGCCTTCCTTCACAGAAAAGCTTCAGCTGAGCTTGATTTTCAGGCATGTAAGGAAAATGAAGCACCAGACCCTCAGCATTACTCAACCGACAGTGAGCTCCCAGTATAGACATCAATCAAACACATTAATTTGATTCTTGAAAGAGAAAGTGAGGAATATCATGTAATAATGCCTAACTTTTTATCCCTGTATTGGGCTGTAATGAGTCCCATGTCATACATCTAGTTCTGATTCCAAGTTTATAGGACAAATATTGAGAAAACCAAAAAAGGCTTCTAAGAACCGCTAGAACCATCAGCCCAAAAAGCTTGATCTGTAACTAGAAAGACCTGAAAAAAATCTAATTTATTCGAATAACAGGACTTTGATCACTGTGCACAAGCATTGGCATTTAAATTCTCTCCCCTAGGCAAACGGAGGGCACAACGGACGCACGCTCATGCTGGACATGCCCCCCTCAGCAACGGGCACAAGTTTCCTAAGTGTGCACACAACTCCTGACAGAGGTTCCCAAGTGTGACCAGGAAAGGTTTCCCTGAAGGATTCGTCGAATTTTGGGTACACAGCTTGTGAGCTCCGGACATCACCTGTCTGAATATCCTTGCGCCTGAATATTTCATGCTCTGCCTTATACTATGCTAAGAGAGGTCGTGGTACCAGCACGTGTCTACGATGAAGTTTGTTTTCTGTATTTAATGGGACTATCAGCATTTAGACAAGATCTAGCCAGGCAGGAAAAATAACTGCATCAAGACAAAACCTTTTTCCTGGGAGCAATCCGAAGGGGCTGGTGTTGGAAAACCCTGAAACAGGAGAGCAGAAATCGTGTATCAGCACCAAGTTTTAAACACTGAGCACCAGACTCAGGGAAAGCCAGGGTTTCATAGCAGAGGCATCTAACTACAAAAACAGTGAAGGAAAATAGAAGTTACCTAGAGAAAAGACACAGGAGCTATATACTGCCCAATTTAAAAGACGTGTACAAGACAGATGGTGGAGCAGAGCGAGTTTGGGTATTTTCTGGTCACAAAGTCATAAGGAAATAGAAGAGAGAAACATATAACTTATTTTGTCTAGATCCTTGTATTTCCAGCAGACCTCCTTTTTCTATTTTCCAATTGATATTGAAGACCAAAGAGTAAACACAAAACTACAAGTAAACAAACCTATTTTCAACATTTAGGATAGAGGAGGTAATTTATTTCTTCCTACACAATTTCAAGCACAATAAAAAGTCTTAGTTCCTCACTTTATCTCTTCACTTTGCCCATGAAAAAGAAAGACGTGCAGATAGAAAAACACTCAGCCTACACAGACTCAAGATGGCCTTATCACGTTTTAGACCATCTTGGCCACACAGCACCAACAACAAGTTGACAGACTCCTGCACCCACTGCCCTTCCTCTACAGTAACAACTCATGTCGCCATCATCCTCGCCAGACCGATGAGGGCATCCCAAGGAAGGAGACCTTCAGGAAGGCGCCGTAACCCCTGTAGCCTATGGGAAAACAGCACATTTAGCATCTGCCTCGATAAAAGTCTCAACTTTGAACACAAGCGTTTAATCACAGAGGTAGGGAATTCAGTAGCACCTTCTCCTCTTGCTCCATCCGACTGCTGCACGAAATCCCTGCATGTGTGCTCCAGACAAAAAGTGAGGAACAGAAGATATGTCTATATTTGAAGATAAAAAACCCCTATGTTTTGTTTCAAGAAAATTTATCTAAAACCTTAGAAATCTTGAAGTATTAATTGTTTGAGGTAAAAAGCAACACATTAATTAGTGGAAATTGTTCCATGCTGTACTTGACATTCATAACACATTCATTTTATACTACATTCTTGCAGTTTGACTTTAAGGATGCAAACCATCCAAAAAGAGTCCCGCAGTGGTTAAGATACACATTAAAAGCAAAAACAAAAAAAGTAGTAAACTGATAGCACAGAGCTCAGACTCAGAGGACTCGAGTTCAGTTCCTACCATCATCCAAAGCTTAACGAGCTTCGGCACATCGAGTTGCTTGTCACCCACATGGAATGACTCCCTCCTAGCTTCTGGCTTGTCTCAGCTACGTGGTAAGTCCACCCCACGCAACAGAGTCCTCACGGCTGCACAGACCTCACGGCAATGTTCGGTCTTTAAAGAACAAGTACTTTTCTCCTTTATTAACTTACCGATACTCAACTGTGACTTCGTTTACTCCCGAATTTTATAGCGATAAACAATTCATTTCTACCTGAATAACTGCTCAATACAAAATAATGTCTATTATCCACATGCACTGCTCTCTCCCTCTTCCAGGTTGTTGATACACTGAACTGAAGTTTCAGGAGAACATTGCTATGAGGAGTGTCCGATCCCTACCAAAACCCCAGAGAGCAGTAGTGCTGCATTGAATAAGCACAGTAATAAAGCTGAAAGAGTTTTCTGGGCTTCTCTGCAGATAAAAAATTTACTACAAAAATCAAGAGATCTAGCTAAGAAGAATTCATTAGTCAACTCTCAGGCATCTACAAGTCAAAAACATAAACAACGTATACTGTCAGTGAAGACAAACTTCACGCAGGAACAAATGAGGCATAGATAAATTAAAAGCTATTCCTGTCAAATCAATGTCACGAGAGGTATTGTTAACGTGTTTCGTGAAGGAACATGATCACCTATGTAGCCAAACAGCACAAAGCAGAATTTCAATGATGAGTGATGATTTGAAGGGAAATCCCAGGCGAAGTGATGCTCAGACAGCTCCGCTGTGCTCAAGCGAGAGAGGCTATCAAAAGGCTACCGGCAAGTCAGGGCACATGCACACAAACAGGCCTGGGAGCATCCTGAAAGAGGCAGGAAGATTGTACTGTAGAGTATCATTTTTCTTCAGTACACTTTCAAAAAAGAAACATGAAGAACAGTCTGGTCCTATTTTTTTTTTTTCCTAGTTTTCCTGCAGTTGACAACCTCTCTCCTAGAAGGAGGTACAACCTACTTATATCCACTAGAAGCTTCTCTTCTACTGCCCCAAAAACCTGAACTTCTTGAAAAGCCCAAATATTCCCCTCCCTTGCATGAGCTACCATAGCCTTAGCCAAGGGCTGAGGCTGTAACACCCTGCACCTGAAGTCTCCTCTCCCGTAGTGGGAGCATAGGGAAAGCAAAAGGCAAAGTGGCATGGTTACAGCTGGATGACCCTGGGGAAACAAGGCAGCCTGTGGGCAAATTTGCTTAGAAAACCTCCTAGGATTTTCACCCTCTTCCTATTCAAACTTGCTTATCGTGAGAAAGCATCATCTCCTATCTAATAAATAAAAAAAAAAAAAAAGACAGAAGCTATTGCAGGAAGAAAGAAGGAAAGAAGACTGGTCACTGCTTCAGTCCTCAGCTGTACTATGCCATTAGCTACTCACCCCTCGAGCAAAAATACCAGCTCTGGGCCACAGCAGGTTCCCAGAGACACCCTGACAACTCCCAAACCTTACCCAGGCAAGCTCAGCCACTGGCGGGTAGCCCACGCTGTCTTTAGCAAGTAACAACACACGTGTGTTCGCCCACACCTGACCATCAAGGACGTTACTGGCCATCTGCTCCAAGACTTGGTTGCCACTGAATGGGCAACATTGAGAGCTGGGTCTTAGTCAGGTGGAAGAACATTCCTGAAAGCAAAGCAATTAGTTCCTCTTCAAATAAAATTGCCACGGGCTACGCCAGCAGAGATTTCCCTGTATAGCTACGTTCACCTGGCTAAAATTAAAGTTTTAAACACAAGCAGGACTTTATTAAAATAGACAGGTGATGACAAACTACAAATGTTAGGTCTCAAATCACAGCGGGATACTATGCGCCACACAGGAATTTTGATTAAGTTTATCTCCCCTTTGCTGATTTCACCAACGCAGCCCAAATGTCAATACTATTATAAGAATCTTATAAACACAAATTATTAGCAGTGCAGACATCCCTGACTCGTTAAGCTTACCATTAGGACTCCAAATCAAAGGCCATTCCTGTAACATGATACTTAATTGTGCAATTTAATGACATACAGTTAGAGGCTGACTAGGCACGTTAACAAGAACTAAAATTTACCAATCTGGGAAACATTCTACAGAAAACATCGGGAGAAAAAAAAAATCATAAAAACTGATAAGAATGGGAGAGTTACTAGGGTTACCAAGAGCAGTCAAACACTATTTTGAACCAGAACATCACTTACCCAAAGACAAGATAAAGTTTATTTGTTCAACTCTCACTGTTCACTTTCTTTGAAAGATCAGAAGAGATGTTTTAGGATAATAGGGATTTTCTACTTGGGAGTGTAATTCCCCTTTTAATTAAAATCAAAGCATTCTGGTGCGATTGTATCATTCCGATGCACCTATCGGGACTCTGCATCGATAGTAAAGTACCGATCTGAATACATCAGGGAGAGATGCTTATCTTTGCACATTAATCTTCACGCAGGTTAGAGTAAGAGCAGGGTTCCCAGACTTCACCTGCCACACAGACAGAATTTCCCCCAAAATGTAGTCGGGTGGAATTTCCCCCTCCTCTCGTCCTGTAAGCTCAGCGTTATTCCAGCCTACATCACCGCCTCCAGTTAATCTTCCTGTAGGATTTACGTGCTACCAGCAAGTAGCAAGACTGAAGTAACTTGTTTCTGCTTTTAATTCAAAGCTGAGACAGGCAAAGGGCTACAGGTGAAACAGAAGGCTTTTAAGTGGACTCTCAATAGCCAGTTTTCTTAATCTATCAAATCATTTGCCACTGTGAGGAGAAGACAACCAAGTCAGTAAGTTCTTCCTAGATCTTTGAAAACAGCTTTCTCATCATATCGTTTGGCTGTGAGAAGTTTAACGCATGCATATATACAGAGGCAATAACTAGATTTATGGCAATGGCAGGACATTTATCAATTTCTGATGGAATGTGATAAAAATGAAAATAAATCAGCTTTAGAGAAGCTTCCAACGGAGTGCCCTTGGCTACACAAACAAAATCACGACTCTCAGGAAAAGGGATTTTGATAAGAATGTATACAAAACAAACCGATCTGTAAAAGAAGTCGTCACTGCCGAAAAAAATGAGTAAAATGCCTCTGCCTCTTAACAGAGGAGCTACAAAAACGTAGCTAATGTAAGACATTACATTAAGTGCAGAGCTGTTGGGTGGATTGCTGACCACAGCAGCTGACGGTTACAATCATATTCCTCCTGGACGTTAATGGCCATAAATCGCATCAGCATTTTCTACTTTTTGGAATAAAGCTGGAACATTTCTGTCTACTTAGAAAGCCAACATGATGTCATTTGTAAATGCCTCGTGGAACACTTACCCGTGGAGCATTACAGAGTAAACACGTACCAACGTCACGGGGTCACTGGGATGTCTCGAGGCCTGGTTTTCCAGCTAGAGAAAACCTGTGGTTGCCAAGCAGCGGTGATGACGCCCGCTAACACCACAACTGCGGCCAAATGAAGCAAGAGCAAAATTCCTCTCAGTATCTGGTGATGACCATGGCCATCAACAAAGAAATGCAGAAATTCCTTGCAGCACGTTGGGTGTAAAGCCCCTTCCCTTCCTCCCAAGCCCGCGATCTGTGACCTTCGCATTTCCATGTTCCTGTAGTGAAAGAGGGAACGTTTTTCTTTCCTGGCCATGCAGAATTTTGAAGCCCTCTCTCATATCCCTCCCACTGGTCTCTCTCCAAGGCTGAAGATCTTCAAGTCAATTCACTCCGTGTACAGAAGCTTTTCTGATCCCACCATCCTGATGCCCTCCTCCGAAGTTTTTCCAGTTTTACTGCATCCTTTCTGATACAAAGACCAAGACCAAGACTGCATCCAGCAATTCAATAAGTGAACAAATTACAGATTTACACACTGGCGTAATTATGGTTTATTTTGTGGGTTTTTATTTAATTCTTCTTAATAATTACCAAATCCAAGTAGGAATTGACTGACCCCTATTGCGCCTTTGAGCAATTGTTTTCGTAGATCTACTATAGCCCCAAAAGTTTGCTCAAGTGAAAAATCAGCACAGCCAGCATTTTACAAGCTGTGATTATCATTCACATCATTTTTCACTGATCCACATGAGGTTTCATTTGTTGTTTTATTGCTGAGTCACTCAGTCTTGGAAAGTCCTTCTGCAGAACCACAGAACAGTTGAGGTTGGAAGGGACCTCTGGAGATCATCTTGTCCAACCCCGCTGTCCAAAGCAGGTTCACCCAAAGCAGGTTGCCCAGTGCATCAGCCACTCCTCCCAGTTTTGTGTCATCTGCAGACTTGCTAAGGGTGCACTGCGTCCTGTCATCCAGGTCATTAACGAGGAGGTTAAACGCCCCTAGTGACCAGCCTTCACATGGGCTTTGAGCTGCTGATCACAACTCTTCAGGCCCAGCAGCTGAGCAGTCCACCATGCTGCCCGCTTACCTAGTCCGTCTTCCATCAGTTTTTCTACAAGGCTGTTATGGGAGACAGTGTTGAGAGCCTTTTTACATTGAGATAAACATCCACAGCTCTCCCTTCATCCCATGAGCTAGTCATCTCACTGTGGATCACTATCAGCTTGGTTAAACACAATTTCTATTTCATAAATCAGTGCTGACCACTCCTGATCAACTTCTTGTCCTTCATTTGTCTGGAAATGGTCTCCATGATTAGTTGCTCCATCACCTTCCCAGAGACTGAGGTGGACAGGCCTGTAGTACCTGGCTTCTCCTGCTTGCCCTTCTTGGAGATGCGAGTGACGCTTGCTTTCTTCCAGTCCTCAGGAACTTCTCCTGATTGCAATCATCTTTCAAAGAGAATTGAGAGTGGCCTCACTCTGACATGGGCCAGCTTCCACAGCACTCATGGCTGCATCCATCAGACCCCAACTGCAGTTCAGTCTTCAGTTTAGATTCATTTCAACAGCTTCCTTTCCCAAGTCATTCATGAACACGCTGAACAGCAGAGAGCTCTGCGACTCTCCTCCGCTGCGAGTGTGGACCAGCTATTCCTACTGTTGTTCCCTCAACCATTCATCCAGCCACACACGACCTCTCCTCACGTTATTAGCTTCTTCACTTCCTTCAAGTCTCTATAATATGGGGGATGCTTGGGTGGTCTGAAGTCAATCTCTATGGTTTTAAGAAGGTGAGGGAAAAGACAGATGTCAGAGACCTCCTAGCAGCCCTCTCCAAAGAAAGTCCACACTGGGGTCTTTTTAGATACATGGAGTTAAGTGACCAGATTAAGCCTCACTGGCCACAGGGAACCACGCGCTTCAGAGCACGGAGTGAACTTCATTTTATAATCACATTAGGAGGAGAAGACCCAGGATAGCATTGGTCCGCTTCTCCATAAAGATGAAAAGCTAACAACAGAAAATGCTAAGTTCAACCTGCTAAACACTTTTTTACATGAATGAAGCCTTCATGTGTTATGTGGCAGCTAATATTAATATCAGTGACAAATGGGCAAGAATAGGAAATAGGAGCAGGAAAAGAAGAAGAGACAGCCCACGAGAGTATTAGGTATTTGCAGATTACCTGGACATGAACTTCACCCAAGAGCACTCAGAGAGGGTAAAATCATCTCAAAGTCACTGAGAGCTTGGACAGGGTGGGTGAGACACTGGGGAGAACAAAGTGAATGTCATCCATAATGTTATAAAGGGAAAAGGAAGGGAGCCATGGGGCTGGACTAATCCTTGAGAGATCCCTTTCAACCTCAACCATATTCTGATTGTGTGGTATCGACGGATCACTAACTTAATTCCTGGAAAATTCTGGCACAATATCTTTTTGAAGTAGGTAGAAGAAAACAAGGATACAAGAAATAGCCAAAAGGAATTTATTCAATCAGTCTGAAACAACTTCCCTCTAGGAAAGGGTAGGAGGTCACACACAGAGGGTTTGAGAAAACAAATAAAGCAATAGAGGGAGATTTAGACTTTCATAAAGATATAAATAGGCCTTATACATCTTCATAAACATGTAGGAAAAACACAGGCTGAATGAAGTTAAAGGTAGACAAGAAGTGGATGGGAAAAAAAAAAAAAAACCACAAATTTTAAAGCACAGCGAGAAAGGATCCATCCCAGATTTACTGGTATGTGGTCCTTTTATTAATAGTCTGGAAGATGGAACAGAATGCACCTATTAAATCTGCACATTACAATGCCAAGATCTACAAATACACTGACAGGCAGGATTAAATTAATTGAAAAACAATGTAATTTGATGCACAAGTTTCCACATTGGGGTAGGAATACTTAACTGCATGTTGCAAAACAAAAAAATATCATCATATTGAGGCTTATAAACAGGCACATGCACCAAGGCACAGACAAAACCTGCCAACTGACCTGGAATAAATGAGCTCCTCAGTTACCGTGCCCTGCTTTGGCCATCACACTTCTAAGCAGTGAGGAATGACCAAGGGAAGAGAAACAACGATGACTGGTGATCTAGAGGTTATGACTCTGAGAAATGGTTTAAGAGGCTGAGATCTAGCCTTCAGAATGCTGAAGAGAAACACAAACAGGCAAGTATGTAAAAGCCTCGTCCAAAAACATAAAAGAAATAAGCAATATATGATGAACCGCTGCAAGACTGAGAATTAACACTTGGAAAATTTTGACGGTAAAGATGTTCTGCGCAGTGGAATAGGCTGCCTTCAGAGGTTCTGGCATTTCTGCCACCTCAGTTACATCTTGGACATGTCTGACACTGATTTTTCATTAAAATTATCCTATTTTAAGAATAGACTGGATGAGATCCTTTCCATTATTATTCTTCTCTTATAGTATGTGAGTACTTCAAGAACTTTAATGTATTAATTTTTAAGATACCTTAAAAGACCTCCACTTCACAGGCAGAATCCAAGAAAGAAAATAATACCTGAGTATCTGCTAATTTCAATGTTCATCTTGTGTTTTGTGTTTTATATAGTGAGCTGTACTTAAAAAATACAGAGCACTGAAACCAATTGATCCCAAGAGGTCAGAGCACAAGTTAAGATGGTTACTAGGAAATAGAAATCACCTTGGAAAAGTCCGATTTAACCTAGTTATTGATGGTAACAGGAGAGGATGGGGAATTTGGGTTCTATTTCGATCTCACAAAAGGAACGTGATCTGTAACACCCAACATTTCTATCCCCGTTATTAAACAGTAACAATGACATGTACATACGGAATCTGCTTTTTCAGCGGCCTCTACAATGACTAATGTGCCACATAAGTCATAAAAATCACTTCCCTGCTGAAAGTCAAGATTGTGTTGCAATGCATGGAGACACTAGAGGGTCTTTTAAAAAGAAAAACAAGAGTTCAGTACCAGCATTTTCTTTTCAGGTCTGAGAAAACACTTTTCAGTTTTGTTGAAATTTACAGCTCCAGGCACCAAGTATCAAAAACTTTAGTCCAAATGGCTAAATATCTCTTGAAGCTAGGGGGAAGAGGACAGTGTTATAAGAAGTATTCTGCACTCTTAATGTTAGACAATGGCACAAGCCATTGAATGAGACGAATTTAAAGTCTCAGCAGCAAAAACAGCATTTAACATGGATTTGAAGAAAGGGCTTATCTGCTGGAAGAGTTTAGAAAAATATAGTATTTATCAAATAAAAGGAGAAGCTTTAGCTTGAGCAAGAGAATGCTTTGAACTGCAACAAAGAGTAACCAAAACCAGTCTGCAGTTCATCATGAAGTTGCATAGCTTTACTGTAAGCTGGTCTCCTGGTTTCAGCTTGGGACAGAGTTAATTTTCTTCCTAGTAGCTGGGACAGTGCTGGGTTTTGGATTTAGGATGAGAATAATGTTGATAACACACTGATGTTCTAGTTGTTACTAAGTAGTGCTTACACCAGTCAAGGACTTTTCAGCTTCCCATGCTCTGCCCGGTGCGTGTGAAGCTGGGAGGGGGCACAGCCAGCACAGCTGACCCAGACTGGCCACACGGCTATTCCATATGGCATCATGCCCAGTAGAGAAACTGGGGGGGGAACTGGCCAGGAGGAGGGGACCGCTGCTCGGGGACTGGCTGGGCATTGGTCGGCAGGTGGTGAGCAATTGCATTGTGCATCACTTGCTTCATATGTTATTATTACTACTACTACTACTACTACTATTTTACTTTATTTCAGTTATTAAACTGTTCCTATCTCAACCCACAAGTTTTCTCACTTTTACCCTTCCGATTCCCTCCCCCATCCCACCGGGGAGGAGGGAGCGAACGAGCGGCTGGGTGGTGCTTCGTTGCTGGCTGGGGTGAAACCACAACACTGGATGTCACAGAGATCTGGACGTCACAGAGATCCGGACAGGGCTCAAAAAGGAGGAGGATTCCCTAGAAACACAGCTTTTGTAGGGCTGCCCAGAAAGAAAGTGACTGCTATCTTATCAGTGCCCTGCAAGTGTGAAGTTCCTTCCTTAGAAGTATCATTCCTATGACAGCGAGACCTCAGGGACAGCACTAAAAAGGAGTCTCCCTTTTGTTTCAAGACACTCCTCAGTCCTCATCCAGATAAGGATTTATTTCCATTTGGCAGTCAAAAGATTATTAAGAGTCAAGCATTAGGTGAAAGTTAACAGCATTGCCAATGTTCCTAATGCTAAAGAATCTCCAGTAAACAACTGGGAAACTGTAGCCTTAAAAGCAATCAGCTTTAATTGATGAAGGTGCCATTGAGGTTCAAAAGTGACCTTACCTTGCCCACTGCCTTCCTCCTGCTGCCCCGGCGTTCCTGTAGCTACGTCACGTCAAGCCAACCAGGAGCTGATCTAGCTGAGTGCTAACCCTATACATTTTTTTTTTATTAGTAGTATTTTTTTGCTTCCAATTGTATGAGCTCTTTACAGAGCCACACAAGCCCAAAGCTACCACAGCAGAGGTGGTAGATATGCATACGGGAAAAGCGTGGGTAGGGAAAAGTAAATTGCCCCTTTCCAGGGCAGCAGGGAGCTATGGCAAGGTTTAATGACCAGCTGGAGTTGATCTAAGATTTCTTTTCTTGGATAAACCAAAGATTGTAGCATCAGAGTAGTATTTACACCCTTGGATGATATGGTTAACTAACGTTGATTTATATGCTCCAAACCCAGAACATTCCTTGGAAGTTAGATAAACCACACACAAATTGCAAGCAATTTTTGAAGGGTCTATACAGCCTCTATGTAGTTACGGGACAGAAATATTTATTGCATTTGGCATGGAAGTTGCAGTCTGTGAGCACTGGGCAAAAAACAGAAATGGGTAAGCACTAGAGCACCAGATAGCAAGCAAATTCTTTCTTTTCCTTTCCCAATAAATTATATACAAAGGTGAACAGCTGTCACACTGACATTTCAGATCTGAAATATAGTTAAGAGCAAGTTATAACTAAGGCAAAGAAAATGAATGTCAGAAAGTTTTGTTTTTTCAAATTTCAGATAAGCTCTTTAGCCCTAGGGTTAATCAGAGAGCTAGAGAGCTCTGTTTGGAGTCTAACTTCTTACCAGAAAAATGTTTCTTTGTGTAGTATGTGTGTAAACACGCACAAGTAAGGGTATATGTATTTATATAAATAATATGGCACACCTTTAATTCATTGCCCAGGGTAATCAAAATACTAGTGGTCCTTCAGAGAATCTTTTTCTTCCTGTATTAAGCAACACCAATTAAGAAGAGGAACCATTGAGCAGCACACCCTGCAAAGCAGCTCCACCACCTCACCGGGCAGTCAGCAAGGTTTCCGACCTTCTCCAGAGGTACCTCTTGGAGATGTAGATCTTCCACGGCAAAGTGAGCTGCTGCACATCGTTACCAAAGAGCGCCCAGCTGTCAGGTTAATTCAGCTCATGATAATACCAAGGGAATGGAGTCGTAGCCTGACCCATGACTGCCAGATTGCATGCAGCCAGGGAAGTTGAATAGGTGAGGCTATAGCCAATTGAAAACAAGCTCTAATTATCTCTAGCCTACTAACATATTTCTCATCAGTCCAGTGACACTGATGAGAATTCCCAAAGTCTAAATCTTTTACCATCACATACGGTCACAGCTAAGGACTCTGCACCACAGCCATGAATATATACGATAGTTGCTTCAAAAGGTAAAAATACTTCAAGTAAGGGATGCTGGTCCATCCAAAGGCCAGCTGTCAGCAACATTTCTGAACTGGACACACCAGAGTGTGTTTTCTTTCCATTGCCAACACCATTTCTCTCATTTCCTCTCTCTGCAGAGCAGCTAAACATTTAACAAATTTAAGCATTTGATATTCTCAAGCAGAGGCAGGGAAGTTATGACTTGCTC
Source organism: Platalea leucorodia (assembly GCF_965183815.1). NCBI lineage: Eukaryota > Metazoa > Chordata > Aves > Pelecaniformes > Threskiornithidae > Platalea > Platalea leucorodia. The sequence goes on from NC_138844.1 coordinate 2,025,462, forward strand.
ACAGCCGCAAAAACCCAGAGAACCAAGATCAGTCCCCAGAAGGCCTTGGCTACCAGATCGATATGAAGTAAAAAGGCAGAAGAGAGAGTATCATACGCTAATTGGATTTAGCCTACAGGGTTTCTTCAGTGTTCCTCCACAAGTGTTCAAATCACTAAGAAAAGACCCAGCGCACCTCACAGGGAAGTTTACTTTAACATCAATTCCACAAGCGCTGGAAACAGACGCACTTTACACAGCCACACACAAACAGGAGGTATCTTCTGATGAAAACCTGTTTTGTAATCAAAATCCTGATTGCTTCATTTGTAGGGAGAGGGAAGGTGGATCAAGAAATATAAACATACACAGAAATTAGACAGCTACAGATTCCAAGTTTAAATACGAACCCACAGAGATTATATTCAGAGAACGAGGACCAGCTATAACATCCCCAGCCACTTCATGTGACAAAATAAGATATCTGCAGCTGCATATTGCTTGCTAAAAATTAAAACCAGCACCATTTATCTGCCTGCCAGCACACGTTTACAAAGTAATGGGACTGCCTTTCCTTCCCCCAACCCCCCCAAAAATATATTTAGAATCTGTGCTTTTATTTCACAAACTCCAAGACATGCCACGGCCTGCGCGTCCTCTCCAGCGCTTCAAATCTGACCAAGCACAGATCACACAAGATACTCTATTTATTGGGCTAACACTGTGAGAAGGACATAGGTTTATAGCGCAACTGCCACAACAACAGGTACTTAATATATATGGCAGGATCATTAAGACAGAATTTCCTTTGACCTACGTAGACAGCTCATTGCCAGTAAGTCAGGAACAGGAGCATTCAGTCTCACTGCTGTGAATAAATGAAGCATTCAAAGAATACAGAACATTTCAGTTCCAACAGAGAAGTATTCAGCTAAATCCTATATCTCACTCGTTCAGACATTTCACGTACAGCATTGAGTATTCATGTTGTCTCTTTGTCCCTCCTCTCTAGCCAAGTAACAAGAGTAAGACAGACATTTGGGAGCAACAGAAGAAAAGGCTTTGTTAGTCTAGTAGATCCCTAAGCAACTGCTGCGTTATAGCATATAGGTTAATAGTTGATATCCAGTCTTTACAAACCAGAAATGGACCTGCATCCTGTACCCCGGCCATACTTCTCCGGATCACACTCACCCATTTGCTCCACAATTTCAGGTGGAAAAACTCGAGAAGCAAAAGCTCGTCGGAAAATATCTGAGAATTCTTTGTCGAGGCCCCCAATGCCCATTTTCTCAAAATTCCAGTCTGGGTTGATGATCGACTGGCGGTTCTCCTTGGTCTTTGATTTACCTGCAAAAAAAATAAATCATTTCAAACATGTAGCACAGCAGAATTACAGCAAATAGAAGTACGAACACCAGAACGGTTCCACCAAGTCAGACCCACGTCCAGCTAACTCGATGTTCGGTTTCAAACACTAGCCAGGAGGACGCACTGTGACAACGATGCAAGGGCAGTCAGAGACTCAGCTTACTTTAGTCAACTATTTTCCCACTCTTCCAACCATCCTGTTCAGGGATTTTTTGAGTCAGGTGTTGCTCCTATGTATTTAAGAATCCACAGTAGATTTCTCTGCCACAAATCTGCCAAGGTCCACTTGGACCCACGTAAACTCAGTACCCAGATTGCCCTACAGCATCCAGCTCACCGTGTCTGCCACTGCCTGCACAACCAAACACCTCCTTTCCTGTGCCTGAGCCAGCTCCTACCAGCTTCATTTCACGTTCCCCAAGTCCTATATCTGAAGAGACAGTAAATAGTATCCGTACCCACTCTCTTTCAGGCTACCTGGGATGGTATTCGGCTTGTCCTGTATCCTCCTCAGCCGAGCCTTTTCCAGGCAGAGCAGTCCTCGCTTGTTCTTCCTTCCGCCGCAGCTGCTCCGCACTTGAACACCCCTGTTCTCCTCTCACCCTTCGCTGTCGCTACTACATCCTTCACGAGATGGGCAGCCTAGAACCGCATGCACTGCCGTTTGTTTGTATCTTAAATACAGGTACAAAATTATGCTCCGCTTCATTCCTATTCCTTTATTAATAATGTGTAACAATTCTTAACAACCACGCTTGACAATTCTTAACAGGGCTCAGGCTGCTACCGAGCAAGGGTCCAGCATTTCCTTCAACCTGTCATACCTGGGATCTTGGCCCAAAACAGCAATCATTTTTGACCCAAGTTAGAAGTGTTGTTCCTCCCACACAACACTTTCTGTTTATTGATATTGAATTTCCTCTGCCATTTTATTTCTTAGTCGCTGAGCTCCATAAGAGCAAGTTTTGTCACCTCATTACTCAGTCTTTTTTCCAGTTTATTCAATAATTATAATGAAAAGCAAAGGCCCCAGCAGAGATTCATGCTGAACTCTACTGGCACTGGTTATTTACTTCTACCCTTTCAGCACTCATCTACTCATGCAAGGACCTCTTACAGATCTCTGTTTAGTTTCTTTTTAAAGAACCTCTGATAAGGAACTTTGCTGGAAGAGCTCTGAACAACAAGCAGCCCATGTCAGCCCTTACCCCCATGCTTTTGGATTCCTGTAACGAACTCCAGTGGGACCACGAAGTAGGACTGCCCTTACAGAAGACAGGCTGACCCTTCCCCCTGTATCACCTCTATACAGGTATCCACTAATTTGATTCTTTATTATAGTTTCTGTTGATTTTTTCTGTACAGATTTCAGGTTCAAAGATCTGTAGCTCTCCAGACCTCCTCTGGAATCCTTTTAAAAACAGACAGCACATTCGCCATCTTCCAGTCCTCAGATACCAGAGCAATTTTAAGCAAGGTTACACAAAACAATTACGAGGTCAGCCAGTTCCTTTACAACTCAGAAGAATAAAAGCCAGTCTTGGCAAACCACGACCGTTCATTTTGTCTGTTTGTTCCATAACCTCTTCTAGAGCTACTTCAAGTTCAGCCAGATCCCTTAAGCACCGGTTTTGTAGTCTCCACGCAACGGTGTAACCGCCCTCCTTTCCCTTTTGTTGACAAACCACACCAGCTTTAGCCTTACAGAGCTCCTTACTCCCTTTTCAGAGACGCTTTAAAGTACTCAGGGCACTTAGGAGGTAGACAATAAGCACAAATGCTCCTATAAGAACACGGCGGAGATGCTGTCAAATCCATACAGTCTCACCTTGAGTTTATTCGAGGGCATTTAAAAACAAGCACTGACACTCTTAGCGGTTAGATCAACACTTCCAAATGGCTTTCAGCAACATCACTTTGCTTAGCTACCAGAGAAGCCAACAGTAATATAAAAACCCAGGGAGAGAGCAAAGACTGAGGATTATCCTTAATTCATGCAGAAATTAGATGTCTTCTGTTTTCTTAGATTTACACGGTGCTTTACAGGATTGACCCTGGGGACCATTATCTCCCCTAAAAAGCCAGTCCCGGCAAACTGCAACTGTGCATTTTGCGGATTTGTTCCATAACCTCTTCTAGAGATACTTCAAGTTGAGCCAGATAATGAGTTAGCATCTAGAAGTCCAGTAAATACACTAAATAAAAGTTCTGTGTTAGCTGAATTAGACTGCTATTAATCTTGGTCTAAACACAGCTGGAATCAATACTTCAATTGCAAGAGCAGCAAAGTAAACAAACAAGAACGTGTCTCTAACTAACACGTTAGGGACAACACGGTAGAATGTACAACATATAGCACTAATACATAGTACCACGCAGGGCAGCAGCGAGCATTGGATTCACCGATTACTGTGTATTTATTACCTCATTGCTCCACTACAGTTTTTAGATCAGACCTCTCAGCCAGGGATGTTCCTCCTCCCGTAGAGCTTAGCCTATACCCCCCCCTTCTGGCTGCATCCCATCACAAAATTCTCGCAGATTGAATTAAAACATCATCCATTGGGTTTATAACACATGATTTTATGCTAAGTAGAAGAAATAGAATTGGCGCTCTTTTTTTTTAATGATCACAATTCTTTTCTATTGAAAAAAATAAAGGCCCTTTATTGAAGGCAGTGCTCAGTGACACTTATTTTAATCTCCTCTCTCAGAGTTTAATTATTCACAACTTTACAACTCTCCTGAGACTAACAAAGCACATTAAGTAGCTCTGCCTCAGATCAATGAGGAGATTAAATAAAGCACCAATCTGACAGAAGTAAATTGAGGCATAAGCAACTCTTTTGTCTTGTCTGCAGGCAATGAAACTGAATCACGGTGAAGGATTCCTGCTTCCAATCAATCAGCGCTCCCACAGGACCGCTCTTCACACCTGTACATGCTAGGATGGCGATCGCAGGTCACTGTATGGCTCTGAATATTACCCAAGTCAGATACCACTGCTTGTTCTGATGCAATAAATTGAATTATGTTAATATTCACCTCAAGCTGTCCTATCAAAACACAGTAAAAACGAAACGGGCTGTAATTGTGTAGTCACAGGTATGAGCTAATTGCCCATGCAAACTTCATTCGGTGCTCTTAAAACCTGTATCCTTGTTAAGATGCTTAATTACGGTCATCTACAATTCAGCCCACGGACCTCTGGTGGGCTTTTTTTCAGTACAATGACTGGCTGTACTTTCAGATAAAAACGACCACGTAAGACGCAAGGTCTGTGGTTACACAACAGCCTTGTGTCTCCCCATTTTTTGGAGCGACTGCAGCACATGAAGCAGACAACTGCAGAACATGAAGTCACAGCCTCGCATTTGAGGGAAGATGGCACCTCAGGGCAGCATCAAAACTCAGCCTCTGCCACAAGCTCCTGCAATACTGAATAAGTTGAATTCTACCTTGCCAAGTGGCTGCTACCTTCATATGTTTTATTTCTGTACCAAATACTTAATGTACTGAGCATTCACAGTCAAGCAGAGCTGTGCTTTGAAGCCTACTGCAAAAATAATAAATATTAAAACTCAACTGAGGGCTCGTCTGAGCTGGCCAGGTTCACTGAACCCCACTCACAGCAGCCTTCACCTGCCACTTCTTATCTGTGGAAGGGCAGCAACAAAAGCAAAAGTTTTCTTAGCTCACAGACTCCAGGAAAAGGGAATAAAATAGGAATGGAAAATGGGGGAAAAAAAAAATTAGAGTGTCTGTTCAAGTACAGGACTTGAATCACACCCAGAAAAGAACGCCTAGAGCCATATTACCAGCAATGGAGGTATTTGCAGCTGTAGGCTTGCTGAGTATCGTCCACACGTAACACTGATAAGAAAAGGCACAGCCAGACTACCAGAGCGCGCATCTATTCTGCAAGACAGCCACCGTGGTCCCAGGGCACACCCAAAGCCACCCGCAGGGAAGGGGCCCTCACTGCCCGCTTTGTGGTCCAGGTCCCCATCATCAAGCTGGTGGCTCTATGGGAACACACCAGATTCCCCCCTAGCCCGACACCAGTTTCCTTCTAACTGAATGCGTGGAAGAAACATCAATTTATTCCCTGATTCACAGTTCACAGTTTCGTTAATAATCTTGCTGCGTACACAGTTAATACAAACTCACACAACAAACCTGCTGTGCTGTGTCTTGCAGCTGCCATCAGTTTCTGAAGAGCAGGACTTTCAGAAGTCAAGAAAATTGAAATGCTCTTCAGAAGTTGTCCTCTCTCCTTGTAGAAGAGACCTCATTAGAGGTGGGATTTTCAGAAATTTTGCACTCACTTTGAAACTTGGCTACACATTCAAAAAAGTTCTCAATTTCCCATTTCCCTTCTGGTTTAATTAAATTCAATTAAAGAGGCGTTGGCTTGTTAGTGTCCCTGAAAATATCATTCTCCGATGTTTAAAGAATTAATTTCAACTAGTTGCTGACTTTTGCTGAAGCTACTGTTCCATGGTGCCTGTCTAATCGAGGCCTAGGAGGCCACAGTGCCTAGGTTAACTTCTCTACTCATCTAACTCGATTTGCTATTGTCAGAATCCCTCCAAGTCAGACTCACCTTTTCGCCCCCTGTCTCTGTCTCTGTATATTTTAGATACATCGTGGTGATAAGCACGGTATAGAGACCCACAGAACTGCTCCAGTACGTCGGTCAGTTGTGGAGCTTCATACTGGGAGGACAGCGACTTTAACGGAGCCCCTGTTTAGAAGCAGCAAAGTCTGCTGGAGGGATGGAGTCTTCTCAGTGCAGCGGTTTTCGAGGGAGTCCTGAGCATCTACAAACTGCTTTCTAACGGGTGGGACAGGTTCCTAAGGGATCAAATCCAGTCATCTGCTCGTTTAAACAGATACCTGGGAGACATTTTGAGACGCAGTTTTCAATGGATTAAGTCAACCCATGTAACCAGAACAACAAACTTTGAGGCACACACATCTCTGAGTCCTGAAAAGAAGCAAACTTCAAGCATTATTTCTCTCTTTGGACACAGTGGCACTTACCAATCAGATTGAGAGAGGAGTTCTCAGCTTTTTCAAAGGCCACTTGACTGTTTCCAAGAACCAAACCAACCTCAATCTGCAAAAGGGAGGGAAACAAATAATTACATTAAGCCCTTAGGCTCAACGTCAGATTGGTCCTTAGGTATCTCCAAGCACATCTCAGAAGGCAAGAAACAGCAGCAAAAGCTCCACTATAAAAGTCATTGGGAAGAACGTGAAATACCAACACCTCCTCTAAAACTAACATCATTGAATGCAGAAGCTCATCAGGTATAATAAACTGGCTTTTTAAAGTTATTTGTTTAGTTCAAAATCAACTATTTTATTTCAGCAAGATCTAGCAAGTAAAGAAGAAAATAAAATCATGTCTTTTCTACAGAAGGAAAAATCAAAACTGGGCGTATCTGGAAGACAAAAAGGCTCAAGAGAGGATGTTTTCATGAAGTAGTACATAGAGACCAAAAGATATTCTTTGTATCTTCCCCAGCTCTGCACTTTAGCGGGTGCAACTCTAAGCAACCAGCTACGCAAGCACAGGAGAACACTGAAAACAACGCTCCTCATCTTCTCTGAGGCAAAAGACGCAGCCAGATGAAACAAATGTGCAACTTCTCCAAATGCAAGCAACCTAATTCCTCCTCGTAGCAAGATCTGATCAGCTCTTGAATCTCTGCAGTCCCTAGGGAATGAACGCGAATTCCTGTGAGCCTACCTTCTGCTTTTTGCTTGCTCCAGACTCTCCTTTGAGAATGCTGGGGTCCATAGCTTCCATGTCCTTTACCAACAGGCCAAAAAGTTTGTCATTAAAGCTGAACACAAGCTGTGGAAAGAAAAAACAGAAGGGGATTTTAACTCATTAAAAAACTAAAAAGGATTTTGACAAGGCTACTAAGTTTTGAAGGGAAAGAGGACTGAGGACTAAGTTTATCATCCAACAAATTCCATGTAGTTTTTCTCCTGTAAACGTCTGGTGTACTGAACATGTCCTTTTCATGTCCCATACTTAAGGGTAACAGATCAAAAGTAGCAGAACATGAAGGCAACTGGAAAAATTCAAAGAAAAATTCGCCTTCCAAGAAAAGCTTCTCTCTCCCACCCTTTTCTCCCCAGCTAAATGCTCTACATCATCTGACATTTTCCTCTCAATTTAAATACTGGTTTTAGACAAGGTGAACAATTTAGCTCAAACCTTTTCGATCTTTCATATTTCAGTTTGACAAGGATATCTCAAAAATAGTGCTACAGAAGTGAAAGACAGAATGAATATTACTAGAAGTAGAGTCCATCCCATAGAAAAGCAGGCTGTCACTGCGCAATTCCTTTCCTCCAAGATTACATTTGCAACTGGCTGAAGATTCAGACCCTGCAAGTTGTAAAGTACTATGAAAGACAGACCTCGACCTGTCCTGAGAACATGGCAAACCAGAGGCTATCGCAGATGTTCACAGGGCAGAAGCCCATCTGCTGCAGAGCTGAGAAGGCTCAATTATAGGGACATCAGCTTTCAGAAGTCCCCAAGTCAAATGTTTCATACCTATTTTACTACTGGAGTCCGTAGAGTAGCGACAAATGTTACAATAAAATACACTGCACTTGAAAGGTGCTACTGAGAATTAAACCGGTGTTCATTTTGATCTTACATAGAAGGAAGACAAAAGTTACTTCTCAAAAGGTCCCAGGAGCTGCCATGCTTATATCCAACCAGGCCACAACAGAGAGAGAACCCAGTTCTCTCAAGCCTTTGGGTTTTCCTTCACAAAGACAGATTTCTTTAGATAAGGAAAAGGCAGATTTTAAACCACTCTGCTCACGCTCTCAGTGAAAGTCATGAGGGTCCACCTTTTCATAAAGAAACCATGCACACAATAAACAATTTCTGCCCATTAGCTGTCCTTTGCAGTAGAGTCAGCACCTAGGCATTCCTCACTATCTTACATCACTGCAGTACAAGCATGCGCAAGTTACTTAAGAACATTTTAGCCTTAAAAACCAAAACGAAACCCACACCTGCTGGCCTACTGAGAAGGCCTGGCTGTTGAACTGCTGGATGAATTCAGCAGCCATCTTGTCTGTGTCGTAGGGGTTGGAGTCAATGTTCTTCTTCTGTAGAAAATCTATCTCAATTGTCATTGTGCCAATACACTGCTTAGCCTTGTCAAAAGTGTATAAGGAAACTGTTTAAAAAAAAAAAAAGAAACAGCACATTTCAGAACAGCAAGGTCCCCCCACATATATTAAACATACTATAAGTTTGGCAATACATATTCTTCCATTCAGAATGAGTACTTAATAAAATTGAATATATTATTTCTGATAGAGGCCCTTAGTTCTCTTACATCCATATTCCACTACAAGATCAAAGATACAGCAAATGTATCTCCACTGAAAATCCCTGCATTTCTTTAAAAACTCTAATAGTCTCCTTTAAAACAGCTCAAACACCATGCAGGCTTTGGGGGATGAGGACAGTGAAAGCAAATTCACACATGCTGTAGTACCACGATAGCTACATCTACATCTAAGGGTTTGGAGGACATGTCTTCAGAAAGCCCAAAAGCAAGCATTAAGAGTAGTCTTGCCCAAAAAAGCAGTGACAAGAGGTCAGAACTGGTTTTCTATAGCAACAGATTGACTAGCTCTTTTCCAGATTAGGTAGCAGAAAGTGAGACCACCTGCAAATTCAAGTGCAGCAATACAATCTATCAGGCTTCTACAGCCCAAAATGAAGCATCAACTACCCTTCGTCTCTGACACAGAGCAAATAGCCCCTACCCCTGGGGTGCACTTGGGCCTATCCTAACACGCCCCAGGTTACCTTCAGTAATGCAGAATCAATTGAATGGCCCTTGAAAGGGGGCAGAAAGCAAAGTGGCATGGAAGGTACTTCACAGTCATTGCCAACTGCACCTAATCCCCACAGGTCCCACGTTACGCCATGTCAAAAACAAGAGGCCACTTAGGGCTGTTGCTGCTGGAGGAAAGAGGATACAAAGGAAAGAGCAGCATGGTCCACAACTTCAGGGATACTGCTTCCGCACAGCTGATCAGAAAGACAGGATCTCACAAAGCAGAGCACCCTAATGATTTGCAAACCAGACTGCAGCAAAGGACAGAAGCGGATGTTTCTCCAGAAGACTGAGGAACGTTACAGGTTTGCTTTGAATCTAGAGAAGAAAGTCTCATCTGATACAGAAGTCACAACTAAGGATAAAGCAGCAGGAGGTGAATAAGGGAAATGTACTTCACACACAACCTACTGTTTCCTATCAAGCCTCTGAGCAGTAGAATGGTTCCAGAATAAACCTGCAGGCTCCTGGGAAGATGTGACGTCAAAACAAGCACCCACCATGCTAGGATACATGATTCATTCAAGTTAAGAGAATAAAGAGAGCCTGCCTCTTGCTTAAGTTGTTACCAAAAGACACACAGGTCATCACAGCATGCACATTTAGCGTCCTTCCTGGTATAAGAACAGACTACCTAGAAATGAGCTGTCAAAGAAAGATCTTCCAGGAAATAGGGATAAAGATGAAACACTAAACCACTTCCTGAATTGAGGTGTATCTACTATATCAACTAGTCCTTTCAAAAAGGGGTATGGCGGCAGGGTTATCGCAAAAGCCACGGCTAATGAAGGAGGGACTTTGGTCCTGCAAGGGCACAACAGTTGTTCTTACCTTGCAGGTCACTTCAGGGCAGTTATTTCCTTTTACTTGCCTATCTCAGGGCTTTGTCAAACAAACGCTTCCAGAAAGAATATCAGTCCCTGGATCTGGTCACATCACAGAACCAAGGTGTCAACTGAATACAAGTAGTCCTTACATCAAGGACTGAATGCTGGGGGTGTCTGGTACAGAGGAGGACAGTAACGCACCACGAGGGGTACAGCCTGGTAAGCAATACACAGCGCCAGCTTCAAGAGCCTGTAACGTCCTAGAAACAGAGAGGCAGGCTGAGAAGGCAGCAGTGACCACCAGCCCTGCGTGTGCACCTCCAGCTGTAACACGGGAGCTGATGAAGCTGAACCGCACCCAAGGCAAGACAACCACTTCCACTCAAGGCACTCAACCTTTCCACAAAGGCAAACTTACCAGATTCATTCACCTGGAAAGCCTTTACCATAGCGTTAGCGGCTCAACGGGACTCAGCTTCACTGTAACACTAAGGGGTGGACTACATAGAAAAGGGACATTTAAAGCATAGTTTTCACATTATCAGGGGAACAAGACAAAGAGAGAGCCCTGGTAAATCACTAGTTTTATGAATACTTCCCTCTACCTGCAGAATAGCTTTACAAATCCTTTATACTCAGCAGGGAGTCATATGACATTTAGTCACTCTGCATAAAATTACTGCATTATTTTTCTTAATACATGCTCCCACATAGTTGGTAAGTTTATAGCAAGGTCTAGTACAAGTACAATCACAAATCTGCTCTAACAGCTAATCATGCTGAATATTAGTGTTTCTTTCCCCAAATAACTTTAGTACTAAAAAGCATTTATCTGTAAGCCAGCTGGCACATGTTACTGATCAGCAACCAAACAAGGGTGAGAAACAAATTAATTTATGGGTCTTCCCCCCTCATCACAGGCTATTCCTCAGTTTAAAAAACAAGACAAAACCAGCTAGCAAAAAGAAGCAAGCTTCCAAGCAAGATCTGGGAGGCATCTAGTTGTGTAGAAAGGCAAACAGACCCACTCCAGCTTGTCACTACAAGAGATCTACAAAGACATCAGACTTCACTCTTGACTACTGATCCATGCCCATGGACTTGCTGAGACCAAAGGAGCTGGGAAAACAAAGAGCCAAGGAGTGAGTTTTCCTAAGAGGACCTCACATCCAAACCTGTATCACTTCTCAGTCTAGGGCCTCCTCACTTTTTGACACAAGATGCAGTCATCAGCTCTGCCCACAATCCTCAAGTGAGAGGAGAATTCCCCGGAATCACTGTAAACACCTCAAACGGCAGAACAGCGGCCTAATGAACAGATCGCTCCACATCAACGACCCTGAGCCAGCCAACCATGAGAACAGGCCTCATCACAATCACCTTGTCAAAGAAATGGATGAGATGGCTGCCCCCAGGAGCACACGGGTAATTCCTGATGGTCAAAATGACAGACATGATCCATCACCTTGATGGGCTGTTCCAAAGAACATGGAGACCCTCCTAGAACAACAGGTGCTGCCAGGAGTTTGGTCAACACTCCAGAAGCTGCAGACAGACCAAAGAGCAGCACCTATAACCAACAGTGATGCCAGCCGTTCATAAACCAGAGGTAATGGTGACAGACAGCATGAATAAACGAAAGATAGAGCATGCAAGCTGAAAGACACAAATCAGCCCCCTCTTTGAACACTGGCAAAGGCTCGTCAAGCTCAATTAAGACTTGAAATTGGAATACAAATCTTCAGTTTGTACAAACTCGAGATGGCATCCCTTTCCTTTCATTACGCTGCAGAATATTCTAGTCAGTTATTGGTGAAAACATCGGTGCTACTCACAAAGCTCAGGACTCCAGCTATCCAGAGCACACTGCTGCCTTTTGGCAGCAATTAGCACTAAAACTCCCTGTTCTCAATACTCAAGTTTAGATGCCAAGAATATTCTCAATGACAACAGATTTTTTCTGTTAGCCGACAAGTGTTCTCCAAAGCCACAAGAACAGACTATGCAGGACATGTTAAATGTTCACACCTGCATGCGGACACAAATGTCGCACACAGAGCTATACTGATACACTGGCAGATGTCTGAAAAGAACGGTCAAAATAGTCCTCCAGGCTTTGAAAATGTTAAGAGACGGAAAGCCTGCAGATATGAGAGCAACTCCCTTTCACTAACGAGGGCCTCACATTACCTGAAGAAGGGCTGAAGATCTGAAACTTTCCAATTCAGTTTCATTTCAGTACGGACACACGGAATTCAGCTTTTATAAACATACGTCATGATCATGCTGCTGTCCAACTTACCATCTATCTCTTGGCCGATGGAAAGTCCAGCCCATTTTCTCTGTAAAAACAAGACAAATACTTCAGAAAGCCTGTCCGTCAGTAGAACAAACACCCACTCAAAGTCAGCACCCTCACCCAGAAAAGCAGGCTCCTCCATGAGAACCTTAAGCAGCAGCAAAAAAGGGCAGAATGGGATCTTACGAAGACCCCCAAATTAACAGGAAACAAGTCAAAAACATGGAATCATTTCTATTAATGATTCTATTTTCTGGCCTCAGAAGGTTGTTCTGTCCAACCTCCTTTATGTTTTTGGTCACCCCACTGTCTCGGAGGCAGGAGTTGTCGTACTGGATAGGGCGCTTTGTCATTCTGCTCGGTTTCTACCAAAGCTCTGCTGCTGATCACACAAGAGGTAGTGCAACAGGCAAGAAAGGCTGCTACACACTCCATCAGCATTTTAAAAGCTTACATGTGTATATTAGTTGCAAGAAATAGTTGTAATGTGCTTTAAGTCATAAAATTACCTAAACCAAAACTTGTTCAGAGAACTAGTAAGAATGAAACTGTTCAAATCCCTTCGGTCCCTTCAAATTCCTCTGAAAAGATTTGTGCAGCACAGAACTGCATGAGAAGTGAGAAATGGTTCCATACGACATGAAAATCTATGACCTTTACTATGCCAAAAGTTCTGGCTTGGTAACTGCAAAAATGGTACTTTTCCAGTGGCCCTTGTGCTACAGATTGGCCAGCGTGTATCTACAGTCCACATCTCAGGCTACGCGGTATTCAGCCTCTCAAATATCTAAACCTCAGAGAGGCACGAATGACCAAAATAAATAAGCATTATTACACAAGGCTCAGGTAAGATTGCATTTGAAATGCTGTACTTTATGGTCATTTATGTTTGGCTTTTTATCTAGAAGGAACAAGTCTGGGAGAAGGAATACAATGACCTTTTCTAAAAAATGAAAATTTCTCCCTATATGCCCTCTCCAATATGTTCACGGTTCAAGCTTAAGGAAAGAATTCCCTTGGGATAGCAGAGATCAACCTGTTAGAAATCGAAGCCCAGAGCAGGAACTCTTACTTGTACTTACTGGTATTCCCAAGAAGGTGAAAACAAAATATGTTTCCATATTTAATCTTGTGCTTCACAGCCTCCGCTCTTTACCTGTAAGGCCAGGAATAATTCTCTCCCTTCCCTTGACACTCTAGTTCTTCAGCAAAAGATATCCTCAACTCACCCTCACCTGAAGTACCAGGCACTGGCGACCACCAGTGCAAGAACGGTGGGCAGGCACACTGCTACTCCTGCAAACACTGGGCTTTGCTTAAACCCCCCAGGTTAAGCCTTTCACCAAATTTCAGGACAGGAAGGAAAGCTGTCCAAGTTCTGCTAGAAAGATGAGTTAGGACAGCTCAATTCCTATGTTCATTTGGGTGTTTTCTGCCAAGAAGTTTGTTGTCACTGCATGGCCCTTCATCTTTTGGGCTCTGCAGTTCATAAAATTTTTCATGGCTTTTGGTACTTAGGCCTAAGAGTTAAGATTATTACAGAATAAAGGCGGTGAAGAACTTTCTGTGCTTCATGAATGCGCAACAGACTTTCTTGGAGGTCCTGGAGCCTAAGTGCACATTACATGACCCTCCGTGAATACATGAGGTAAACACACATTTTACGTAACGCTAGTTGCAATTATCCAAGGCATCAGGAAATACTGGAAATTAAATCCTAACACCAGGAATACTCAAATAAAACATTTCTATACCAGCAGCTCTAACACTTGCTACCAAAGTCACTTTTTAGGGGTAAGCAACCTACCTCATTCCTTAGCGGAAGAGATCTCCTGGCTCTACAAATAACCTCTGGAATCTACAAAATTCAGCCCTAGACCATGAAGGCATCTACTTCAACCCTGCGATACAAATATCCTCTACTGATAACTGTTTTTCAGTTTGGGCATCACAAATCATAGCAAGACATATGGTTAACATAGCATCCTCTTCACCCACTCATCCAGACAAATCTGAATTTGAACAAGACATCAAAAAGCAAAAAGAAGTTTTGGGGTCTACGTTAAGTCATCTGTTGAGGAAATAAAAATTGTGTTTGCAGCATAGAGACTCAACTTCTAGGCCAGTTACTAGCAGGAAAATATGATAGCATTAAACCAGCGACCATGGTCGACGCAGCTTTATGTTATGCGACTCACTGCGTAAGCCAGTTAAAGGCTACAAGATTAGTTTTTCTATTTAGAAGTTAATTGTATCAATTATTTATTCTAACCATCACTTACCATGTGATAACTTGACTTAATTAAGAAAGAGGAGACACGTTAAATCTATTTTATGCATTAAATTGCACTTTGCATCTATAAACACTGACAATGACTGAATATAGTCAATAAAACTTCCCACAGGCCTTTTAAAAGAGCAACACAGCAAAGAAAACCCTTTAAAATCAAGGGAAACCAGGAAACAATAAAAATTCACACAGAATAGCAGACATTGCTTAGGCTTTTCTTTTTGCAATAGTCCGTTTCTGGTGGTTTTTTAAAGGTTGAATGACACATTTTCTAGTATTTTTATCCCATTGTACACTAAAAAATAGATTGAAGTAATATAAGCAAGTTTGCTTCAACTATCGTAAAAGTCTCCTTGAAATTCTGCTGTCAGAAATCAAATTTGTAGCATACATTTATGCAGACATTTCCCTCCAATTAGAAAAGTTATCTTCAGTCCTGATTTCAAAAAAGATTTTGCTTATTCTATAGCAACACACTAAGTCAAACCATACAGTACCTGGGGCAAGCTGAATGCGATGCTGCCAGGAACAACTGAGGAATGGGTTCTCAGCGTGAAAATGTATTTGTGGTTGGGAGAAGTCTTCACAACAACATGTCTAGAAGAGAGAACAGTATTTTACTTTGATATATATCCAGGAGGATTTTGCAATGCTCCCAGTGCTGTGAGAATTCAAAAGAAAGAAGCCAGCTTATATCTGGTCCTATAAGGAAAAAAACAAACGCTTTAGACCTACAGCATGATGCAGGCACACAGTGGTCTTTCACAGGAGTCCATCGCCTTCAGCGATATAACGTGATCTCAAAGCCCAACTGCGAGACATTGTACTAATAATTACGACTTACATTCCCCCACCAGTAGCCCTTTACTTCAGGAATTGCACTATACAAATGTGAGAGAACCAAACTGTAACCACAAAGACCAAGGTCGCTATATCTAAAAATCAACACTGGTTTCACATCTCAAGCATCTAACGCCAAACCATCAATATTTTACCCCAATACAAGCAGTATAGCTGTGATATCAACAAGAAATAGATGCAAAGCCTCTACAAGGATCTTAGTGTCTTGTTTACAAGTTTGATCTCAGAAAAAAATGGAAGGAATTTCTGTACAAAAAGTAAAATCACATCGGCGCTGAGGCTGTCCCTCCTGTTTGCTAGTGACCAACAGACCTGGAACTCAGACAGCATTTGAAGACCAGCACCACTGTTATAAAAACTGAACAACACAAACAGTCAGGAGCAGCCACAGCAGCAGCAATCGCATGTGCCTGTCTGTCACTCTCAGAAGCTAAGCTGTCAGGAACAAAGATACTCAAAAGCTGCTTATAGTTATCCTCAGAGCATGCCTGATAGCTCTTATCATGTGATAGGCAGACTTCTTTTTGGCATAAGAAAGCAAAACAAAAGGAAGATGGGATTTGTGGGCACTGGTGGCAGGGACAATGGCAGAATCAGGTTCCACCTCATCATCATCTTCTTCACAGCTGCCTGTACTTTAACTACCCATAGTGTATGAGGTCACCAGCTTGTGTGGCCTGTGGTGTTCCCCTCTCATCCATGGTCAGAAACTAAGGGCTAGATGAACGATGCGAACAGCCAAGGCCCACACTCCTGGCCATCCTCCCTCCCTGGCAGTGAATGGATTACATGCACATATGCTCCGTATATTTTCATTTGCATATGCACAGTGAATCCAGCACCATCCAAAAGCAGATCTGCTGCACACGTATACATTGGCTACATCGTGTATGCCTAACAGCTTCAGCCACATGGCAGGAAAGAACATATGGCCCTCTGAAACTAGAGGAAATGTATGGCCTGCAGAGCCAAAATCACCAGACATCGCTAGCTTTAGCCCAAACAGACAGGGAAGCTTGCAAAACCTTTCCAGGAACTGCTAGCGCTTGATGGCATAGCAGGGTAAGAAAGCGTTGGAAACATATCACACAGGGATACATATCTCCTCTGTCAGGTGGACCAGTGAGTTGACCTTCACTGGTTCTGGCCCTAAATCACCCATTAGTTGCCTAAAACCCCAGCTGCAGAGACATGCACCCTTCCTTTTCCATCTCCTCCTGCCCCAGGCACAAATCCAGAAACCTGTTACAGGTGCTATGGTTTCCTATGAATCTTACAGAGGGAGAGCAAGGCATCAACTGGTGCTTCATGGTATCAGGGGAGGTTTCTGAGGACTGGGAGAAATCAGAGGTCACTCCTATCTTCAAGGGCAAGAAGGAGGATCCAAGGAACTACAGGCTGGCCAGCCTCACCTCAGGCCCTGGGAAAGTGATGGAGCAACTAATCCTGGAAGCCAAACATGTTAAGGGATAAGAAAGTGACTGGGAGTAGTCAGCATGGATTTACAAAGGAAAATCATGCCTGAGCAATGCCTTTCACCTTCTAGGACGAAATGGCGAGCTCCGAGGATGAAGGGAGAACAGTGGATATTGTTTCTCTCAACATTAGCAAAACTTTCTACACTGCCCCGCACAACAGTCCTTACAAACTGATGGAATACGGAGTAGGTATGCAGGCAGCACAGTGGATTGAACACTGCCTGAACCGCTGGGCTCAGAGGGTTGTGACCAGCAGCACAAAGTCCAGCGCCAGGCACTTCACTACTGCTGTACCCACCCCAGGTGTCCACACTGGGGCCAAAAATATTTAAACTCTTCATTAATGACCGGGTCTAGAGCACAAGTCTGGTGAGGAGCAGCTGAGGGAGCTGGGGTTGTTTAGTCTGGAGGAGGCTGAGGGGAGACCTTATTGCTCTCTACAACTGCCTGAAAGGAGGCTGCAGCGAGGTGGGGGTCGGTCTCTTCTCCCCAGTAACAAGCTATAGGACGAGAGGAAATGGCCTCAAGTTGCGCCAGGGCAGGTTTAGGTTGGATGTTAGGAAAAAGTTCTTCACCAAAAGGGCTGTCAGGCCCTGGCCCAGGCTGCCCAGGGCAGGGGTTGAGTCCCCATCCCTGGAGGTATTCAAAAGAAGAGTGGACGTGGTGCTCGAGGACATGGTATAGTGATGGACTTGGCAGTGCTGGGTTAACGGTTGGACTCGATGATCTTAAGGGTCTTTTCCAACCTTAACGATTCTATGATTCTATGACCAGGATGATGGGACAGAGTGCACCCTTCGCCGCTCTGCAGACGACACACCTGCTGATTGTGCTGCCTTTCAGAGGGACTTTGACAGGGCGGAGATAAGGGCTGACACAAATCCCTTCAAGTTCAATAAAGGAAAATGCAAAGTCCTCCACCTGGGGAGGAATAATCCCATGCACCAGTACAGGCTGGGGGCCAACTGGCTGGAAAGTGGCTTTGCAGAAAAAGACCTGGGATCCTGGCGGACAACGAGTTGAAGGTGAGCCAGCACCATGCCCCCGCAGCAAAGACAGCAACATCATCTCTGGCTGCATTAGGAAGAGCGCTGCCAGCAGGCCAAGGGAGATGATCCTTCCCAGAATGAATGTTGCTCCAAGGACCGTTTCATTTTAAATTGAGTAGCAGATAAAACAGAGAAGCTGTCCAGGAAGCAGGGACTGAAATCAGGAGGTTTCCAGCACAGAGTGTATCAGCCTGAGTAATTCAAATTAATATCAATACACAACCAACTGGAAAGCAAGGTATTATGTTGCAGAGTGTTAGACAAAGATGCCTGTAGGCAAAATACAAGTTCCAGCTATGATACTGGAATACCTCACCGAGAATATGCTTGATGACAAATAACACCCTACTAGAAGCAGCTCTTCAGATAGTAAAAGACCAAAGATTAAAGATTCTTAAGACTGAGATTGATCCTGAGCAGTGCACTGTTTGGCTTGAAACACAACAGTGACTTCAAAGCGTATGGATTCAGCATTTCTGCGGGAAGAAACAAACTCCACCATTGTTGAGTTTCACTTCAAAGAAGCAAAATGCAAGCAAATGAGGATATCTGGTAAAAATACTGGGTGGCAGGCGGTGTATACAAATTAAAGCTACTATATTAGAGCATACCATTCACCAAAAGCATTTCCAGCAGTCCAGAAACATAGCAAAGCCTGACAGCAGGCAAATAGCAGGCAAATGGATGCCAGGAAGAAAAAGATGGGGGGGGAGGGAAATCAGGTTTTTGAAAGAAATCTCTAGCCAAGTGAGAAGATTAGGAAAGGTCAAATCCTGACACATTCTTCGAGAAAAATCTGCAAAAGGCACAAGAACCACTATGTTTCTTCTCAAAGCAAGCAGGAGTAGGCAGTCTCCAACAGGCTGTAAGCAACCTAAGTATTAAGAATATTCAAAATAAGGCAATAGCAGGAAGAACTAAATGCATTTTCCTACAGCGATGTTCGCCAGGAAGGAGCCTGGAGAGCTCATGGAGACACATGGGGGAAATAAACCTCATTAACAGCTTCTGCTTATAAACGAACAAAAGGAACAATGAGTCACCAGGGCCAGATATCTCCCAAGAGCTCTAACAGATGAAACTGCTGCTCTAATTCCTGTGTAAAGCCTTGCCTGAACCGATCAGAACCAAACCATGGCCGTGATGCCAGTTCTTAAGAAGGGCTCCAGACCAGGCCCAGGAAACCGTCAGTTGCTAAGTCTGCTGGCCAGGCTGAGCAAACCGACAGAAACTATGACAGATAACATTAACCTGTGTGTCCACTAGTTTTTATGTTCGTGAAGAGCAAGCCTAGCTTTTTTAAAGGAGAGGATAGCTTATATATCTACGCAAAGGTGCCAGTAAGCATCTGAACAATATGGGCAGATGTGCCTCTAGTGCATGTTTGGAAACCCCTGTAAATTATGCAGCAAGGCTTCTCAAGGGCTCTTCAGATAACTAAACTGGCATGAGAGAAGAGGGATGGTCTTCCCATGTAAAAAGCAGGAATAAAAGATAAGAATAATTAGTCAGTTCTCAACATAAAAAAATTTGCCATTGAGATCACTTGCCCTGGCTTCCTCCCAGACCGTTGTCCCTTCACTGCCTGGGTGTTTTCAGCACTTGTTTCTCTCTCCAAAATACATTCGGAGTCCTCAAGACAGAAGTATGTCACAGGAACTTAAGACGGTGGAACTTATCAAACCAACACGGTACTATAATAACACACTGCATCCCATGAAGTCATGCGTCACAAAATGGTGACTCATACTTGTCCAACTTACAGGATGCGAAAAATGAAGCATGAAGCAGAAAATGAAGCATGAAAAGATCTACAGTAGCATCTTGGGGATCCAAGGTCAAACTCCCAGCCCTAGACCGTGAGCACCAAATGGAAGCATTAAAGCAAAGCCCTTTGTGTAGCTGTTACCAAAAAAATATTCTGTGCAGCCAGTCATGGTTAGCACGACACAAACCAGATCTGCTGACTGCGTGCAAGCTACTGCAGCAGATCATAAGGACGGTCTTGCTCAGTATATCTGCAATGCAGCAGAATGACTACATCCTTCAGTCGCAGCTGAATATCATGATGTTTCTCTGTACTCCAGTCTTACACTTTTCAAAGCGATTTACAGCATCTGCTCACAACCAAACATATGCTGCTTTCTTTATGAGCCCCAATTTCTAGAAATAAGCAGCTCTTGGAGAGAATCGGTACAGCCAGAATCGTGGCCAGCCTGCTTACCAGGCAAGTCTCGGGATATCGTTTCCTGCAGGCTTCCATAAGCGCGATGAAGGAGGGTTCTCAGCGTGCACGGAGAGCAGCCAGCTGCTGCAGGTCTGGAAGCTGGGTCCCTCCAGGACATTCATATTTGAGGAAATTAGCATTTTTATAATGCATGAGGTACAATGCTCAGTTCAGGTATTTTTGTAAGTCAATTACTTTGAAAAAATCTACTTGGAGAAAAAACATCATTTGAAGATAGCAGGACACTACCCTGCCCAAGCAGATACTGTTGCCTGCTTCTGACTCTAAAAGTTGTACTTGTTCAGGGCTTTTTTTAGGGGCAGTGTTTTTGTTCTGGTTTGGTATTTTATATTACAGGTGAGCTTGTGAAATCACAGGTCAGTTAATCACCGAAGGGCCAGGACAGCTCTCCAGGGTAGCAGCACAGCAGACTAACAGAAGAAAAAGAGGCAAGTCTTACAACACATCGCTCCCTTGCTCCCCACAGTTCACAGCCACTTCGTTCTCCATCCGTAGCAGAATTCATCTGGGCCACGTATTTTTTGCTAAGGCCCTAAGTGTATCATTCAATAGCTTTTTATAACATTTTTTCCCATTTTTCAAACCCAAGCTCTTCCACCTTCTGCTGCATGTGATCCTCTCTCTTTCTGCTGAAATTAATTCCTTCTATCTACAACCTACATATTGAAATCCTTTAGAGAGCCACCATACAGTTTTAGCAAAGCAAGGAAACTAATTATTTGAATTGGCTTCTTTTAATACAAAGCCCTTCTGTGTGGGCTGGGCTGAAAAATTAGTGTGTTTTCTTCCTTTCTCACAAAAGTAAAATCCAGAGTCAGCTTCTATCAGTCACCACAGAACTGTAATTAAAGAATCCAAATTGTTGTGCCCACACTCTGGTTTTCTTCCCCTTTTGTTCTTGTGCACGAAAACCCCTAGAACAAGAGAGTTTCTACTGACGCTGCTCAGCACTCCAATATGATGTGAAAGTGAGAAGATGCCCCTAGTAACACAATTAAATGATAAAAATCTACTTGAAATAGCTCAAATATTCTAACTATGTAACAGGAACAACAGCAAAAACAAAAAAAAAAAAATCAAAAAAGGCCTGAAGCCCTTCATTAAAATGGTGATTATAATTAGTTAAGCAGATCCAGTTCCCAAGCAAGAAATGCTTCAGAGAAAAATTTACCATTTTTTCAGTATCTCCAGTCCTGCCAAAGAGGCACATTTGAAGTTTTGGTCTCTAAAGACGCAGAAGTTTTGTTAATTAACCTACTGTATTCACCTTCCCAAATCTGAAATTCCATTCCACCTCCATCCAAATTTTGAAAACAATTGCTTTTTGGTTAAAAGTTGAAAGAGCAACAGTGCACACTTACTGCCCAGATTGGAAGTCCTTCTCATTCACCACAGCACAGTTGGTTAACGACAGTTCATCAGTGGGACATCTTGCTGCTTGCATAGGCTACAAAAGAGAGAGAGGAAAAAAACTATCAAATAAAATTTTATTTTTCCTTTACTAAGCCAAGCCTCAAAACTTCTATAAATCCATAGAACACAAATAGGTCTCATGAGTATTAACATACTCTGCGACCATAGTCCACTGGCACTGACAAGCTCCTCTTCCTCTCTTCACCGTTTCTCTAGACACTTCTGTTTGATATAGATGTTTGGAGCCAAACGCCCTTCATTTTGTGAGTCTAGTATACCTTATATTTTCTACCACACCTAGGAAAGTACCTAAAAATTACCTAGGGAAAAGCCTGCAAGGCAAATGCTGTTAACTTGCAATTCCCCTGAACCCTGCAACACGCCAGCAGGCAGCTAAGCGTTCACTGGAGGGCATTTCTTGCCAAGTAAAGAGACACTGGGATATTCTGAAAGCTGGTAAGGCAAAGCAGCCTAGAGGCAGAGCAGTTCCACTACAACCCTGGGTAACCTGATCTCACATTGCTGCGCTCGGTTAGAGAGACCGCGTGGCGAAAAGAGGGCAGAATAAAGATGTTCCCTTTCTTCTTTCCTCACTTTACTCTGAAAACTGAAATCCGAGCACATCCATTCTGGCTATACATACTTTGAACAAAGCAGTACAGGGCAGCACTGAAAGTCTGCTGGAAGGTTTAATTCTCAGCCAGCTGCTATCCAACTCCACAGAACCTCTGTATAAAACTTCTCAAAAGAAGTATCATGATGCAAATAATATTTCCTACTCTATAGGAAACATCACAGATCAATAACAAACAGAAGAAAATTAAGTTAAACAGGCAGTTCCAGCCTATCACTATTAAAAAAAATCACTGCAACAAATTTTGCAGGTGTGTCCTCCCCCTCCTTTTTTTTTTTCCCCCTAAAGTCAAAGGAGCAATCTGATTTCAAGGGTATCTGTTCAACTTTTTTCCCCTCCACTATTACTCACGAATCAGCAGCTAAAATAACCAAATACCACCACCCTCCGCCCAGGCTGCCCCATCCTGTTACGGGGCAGCACACAGCACATAGCAGGAGTGCAGCAGAGTACCACCAAAGAGAAACTGCAGCCCTTTCCTCCATCCCTAACCCCATCTGCTTCTGCAGAATTATTCCACAAAACAGTGGCTGAAAGATGAAAACTGGCCTCAAAATGCCTCTAGAAGTAGAGAAAAGGATGGAAAAGGTGAGATGTCTCCAACATTAGCTGTAGACCGAAACAAATAATTTGGAAAAAAGCTAACCTTGACCCCCCAGGATGTTATTTTTAGAATGAAAGCACAACTGTTTTCTTTGTCAGCTACAAATTTGCAGGCAGTGCAACAGAAACTATTTGTCAGTGTCAACCTATTGCTAAAAGCAATTCCGAATGGATTTTCTCTTAAGACACCCTTAAATCCCAGCAACAAGAGAAGGAAACACACTGATCCTAACGCACACATCTCGATAATTTCCCATGAGTTAACATCCAGCTCCCCCTTCCCCCCTACGCCTTTGGGCCATTTGAGAAAAGAATCGGAGAAAATTCATCCCCGTGCGGACTGAAGCAAGCCTGCCCTATAGCTCAAATCAACTTTTTATGTCGTAATGTAATTCTTCTAGAGTACTTGCTATTTAGAGAAGGACTAATTCATTATTTTTACTGAATAATGCTCAATTGCCCTTGACATATGTGACAATAGAAAAGGATTCCATTTTCAGCCCTGAAACAGATTTATCTACCTGAGTCTGAAGTGTAATAAGAGATCCAATTAAATATTCTTGTAATAAAAAATATATGAACATCAGTGGACTTCTGAAATACACAACCTGCCGGTTAAGGCTCACCATCTTTGGGCCCTTCACACAAAAAAGGATTCACCATTTTATCATTTCTCCCTCCATTTGTGAGGGGACTATTTCGTCAAGGGCATGCCCGGCTAAAACGCATTAGGTAGGATATTTCGAGAAAACTGAACACTGCTTCTGGATTAAAGCTTTTTACAGCACTAGTCCTCAACTGCATTTTTAATCCTTACTGACAAACTGCTTCCTACAGGTTAGCAGCAAGCGCCTGGCAAAGTTGCCATCCTTGTGCGTTATTCCTGTCCGTCTTTGGGAACGTGCAAGCTTGGCTTAAATGAAATGCATAAATATAAAGCAACGCATTTCAAATCCAGCACCAAGGGCTCCTTTTGCAAGCTCCACAATGTGATAGGTGCGTGGCAAAAGATCCTTGGGTATCTGACACGTGAAATAACGTAGCTGCTTCTGCAGCAGTATCAGCACTGGCTGTGCTAGCCATCCCATAGCCCAGCACATTCTCCTTCTGGGGTGCTGGGCAGAAGTCCGTTTCTCCTTTGGCAATGACCGACGTTTCAGACCGCATCTGTAATCTGCGCTGTGCTCCCAGCTCTCCAGTATATGCCCTCCTCAAGCTCCAAGACCATTTTGCAGAACTTCAATACATTATCAATATACGGAAGTGTTTTTAACATAATACAGCTGCTGCAGGAAAAGGGCGTCACCCAATAGACAGGTTTTCATGAGTGTACAAGGGACAATTTGAGGAAATCTGGTCATTTAAGAGATGATTAAACTGGAAAGCACCCAGACAAGAAGGAGGAACACACTGATGGGGCGAATCGCAGGGGCTGCCTCTTGCCTCCCCCCTCCTCACCCCAGCGCTCACATCCCCAGAACTGCTGCTCGCAGGGACGCTCGTCGCGTCTGTCAAGTGACAGAGCTGTCGCGGCAAGGACGTGGGCATTGGCTGCTCCTGAATAAATCCTTCTGGCATAAATGCAGTCCAAAGCTGTAACGTGAGCCACCGGAGCCTGGAGGGCTGTCATATGCAGGGGTAGAACTGTCAAGGAACACTTTAAGCTCCTGCATTTTGGGTTCCAGCTTCCCAGGACACCAGCACAAGGACTCCCGGAACCCTGCACCCTCTCCCCTTCTCTGCCATCCAGCGCTCTTATTGCCTGCACTCGCACACCACACCTCAGGGAACAGAGGAAGCAAAACCCTTAAGAGTATTTCTAAGAAATCTTCGAGTAAATTTACACAAGCTAATTTTAAGCTAACTAGCAGGTTACTGCTAGCAACTAGGCAAGGCAAGCTAAAGCTCAGCTCTAGCAAACCACTAGAGCAGATCTTGCAGCTGACAGCGAATGCCATCTGCTGCAGTTACGCTGCCGTCAATACTAGTTTGAAGGTGACCCATAGACATCTTCACAGGTTGCAGTTACGTCCGTGTCCACAATATAGATAGATTAGGCTTGAAGTAGCAAAAGAAGCCTTCCCTGCCTCCAGTTATTGTTCTGGTTTATGCAAGGAGGAGGCTCCAAGGACAGCGAAGTTCTAGGGAGGGGACTCCACACCTGAGACAGTGCCTTCGTTCTAAAGCATCCTCAGCTAGAGGCATCCCTCATCCACCTACGGTCATGCAGCAGCCGCTATTAAATCCACGTCTACGCAGAGGTCTACTCCGATATTCCTTCTGTTTACCGAGAGAAAAACGAGACCACACGATGCACTGATAAATCTTGTGCTGAAAGACAAACGTGAAGGACCTCACCTTTGGATTTATGACAAAGCAATAATGTTGCCTCTACTCTTCTGCTACTGAGCTGATGCTAACCATGAAAATCCAGTGCCGGGAGGCTCGGTGATGCTGATATATTTTATTTTTGCAACATAAAAGTTGCCCCAAAGAACAAATACCTTCCTAACAACCACCATAATGTCTAATCTTTCCAAGATTTTGTTTCTAAGTTGCATGGATTCCAGTTTTCCTTCACAAAAATATGAAACTGAGTTCGTCTTGCATTTTAGGAGAGCTCAGCCCAGAAAGCAATGCTAAGTTATTTGGGTATTTTCATACATACATAAAACACATCTTTTCTCCTTCTGAATTTCAAGACAAGCATCCGAAGCAAAAGCAAAGCACTGCTTGTTTAAAATATGACTTGGGAAAAGAATGAATAATAAAATCTCTGGGATATTACACATAGTACACTATATTACGTTGTTGTGTGGGTGAGCACATAGTATAAAAATATGGTTAATATTTGTGAATTGTTAAGGCTGATGATAGAGGAAGCTAAAGAAAAACATGTTTCCCATTACTCGGACCTCACAGGAGATAAGTTGGTGGTGCATAATAGAAGTGCGCTACTACCTGTCAGTTGTTATTGAACAGAAGAGCTAAAATATTACATGCTAAGGCAGAGATGCTCTTCATTTCACACAGCTTAACTCGTTTCATTTCCTAATCCCACCCAAGAGATTATGAAACAGCTTCTAAAGCTGAGGCAGGATCTGTTCTGTGCACTGTTTCTATGGGGTTTATATAAGCCAAATAGCGTTAGTGTTATAAGTTTAAAATTTT
Organism: Platalea leucorodia; assembly: GCF_965183815.1. NCBI lineage: Eukaryota > Metazoa > Chordata > Aves > Pelecaniformes > Threskiornithidae > Platalea > Platalea leucorodia. The sequence goes on from NC_138844.1 coordinate 2,051,577, forward strand.
TCTTTGTGTAAAACATACAGACATAGATATACATGCGTACACGTACATGCGTATGTACATAGATGTAATTTCTGTCGTGCCGATGTTGGCAGACAAGCGTTAGGAACGTGACGACTCTGGCTACTAGAAATTTAAGTTTCCTCTGTAGAGCCCGCTGCCAGCTGCACAGAAACGGGGATCCCCACTCCATAACAGCTGTTAGGCGCCAAAGTACCTTTAAGCCCAGAGCTTCATCACCCAGGGAAGAGGGCAACAAAGAACCCGTGCAGGAGTTACGCTCAGGAAGAGAGTTTAGTCCATATTTACTAGGGACCGAGCAGATGTGTGCCTGCCTGGTGGCTGATTCAAAGGTGTTCGAAGTCAAACACTCATTCACCACTAAAAGGCTGCAAATAAAATTAGTTTGAAAGGAAGAATTGTGATATTAAAGGAGCTCTGAAGATAAACAGGAAACTGAGATGATGATGTGTAGACCCTACCTTATCCAAGACTATGCTCCTGATGGAAAGCAGACATGCATGAAGCATTGCCCGATGTAAAGATCCAATGGATCAAGTGACAACAGAGCCTGAGATGAACATTAAACTGCAAACATCAGGAGCCAGCTGCACACAGACAACAAACACCCGCTCTAGCACGCAGAAAGCGGAGCTGCAGCAGAGCTGGGTCAGCAATAGCCTGGGAGAAGGAGACAAATCAAGCTCTCCCAGCACAGGAAAGCCTGAAGAGGATTATGGCTACCTTCTCTCTACAGACACACACACCATGGAGCTGAATAACAGGGAGGAAAAACAACTCTACACTAAAGGACAGAAGAAATTGCTATAAATGATAGCTACACTATCACAGCTAATGAGCAGCAGCTAAGAAAGGGTTCCTAACCAGCAGAGGAAGCCAGCACTGTAACAGCCTATAGTGGGAAGCAGCAAAGACAAAGCCAAAACTCCTTTAAAGGCAGCATTCAGTAATACTTATGAAAGGGATGACAACATGATGCCTACAACAGGCACCAGACCCAGCAACAGGAGATGTTCTAAATGCTGTGTTTCTAAAATGTAAAAAATAAATCAATAAATAAGGAAGTTACTAGCTTGTAAAGGGTTTTTCTGGACATATCCAAAAAAAAAAAAAAAAAAAAAAAACTTGACTAAAGCTTCCAGAGTTCTGCAGCTACAAGAAGAGATCAAACACCTACAAATAACTTTTTGGAACAGGAAGCTTGGCAAGACAGGTTTCCTTCCCAGATCTACAGTCACTCAGAGGAGCCCTGCTGTGCCCAGCAGGTTAAGCAGGCTGTCCCCCAGGACAAGCAGCCCTGACTGGATGCTCAGCACCGGCCTTTCCATCTGCTCCGTTTGACCTCTAGTTTACTTTGCTGGAAGCTTTTATACTTGTCAGGAAGGAGCTGCATTCTCTCTTGATAACAAGCTCATAAATACCAATTTTCTTCTCCTATTAAAAAAGGAACACATTAGGAAAGTTAAAAACTCAGAATTAAATCAAATTTTTGTCAAAGCCAGGGAACTTTGAGCAAGCCAACACTGAGACAGCCTCAACAGAGTCCAGACAAGAAGGACAGATGAGATGTAACGCTCCTTCCCACACGCCCCAAACGTGACACTCCCACCGGCATGAATCACCTCAGGCGGCCAAGGAGGCACCACGGCGAACGCGGCTACGCCGCATACGCACCAGGGGCTGGCCGACACAGAGGCCAAAACAGCTTTAAAAATGGGAGAGGGAAGAGTTCACATCACCGCCTCTTGCATCATCCAGGGCCAGAAATGAACAGGGAATGTTCTTCCCCGCACTGTTTCGTGCCTGTGCCACCGGTAACTTTCTCCTTCTCATCTGTTAACAGGTAGAGCTGTCTACATAAGCAAGGAAGGTCAAGCCCAATCATCAGCCGGAGTTAGCAATACAGACACCCGCTAGTCTTCACTGCCAGCTCTTTATACACAATATACACTTAACACAGGTTCCATTTTCTTTGTCTAATAGCAGACGTGCATTCCTCTCATGGGTCTGGGCAGTAATCTAGAAATCACTTCCGTCTTAGCACATGAAAGCCACTTTATTAGGACAGAAGTGCCTATCTTAGCAATTAAAGGATATTGTTTTTTAGGGTGGTGACTGCTGCTTGCCCTTTGTTTGCAAAGTTTACAGCCACACGAATTCAGTGCTGCAACGGGAGCTTTGTAACTCCAATGCCGATTTACCCAGTGCAGTTAAGAAGATGTACGTAGCCTTGGGAACTTGGCTGTACGGTTTCCATTATTTTGCAATGTTATCAGAAATACGATTTACAGTTCCAAGACTGAAAGGTTTGCCTGATCCAGAAGAGCAGGAGAAACAAGCACACTAAAGGAGAACTTCTACGAGCTACTAGTATCATGTAGCATCTATAAGCTAACTAAATAGGTTGCTCTGCCCAAAGATGCGATTCTCCACATCAGTTCTTTACAATATGATCAGTAAAGTGATTTCAGAAAACACATCTGTGCTGCTGTGCCATAGAACCAGGAAACAGTTTCCTAACAGTTTAGCATGAACACCAACGTCACCTTCCAATTAAGCAATAATGACCCAGAATATGTGCATTTGTAATTAACACATCCATTTTGGAGTGGATGTTGCCTCACATTTCTTCCGTGAGCCAAGATGATCAACAATTTAATTACAGGGAATTGCTACTTGTGGTGTTTCATCTAAACCTCTCTTAAAAATGCTTAAAGGAATGAAACATCACACAACCATGTCTAAGATGTCAGTGTAGGATGCAAGTCACAGGATTTTGACACGCTAGCTGTGAGGACACCTAATGGATGCAAATTTCTTCCCATTTATTTAGAAAAGTTACCCAATGGCAATAGGGACAAGGTTAAAAATATCCCCTTAAACTTGGAATTTGCCTTGTGAAAGCCAGAGATGCTGCTACCCCTGCGTATTTGCAATTCACCTCACCGCTGATGGGCTGCATCTGGCACTAAACTACTCCAGGACACTGACTGATGTACCGAACACTACCCAGTTACAAGCGGTTTGTGTTTAAGATGCAATACCTTTCAATTATTTCTGTATTTTCTACAGAAAAAACATGTCATTGCTTTATTGCATCCCAGGAGACTAGGGAAACATGTTAAATCCTTTTATGCTGCAAACATTTGACCTTCCTGAACTGAGTACCTGACACACACACACAGGAAGGAGCACACCAGCGCAGCAGCAGGGCAAGAGAGCGCCTGAAGAACTACATATTCAGCCTTGATTTAACCAGCAGTAGCATTATCAGTTGGCTCAAATGCAGAGTAATAGGGTACTGTGTGAAAGCTTTTCTATTTACTGTAGCGACTGCTTGTTCCTTGCTTGAATTCTTCTGTTCACAGATCTTCTCCAACACAACTCTCCAGTTCCTGGGGGTCAAACAAACTTCTGAAGACAGCCAATATGGAAATTGAGTCACAAAACTCCGGTCGCTGCCAGAGGACTTCCCCGATTTGAGACAGCACCCTGACAGGTATGCGAATGACTGCCTCATGTAGAGACCACACTCTGGACCTCGTCCTTCCAAAAAATATTGCAGTTACTAAGATCATCGCTATCTGTCACACTGCTCAGGGGTCAGCTAGCACTCACTGCACCAGGTCTTCCTAAAGCTTGTCCTCTTTCACACCTGTGAGTGCACTTGGACAGTATCCACCAACTCCTGGATCAAAAAAAGATCAAAACATGACATGAGGACCTATATTTTAGTTTTCAGCGGTTTTTTTTACATTTTCATGTAAAGAAAGGAATCAATGATAACTTTATTCCACTGAAAACCATGTCCTGCCTGGTGGGTAATTGAGCAAAATATAAGTACCGCTGTTTTCTAAGGCCTGGTTTTCTGTGGACTCAAGCAGATCTGATTTTGTGACAGAACTTCCTCCAAATTCATAGCTAGGGCATCTCCTAAACCACAGGGTCTTCTCCTGAACGACCTCTGTGCTCTAAGGTACAGGACACAGAACAGAGGATAGGAAGAGAGAAGATCTTGCTGTGCTATGGAAAAAAAAAAAGTAATATTTAAGAAATTCACACTTGAAATGATCCTCAAAAAGCTTCTTTGATTTTTACAGACTCTTGCTACTAAGAAAAATTCTTAACAAAATGTAGTCATTTTGGCCTGTCCACAGTGAAAAAAAGAGGTGTGACATACCAGCACCCCCAAAACTGGAGATGGAGAGGCAGCACTGACATCTCCCTATCGTGTTGTCTTTTTAGGTATAAGCCTTGGAGACACTGCTTCTGCAACAAATTAAAGCTAATCAAAGATGACAAGGGTCAGATATCCCACGCTCACAAACATTCACATGGTCACATGGTTGTCAGAATTTTATTCTAAATAATTTAGCATGGGTTTTTATAATGCAGAAGTCCTGTAAGAAGGATACAAGTCTATTTGCGATGATTTCACAAGACAGATACGCAGTTGCAGAAGTGATCTCAGAAACAGAGATTCAGATTTAGTTTTCTCCTATTTCCCTAAAACATTGCTAAAAACCTATTTCTTCATATCACATATTAAGAAACACTAAAAAAAGCTAAGTGATGATAGAAGGATCAGTACCACACTGCAAGAAAGAACTGCGTTGATTCACAAATGTTTCTTTAGTTGCCTGATGACGCCTGCCATCTATGAAGGCTGATTCCATATGTTAGCAGAAATCAGACTTTACAGCTTTAACCCATAAACATGAAATCCAACCCTCATTATTTCAAAGTCTGTACCAAACTATCCAACCTAAAACTGCCCTGGGATTGACTGCAAGGAGTACAAGAGAGCACGCGTTAGTCCAGCAATGTCTTCGGCACCACGAAACACCGAGGGATACAGTCCGTCCTTCGCCACCCTGCCCACTACCGCTACGCCCTCTCAATTTGACAGTTGATTTCACAGATGTCGGCAATACATCTTCTGCTCAAGTCACAGGCTCTTCTAGTGGAGTTACGGCACAGTTCTGCGAGGTAAACCAACATCTACCAGTACCCGAGTGAAACCAAAATCATTCCCAGCTCAGTGCAGATGTGAATCTGAGAAGCAAAGAGGTGAGTGTCTCCTATCGCTGGGCTAAAGGCAATTCCACTTGAAATGAGTCCCAAATAGCAAATAAAGAAAAATTAAGGTGTTGTACCATTTGTACAATATAAAGCAGCCATTATTTCTACTCACCATGAACTGTTATACAAGTTGCAGCTATTACAAAACTTCAATATTTCTTAAAGAAACACACACCAGTCTCTCTGGTAGGGGATCATCACCAACATCGACGATCAGCACGCGTGATTTCCTCTTTGGGGAAAGCCAGACCTCCTGCCAGCTTGCAAGAGTAAAGCTGCAGCCACACGGACCTGCTTCACTCCCTACACCATTTCTCTATGTAGCTCTCCAATCTGGTACAACACAAGCAGAAACACAGCTCATTCTGGATCAACAACCTGACACTGGCTGGAACAAGGCAGAGAACTAATTCCTAACGAGGTTCAAATCAATTAGCTACAGACAGCCCTAGTTAACTTCCAGAGGTCCAGTCTTGGTACAAGGGATCCGTAACCAACTACGGACACAGCTAGACAGCTTTATGCCATTCCCTCTTCTGTAGTAGATGCTGGCTGATGTCTTGGCAAGACTCAGTGCTCCATTTGCATACCTCATGATTACCATGCAGAGAGAGATACAGAATAAATTATAACAGAAACAGCCATTATTTCTAATCATCATTAACTATTCTTCCTGTAAACTTCCATCACCATTAATCACTGTCTCTTCCTTGTGACTGAGGAAAACCAGTGCAATTAAGCGAGGGGGGTAATATACCTGAAACAGCACTAGATAATTAGTAAGATCTGGCTTATCATTTGTCTAAATTATTTAAAGTGGTACTACAAGTTTAAAGATTTTGTCTCTTTTCTACATCAGGAAAGCCATTCATTTCTCCCTGTAAAAGTATACATACACAAATCAAATCACATGAGTCTAATAAAAGAGGCTAAGCTCTAAATTGCACTGCAGGACATTTTTTCAGGCCAGAAGTAGTCACTGAAGCTTCCTCTACCCATTCTCCAGGTTTAAGCACCTTTTAAAAATGCTGACAACGGAACAGTATCAGTGTCCCAGTATCAGACTCACCTGTTGCACCTAGAGATATCACACACCTCCACCCTCCTACCTACTCTTCCTTATTTATACAGACAAGGACGACAATAGCTCCAATGTCACATCCGAAACGTATGTTGTTGCTTGCTCACCCTGACCTCCGCATCCTTTTCAGAGCTGCTGCTATCCCACATACAAGCTGGAGGGAGCTGTTAATTTACATTAACAGCATTAAACACACTGCAAGATTGGATCAAGCTCAGAAAATTATATTAAACACTTTGCTTAAGAACTCTCTTCACAGCACTAAATAATCTGATAATTCTGCAACAACTATATTTGCAGATAAATCATGAAAACACTGAATAGTAAGAAGCTTCCTCGCAACCCGAGGAAAGCATCACCCACTCAAATTGCCAGATTATGAGGCAATTAAGCTCCAATCTTTCTCTTAAATTTGCATAAATCCCCCCTTTCCTCCACCAGGCATCCAAGTCAGCCAAATAAAGGCACATTTTTCCAGGTGTTCGGTAGCCCAAAAGCTCGTAGCAGCAGGAAAAAGCTGAGGTTGATCCCTCTCCTTCCTCTCCACGTCCCCCATCACCACCTCCAGCACTCAGACCGTTCACTGAGCCTTTCCAGCGCACGAGGGCAACTGCAAACTAACTCATCAAACTGCACGGATAGTTTTGTCTGTCGACTTAGCACACTGAAAAGGCTCAGGGCAGGCTTGGGGGAGTCAGTGAGCAGCGGGTAAGACAAGACTGCTGCAGCCAGACTGGTTTAGGCTACAAGGAGTCTCAGAATGACGTTCATTATGGCTAAAATGATCTTACCACTGATGAAAGCACTGGGCTCCCGTTTCTGGCAAGAGAAAGCTGAAAAAAAGCTAGTCAAAGCACACAGATTTCTCCTGGGTTAGCTGCAAAGGGTGAGATGAAGAAAGAAGGTGCAAGGGAGAAAGTGAGACCATGTATCTGGAGCGGGGACAGATGACAAGCTTTTAACAAGAGAGAGACAGCAAAACGTGATTTTTTTTCTCAATTAATCAACATTTCAGAGGTGGCACTCGAGTAGATCTGCTCACCTGTGACGCACCGCTTATCACTGGGCCAAATTTCTCACCACTGCTCTAACCTCCACTGCTCTGCATCACGCCACTGCACCATCTGTCGTTGTATCCACCAGACAAACCACAACACAAAAAAACTATGAGAAAACCTATTCCCCAAGATCTCAATCACAGAATTGTTTGGCTAAGACAGAAGATTTCAGCCTGAAGCAGACATTAATGAAAAATGTGACCTTCACAAGCTGATATCCAGCAAAGCATGACTGAGCTCAGAGCAAAGAGAAGAGCAATCTTAACTGCACCTTGCGGCACTTGGAGATGGACACCTGCAAGCAGAGGGGATATACAAGGCACTACAAAAAGTGATGTGACAGACAAGACTGTTTCTTCACATTTTAAGGTCTTTTTGGCCACTTGCTGATGTTATCTAAGCAGTCACTGACAAGGGATTTTTTATTTTTTAAATAAATATGGAATAAAATCACTGCACAACCCTTAACGTGTGTTTTAACACAACACAATTTGGACTCACAACACAGGATGATGCTTGGCTGATGCCCACAGGGCAGAGGACTCTCTAGGGCCTCAAAGAATCCTACCAACCTGCCCCATATCCCACAGCACCAAGGGGTCACCAGGGCCTCCTAGCACCCTTAGGGGACTCTAAAATCCTGCCACAGGCGCCATGGAGACAGGGGTCACCCCAGCCTCATGGAGTCCCTCAGGGAATCCCACAATCCTGTCCCACATCTCAGAGCGCCAAGGGGTCACCCCACCCTCACAGCATCCTTAGAGGACCCTGCCCCACAACCCACAGGGAGAGGGGTCATCACAGCCTCACAGCACCCCTAGGGCACCCTAAAATCCTGCCCTGCTCCCCACAGGGCCTGAGGGCTGCTGCAGCCTCACAGCACCCTTAGGGGACCCTAAATCCTGCCAGCAGCACCGAGGGGTCACTAGGGCTTCACAGCACTCGTAGGGGACCCCACGATCCTGCCCACACCCCATAGGGAGAGGGGTCACCTCAGCCTCATGGTGCTCCTGAGGGAGCTCTAGAAGCTCACCCCACGGCACCGAGGCATCACCACAGCCTCACAGCACCCCTAGGACACCCTAAAATCCTGCCCTGCATCCCACGGGGCCACTGCAACCTCACAGCACCCTTAGGGAACCCTAAACCCTGCATCACAGCCACCGGGAGAGGGGTCATCCTGGCCTCATAGCGCTCCTGAGGGAACCCACGGTCCTGCCCCACACCACCAAGGGGCCAGCCCGGCCTCACAGCACCCCTGGGGGACCCTAAAATTCTGCCCCATGGGGAGAGGGGTCACCCTGCCCTCACAGCGCTCCTGAGGGAGCCCCACGGTCCTGTCCCACAGGCCACATCATCAAGGGGCCAGCCCGGCCTCGGAGCGCCCCCGGGGACCCTGCAGTCCTCCCCCAGAGGCAGAGGGGCCGCCCCGGCCTCACAGCACCCTCAGGGCCCCCCACACCACTGCGGGGGGGGGGTGTCACCACAGCCTCACAGAAACCGCAGGGGACCCCACACCCCCCCAGGGCTGAGCTACCACCCCGGCAGCGGGGCTGCGAGAAGCCACCGAACCACCCCGGCGCCCAGCGAGGAGCAGAAGCGGAGGGGATGTAGCGGCGGGGGCCGGGGGAGGGCGGGAAGGGTCCGTTCCCATTCCCCCCCCCACTTACCCGCCCCGCCATCTTGCCGCTGCGCCCAGCCCGCCGCGTTCGCCGCCTGACAGCCGCGCCGCAGCGACGGTCCCGCCCCGCAGCCGCCAGGGGGCGGTACAGCGCAGGCGCCGCGGCGGGACTGGGCGGGTCCCTGAGGGGCGAGGCTCGGTGACGCCCTCCGCACGGCCGGCGGCCTCGGATTGGCACCGGCGGCCGCCTGGTACCGGTACCGCTCGCCCATTGGTCTAGCGGCGGGGGGGGAGGGCGTTCTGCCGTACGTCAGTCGAGAACGCTGTTGGGATTGGCCGGTTGGGCCGTGCGCGGGGCGGTGTGGGAGGAGCCGCCGCTCTCCTCAGGGCGGGCGGGCGGGCGAGGGGGTGCCGCGTCCCGGGGGCTGCCGGCCTTCGGTAACGGGGGGGGCTTCACCGCGGTACTCGGGCCCGGGTGGCGCAGAGCCGGCCCCAGGCGGGGCTGGGGACACTGCCGGGGCGCGGGATGGGTCGGGCTTTGCCCTGAGGGAAGGGGCGGCGGCCGGGGGTGGCCGGCAGGGCCGCGTCCCCGGGGTGTGAGAGCTGAGCGGGGACGGGCCTGCGCGCAGAGCCGCCGCCGGCAGCGGGAGGGGTCTGCCAGAGCTTGGAGACCCCCAGGTCTCTGAGCCCCTAAGCATGGAGTCCTCAGCAGCGTTCAGCGAGGGGGTTTACAGTGCTCTGCGGAACGAAAGGGACTCTAAATCTGTCAAACTGCGCCAAATAGTGCATCATACAGCAGCTCTGGGTACTGTAAATGGGGTGCCGTGGCCGCCTCTGACAGTGCATCCAATGGCTTACCTTTGTTTCCGAAGTGGCTTTCCATTTAACAGCATCTGGCTTATACTAACAGCATATTTTTATGCTTTGTGCTACAAAATTACAGGTGTGTGCAAGCCTGAAAGCCAGATAATGGGATCTTAGAGGTGCTACTCTGGTCTCTCAGCACATCAAAGCCTGGCGTTAACCTCATTCTTTGGTAAGGAGGGCTTGGGGCTGCTAAAGCCCATTGCTAGGCCTTCGCTCACGACATCAGTGTCTTCTGCCCATTGCAGCTCTTGCTTGTACATGGAGCTGGCGTAACCTGGTCCTGTTTGAGCACTTACTGAATCTTTGCAGCCAGGCTTCTGGATATGGATCCGTACGGGGGATTTGGTTGAAATAGTGCTTCACTCTTAAGAGCAACAGATCATATTGGATAAACTGTCTCATGCTGAGAGATGAAAATAGCTTGTTCACAGAGCTGCGTCCCCCTGTGTAATGTTCTGTGGGAGAATGAAATTCCAATTACGGCCTTTAGTCTTGACTCTGCTTTGAGGGAGGAAGGCGGCAAAAGCTTGGATTCCGAAGCAAGGTTCAATACTGGCTCCAAAGCCGACCTCAACAGCCTGGAAATCAATTCGGGGGGTGAGCTTTAATGCATTAGCAGCCTGTTAACATCACTTCCTGCACAGGGCTTTGACAACATAATAAAATATTAATTTTAACTGCCGGTTTGCTGCCTTTAACAGGTAGCAACATCAACTGTAACCCAGACGGGAACGCCAAGTTCATGGAAAACGGGGGGGCACTTAATGGGGTGGGTTGATACCTCAGGCCACGGATGCACCTCAGTGCAGAGTGTGAGTGCAGGGTAAAGAAATCGAGCTGACACCTAAATCTGTTGTGGGCAGATCAAAACAGTGCAAGAATTCATTTTCCCCCCATGAGCCTGTGTTCTTCCCACTCGCACAGCAGCTGAGCAGAGTTTCTCCATCTGTGTCCCTTTCTCAACAAAAGTCACCGCACCGGGGAAACACCTCTGAAAAGCGGTGGTTAAATATTGCAGGTAACCCCTCGGCTTCGGGCAGGGCACCACTGGGCGGCTCTCGCTGCGGGGGATTTGCTTCCCAGCCTCAGTTACCTGCGAAAGCGGCGGTGAGACCGACAGGCGAACGCCTGCGTCCACTGAAACAGCATTTTCCTCCGCAGCTGGCAAAGGTGTCTGGCCTGGAGGGTGCTCCCTGGAGGAGTGGTGCTGCTGCAGCCCCAGCAGCGGACTCCGGCTGGATGATGGAATTCCGGGGGGATTCTCCTCTCTCTGAGCTTCCCAAATCTCTCTGCCACGTGGCCTTGAAAGAGTCTCTTGCAGAAACAAACACTGGCAATAAAACCTCTGAATTTGTAGGGAAACAGTGACTTGAGGGGACAGCGAGGGTGGAGCGGCCACGCTCCCCCATTTCAGAGGGGGAAAATGGTATTTCACCATTTCAAAGGGGAAAAAAAAGGCAAAAATCTCCCCAAACCAAACACGAAGGTCGCGCCGGTTCCTCTTCAGATCCAGCACCAAAGGGGACCCCAGCCCACCCCGGCTTGGCCCGGGGCTCCGGCCGTGGCTTGTCTCCCTGGCTGAGAGGGCGGCACTGCCGGGAGCCCAGGGCACGCAGCTCGGAACCAGGCCAGCGCCTTCGCCGGGGCAGGTCCCGCAGCCCTGCCCCGGGCCGGGGGCCCAGCCCTTCACCTCCGGCTTCCAGCAGACACAACATCTGCGTCCCGAGTGCCCAAATGCAGCTGGTGGCAACAACGTCCCTAGATTCCCTACAAATAGCTTGAGAACTGAAAAGCAAAATCGCTTGAGAAGTGAAAACGAGGATGGTTTGGTTTCAGGGCTTTTAGGTTTTCCTTAGTCCTTTTTAGTGAAAACAGTGGTATTCATACACTTGGCAGAGTTATCTAAACCAGCAGCAAGGATGAGAAGTGTAAGGAAACAAGGGCTGGAGACACGCAGACCCCGCTGCTTCAGCTGGCTCCCTCTTCCATCGGGCTCCCTCTGGGTTCTCCTTTCGATGCGGCGGCTCTGGGGCACCCTCAGCCGTTGGCTCCCAGCAGGGTCCCAGCCCAGCGGGCCCCGCTGCAGGCAGGGAGCCGTGGCACAAGGCCGGGGACCCGTTCTGCCACCGGTGACAGGCGATGGAGGTGCCCTCTTCCTCCCGTGGGTGACGCACGGGACCGTGGAGCCGGAGCGGCAGCAGCTGAGGGCAGCCCCGCTGACAGGGCCCGGGGCTGACAGGGCCCGGGGGGCTGCCTCCGGCATTGCCCCCACACAGCAGCCGGGCCGGGGCCGCTGCGGCCCCGCGGCAGCCGGGCAGCGCTCCGGGGAGGCGCCGGGGCAGCTCCCGGCGCTGAGGGGCCGCTCGGGGCCGCCCTGCTGCGGGCCGGGCCCGGGGGTTGCGGCGGGAAGGGCCAAGGCCGCTTCAACGGCCGCGGCGCTGTCTCCGGGTGAACAACGCCTCTGCGGCCGCTCATTGGCGGGAGGGTCGGCGAGGAGATTTTTCATTGGCGGGTAGGGGCCAATAGAAATAAAGCTCTGTTGCCGTGAGGCGAGCTGCGGGCGCTCGCTGCCTGATGACCTCGTGGGGAACGGGGAGGGTCACGCGGTGCGGGGAGGTGCGAGGGAGCCGGGCGGCTCCTCATTGGCTAGGCGGCTCAGGGCTTGGCCAATCCCCTCGAGGGCGCGGGGCGGGGCGGCGGTTGGCCTGGCGCGAGGCTAACGGCCGCCCGTCGCCTCAGGCGGCCCGCCATGGCCGCGCGCGGGGCAGGCGGCCGCCGGTAGCCGCCGCCGTCGCCACCGCCCCGGGGTTCGCCCATGGAGGTGAGGGAGGGGGCCGCGCCGGGGGCTGGGGGGAGGCTGGGCCGTGCGACTCGTTCTGTCAGAAACCCAGCGGGTGGTTGGAGCTGTCCCGGGGCTCCGGCTTCGGCTGGGCGCCGGTAACCGAGCAGGGCTGAGGCTGGGCGAGGCTTCGCGCCCTTCCCGCCGCGGGGTGTTTGCAGCCACAACCAGGCTTTTCTCCGGCCCCTCCTGTGTGGGGCCGCCCAAGGCCCGGCATTGCCTAGACCTGGGCCTGTCTTATGGTAACAGATGCTGTGAAACAGCTCGGGAGTGTCGGGAAAATGGTTTTTGGTGTCCTGAAAAACTTCCATTTCTGAAATAAATGAGTGTGTATGGTTTAGCAGGTGTGGGGGGTGTCACAAATCTGTAGCAGCCCCTTCTACCTATACGTTTCCTCATTCTTTGAGATCACAAGTCATGTAAGTGCTGGGTGTCCTCGCTGAACAAGGAGATAACTAAGGAGAAGACATGGCATAATTAGTATAAGAAATGGAGCTGTGTTCCACACTAATTCTGACTTTGCATGTTCACATATTTGTAAAATGTGCCTGAAAAAAGCTGTGTAATACATTGGTGTAACTGCGGTGTAAACTAGAAGGAAGATCACGCTGTAGACCACATGCTTTGGATGTAGAGCCTGTTTGCATCCGCAGGTAGCCACAGAAGATCGTCTTTTCAGAGAGGAGTGCTTATTCAGAATACTTACAGAACGCAAGTCCTGTGAACCTTGAACTTTTTTTGAATTTAATACGCATTTCAAATGAGCTGCTATGGTAATATTTTAAATATTATGCAAATAACTTATTTATTTGTGAGCTAAAAGGTTTTTTTAGCCAGTCAGTTTTATTTTAACTTTAAATTCTCCTTGTGTACCTCACCTGAAGAAGGGAAGAAAAGACGCCTAACTTCTTGTTTGGTTTTCTTTCCTTGCTCCCACTGGCCACCTGCCTCTGAGCACTTCCAGGTTGGTGGTGGGGAGAGGGGTGTTGCTTCAGTGGAAGCTGTTTCTCCCATAGTTACAGAATGGGGCAGATTTCTACCATAGCTCCCAGTGTGCGTATTATAGCAAAAGTCTAGCTCCTGAAATCTGAAAATGCACGTACATGTATTCCTGTAACATAAACGATGTAATAGGAACAGTGATGGAAGGCCCAGAGGTGTCTAGCGATGTGTGGAAGGCTGGATGACTCCTCTGCTGCCGTTGGTGACAGGGAGGATAATTCTTCCGTACTTGATGTTCTTCTGTGGTGCTTCAGCCCTTCGGAAGCTCAGCTCGTGTAAACGGAGAGAACACAGGTTTCCTCTTCAGCTGCGCCTCCTCTGTCTCGAAACACCTTGTGAATTTCTTGTGGTTTGTTGAGTTAAGCTTTTCTCTAAGGGTAAATGGGAAAGTGTTCTAATGCCAATACGTAGAACTACCTACCTGAAAACTCAGATGAGCAGAATCTACAGGTAAATTAAAGTGTTAAAGAAGTTCACGTTGGTATAAAACTACAACTCTCAGGTCTATGTATAATTATGTCCTTCTACCACTTTTTTCTCCTTGTCTTGCATAGCCTAAAGTTGCGTTCAGAGGTGGCAGTCGCTGCTGGAGTAGCGCAGAAGCTGGCGGGAGGCTGACTGACGCATTCAGTAGCGTAATGACAGGCTCTGGCTCGCTATATGGTTGCTACAAATCACAGGTTCATTTGATTATAAATGAATGTTTTATATCTGTGTAAGAGTTTGGGTTGCTTGTAAACAAAATGGTCAGAAAATATTTCTAATACAGTTGCTTATACTGGCAAACACAAATCACCGTGTTTGATTTATTAATAATAAATTTCCGTCGTCGTAATGTTAATCAGAAAGGACGGTGACTTTTTGTAATACAGTCACCGAGGAAGGAACATGCAGGGTTTAGTAAAACAGCATTTCACTGTGTTCTTTGTTCTTCTGTTACCAGAAACAATTGTAGACAAAGTGAGGAGCAAATGGCTATTTTTAGGAAAACTGAGAAGTCGGTAAGAAGGGGAAGCTTAGGTATCGCGGCAGATATTTCTATGCCATACCACAGTGGCAGAGTCCAAGCGTTCATACAAACCAGCCTGTTGAGCAGGGGCTTCTCAGTCTGAGCAGTGGAAAATGCCAGGACAGTTAAATACATCAGAGCTCGCTTTTCATTTTGCTTTTCATAGCCATAAACTTTCACTGAGGTAAAAGATTCAAATAAATGAATGAGAAGTCATTCCCAGTAATTCGATAATACACCAATTACTTTTGCTATCTGAGACTCGTTTGGCTTTGTGCTTCCATGTCCTTAAGTCCAGCAGCTGGGCATCGTTCTTTGCTTACAGAAGTATTTTACAGACATGGAAAACTGAGACGTGATATAGGGAGACCTGCCTGTAGTTAGGCAGAAAGCCTTACTGGGAATAAAACCTGGCTTTGCGTGCCGCTTTCTGTAGCTGCTAGACTACTTTGCTCCGTAAAGCAGTATACTCTGCCTCTTTAATATTTAACCCTGTGAAAACACTGTTAATTTTTTCACTTACTAAGAGCTAAGAAAGCATATGGAGTTTAAACCAAACCAACAATTGCTCCTTTTCACTTAAACTGGGTAGAAAACCTTTTCTCTAGAAAAGAATTGGCTCTAAGTTTTCTCCAATAGCTTAAATAACCTGTAGTGATTGGGAGGAAGGGAGTGTCTCCTGACTCCTGTTGGTGATCATCTGTTGGAAACTGGTGCAGGCGTTTCAGGCTGATGTGGCCTGAAATTTTTACTCCTACGCGTATATGCGCTGGGCAGTAGTCACCAGCAGAAGTTACCTGTAGCATTATGTCAGCAAGTACGTGGCTTGCTGCCTTCCTATGCTCTGGTTACACAGTTACAACCACGTAGAATGATGAAATGGCAATTTGATGTGTTTAATATTAAAATCGGTGCTTTTATTGTATATAAAATGCAGAATGAAGAGAATGTAGAGCTACCTCAGACCTACAGTTCTTCACTTTCGACATCAGAGTACTCGGCACCTGTGGACTCTTCCCTTTTATATGCACCGTGGTCTACCTATGGGGATGATGCTAAGCAGCCTGCTGCTTCTCAGATTAATATGAAGTCCAGGTAGCCATTTCTGACAGAGAGAGAACGTGTGTGTTGAAGGAGTAAATGGAGTTTGTTTGTTTCTTTAATTTAGCCTATGAATTATTTTGAACGAATTAATAATTTTAATTAACATGCAATTCATTTTCAGGATTCAACCTGAAAGGAATGATTATGGCAGTGAAACAGATTTATATGGACTTGTGTCTAACATCTTGGAAGAACAAGACAAATCGCAGCCATATTGTGCTGAGGGGTGAGTGTGTTGCCATGCAAGCGCTGCTGGCGTTCTCTTCCTCTGACAAAAACTACCCTCGCTGGTCTCGGTAGCTGTGTTGTGTTAGTCATCTTTGCATCTGCTGCTGGCAAGTTCTCATGCTCTTTATGCTTTCCCTTCCTTCCTCCTAATCTCCTAATATTTCGCTTGTGATGCTTGAAAGCTTTCCTCTGGGTACTCAAGTTACATGGTAGTTTCTGGCTTTCTGGTATTTACAGAACTTTTTAATTGGCGTTTTTTAAATAAGTCCCTAACAAGCATTGTGGAATGCTGTATTCAGATAAATCTCCTTGAATATGTGCCTTGGGCTATTTTTTTAGATCAAGACTGAATTCAGACTGGAGGTTTCTTTCTTAATTATTTTCAATTCACAGAAAGAATACACAAAACACGAAATCATACTCTTTCACACTTTCCTGAACTGGCAGTAGGGAAGAATTCCATGGAAAATGAACGTTTCTTGGTGTTAGTGCTACCTGAGCAATATTTGCATGTCTAAATGTCAGATTTATTATGCCTATATTCTAGCACCAGAAGAAACCATTAGAGAGTCGTATTAACTTGACACAGAAGTATTCAGATCCAGCATCCTCAAGGTACTTCGAGAGCTCACAGTCTTTTGCCTGGGTATTCGAGGATAAGAAAGGGAACCCAGTTCTCAAGGTTCCCAAGCCAGGCACCACTCTTCCTTTCTGTCTTCTCCCAAAATTCCAATGATTTCTGTATGTGTGCTGAGTTACGCTGCTGAAGTGAGGGAAAACTTTAGAGAGAGTCAGTCTTGATCAAAAAATAACTTACTAGTTCCTTTGCTTCAGGCAGTTAAGGTTGGATTTCTGTCTTCAGTACTGCCAGATTTGGCTGTGACTGTAATGACTTCCAGGCACAATTCCATTTTTTCCTTAGTCTGTTTACAGCTTTCCTTGACAGGCAGTGATTGTCCTCTGTTAACTCATGGTAATTAGTGGAAGGAAAGGAAATGTGCTGAGATGCTTATTCCTGATTTACCTGCAGGAAGCAGTGTAAGCCAGTGTAAAACACAGGCGATTCGGAAGCGATAAGCAAGATGATACAGAGAAGCGTTTTGTCTGGAGCGCTAGGATGCGGCTTTGAAAGGTTGTGGGCAGCTTGGGAAGTATGGTTATCGTAACTTCTTGCTTAACCAGGAGTATTTTAGTGGTGACAGACAGTAAATCTCTTGATGGGATTGACTGAACGGAGTTTGGTATGTACACATCGCTTGCAGCTGGAAGGCGTAGCAGGCAGCTCCTAGGGCGTATGGGTGGGTTTAGACAAGCCAGAACCAGTTTTCTCATCTAGTTAAGGGAAACTGCAAAGATGACAGTAGTGGATAGAAGTTGGGCTAAGACATCTTTGAATCAATAGAGAGAAATGATTGGGGAAGAATTGGGTTCTTAAACCTTTTTCTGCCTTTGGGGATGGAGGAGGAGCGCCACAGATAAGAATGTAACCGTGTATCCTTGTTTTTCAAGGAGCTGCCCTTCCAGCTTGAAGTCAGTATGGCCCATGAATGCAACCAGAATCGCAGACCACCAAGACCTGTTGCCAGAAACAAAAAGACCAGTTGTTGCAGCTGTCTCACAACAGGGTTTTTATAGTAGTGAATCCGTATCTGCTGCCGAAAAACAGTACTTGCAAAGCAGTAATCTGGCATCCCAGCAAAAAGCAGATGAATGTTATCGCGGGTTTACTGGCATAGACCTTGAAGAGCAGTGTTTGTACCCTTCTAGGAATGATCATGCCAACTGTTGCAACATGCAGACTAATGAGAATATTAAGACAACACCCATGTATCAGAACTATCCATACATGAAAAACACCTTTACGCCCCAAGTTGGGTATTCAGAAGTAATGAAAGACTCGGGAGCCGATGCTTATTCTTACGGAAGGGAGAAGGTGTGCCCCAAAGGAGCAGATGCGCAGTCGCACCAAAAGCGGGCAGAAACGTTTCTTCCGCAGTTTCACAGATATAATGAAAACGCAGATTATAGTAGATACACTGAATATTCTCATGCTAGTAAAGCAAAGCCTAACAAGAGCACCAATTGTAGCCTCCCGGAAAATAAAAAGTTAGTAAATGGAACCATTGAGACACCATCTCTGGACACAGAACCCTATACTAAATTATTTCAAGTTAAATCAGGCACTCAGAAAAAAATAGAAGATACAATTTCAGATCAGCAAAACTTTACATTTCCCAAGGCTGTAGGACTTCTGTCAGAAAAACAATTTGCAAATGAAGCTTCATTCTGCACTGATTTGGGGCAAAAATTTGAATATGGGCTAAAATCTTTTGCAGCTTGTCCAGGGAATAGTGACTGTGCAAATGGCGTAGAAAAGCAGCAGTTTTCCAAGTCTGATCTTCAGAATTCGGAGTACTGTAAATCACTCCCATTATTACCAAACTCGGCAAACCCTTCAGCAGGTGCTAATGTAAGGTCAGCTTGGATGAACGTTCCGACTAAACCCGCTGCTTCCGTCCCATTTCAGAATCCAAATCCTTTGTTGAAACTGAATAATCATTTACCTGCTTTTCCAAAAAGTTCCAGTCATTCTAATGACTTTTTTCAGTTATCATCTTCAAATTTCCCTTTAAATAGTAATTTATTTCACAAGTACTGTCAAGATAATCCTTCATTTTTTTCAAGTCTTGATTTTGGTTATAATGCTGCAGAACGAGCTCGGTCTGCTGCTTGCGTGGAAGCACTAGTTAGGAGTGGAGAAGAGAATCTCATTGAGTATTTAAGTGAAAAGAAATTAAAGCAGCCAAACGGATTCTGTGACTATTATTCAGCTCAGCAGTTTGGGATCACTGAAAATATGAACAAACACCGGTTCCAGTTGAAGCCACAGAGTGAACATTATGATCCGGAAGGACAAAAACACGGCGATGGGTTGTTGCAGAGCATGTACCAAGATTTCATGGAGTCTCAGGGTCAGTTTAATCTCGGGCAGGGGAGCGGAGACAGTAGCGCCGTCAATCCGGTGACTTGCCTGCAGGCTCCAAGCTTTTCCAGCAGTTGCATGATGGGTGACTTCAGGCGTAATCAGCAGCTGGGTTCAAGCGCGTTCCCCTTGAGATCGGCTCGCCTGTTTGGCCGTTCCGTTGTCCCTCTGATGGAGTCCCACGATTTGTTCTCCCGCGATGATTTAAAACGCTTCTACCCTTATTTTAACGATAAGATGTACGGTGACGGTTCTTTTTCTGGTTTTGTACCAGCATTTGGATTTCAAAGGCAAGTTAAAACCCGTAGTGGGCCTGCCAGTGAACTTCATGTTAGACTAGAAGAATGTTACGAACAGTGGAGAGCTTTGGAGAAAGAAAGAAAGAAGGTAAAAAAAAAAAAAACGAACTAATATGCCGTATCACAGATTTGATGTAGATCTCATCCTCCTCGGGCCAGTTAGAGATTGTGGGTAATCCTCACTGTTAGGAGTTGAAATGCTTAATGGGACTTCAAAGTTAGGAGTTTGCTTCCCTGTATAAAAAAAAAACCCAAAACCCAGAAGTTTTGAGGGTTGTAGCCTGGTTGGGAGCATAACTAATGTTGTGTTCAGTGTTGCACTTACAGCAAGAATTCAGTGACTCTTTCAGTCTGTGTTGGGCTTGGGGAAGGTGTGTTTATGACTGACAAAACCATGTTACACTTATTTTTTTTTAACACAATAAATACAATGCATCCGGAAACTTTGAAAACAAATCCATTAATTATATGTTGAATTGGGACTAAACTTTAATCCTTTCAAGAATTAATTAAAATTCTCAGGCCCTAGACTTTTAGTTCTTTCAATGAGTTCTTCTCACCTCCTGTTTCCCTGAAGTTTTAAACCTAAGATGTATTTGAAGGGGCTCTTTTTTCCCCAGAAACGGAGGGTAAAGAAAGGGTAATATTAAAACACCTGAACTAGAAGATTCAGGTAGTTCTGTATGAAGAAGCCCTACTTAAAGCAATTGCCCTCTTTGGTCATCAGCGGAAGTGCTTCAGGCTACCCTTGTTGCATGTAAAAGCTGTCTGAATTTCCCCAGTTTAGCTGGTATTGAAATTCAAAAAAAAAAAAAAAATCTGGAGCTGTGACTTTTTGAGGGGGCAGCTTGACCAAACGTTACCTGGGAATGGTGGGGCCGGGCCATGCGGGTGTCAGCTTCTCTGCGGGAGCTCTGCTGTGCCAGTCCACCCAAAGAAACTTAATTGTGAGGGGATGCAATACAGGAGGGCTTTTGCCAAAGTGTTGCCTGACAAAAGCCGTTTGTTGCTTTGAATAGAGGGGTTAGAGAGAGAATGGGCTTGACTTGAGGAGGGGAGATTGATCTCTGGGCTTGCATAGAAAAGTGCAAAAGAGAGAGAGTTGGCACGTGCATGGCAGCGGGACACGGTGGAGGAAATCAGGCTGCAGCTTTGTGTGGACCACCACAAGACAACCTAAGAAATGCAATTTTAAAACAGATGTAGCTAGCTGTACGTTGTCACAGGTGTTCCAGAGGGACATAACAACGGGGTGAGAGAGAGTGAAATTTGAAATCTTACAGTCAGGTATCAAAGTAATTTTCTGATGGTTAAATAAAATATGATTTCATTTTAACAAAACAAGAAAGCTTTCTGTAATTTTGACTAAAATTCAGGTTACTTGCTGACTTAAACAATTTAATTTTGTGGATGAGGTCCACACCTGTTTGCTCATTCTTATTTACAGGCAAAATTAGTACAGGCTGTAGTCAGAGTGCGAGAAGCCGTAGCACTTCTGAAACATGTTATGTTGGCATAATTATTTTAGTTGAACTGCTTTGAGTAAAGTGGTTGTTCACTGAAAACAGGTGGTTGTCTTACCAAATGGTTAAATCCCAAATGCCTGAATCCTCATTATCTGCTTTTAAAAACAAATCCAAAGCCCTAAGGGAAAAAACTTGTATATCTGATATTTTTCCTTGTTTCTGTAATGAAGCACACTTTGCAGCTTACATTCTTAGGGAGTTATTATTTTCTTTTCCTGCAGACTGAATCAGCTCTTGCTAAGAATTTCCAAGGGAAAAAGGTTTCCAGTGCTAACAACACTCCGATTCCAAGGCTGACATCAAACCCATCAAGAGTTGATCGCTTAATTGTGGATCAGCTACGTGAACAAGCCAGAGTGAGTTGTAAGACTAAAAAAGAAAAAAAAAATCTGTTAAACTTCTCACACAGAACTTAGAGTACAGGATAAGATATATAAGATGATCAGAGCAGCTTTTCCCAAAATAGCTTTGTTCTTAAATGCTATGCAGGGAATAACATTTCAGCAGTCCCTGCTGGAATTTCTGCAGCTCCGGGTTCACTGCTGCTGTTACCAGGGAGCCCACTGAGTAGCTGAGGCTCACGTTTACATGCATACGTGCCGGGAGGATGTGTTTTCTAGTACGAAAGCATGCATGAGATGCCAGAATCCAGTCATCGAGCCTAACTGCTTGCACAGCTCTAAGATGTGCCTGACTGTTGAGCTTTTCTGTTTTGAGCAGCTCAGCAGAGAAATGTTCAATATAGATTTGTAGACACTCTATTAGAGGAAGTATTTGGGGGGAAAAAAGCAAGTTTAATTAATGTTTGTAAGACTTTGATATATATTTGCTTGAGAGTCTTGTATTTTTTTAATGCAGAATGGTTATTTGCTGCCACTTCAGCCTGATTTTCTACATTCTAGTTTGCTTCTTAAGCCAAACAGCCACAACCTGTAGGGCAAGCGTGACTAGTGTCTTTTGAGCTGCCTGTGGCTCTGTGGCCAAACGATGGTGCCAGTGTGCAGTGTCGTGCTTCTTTGTGAAGCAGCAGCTGGCGCTGAATTCTGCAGGGGAGACGAGAGGGAGGAGGCGAGCACAAGCAGAGCGGATCTGTGCTGCCAGCGGAATAGCGAGGGTCTGATCGGGGCTCTCCTGAGGCTGAGAGGCCGGAGCCAGGGTGCTCATGCTGCAGAAGGAGGAGAGATGTGGGCTGAAAGCCGAAGCCTGCCCCTGCGAGGGGACGTGGGATTTAAAGGCAGCTGCTGCTGTTCTGAGAAACGCTGGTTCTTGGAGGAGCCGGTACTGCTGAGCTCAGCCGCTCCCAGGGCAGCGGTGGTAAGACGCAGCCTTTCCTACCAGTCTCGCACAGGTGAAATAAGCCATGGAGCCATGTCTGCTCACTGCCTGCTGAAATCTGTCTTGTGCAACTGGCTGGTTTTGTCCATACAGATGAGGAGAGTATAGTGAAAGATGTGTTGATAGGCTTCGTGTACACTTCTTAAACTACTGTTCTATGAACCCCAAAAGAACAGTGTTAAGAAGTTTCCACTTCTAGAAGGCTTGCCTGTCCTTGTCCTAATACTTTAAAAGTACATCTGAAAAAGGACGTAATCTTGTCTGGCCATTCGAGGTACCAAGCTTCAGAGTACAGAACCTCACACACTTGTTAGGTAGCAACTGAAAAGTGGTTTTAAGAAGGCACAGTGGCGCTGTTTTAAGAAGGCACAGTGGCGCTGTTGAACCTGGATTCTAATATCAAAAAGCTTAGTGATGGCCAAAGAGGAACACCGGTACAAAGGTTCAAGTGGAGGCTGAGCTGGCTGAATCTGGGATTAACTCTTCGCAGTGTGGAGCCTCTAGTTAAATCGTCTTGGTGGTCACGCACTTTACTTTGGTTTCCTCATTTGAGACTTCCACTTGCAGTTGCTTTCAGTTCCAGAACAAAGCATGGCTGATGGAGAGGTGACAGTAGCTTCCTTCACTATGTCATCGGCAGCTATTAAAACCACTTAATAGTCAGAGAACACACTTTAAGCCAGGATCTCCTCTCTACAGACTGCATCTCATCTCCCGTGTGAACTGGAGAATGCCATAGTTACCCGCTGTGGGGTACTCTGAGGCCGGACATTCAGCTTGGCCTGTTGAAGCTCTTCTGTTCTGGACTGGTAATGATTTTTGCCAGAGCCGGGGAAATACTAGCTTATTTCTAGTAGTGAGGGTATCTGTCTGAGCTGGGGAAAGCATTATAGTCCCTGTTCCAGATATGTTGTTTTGTGAAGAATGGTCATCAAAGCTGGGCCTGAGATGGCACTCCTTGCCCACGGTGCATGCTCGCCTCTGGACTGCAGGTCCGTGGCTCTGCTGGCTGTTGCGCTGGGACCCTGCCACTCCAGCGGCAGCCTCAGCGTCGCTGGTGGCTTGCTGCTTTGCCCAGGGAAGGATCTGACTTCCTCAGCAAGCCCTGCGACAGTCAAAAGGGATCAGTTGCGCTTTGCGAGAGAAGGGCAGGTTTAGTTAACGCCCCTGAGTCGTGAGTGGAAGGAAGTGTCTCTTGGGAGTGCGGGATGAACTGAAAAACCTGAGGGGATGGGAAGGCAAGCATTTGAGCTGTCAGTGGTTCCCATTGGGTTGCTGGGGCAGCCCAGCTTTGCCGACTTCTGTGGATTTTGCTTTTAGACACCTGGCACTTCTCCCAGGCTTAGTATAAAGAACGTGGGCATTTAACTATCAATCAACTGTGGATCCCGTTGGATGATGCTGTGGTATCTGAAAACCAGGTCTTCAGAACGTAAGTCCTTTCCTCAGTTAAGACTGGGAAATGACTTCAAGTTCATCTTACTGTGTTTCACTTACTTATGTAATCCTACTGTGCCGCTCCTTGAAGTCTGGATTTTTCTTCAGAAACAAATCTAGGGATTTTCAATCAATCTTACCTACTTTAGTTTCCTATCCTAGTGACTGACTGCTCAGTTGTTCGTGTGAAGTTCTCCCTTCGCATTTTTTTAAACTCTCAGCTTCCTTACAAATGTGAAATGGCACTTTTTGAGTTTATTGGTTGTTGCTGCTGTCACGGTAACTTTCGCAGTTCATTCCTGCCTATGTTTTTTTTTCCCCCCACCAGGCTTTCGACAGATTTAAGGGAGAGCAGGACAAGCCTGGCAGTGGGAGCTTGCTCCTTCTTGAATGCTCTCTCCTGAGCCCGGTGGCAAGGAGTGGCTGCTCTGTTCTGCTGTTGTGGATGCTGTTGCCAAAATAACTGTCTTGGCCGGCAGCCTGCTCTGAGGATACTTGGGGCAGGTTGGGCAAATTGTCCTGGTTCAAATTCCTTTGTTAACCACCCTTTCTTACATTTTAAAAGCTCCATCACAGTCTTTTTCCTAGGGAAGCCTACAGTCTTTCTGTTGCACGGAAACATCAAGACCTTCTCTTTGCACTGTGCTCGCAGACCCTCTGGTTCTTATTTTTAACCTGTGGATGACCATTAATCATCAGGCTTCTTTATAGGGCATCAAGTGTAGCCATTGCCCAGTAAACATTACAATTTTGGAATTTTTAGTTTTCTCTCTTTCTGCAGACCAGTAACCAGGTTCTTCAGTGGTCTGTGAACCACAGCTGAGAAATGGCTCGCCAAGGGGAAGTTCATAGTAATGTGACCGTTGTAAGATAAACAAGACAACAAAGACACAGATTTTCAATTAACTAATCAAAACTGAATGATTTTTGAGTGGTTGTGCTCGATATTCTCTGAAAGAGCTCCTTTAGCCTTGAGTATCCACCCGGAAAGTCAGCCTACGCGTGTGGTTCCACAGCAGCTTTAGCCAAACGGAGACTGCTGCTCTCCCACGTTGCCCATTGCTTTGCGCTGGCACAGCACAAGGAGGTCATCTGGGTGAGACCTGGCCAGTCTTTGGGGACTGGTTTTCACTCGGATAATGGCAGCAACGCTAATGGAAGGGAGGACCACAGTGGTCTTGGCTCAGAGGAATGCACGTTGTCACGGAACCACCTCCTGTTACACGGTTGCCTCAAAGGTGTATATACCCGTTATTAACTAGTAAGCTGGGCGTCCTAGTGTTTGGGTATTTTAGCTTTGCTGTTGTGTTGTGCACAGCCAGGTATTCTACAGCTTCGGTTTTGGAGAAGAAGAAATCCTGGGTAAGAATTTAACTACTTCAACTGTAACTTTATGAACTGTTCTTTAAAGAAAATAATGGTTATCGTTAATCTGTTCTTCCTAATCTAGTTAATTTTAAGTCTAGATGAGTATAGTTTGAACTCCTGTAACATGTAAAATGTTCATTAGGTTGTGACTTTACTGGGAAAAATGGAGCGCCTTCGCAGTTCTCCCCTTCATGCTAACATTTCTACTGCTCTTGATAAACATCTGGAGGTAATTCACGTAGTGCAGTCACGTAGAAAAGATGAAATTGTAAATGCTTCAAATCGACAGAGGCAAGGAGCTCCCAGATGCCAAGATGACAGAGGTATAACTATGCTTACGTACTTTTATAAGGTAGCTGAAAAATTCTACATATATTGCAAGTCTATAATAAAAAATAAGTGTGAGGGGGGTTGTATGAAAGTTTTAATTTATTTTTCAGTGTGTAGAGCTTTGAGAAAGGCAGACTGTATGGGTTTTAGATGATGGTTTTGAGAGGACACTAAAACTGGGTTTTACAGATAAATGAGTTAAATCAATTTGGAGTGCATTTATTCATTTCATAAACTAGCAAGTAATGCAGAGGTAATGGGGGTTTTTGTAATGCAGTTGGGGATTGGAGATGATATTAAGCTATTGCCTCTTTCTCCCCCCGTCCCTCGTATTCCTGTTCCCATCACCCCTCCAGCCCTGTCCATATTTCTGCGTAGAACTTCCTTGGTATCTCCCTGCTGAGACCAAGATGGCCTTGCATTACGAATGGATTTCCTCTTCAAGCACGTTCTGTCATAGATTGACATAAAATACAAATCATATTTTGGATGGATACACAAAAATATATTGGTCAGAATGTTTTTCTTCTTAATGGTATGCAAAATATGCAGAATATTCAGCTTAATCTTTCAGTAGCGCACAGGCAGAATGGCAGATTCCCCTCTCTCTTAGATGTGAGGCAGAATGAATTCCTGCTACCCGTGATGCTCTGACCGATGGCTCTGTGTTGGAAGCTTTCTCACATTTCTGGGAGTCCTCTCTTCACTTCCTGCCCCTCTTTCCACAGCTGAATTAGATGGATTATTTTACTTCTTTAGGGTGTCCCATCGTGCAGTTCTGTAATTGTCAAGTTCACTTCAAAAGATAGACTATAGCAATTTTTCTTTTCACCTGTTCATCTTTGTTTCTCTTTACCTTGACTGAAGGTGATGCGACTGGTTAAGATGAAAGGGGTTTTTGGGGGTTTAAGCCCATGAAAATAATGGGTGCTGGCTTTACTTGGCGCTACTTTTCAACCAGATCAGTTCGCTCTTTGGAACCGGGTAGTCTGGAAAGGAGGAGCTGTCAAACCTCGAGATCTGCTCGCTGGTCCGGCTGCTTTGAGACGAGAAGGGAAAGAAGTGGGCATCGTGCAGTGGGATCTGATCACTTAACTCGAAGGGTGCCCTTTCTTTGTCTGCCTCTCATCCTCCATACTGGCTGGCCCCAAGATGCCTTAGCCTGTTGTGGCAACTGGGGAGGGTTTTTCTAACAGTAGACTATTGAATGTAGCACCTACATTTGCTGCAGGTCTGGGAGAGCCTTGAGGAAGATGCCTGAAGCAGTGCATCTCAGCTTTCTTGTTGTTAATAGTTTTGGTTTGTTTGAGAAGAGGTCTTCCCCACCCAACCCTGTTTCCACAACGCCTTTTTGTTCCATGTGATCTGATCTGAAGTACGTCTTATCAGCAGGACCTGTCTGTTGTGTCCTCTATTCCAGGAAGTTTGATTTAAACAAAATTCATACGTGAGCCATGGTCTTTTCTTCTCCCAGCTCCTGCACTTCAGTCACAACACAGATTTACTTCAGTGGGAAGCAGGTGGATCTGAGCTGCCTCATATTGGTTGTATTCATGCACAACCTGGGGCTGAAAACTTCTGCTCTCACACGCTGAAGTTGTGGAACTGAATGAGGTATCCGGCAGTTGTTTGTAAATGTTTTTGACTGCTTAATGAAGTTCTGGAAGAAACCACAATGATCAGAAAAAGGGTGTTAGGGAGTGCCATCTGTCACCCAGAACAGCCGTCAAGCCTTTCAGAGCTGTCTGACCATACCTCTGCTTTGAGATCGCCCTAGATTGAGTTTTCAGGATCTTTCAGAAGGATATAGATGTTACAGATCATCTGAGGGGGGAAAAGACCTTTTTCATGTCTGTAACTCTCAGGCACTGCATTCAGCCAAAGACTTTAAAACAACTCTTCCTTATTACTCTGGCATGTTCCCTTCTTCCCTGGTAGTGACCCAAATGCCATCCCTACCTTACAGCTTTGAGATGCGCATTTATGTGAGTGCCGCTTGTTTCTTAGCTTCTCCTAGGCAGTCCCGATGACGCCATTCCTGTGGTCTCTTCTTGATTCCACAAAGCTTGGGGTGGAAATTGGAATTTTGAAAGCACAAGACCTGATAATCACGTCCTCCCACTCTCTAGTCTGTCCTTTATTTCTCTGGAGTTACCCTTCCAAACACAACCTTCTAAAGTTCTTTGGATGGCTGGCACTTGTGTTGGACAAGTGGATTTTCATGGTGATTCTTCACAGTTACCTAAATCGATTTTCTGTACTGTGGTACAGCAGTGGTAACTGTAGAGGAACCGGTGGTCGCTCGGTGCAGAAGGAAGGAGGGATGTCTCAGAATGGGTTTCACAGAAACCAGCCCGGGGAACAAGAGCCACACGAGCTGGTGAGGAGGGATGGTGAGGGGATACGGTTAGGCCTCTACATTCTGCCCTTTTCTGAGACGCCCCCGGCACCGCCAGGAGGGGGATGCTTTCCCCTGGAACAGTGAATCCAAGAATTCTGGCTGAAGGTAGGTGCCAGGTTTTTGCAATAAAACGAAACCGCAGTCATGCTTACTGAGCATGAGCACTTGGAAGAGCAGACTTTGACTTCACTGCTTCCAGCCCCCACGGAAATGTTTGACAGGGAGGGAAGTGCACACGTGCTTTCTGTGCAGCCCAGCGTACGGTGCGGTGTGACCCAGCTCCGAGAAGAGTGAGGGTGCCCCTGCCCCAAAATAACGTGCAAGTTCTGGCTGAAAACTCTGGTGCCTAGAAGAGGGTATCAAATTTGTTTCCTCACACACAGGCTGGAATTAAAATCAAAGCATTATCTATGCATGAAGACATTGCTGTTGAACAAAGGGACCGCTGCACCACCTTACTCTTTATTTTAAAGTGTTTGACACGTTTTTGCAGAACGTGAACTGTATGCTTTAATAAAATGCCATAAACAAGCCATTCCTTCACCTGTCTTAATCAGATGGGCAGAGGATCCGCTTTGTGGGTCTGGAGGGGTTGCTGTGAACGCTCAGCGATGAGCTCGCACGGGAAGGGGCGAGATGCCTTCAGTACGCGCGTACGTGGAACGCTTTCCAAAACAGAGCCGACCGTAAGGCTTAGGTGCTCCTGGTCATCGGGGACAGCTAAGCGGGAGCTGTAACAAAAAGTACCTAAATTCCATATACTCTTTGTACGAGGGCCTAAAAATCACTGCTTGCTTAGATGCAACTTTTACAACCTTATAAAGAGACAGCCACAAAATCAGACACTAAAAAGGGCCTAAAAAGTTCAGCATTGTCAGAGTGAATGAATCCCAAATAGCGCTTGCTGGTGACCTGTGTAATAAAGATTAAAACGCTGTTTCCTCCCTGCAGATGTGTTTGCTCTTGCTTTGGCAATTAGAGAGATGAGCGTAGCAACACGTAAAGCACGTACAATTCTCTGGTGCGCGCTCCAGATGACCCTACCGAAATCTTCAGCTGGAAAACCGGATCCAGAGAAAGCTGTTCGGGAGGCAGTGCAGCCTGAAGAAAAAGTGTGCGAAACCGTGACCAGCTGCAGCATCCTAAACCAGAGGGCCGAAGTAAGCAAGCACTAACGGAAATACCGGTCGCATGCAAAAACACACTCCGCAGTCTGTATGTATGAGAGATGATACACTAATTCTTTTTAATTATTTGTAAAGTTTGAACTACTAATATTCGTATTTAAAGCTGTATCTTGACGAGAAGTTGAATTTGCTTTACGGGCTCTCGGGTTCTACTTAAACTGTTAACGTTACAGCAGCATCAGAATATTGTAAAGCCGAACTGGTGAATGTTAACTTAAAAAATAATCAGACTAATTAATTAACAGCCACGATATTATTTAACTTCTGCAGGTGAACCCTGGTGTACAACTCTTCCGATAACTTCTTTAGTTTTGCTTTAGGAAATAGGTTTTAAAATAATGATTCTTAAAGACTGTAGTCTAAGGGGGTGTCCAGTCAGTATCAGATAAGATTGTGATGTAAAAATGGTTTCCTTATCAAACTAATACCTGGAAACAGGAGGAAAAAATGCTAGGAATACCCAATATTCATGTAAAATTAAATATTTAAAATATAAATATTTATGAATTTGAGATTTTAGAATCTAAGCTTCTGAAAGGAGATGCACCGGGTTCTACTAAATTACTGGTATGACAAAATTGCTGTTGTGAAACCATGCAATTTAGGAAATATGTCCAAATCATTTGGGCATGCTCTTGGGAAAAAAAGAACCTCTGTTTTAAAGTATTTAAACGTAATCAAAATATGACACGCATACAGGATTATCCTTTAAAACGCTGTGCAGCAGCTGAAATAATGAGTCTTGTTTTTAATACCTTCACTTTAAAATTTGAAGAGGTATCACAAAGTTCTGAAATGTAGGTTTTCTTAAAGTTACTCTTTCGCTGGTTTGGTTTGAAATTTGGTTGTCATATTTTAGACTTATTAGTTTACCTCTGCATTTTTGACAGCTATTACTACTTGGCGTTTCTCTGCATATCTTGATCTGTACGGAATCTAAGTAACTTATTCACTGATACGAATTGTTGGTATTATGTGGCTCAGGAGATACGGGGTTTTAACACATCTAGCATCGCGTTTATAATGTGTGGATTAAATTTATTCAACCGTCCTTGCCTAGATACCCTGATATTTTAAATGTCTGTGTTCTTCCTACTTCTGGAAATCCTGGTATGCGAAAGGTGTGATCGCACCACATAAATTGTCATTAGATGATGTGAGAAACTGAACGAGAATGCAGCAGAAAGCGGAGGAACCGTTTTGATCACTGAAATGACCAAAAGCACTGCCAGAGCGAGCTTATCTGGGCAGGAGAGCAAAGCACATCTTCAGACCGCAAGGCACTGCACGGAGATTTGTTAAGTTTAACCTAGGACACGTTGATGTTAAAAGCAATGCTGTACTGACTTTAGGCTGTCTGGTAAGAAATAAATTCGCTTGTGTTGAAGAGCGTTTGTTCGGTGTTTGTCTTCATGGCCTCAGCTCCTAGAGCTGGATCCGTCCACAGGGACTGGGATTTTCAGTTAGGGACTGAAGTTAAGAGGCTGTCGCAGGAGAGGAATCGGAGATCCCTCGGGCAGATCTGATCTAGCAGTTAGTGCGTTGAGTTCTAATCAGTAAACTTAGGTACAGAAAATATTTCATAAGTACAGATGGATTGGCGGTCAATACTACGCTTAAAGTTAGCATAGGATACAAAGATTGTCGCGTAAGCTTGCTGTATGTACCTCAAGTGTTACAGGCATGCAAAAAACATCGCTTACCGAGCCTGGAGTCAGGGAAGGGATCTCTGCCTCGGGTGACCTCGGGCAAGGGGGGATCGCCGCCGCGCCGCCCGCTGCTGCGGAGGGAGAGCTCAGGGGGTCCTGTGGCTGCAGGTCTTCATAGCGTAAAGGGGTTGATTTGTAGTCAGATTTTCTGCTGTGTCCACGCAGTTTCGGTCGCTTACCAGGCCAGTCTCTGGCCAAACCATTTTTTTGGGGGATTGGTGCCAAGTTCACACCGATAGCCTCAGGCAACGGGGTTCACTTTGGTCAGGCCTGTTGCTGAGTGCCTGGACCGAAGCTCAGACAGGGGGAGTGCATCCATCCCAGGGGTGTAAAGCAATGGTGATACTGAAATTACTCTTCTGTAGAGAGAAATGACTGTAACTTTAGACAAACCAAGGGAAAAATTGTATCAGTGCAGTGAAGCTGAAGTGGTGGATTTTTTTTCCTGTATCTCATTAGTTCCAAGCTCCGTACGGTCAGAGGAAGCCTATGCAATCATTGCAGTATCTGCACTAGAAATCTTAGCAGTCTGTCTGGAGTATTTAATCCTACTCTATAAATTTCCTAGTGCTGATGCCAGTAATGCACTCCTGAATATCATGAATGTTAGTCTAGCACCAGCATTCAGCTCTCCAGGGGCAGTGTCCGGTCTGGGCACCAAATCAATAGCAAAAATCATTGCAGCGTGAAGGCAGAGCTGCCCCGCAGCCCCCCCGGCCGGGAAGCGCTGGCTGTGCTCGAGGGGCTCAGGGCCAAGGGGCAGCCTGACCCCTCGGGGCACCCTCGGTTTGCGTGTCTGCGTGTTTGCGCGAGGCTGGAGCACGCCTTGGGTTTCGAGCACCGACTGCTGGTGAAGCTGCCCCGGCGAGGGGCCGCGGGGTGGTTGTGGTTCTCTGCTCTGCCCCAGGATGTCTGCTGGAAACCGTGGGATGTCAGTTCCTGTCGGGAGTAAGCGAACGCAGCTGTTTTCTGTGGACCTTTACAACCAAAGGTTTCAAGAAATGAGCTATAACAGGCTCTGGTGTGCCAGCATCCAGCCCTCGGCTTGCTTTCCACGGGTAAGTTCAGTGCCAGGTCGCAGCACTCTTGGTGCCCAGTGTAGGAATGTGGGAACAAAAAACAAAACTCCTACCACCTCCTGCTGCTGTCAGAGCAACCGAGGTGCGAGTGGATGTGTAAAATCGCCCAAGAACCAGCAGCTTCCCGAAACCCACACGTGGCTAGGGCCGCGTGGCTTAGTGCCCTGACCCAGCCTCAAGGCCGGGGCTGCGCGAAGGGCTCCGGTTGGCAGGAGAACGGTGCTGGGGTGTGAGCGGCCCCTGCGTGGTGGTGTTGCTGTGACACCCTTCTCCCTCAACAGCTACTCCCCGTCCCGCTGCAGTCCCGCACGCTGGCAGCCGCGTGAACCACCCTCGAACGCAACGCTGCAGCCAGGACCCACCGCAGCGCCCCAGGCTGGGAAGAGGGGACAGGCACAGCGGGTTCCCCGCCCTGCGCGGCCCCGGGGAGGAGGTGAAGGGAGGCACCACGGCCTCGGGAACCAAGGTGCGAATGCATGATGATGTGACAGCAAGAGTCAGCCCTCAGAAATGCAGCTGCTGGGTAAGGGGAAACCAAGGACGCGGGACACCGCGCCATCGCTAACCGCAACGTTCACTCAGACAGAGAGGAACCCACTTCTTGGCCAACCAGTTTTATTATTCAAGTCCAAAGATAAAGCAGTTAGATACTCACACTTGCAGCAGCTAAACAGGAGGCATGACCCTTTAATCAGAGCAGCGCTGAAAGCAGGCGATGGGGACAGGTGCCGTCAGCGGCTCAGGAGCCGCCTGCTGCCAGGAGCACACCTCGCCAGCCGGCACGGCGGCCAGAGCACGAAGCAGCGCAGGGGTGAGGCACACCCGTTCCTCCTACGCCCCCGAAACCGCCGCGGGTCCTCCTTCACGCTCAGTTTACAGAAATTAGTGTTCTCCTCTCCAGAGGCAAGTGACACCCTCACGAAAACAGCTGGAAACAGCAGGTAACAAGCCCTTCGGGAGCGAGAGAAGCGTGTGGCTCCCCATGGCAGCTGCAACCGGCTTGTAAACCCAGCGCATCCAACTCGCTTACAGCCGCTCAGCGCTGAGCCTGCCTTAAAGCATTCACCCTGGCAACCGCCATAGAAATAACAGTCGACGTTCACCCACATGAATCATCGGGGAGCACCGTTTTCCAGCTACCAGCATAAAGTCTTAAAACAGCATGAGGACTCGACCCATTTGCTACCGCTGTGGCTGATGCTCGAATCAGCGCGGCGTTTCCCTTACCAAGAGCCCGTGGGTGATGCGGTCTCATAGCTGCAACTCATATATATTTCATAACATTTCCTTTCTCTTGCTGCAGAACAGCACTTAGCCTCGCCGAGGTCAGCTCCAAACCTCGCTCTCGCGGCTCAGCCAGAACGAAGACGTAGCGTTGTTCTTGGCAGCATAAATACACGTATTTGCAAACACATTTTTCAAGGCTAGTGTAAATAAATTCACATTCGCCCTGCAGCAGCACGTCCTTAATTACAGGCCAGAAAGGGGCTTTGCTCTGTTCTCAAATCGTAACACGCTGTTGCTGCAAATGAAGGCTGGCGGGAGGACGCAGCCAGCTTGGAAGCCCTCTCCTCCATCTTGTTTTGCTTTGCTTTGAAGTGGTTAGAAGTAAAAAAATCGATCGATTTAAAACACGGACATAATCACTTCACCGTTCTTTGGTACAGACATTGGCCACAATAACCGACTGGGACATTTGACA
Source organism: Platalea leucorodia (assembly GCF_965183815.1). Classification (NCBI taxonomy): domain Eukaryota; kingdom Metazoa; phylum Chordata; class Aves; order Pelecaniformes; family Threskiornithidae; genus Platalea; species Platalea leucorodia. The sequence continues at coordinate 2,084,842 of NC_138844.1, forward strand.
CCACAAGCACATGGCACACTTCGAGTTTAAGAGGTGCTTGAAATTTCTTTTTTGCTATGGAACAAAAAAAAAAAAAGGGGGGGGGGGGGGGAAGGAAACGCTTCCAAAGACCCACTCGCCAGCCACGTGCCCAGAATTTCTGCTGCTTTTTAAACACACACCATATTCGTAATTCGTTTTATCCCTTGAGAGTCCAACTGGAAAACCCCAGCTATCGCTTCCGCTCGCCTTTTTGTGTCCTTTTCTTCTCCTTCTCCTTCCGCTCCTGCTTGGCTAGCTTATCCTTCTCTCGCTGGAGTTTATCTTGCTCTTTTTTCTTCTGGAACTCATCTCGCAGCAGCTCCCGTTCCAGTTTCCTGGCATTCAAGACATCTTCCACGTTCGTGTTTCGGAACAACGCTGGCGTCGCGTTAAGGGCAGACAACGCTCTGGCTGAAGCCACACAGCTTCTGCTCTGCAGCCGTGTTCCGGAGCTCTAAACCAGACACTGGCTTTATTCTACCTCCCCCTTCACCTTCTGACTCACTTTGGCTTCCTCCCCAAGCCGGTAAGGAATTTGGGAATGAGAATTGAGGAAGAGAGAAAGAAAAAGGAATCTCTCTTTGTTCTTCCAAATAGAGAAATCACGTAGAGTAAATGCACACTCCCTAGAAAAGGATTTTTCCGAGAAAAATCAAGTTGCCTACAAGTTCTTAAGACTGATATGTAAAAAAAAATTCGTAAAACCTCTACAAATCTAAGGAAGAAAAACAATTCGTATGGTGCAGCTTCCTCGAGTGGGTTCCCTACAGCTGTGTACGACGCGTGGTTTTACATCTACGTACACGTACGTACGTGCATGTACCTGCCGACACCGATTCCAGCTGACGCCCCCGGGACAGGGAGGCGACGGCCAGCGGGCGCAGGGCATTCCCTCCGGCTGCCAGCGGTCCCAGCTAACGGGATGGGGCAGCTCTGCCCGTCCCGCCAGCCCCGGAGGAAGGCTGCAGACGTGGGAATGGATGAGGCAGCTCACGCCAAGGATCCCCACGGCCTCCTGTCCTCTCTCCTGCAGCAATTAGCGGCAATGCTCCGGGAAGAGCATCAGAAAGAGCAAGTGGGTGTCTCCTCCACTTTCTCTTCCTCCTAACCATCAGTAATGTAGGGACAGGAATAATTTAGCTTTCCTTTTTTAATTATGTGATAAAAACCTGCTTCTATCTTAAACCTGCCAGCTGGTGAGCTCAAGGACCGTCCCAAATCATCGTGTTGAGAAAAACATGGGATAATTGGTCCTTGTTCACCATTAAAGTTCAGCTGCACCACGGCCTCATGAGTTTCACAGTAGTTTCGTTTCTGTTGCACTTTTAATAATTCCTGATGTGATTTACTTCTCTGGACACCAGTTAACATTAAGCTGATGTTCTGGGAGAATTATCCTTATTAATAGCATGTTCTGTGAAGCTTCAGAGAGGGTGGAAGAGGGAAGGAAGGAACAGAGGACAGAAAAGGGAATGAGAGGATCAGTGTCAGCTGTGTGCACAGGGCGGGGGGACCTCTAACTTTCATTATGAGCAAGGTCAGGCAATGTGAAAAGAAAAACAATCGCCAAACTTAACAGGTGGCCCTGAAGAAACACGAGTATCACCACAGATAAGGAAGGACGGGAAACTCACCGTGGAAGCTGCCTTCCTGCCAAAAAGGATACATTTTTCTGATCCAATATTTACTGCTGTCGCGATCGATCCATCCTGTTCATCCTCGCCAGTGAGAGAGTTAAGGAAATGGGGACATCAGTAGTGAACTTGTGCCTCTATACAGTCACGCTTAACCCAAAACATGTCAAATAATCTTATCCAGCCACAAGAAGAAGCTGAACACTCACGCAGACAAAGACGCGGCAAGCACAAAACCCCACGTTCAGCTCCCTCCTGCTGCGGGGTGCCAGGTACGATCCCCTCCTGTTCAGCTTTGCTCTTCAAGGAAGAGCTTGTTCTTCAGCACTACAGAGAATTAACATTAAACTCTCCCACTCTACCCATACTCTCTCTAAAAAGGATCTTTTCAGCAGATTTCTCATCAGAAAGCAAGAGATAAATTCAATACGACTGGGTCAGGAAAAGGATATTCCTCCTCGTCCGTCACATTGGCATACTGGGCCAGGAGGGCAGCTTTCCTTTGCTTCTCTTCCTGGGAGACCTCCTTTGGCTTCACCACAATCTTGGCCTGCTTCTCCATCATGCTGGCGATGGCTTGGACCTCATCTGGCAAGGAGAAGAGTCAGAGCATCAGCCAGTCCCTGCAGACGCAGCAGCAAAGTCTCAGCTGACAGATGCTGCACGCCGCTGCTTCCTACATCTGCAGCCCCCAAAAGGCACCGTCCCACTGTCACAGGCTGCGTCCCGTCCGCAGGGAGGCAGCTGTCGCCAGGGACAAGTGCACCGAGCTAAAGGGAGAAGTCTCACCCAAAAATATCCCCCCTCCTCCCACGAGCCTCCTCCCACGGTCACTAGTGGTGCCGTCAACGCACAGAGCACAGCGAGCCGGCCGTTTTGGGGAATTCAATCTGAGGACTAAGAGAGCAGGAGCTGCTGAAGAGCCACCGAGGGGACGGCTCAGGCCAGCGCGGCGTCTGACGTGGTGATGTGCCACCACCTTCTCCTTGGGAGGAGGAATTCCCCCGTGCTGCGCGCAGCCACCATCAGACGCTATTTTTCCTGGAGCAAGGGAAGTTTCACAATGAAACTTTGACATCAGTAAGACTCTTGCTAATGAAAATCCATTTTACTCCAAATTGCATTCTCTGGTTAAAAGGGGCTAAATGTCTTTATTTAACAACGTACCTAAAACCACATCAAACATTCTGAAAACGCAGAGTGACTGATCAGTTTAATACTCTTTCTTTTCTACCTACCCAGGGAAACGAAGAGCTGATTTACCTGTTAACACTGAAGTTCTGCTGCCCATTTCTTAAAATGACATTTGCGTTTTGACACCAATTTTTTTTTTTTTAGTTTATTAATAACTTATCCTCAGGATTCTGTTATTCTAAGCAGATACTGACTTCACTGGGGATTTATCCTTCTATGGAACCACAGTGAAATAAGTAAATCCTTGCAATTCTAACAACCCAGAACATGCTGCTACCTTCTTCCTGTGACAAGTAAGAAAAACCCCTGCGGGTAACCAATGGTATGAGCAGGAGGAGTCCAGCAGCAGCTCCAGCAATTCCAATCGCCTGTCCCCAAAAGAGGGATTTATTTTATTTAATGCACAGAATAGTGTAACTTTTCCCTGTCCCCAGCCGAAGGCGAGGTTAGGCCAAGGACAGACTTCAGTGAACTTTTGGGGAAAGCCACTGAACTGCTGCGTCATTCAGCCGCCTCAACTATAAAGAGGAGGTGACTGGTATTTGTGAAATGACGAGGTTCGAGAAGAAAAGCACTATATAAACGCAGGCCTCACGATAAGGGCTCAGGATTTCTAGAATGACATCAGCCAGTGACAATATTCTGTTTGCAACCAGAACCAACAAAAAAATGCAAAGCAAACAAAAAGCCAAAGGGGATGTTACATTGTCAGGGGCTACGGTTCTGTCCATGCCGTTGGAAGATTACTAATTGATCCATGCAGTATGCTTAAACCAGCAAAATCTTTCCAGCATGTGACTCCACTGTACTCCAGAGCTCTGCTCAGTGAGCAGAACAAGCCTCCCCCGATGAACAAGACCAAGACGGAGGTCTTCGCTCCCGAGCCAACAGGTGAAGACGAGGGATGAATTCAGAGAGGGTACAAAGAGACGGTGGGACTACGTACACGGCTGGGAAAGGAGCAGCGTTAGTACAGCAGCAGTCTTGCAGAGCTTCCCCCCCACAAGCATTTACAGAAAAAAAAGGACAGTTTTAAGAGAAGATTTTGGAACGGGAAAATAAGGATGCTTTCCTGACATGTACTGGGGTGAGCAGCAGCAGAAGGGACAGCACAGCTCTCCATAGGTGCAGTTGTAGTTGTATAAAAACACCCGCTTTCCAAACTAGCATAAACTGAAGCAGCACCAGGCATTTTGTACCCTAACAACTGCATCTACCATCAGAGCGCTAGCTGCCATCGCTACATCGTTAGCACTGAATGCAGAGAAAGCTCTAAGTGTTTTGGGAAAGGAAACTGAAAAAATCCTACAGAAAAAATAAAAAAGAGCTTTTTCTCTGCAGGATTATGGACCCAAAGAGCAGCAGAATGCTAGGGACAGCCAAAAGTGAAACGACTCATTCTCATTTCATATTTCAAGACAAAACAGTAAATAAGCAGCAATGGCAACGAGAAGCAAGTCAGATCGGCAAACATATTAGCAGCATTGGTTTTAACTCCTAACAGGACGAACACAGAGTCCTCATCTTGGTAAGGCCCTGCAAATTACTCATACCACGAGGAAAGGCACACCGAGCAGCAACACTACCTTCTTTTTTCTCTTTGGCGTCAACAATCTGAGATTCAGACCACTTCTCGACTACTTCCCTGCAAACATCGTTTAAGAGATCTTCTTCCTAGTAAGGGAAAAGAGACTTCTCAGTCTTGGAACAAATTTAGTCTGCTTTAAACAAGCATGAATCAGATATGAAAAGTACCAGCTGCAAAGAATCTGAACACCCAGCAGTAAGCTCAAGCGATACAGCTTTTCACACAAAATCTACTCGTTAAATGCGCACACAGGACTTTTATTAACCTGGGACGATACAAGTCATGCGATGCACTTACTTGTTGACACAGCTCAGGACTAGGGAGTGCCTTGACCCGCTAGGCAAACACAAGGCGTCAAGGCTGCCAGCCAACAGCTCTGCACCGCGCCAGGCGATGCCGCATCACCGCGGCGGTTTGCTTTTTCATGCGACATGGCTCTAGCAACACACGCTGGTGTCACAGCAGCTGGTTCTCTAGGTGCAACAGCCCTACAAACACTGAAGAAAGGCAATCGGCGCGTCTTCCCTCTAGAAATCTGCTGCCCAGCATCATCTCTCTTCTTGAGCAAGGCTGCAGAGAAGCTACTCAAAGGCCACCTCCAAGCCAATCTCACTAAAGCAAATAAATGAGACTAGATAAAACACAGGTCAGGGCCAGTACGGAGCTGAAACCACTTTGGTGGTACTGACAGACCATCTCCTCCCACCAGCAGGGATATTCTTGTCCCTCGTGACCTGCCTGGAGCATTAAACACGATCTAGAGGCGGCACTGGAGTGCATTCACACTGTTGTTCGTTACTGAGGAATATTGAACTGCAGGGAGAAAGGAAACACAGCCAACCAGCAATAGGGCGGTATTCCCATCACCAGATCCTTGGCTTGTCGAGCTCCACCATGCCTAGTTCTCTCCCCAGCACCTACATACAGCTGCTCGGGGGACTGATCAACACTGTAATTCAAGTTCCAGCGGTAGACAGGTGACACACTACCACATCTCAGCACACACGGTCACAGCATTCCTGCAAGAATTGCCCAGTATGTGAGTTCAGGTTACAGAAGCTGAATCTAGGCAAGAAACACGATGCTGATAAAAGTGTTTTGAAGAGTTACAGCCAGGAGCACTTCACTGGGAAGACATATGTGTACAACGGGCAGGAAGTTTCAATATTTTTTCATAGAATCAGAATCGGTTAGGTTGGAAAAGACCTTTAAGATCATCAAGTCCAACCGTTAACCCAGCACTGCCAAGCCCACTACTGAACCATGTCCCTCAGCACCACATCTCCCCGGCTTTTAAACACCTCCAGGGATGGGGACTCCACCACTTCCCTGGGCAGCCTGGGCCAGGGCCTGACAGCCCTTTCAGTGAAGAAATCCTTCCTAATATCCAACCCAAACCTGCCCTGGCGCAGCTTGAGGCCGTTCCCTCTCGTCCTATCGCTTGTTACTTGGCAGAAGAGACCGACCCCCCCAGCTCCAGCCTCCTTTTAGGCAGCTGCAGAGAGCGATGAGGGCTCCCCTCAGCCTCCTCTTCTCCAGGCTGAGCAGCCCCAGCTCCCTCAGCTGCTCCTCATAAGACTTTTTATTTATTTTGCTCATTAACACCAAATTGGATTTGTCCACAGCTTAGAAAAAAACAGCAGGTTTTCCTAAGCAGGAAAGGCAGGGGGGCTTGAGGAGAGGTGATATCAAATGGAAACGAGCCGGCCAGGGACACCCAGGGAACGAGCCAGCTGGGACTGAGACATCCCCTTCCCCTGCACCTGGGCAGGCCTGGCTGGTGCATCGCAGCTGCTAATGCTCAGGCTGGATCCGGGTACTGCCTGCAAATCCTCACGGTCATCCCGCTCTCCTGGGGCAGCAGCACTGCACTCAACCAGGGACAAATCAAGCAGCAAAGCAATGGTGACCTCTTACTAGAGCTGTTCTGCCAGCCCTGACCATCACCTACCCTGCCTATGCCAAAAGCTAGCTCTGAGAGGCAGAAAACGTGATAAACTCCGCCTAGAGAAGAATTTCTTAATGTAGGTGTGTAGGAACCAGACCTCCACCGTCTGCCCCATTCCCCACCTTTCACAGCCAGGCGTGCAGTAATTGGCGTTTCAAAGACGAGCACACCAAACCCCTGCACACAGACTTCCCACCAAAAAGACACCAAGTTCACGATCCTCGTCTTGAAAACTTGGGCGCTAGGTACCTAAAAAAAAGCACCTTCAAGTTACAGGACAGACTGTCACTGAAAACGTTACCCATCCAGCAGAGCAAAGCTCACCTCCACGGGAGACAGCAAAAAAAGTTGAGTTCTCCACAACTGTGGGACAGACAAGGAGATAAAAACATACACAAAAATCTCTCCGCCTTTTGCTTCAAAACAAATAAAGAGCAACTCAAACTAAAGGCCTCCCACCCCGAGCCTACAACAGCTAAGCACACAATTCTGTGTGTAACAGGCAGATGGCAGGAGAACAGACACACAGCGATACCGTCGCACAAAGTGGCCAAGCACCGAGATCATGAGCACAGTTCAAGGCCGTACACACAACAGAACAAGGTCCCCGGGTTGGGGAGGAGACGCTGCAAGGACAAACACGCGGGATATTCGAGGCTGTGATTGAGGAGGCGATCTGCAAACAGAGAAACAGCAGAAGGACAAAGGGTTTGCAATTCCCACTGATATCAGAGTCCATTTTAAGAAGTCAACATGCCCTTAACGAGAGTAGATCCAGAGGAGAGGATGATGCCTAATCTGCTAAGATCGGGTATAAGAATGGGTGGTTTAGGTCTGGAAGAACCCACGGACCCCGCTCTCACCGGGAGATGACACTGAGATCCTCAAAGGAACATACGCTGGATGAGCAGACCAGCAACGAGGATGATGTGCGTGGAAACACCATCCCAAGTGCCAGTCAGAGGGACCCTTCCAGCCCTCAGACACACAGTAAGTCATGAAAAGATAACGAAAACCCGCATGGTTCAAGGACACGGAAGACATGAAGGGTTTTAAGTGCCAGAAACACTCACAGTAAAAGGATCCTCCTCAGTGGATGGGCTCCCCTGAGCGCGGGGAATACTGGCCCGCTGGAATCAAGGCTGGCAAAACAATAAGCAACATTATATTAAGCCAGAAGAGAAGGCTGGGAGAGACATACTCCCTGGGCACCTGGGTTTCAGTTTGTGCAGGAGTAAGAAAGTCAGGCAAGTGATGATAAAGGAATGTCAGCAAGTGGGAAGGAAAATGAACGGCAGAAGAATAACAATGATGGCAGAGACCTGCGCAACCTTCTAATGAAGGTTTGAGCAATAAGAAACAAATTGGGTGTTTGTGTATCGGTGGATGCAGGCCTATGAGGGGAGAACACAAAAGTGGGATGTTCTAGCGATCCCAGAAATTATGAAAAACCAGCCTTGGAGCTGGAGAAAGGAAGAAACGAAAGACCAAGCTGACAGCACATGAACGGACACAGATGAAGCAACGGAAAAGAAAGACGATGGGGCAGCCTGGGCGAAACTGAAGCGTTACAGGGGAAGCAAAGAGAAGTTCTGCCACGCAGCGCAGGCCGGTTGCTGCAGCACCCTTCCGTCCCACTGCGGTCTGGATGGAGACCTCTAGCAGAGCGCTGCCCTCTGCCTCTGGGAGGCTCGCCTCCTGCCTATAAGAGCAAACACTAATAGTGGTGAAGCGCAGAGAGCTGAGGGTGCTACAAGCAAATATCTTCGTCTAGTCTTCCCCAAACGAACAAGAAGTGATATTGGTCTAGAGGTTAGTAAATACAGAGAAAAATTAACTGTGGAAAATACAAGTCATCTGGAATCTGTCTGGTTTAAAGAGAAGAACAGAACAGAAACAGATCTCAGTTCTACATTTCTTGATTAGAAACGGTTACATCTGAATAAACTCAGGGAAATAACGCATAACATTGTCAGGACTGAGGAACCACGGACATGAGCGCAGAGGTCGCCTGAAATTTATTTTTGTGAAGGTTGTCAAAAACAAACAAAAAAAATGACCTGGAATTTGTGACTAGAGCAAAGAGAAAAGACTTGGCAAGAAAGGCCCCAAATTAACCAAATGAAAAATTGTTTCTAAAGTCAGTATAGAAATAAGCATAGAGTCTACAAAAGGAAAAAAATGCACTAAGTAAAAAAAGCAATTAAAAAGTCTGAGGGTTCAAGAGGCAAAAAAGTTTTACCAGAACTGCAGAAACATCAAACTGAGTTTGAAACTGCAAATGAAGCAAAATCAGCTGCGACTGTGAGACAAAAACAAAAAGATAAGACACAGGGCTGTGGTGCAAGACGTATGGGATAACGGCAGCCCAGAACTCGATAAATGTGAAAACCCTGCACCAGTTCCCAAACTGGGCGGCAGCGCACGAGAAGGGCAACTCGGCACGGAAGAGAACAGGGGAAATATCAGAACCCCAGGCAGGGCAAGGGACGGCCACCGCGCTACGTACCTCCAGAGCTCAGCGAGAGCACGCACAGCAAAACGCGAGGCCCACCCCAGGCTGGTGAGTCGTCAGATCAGATGCAAGGATCAGCCACGGGCTCTGCCTTTGGTGATGAAATGAAGCAAGCCTGGCAATCACAGGCAAGTTAATTAACCTCAGCTATTTTAGAACAGTGTTTTCCGAAGACATTTTGCTCTGCCCCTAACGCCAGCAGGATGCACTGTTTGCTTCTCCTATTATTTTAGGCACAAAGCTACCCTGGTCCAGTTAAGTTTCTTTTAGAAACTACCTTACCGCTGGTGCCCTGGGGTGGGGACGGGATGGTAGAGGCAGTGAAGAGGTGCCATCTTCTAGGAAAAAACGATTTAAAATGGCATGCAGTCAGTGAACAGAAGAAATTACATTACAGTTACTTATGATAACAAAAAGCTGATTGTAACGACCAAGTCCCTGTGGGTTTTGTGCTCCTATACAGACATTTTGGGAGGAAATCAGCAATAGCCACTGAGCAGACTGTTATTCAACAGCTGCGTGCGCTCGCTATTTAACATTTTACACTACAAAACATCCTTTTATGCAACATCCTGAGATACAGATACTGTAAAAACCTTACAGCCCCCGAAAGAGATGACTATTAAAGAGAAATTCATTTCTGCACTCCCCTAACTCCCAGAAATGCAGGGGGAGAGGCAAGCACAGCAGCGTGGGCCGAGCCCAGCTCCAGCCTGGTCCAAGCGCCTGACTCCTGGAAGACAACACCGTGCTGCGAGGAACGGGATCTGCTGAGGGAACGACGACCACCCAACGCAGCTGTCCTTTAGCTGTTCTAAAGGAGTTGTTGTTAAAAATCGCCTCTTAAAGCACACCTGGGCACTACCAGAAAGCCACCCAGCTCACAGGATAAACCCTCCGTCCTCCACACAAAGTTTTCTTCGCTCCTCGCGAACAGCCTCAAGACTGGCACCAAAAAAAAACCCAACGAACGAAAAAAAAAACCCAAACAACCCCCAAACACGCGGAGGGCCCAGAGACGCCCCCGGAGGTGCTGGGGACGCCCCGGGGAAGGCGGCTATCCACCCCACGGCTTCAGAAAGCTCAGGGGCGCGGACCGGGCTGCGATGCCCGCCGAAACCAGCCCCTCACCCCGGGAGGCCCGGCCCGGCCCGGCCGCCGGTGAGAGGAACCCCCCCGGCCCGGCCCTCACCAGGCAGGCGGCCAGGACACCGCGCAGCGCCTCCAGCCGCTCCTCGTCGCTCTCCTCCTCCCGGAGCAGCCCCTGGATGTAGGCACCGTAAACGGCGCGGTCGAGGCCCAGCGCCTCCAGCCGCGCCGCCAGCCAGGCCGCGAAGCCGCCCGCCGCCTCCCCGCCGGGCGCCGCCATCTTGGAGCAGCGCCGCCGCGCATGCACGGAGGGGCCCGGCGGCGGGGCGAGCGAGGGGGGCGCGACGGTGGCCGCGGAGGGCAAACTTGCTGTGGCACCGGCCCTCAAGGGATCAACCCGCCCGTGCCCGCGGCCAGAGAGCGGCCGTGCCCGGCGGGGCCGCTCGGCGGAGCCCGCGGCCGCGCCCCGCTGCGCCGAGCAGCCCCGCTCCTTCCCCTCAGGAGCGGCGAAGGCGCAGCGCCGGCTCGGCGGGAGCGGCCTGTCCCCGCGCGGCCGCCGTAGCGCCGCCGTTAGGGGCGGGGCGGGAATTTAAATGGCGGCGGCGCCGCCTCCCCCCCGCCAGGGCACCATGGCGGGCCCGGCCGCCCCCCGGCCGCTCCGCGGGAAGTCCTTCTACCTCGACCTGCCGAGCGGGCGGAGCGCACGGGAGCTGGCGGAGGCCATCGGGCGCCTCGGCGGGGTGAGCGGCCGCGGCGGCCCCCGGGGCCTCCCCTCGCCCCGGCTGACCGGGGGCTGAGGCGGCCCCGCTTCTCTTCTCGCTCCGTTTCTCTGTCTGCGCTTTTTCTTAATGGTTTCCTTATTTTCCTGGTCGCTCCCGGTGTTGATTTGACATCGTACCGCATCCGCCCGGCTCCCCTTCGCGGTCCCCGGTGGGCCTCGCCTCACAGCCGCGGAGGCCCTCGGGGGAGGAGGCTGCCCTCCGCCGCCTGCCGCTTTCCTCCCCTCCCCTCGCCGCTGGCTCTTCCCAGGCCCCTCGTGGGGCGCTGGGCAGCCTGGCCCAGCCTGGCCTGTGACCAGCTGCTGCGCAAACTGCCTGCTTGCTCCCGCCTTCTGGGTGGCGGCAACTGGTTGTATGGTGATGGGAGCACCTTCCAGTACATGCTAACTGGTTACCTGGTGATGGGAGCATCCTCCCGTCGGCAATAACTGGTTGCCTGGTCATGGGGACCACCTTCCGGGTGGTGGTAACTGGTCGCCTGGTTCCCCCTCACAACAGCCTGTGGCAGCTTAATTTGTTTAGGCAAGTTGTGGGACTTTCAAATGTTTCCTGGAATTCAACCAAGGGTAAAGTAGGGTAACGCCAGCCAAGTCTCTTTTGTCATGTAGCTGTGTGCTTTTCTCGTGGCTTTCCCTTAAAAGCCGCCTGGACCCTTCCCCTGTGAAGCTGTTGTTGGGGTGGATCTGTATGGCATTCTTCCCAGCCTCTCCAGGTTTCCTTGGTGCTGATATTGCTCACCAATTCCTTATATCCTCTCCCAAGACCCTTCAAAAAGTAGCATCGCTTCAGTCACCGGGCTGGAACTGAGGACCGGGGCTGTGCCCAGCAGCTGGTCGTTCATCTGTTTCATCTTTCAGTTTCATTATGAGTCCTAAGTACGGTTTGGTCCTGATAGTTGTTACTGTTTGTTTTCAGATTGTTTAATCTCTCTGTTGGAGGTGGATTTCTCATGTGCAGCCCAAAGCTTCCTTAAATCCTTCAGTTGTTACACGCAGATGTAAAATCTCCATTTGGCTCTTGTCACTGCTGTATCTCTACTGCTAGGATCATGTGTTGGCTGTAGAGACATGTGGGGAAGCTGGCCTGCGCTTTTTTTGCTTTTTTTAATCACACCTTCATGCTGAACTGGCTGATTTCTTTCTGTCCTCCCCTGGATGTGCTGCCAGCACTCAGGGACGCTCTCATCATAGCGTATTTTCCTGAGCTGTGCATCTTCAAGTCTGAGAAATGCTTGGTCCCAGCAGTCAGTTATTTCTCTACATAGCTGCTGTGCTACTTAGAAATAATTTTAGCCTTTTGACTGTCTCTCGAGCTTCTTATTGGGCGTTGTCTCGGGTCACTTCCCTCTCTGAAATGTGGTCCCCCGGGAGTGGAGTTCTCATTCCTCTTGCTCCTGTGGAGATATTGAACTCAAGTGCACCATGGCCACCATCTGTAAAACAGCTCTTCAATGGTAATACCCAAACCCAGGCCCCGTGCGTTCTTCAGGACGACATTAAGAGCACCTTATGGCCTTGGACTTGCACACGGTGTCCGGAGCTTAGCCTTGACGTGGGGCTGATGACAGAGCATTACTTGGACAGGGAGATTTTGGCTTACTCTCTTCTGTGCTTGCAGCCCCCTTGATCTCCCGTGACACAAGTCACCATTGCAGGGCAGCCTGCAATGTTGCCTGTGGCACTTCACATGGGTGGGTCCGGGATCTCGATCCACAGGGATTCTGTAACACAGCAGAACTGGCTTGTTCAGCAGCCGTGATTTCAGACTGCTCAGATCTTTGTCTTCCTGTGGGCTTCACACCTGTGCATTAGTGCGCCGTGGCTGTCTGCTTTCTGCTGAGTTTCAGACAAGCCTACTGTTAGTATCCCAAATTTTGGTTTTCTACCTCTTCCTTGGACTTCTAGCTTCTGTGCAAAGGTGGGTGGGTGTGGTTTGGCTTTCTGGTTCACTGCTGTCCTGTTCTATGTGGAGCTGCTTGTCCCAGCTGTTTACTTTCTACTTTGTTTTGCTAAGATGTGTTCTGTTCTCCTGAGAACGGAGCTCTTCCACACTGACGCATGGCGTCCAGGGCTGTTTTCTCACCTACTGTTTTTTTTTTTTCTGAAACCATTGTTTGAGTAGATAATGGTAGACAGCGTTGTGGAAGTCTCAGTCTGATGGTTCTGGTGATTATTTGCAGTGTAGCTCTAGGGTGTGTGCTCTCTGCACATCACAGGGTCTCCTCGCCTTCTGTGAGACAGTGGTAAGGACTGGAAGAAGGAACTACTTGTCGAGATGAGTATTTCCAGCTGCCCTCTATCTGTGTGTGGGATTAAGCTAAAGGCAGTACTTCTCGCTTAGCAGGACTCTTTCAGAGTTGTTGGATGGTTTCAGAGCTGCTCTGTTCTGTCCTTTGCTGCAGGTGACCGAAAGCTTCCTAAGCAAAGAAGTCAGCTACGTGGTTTCCAGCAGCAAAGAAGCCAAACGAGACAAAGCCAGGGCTCAGACTGAGAAGTGGAGCAACGTAACTTCAGAGGATGCAAAAGCCACAAATCCAACGCCTTCTACCTCCAAAGGGAACCATACCAGACCTCACCAGAAGCCACCAGACACTGTAAGAGCTATAAAGGTTTAGGCCACCTCAAAGTTTGGCCTAAAGGATCTATAAAGTAGAACCTGAGACCAGTGTTGGAATGTAAAGTTGTTCCTGCCCTGAGCAAATATGCTGTGCGTTTTTTTCCCCTGGTCTGGCCATTCATATTCGTACCAATGTTCCTCACGTCTGTGTGTCATTGTCAGCTCAGATGTGCATAGCACAGCTTTGACCTAGTAAACAAAGAATACCTACTCAAATGGCGGAGGAAACAGAGGCTTGCCTGGCTTCCCAACAGAATAGGCAATCTGTCCTGCTGCAGAGGTGTGTCTAGAAAAGCCGGAGAAATGTAGACAAGATAAAAGCGTTGCAGGATGGATGCGTGCTCATAGGCACCGGCACGGCAAGGCCATCGTAACTTGGGAGGACGTCTGCAAGGGCAGCTTGCAAGAAGGGATTTCTTTAGGTCCTTTTCACCCTGCTGGAGCTGGGCTTGCTGGTCAGTAGAGCTTGTGGCCAAAGCTCCAGCATCCTGCCTTGCACGCTGGTGCCTGTTGGCAGCTGTGAGTGCGGGGAGAGCCTGCTGCCCCAGTCTGGGCCATGGGCACCTCTGCCAGCTGGATCTGACTGCCAGCAGGTGGGGAGCCTGGGCTGACATCAGGAGTTTCACTCACTCATGGTGTTTGTTCCCCTGTCCTTGCTCACAGCGCTATCCATTTGTCTTACAAAGAGCTTAACCTATTTGTTGAAATAATTGGCGTGCAAATGAGACTCTGTTCCCAGGAAGGGCTAGTGAGGATCTTCCTAACCCCTGCCAGCATGTCGGGATGTGGCAGGCAGAGTTTCTGAGCTAAGTTGCTACTTCCTCTTGGCTGGCTCTGGAGTATTCACTGCTGCTCAATAAAAGCCCAGCCTTGGCTGAACAGCTGCTTGGTGTAGACTTCATGGGTGCCTCTGCGGTTTGCGTTCCCTGGAAATGCTCGGTCCTGCTGTCTTTGAGATGAAGTCTTGGCCAGACTCTTCTCCTCGGCAGAGAGCGGATATCACTAGAAATCATTCTTACTGGACAGCCACGCTGACCTTAGCTTGCCGCTGCCTGGTAGCGCTTTGCTTTAATGTAGTACTTGGCTTCTTTCTCTGCAGGCCCTGATCAGCCGGGGAAAGGAACTGCTGCAGAAGGCCATGAAGAATCAGGTGAGCAGCATGTGGATGGGCTTTCTTTTAGCTGGGTATGTTCAAAGTACTGCTGAGCAGTGCAGAACCAGTGCCAGCCACTTCTCCAGAGCCCCTGCCTGCTGAAGGGAGCAGATTCTGGGGCTGGTAAAGGTATGAAGCAGTTCCTTGTGGCTCTGCAGAATATTGTGCAGTGCTCCTGGGCACTGTTTGTCACGGAGCTGTGTCATCCGTCCATGTTAAGTACTTCTAAGGCCTGTCCCAGTGATCTGGGTGCTCAACACAAGAGAATTATTAACACAAAACCCATCATTAGATGAATTTTTAGCCTAGAAAGAGCTAAAGCTGGGCCAAAAGGCTCCCCTGCAGTCCTTTCAGTGGTATCACAAGTGGCCAAAAGAATCTCAGTGCCCACTTAGAAGCTCATGCTATAGCAGGGATTAAAAATTTGACCTAGATGCTCCTGTTAATTTGGGGTAGATAAAGCATGAGTTTGAACCTTTTCTGCTGTGCCCTGATTTTAATAACAGCTACGCAATGGTCTGTCAATTGGGCAACAGAAAAATCTCTCTAAACTAGATTTAGAGCTGCTTGTGCTCACACAGCCGTCTCTGCTTTGAGCTGTACCTTGCCAAACCTCTCTGTTTGTACAGGACACCTGCAGTGGCAGCAGTATCCTCGCCAACGCTCGCCTGTGGGGAGTCCAGATCTTGCACGTGGATGGTATCCTTCTCTGCAGGCTGAAATTTAGCTGTTGGTGATTTTTGAGACAGGTGGAGCAGAAGTGATGTAGCCAGTGTGGTACAGGAGAAGGAAGAAATTGTGAGCAATACCTGGTACTTGGCTGATGCCATCCTGGCCATGGCTAGCTAGGTCTGCCCTTCAAAAAACCAGATTTCCTTGTATGTATGGAACATGCTACTGTGACATTTACAATAGCAAACACTGGGTTTGTTGTAATATACTGAAGCTGTAATATTAGAAAATGTTAATAGCTTGGTCAGTGCATTAATTTGTTCCAAAAAGGCCATTTTTACTAATTGACCTGGAAGTACAGATCATGATGATGGCAGGATTTGGTCGTTTTTAATTAGGAGTGCTGCTGTTTGAGGACCTGTGCTGGAAGGCGCTTCCCGTCTCTGTGATGAATGGGGAGGGGGTGATGGGAAAGACAGATGGTGAAACTCTGATTCTAATAATAGGTCTGGAGTAAAAAGGTTCCTGAGTGTCCAATGACAGTGACATACAGCCGTGGCTGAGCCTGTCTGGCTGCGCGATGGAGGCTGCTGCTGCTAGTACATGTTCCTGAGCAGCCAGCTCTGCTGATCCGCAGCCTGTCAGGGCTTTCAGATGGCAGGGTCTGGTCTGCGTGCTGCAGAATTCCTAACAGTGTCTCATTTCTGCGGAGACTTAATGCCAGCCTCCAGCTCTGCTAAAGAGCAAAATGGGGTGCCATCCCTCCAAGCACTCTTTCTTGGCTGCTTCTTGGGCAAATTAACCGTGTAGTGGCGATGCTCTGGTGGGTGATGGCAGGCTCAGGCGCGACATGCTTCTCCCCGGTGCGGGTGGGGAGCTATCCTCATGCTGCAGTTGGTGGAGGGGAACAGCTCACCTTCTCTCTTTGAGCTATGGCTCTTTGACATCCCACCTGTGCAGAAATGTTGTCATACGCTCAACAGCTGCTGCGTGCCGTCTCGGGAGCAAGGAAACGGTGCCAGAAGACAGAGGTAAATGACTGAACCCCAGCCCAATTTGAGGTGCTGAGGATCCCTCGGCAGCTCTAAGCAATCCTTCTAGCTCTGCTAGTGCTACTGGGCTTGTAAGCAGGACGATCTCCTACGTTTTCATCCAACACTGGGCAATGTGATGCTTCTGTTTATTGATGGAGATGTCAAAATTCAAAGGATTTTTCCTTTCATAAAGTGAGGGTAAAAACAGATGAGAATGAGGCAGCCGTTAGTTATCAACCTCATCTGTAGCACAGCTAGTGCTGATTTTGACTTGTGAGGGGCTAAGGGTAAAACAAAGATCATATGCAGCTAGTACGCTGGCTTTCTGAAGTGTTTTTTAATGCATTGGGGAGGTCAGTGAGACGGTAGGGCGTAAGATCAGAGAGTGGCAGTTACTCTAGGTAACTTGGGAGACAAAATGTCAGGGGGAGGTGATACAGTCTCTGGTGCAGGAGCTCTGAAGTGGTGGGAGAGACTGCTGTAATCTCACTTTGCTGCTCTGGGATCAGTAATTACAGTTGCGCCTGTGCTGGCTCCCATACTAAATATGTCACTTTTTCCCTTTAGGCAAAATGCCTTGCATCCGGATCAAAACTTCGCAAAGGTAGGCCTGGAAGTTGTGCTCCTATTTACTCAGATGTGGAGCTGCTTGAAGAAGCCTTGTTTGGAATCTGAAAATCCATCTGACACTTGAGCAATCCAAAATATGCCAACTGTTAAGGCAGTTTCTCTTGGATGGGTTTTGTAACTCCTTGTCTGAGTCTAGCTGCAGCCTCCTAATACAGCTGAGGATGTTATGCCTTTGATTTCAGGCAGTGTTTTTAAAAATCCCATAAACCATTTGCAGCGCAGCTCCCAGAATCCCGAGGCACCTGAGGACTGTGCTGCTGGCACTGCACATCGAATCCACTGGCTCAAACGAAGTTTTGAAGAATAATGCATCCTACAGAGGAGAGCGTGTTCCTCACAACCCACTCACTTCTGTTAGGCTGAAATGTACTGCTGAGACACCAATCCAGGGATAACGCTTCCAAAGGAGGAGGGAGGGGGGGAAAACCAGGTTCTCATCTGCAATTAGACAAGAGCCAATTGTGGGACTGAGATTGGCACCAGTGACGTAAGCTAATTTGTGACTTGTTTGACTTCGCTCGTTAGAGAGTGAACGCTCAGTAATATCTCAGAGCAGCTCCAACCTGGATTGTGTGTGTGGCACTTGGAAGATTATTTTCCAGTGTGGAGGGGAAGGTGGTGAAAAAAGGCTCGAAAAGCTGCCGGGTAAGGCAGATCGTCTGCTGCAAGCTCGGAGCTCTTCGTTGTGGCACGCTCCGAACCCTGCCTGGGGACTTGTGGTGACAGCTGAACCGTTTGTCACTGTTCAGCACTCTGCCATGAGAGCTCAGGACCTGCGCACCAGTCTGAGTTTTATCTGGGGCCCTAAACATGGCCTTGCTTTCAGAAGTGCTAAGCATTTGGCAGCATTTACGTGGAAAAATTGATCCTGTACTTAAATAGCTACTTTAGTGACGTAGCAGCACATTTGATGCAAGCTGAGGATGAGGCTCGAGGAACTAACTGGTGAGGACAGGTGGACTCAGCCATTCTGGAGGATGAGGTTAAAATTTCTTTGTAGAAAATAGCACTGAGTGCCAGGATCACAAGAAAACAAAACACCTTGCCCTTCAGAGGCAACAAGGGAGGCATGAGAGGCTTGGTTTCAGGGTCAGGCAGACGCCCTGTGGGAATACCTTGGTGTTCATTTGTTTCTTAACCGGATCTGTACTCGGATTTCCAGGCTGAGCGTAATGTTATCACTTGCAAGTTGAACATACCTGCGAGACAGGAGGGACCCGGTAGCCTCTTCTCCCAGCCTGGCTCTGAAAACCTTTTCCCTGAATGCGCCGCTGAGGCCTTCTTCTGCTCCCTTAATATATATTATGCCTCTGTAGGAAGCATAGCTGCTGTTTGCCCTCCTCAGGGACCGAGCGAAGGCCAGGTATTGCTCTTCAGCAGTGTTCTTGTGCCAGGCTTGGCTGTGCAGCGTGTTGGTTTGTCTCCAGCAGCTCTTACTGCTTTGACTGAACCGTCCTGGCCTGAGCCACTCTGAACTCTGGGCTGTTGTGTAAAGGTAAAGGGAGAGAAAGGTGCTGGAAGGGTTGATGCGGAGCTCTGTGCTTGTGCAACTGCTGCTGCAATTTGTTAATTATAAACTCATCTCTTGTGCTTGGCGGCATGTTATGTTGAGGATGTGTGACAGTTTTTAGGATTCGAGTCAGAATTGGAGGCTTGGGGTTAGCCCCCTGGCTAATAAGACCATGCAGACATTAAAGATGCGAGGGGCTTAGCTGGATGGTCTCTCAAAGGTGAAAACAGTCCACGCTTGGGCTGCCTCTAGGGTTTGGTCACCCTACTGAATACTTTGGAGGTGAGGGCTGTTGTAGACCACCCGAAGAGCTGTTTTGGCTGCACTTAGCCACCTCTTGGCATTCACAGGTGTCACAAGTACTGGTGAGCTTGGCTCTGTAGCCCAGTTCTGTTGGGGAATGAATGAATAAGTAGGGAGTTTGGTCAGGGCAACTTCTAACCAGCTTTTTTCCTAGCAGGAAAATTGAAGCCCCCTTTTCTGAAGGTTGAAGACCAGAGCAGGTAAATGAGGTTTTTCTAAACATCACAGCCAAACTATAAGAAAAGCTCAGGGGCTTCCAGGGAGGGAATCCTTTGCCTGTTTTATTTGCACGTGGGGCAGTGTCCACAAGGCAGAGCGTGGCTTCTCTGAAGACCCTGTTACACACCGGGAAGTTGACACTCTCCTAGAGGGAGGCAGATGGAGTTTAGAGAAACAATCTAGGTGGCTCATATGTCAGGGGGGAAAAAAGGTGTTAAACGAGACTTGACAACAGAGTTTACTTCCTTGCTCGGATTCCGTTTGTGATCCTCGGTGGGTCACTTAATCTGCTCGAGGCCTCCAAAATGAAGGAAGAGATTGAAACCCATGAGGTCAGGGCCTGTAACTTGATTACAGCATCCAGCACAAGGGGATCTGATCTCTGCGGTGTTTCTAACAACTCTGTAACTCTAACGGTATCCAGAGTGCTGATTAATTATTCTGAAGACAACACTTAAGACAGCTGCAGAGTCAAATATTAGGTTTTACATGCTGCATGCAATGAAATGTGAAGGGAGAGATGTGGTCTGGGAACCAAAACTTTCCCATGTTGCTGTGTAGCTGAAAATACTGCACTGGCTGCTGCTGCTGTGCCTCGGGGGCAAAAGGTGGGTTTTTAGCTGAGCAGGCAAGCCTGCCTTCTGTCCAAAACATCCCTCCCCCCCCCCATCAGTGCTGTTACTGGGAATCTGGCTTAGTACTTCCAGTGGGAAATGGGAAAGCTCTGGAACAGCCAAATGAAAGGAGAGTGATGGCCAGTATCCATGAGTATAAATGAGGCAGCACCTTGAGCCCCTCTGGGGGAAGGACAGCCCTCTAACCATGCTATCACTGCCAGAAGTCTGATGTCCTGATCTGCTGCTTTCAGGCAATTCCGACCCTTCCATCACCAGTTCAAAAGCTTTCCTGACCTGAACTTCCTGGCACCCAAAAGCTCCAGCCCCTTTGAGCCTCTGAAAAGCCTCTCGAATTCTTGCAGAGCCAGGTAGGTTGTAGCTCCTCCTGTGCAAGTTTTTAACCCAGCTCCTCTGTGAACTGCTGCCCTGCTGGTTCCTGGGATTTAGAGAATCGCTTGTCTTCTGAATGCGGGCGAAAGGAGCCCTGTTCTGGGTTAAACGGCTCCAGCTCAAAGGCAGCCCTGCCTCCCTGGCCCTTGCGCAGGCAGCTGGGTACCTGCTGATGCTGTCGAGTGAGGGCAGGGAAGATGTTTGCTGTTACCTTGCAGGGGTGCGGAGGGCTGTGCGATGCGCAGCGAGGGAGAGAAGAGCCCCCGATCGACACCGATCACCGTGCCAAAGAAAAAGAGGGGATTTTGTGAGTGCTGCCAGGAGACCTTTGAAGAGCTGCAGAAGGTAAGGGCTCCCCTGGGACCTGGTTCCTTGCAGAAGTTATGGGGCCACTCAGTGGCTTCATTAATCATGATGTGCCTGTTATCAGTACAAACGCTTTTGGAAGGAAGGCAGATTGCTATACATACAGCCTTCATGGTAACTCATGGGATCAGCCTTGTAGATGAAAGCCATAATATATCTGTGTTCTGACCTCCTGGTCTGGGCAAACAATGGTTTTGAAGATTGGAGCACGACATGCTCATCTCTGGGGCTAGGAGAGCCTCGAGGATCATCCTGTTACCTGATCTATAAGGTGGGAAGCGTATTCCACGGCAGCTGGGGGGCACAGGCTGATTAAAAAGGTGGGAAGAGGTTTTTTTATCTCCTGGAAGATGCCAAACAATGTGGCTTTCAGAGCTCAGCCTTTAGTGATAGACAGTACGTGTTTGGAGTCTGCATTTTTACTAGCTGCTGGGGAAGGCAGTAGGCTGCTGTTAGATATAGACACAACCTCCTCAGCAGCAGGTGTCTATGGGAACAGAATACTCACCGTAAGCAACCGGGGGTAACGGCGTTGCCTGCATTTCCCAAATCTGCTTCCAAACAACGGCTCTATCTGGTGAAAAGGCTGTTTGCCCTCTAGTCTGTTAGGCTGTGGGAAGTGGCTGTTACTGCAAATTTCCCTCCTGTGAAAGGATAAGTGTTGCTAAAAGGGCCTCTGCCACCTTCCAGCATCTCCAGAGCCCCCAGCACAAGCGGTTTGCGCTGGACGACTCGCAGTACGCCCCTGTGGATCGGGTCATCTCGCAGCT
This sequence comes from Platalea leucorodia, assembly GCF_965183815.1. NCBI lineage: Eukaryota > Metazoa > Chordata > Aves > Pelecaniformes > Threskiornithidae > Platalea > Platalea leucorodia. Next base: position 2,105,890 of record NC_138844.1, read on the forward strand.
CACCAACATCTTTGTGGAGCAATCAGCCAAGTAAGTCTTTGCGAATCTGGTAACTCCTGAAGCTGAAAAGCAGCATGGTGCCACACAGCATGCTCACGGGAACGGGGCCTGAGTATCCATGCTGCTGTGGTGCTGGTCCCTAGCTCATGCCTTGTGCCAGGGAATCAGCCAGCAGGGAGCAGAGGGCTGCGGCTGGCTCTGCAGGACCAACCTGGCACCTGCCAGGAAAGGCTTAGATGAGCCATGGGAGATGTTCTTGTGTTTCTGTGGCTTCTCTGTGGCTTCTCTGCTTCAGGGAACTCCCTACGGACTTCCAGTGCCTCTTAAACTAGAAAGGGCAGCTGAGCCCATCTCTTCTGTCCCCATGTCTGACGCAAACCCAGCTGCTTTGGTAGCACTCCTGTGCCCGGGTCCTGGGCCGAGAGATCCCTCATGCTGCCCATCTGCTCTACGAGCAGCAGTATCACTGCTGAGCCTTACCGGTCTAAAATTTCTTGCCGCCTACTGAACAAGGGCTTCAAACGCCCTGCACTGCAGAAAACCCTTCATCTCCCTGGAGAGAGGGTGTTTCCAGGCCTAGAGAGAGTGAGCATTAACTGATGGTTCTTCTCAGGGTGCCGTGGTCCTGCCTGACAGATGAACGCTTAGTGCCTCAAGCACAAGTTACTGGAGGAATTGAGATGCTGACAGCAGAGCTGGGAAAGGAAAGGCAGCAGCCTGAGCAGGGTGCCGTGGAACTGTTAATTGATACGGAGCATAATCGTGGCCTGCAGACCAAGGGATGTTCCCCTTGCCTGCCCAGGGACAGGGTCAGTAATCCCAGAGAAGGAGGGGGGTTGTCCAAGAACTGTTCTCTGGGGCTGCCTGTTGGAGCAGGACTCGCCAGAGGGGTCTGTGCTGCGCGTGGCACCATGGAGGAATCTGCGGTGGGGGGTACAGATTCAGGCTTGGCTCCTGACCTGGGCTGGGGGACTCGTGTAGCAACCGCTCATGGAGAGGCAATTCCTTCTTCATCTGAACCTCATAAAGAGCAAGCGCTTGGGTCTATCAGCCCTCTTCCACAAGTGCTGCCTGCCTCCAGGAAACGCCAGCTCTCCTCCAGACAGAGCACCCAGGTGGGAAAGAAGCCCAGGCTGGAGCTGGGTGCTGGCCTCTCTCCGTATAAGGCTACAAACCCAGTGGATGGTGGGATGGGGGTGCAGGGTGCGGGACAGGCACCTGAGCCAGGTTCCCCCAGTGCGGTGGAAGCTGGTGGCTTGCCCCTAAGCACAAAGCTCTCCAACAGACCTCCTAGCTCTCTGGGTTTGGACCTGTGCCCATGCGGGAGCCCTGGGGACCCTGCATCACCATCGGGTTCCCTTGAAGCTGTGTCTGTGGGTTTTGATCCCGCGGCGGCTGCTGCAGCCAGCGCTGTCAGCGAGCATGGCTGGAGCAGAGCGAATGTGAGTTCCCAAGGGAAGCAGCTCGGAGGGGAGAATGAAAACGCACCCAGAAATGTGAATAGTCCTGATCTGGAGAGCACAATGAGCAAGACCAGCTGTCCTACTGGCCGGTTGCCCTCTCCAAAACTGCCTGTGGCTGAAGCCAGATGTTGCTGCTCGCTCTGTGTCAGAGCAGCAGAAAAAATAGCACCCGAGCTACCTGACCTGCCAGGCCACAGCAAAGAGCGGGCTCCGTGCCCTGGGCTCCTTCAGCCTCTTCCACATCACGCACAGGCTGATCACGACTTCAGCAAAAGTTCTTCCGAGTCAGACTGGGATGTCCAGCTGCTCTCCACACTAACAGGGGTCCAGGATGGCAGGATTCAGTCTGTGGACAGGGACTTGCTCCAGAGGACACATGTCAACGTGAGGGACAGCGGGTACGAGTCTCAGCTCTGCTCGGTCCTGAAGCAGAAGTCAGAGCTTGCCTGGGCAGGCAAAGAGGAGAAGAACTGCCGGAACTGCTGCACAGAGACTAAAGGAGCCTCTTTCCCCATATTTGAGACCTTTTTTGGCAGCTGGACTAGTTAAAACCACCTCCTGGCTGTTCTCTGGGAGCTGTGAAGTGGCTGTAAAGAGATTTAACAAGGCACCTCCCTGTCAGGACCAGGAGGTAGAGCCGAGGGCCGCAGTGAGGACTGTCAGCTTGCGCGGTGGTCTCCAGGCACCGCAGACAACCCGGGCAGCTCTCCCGTTGGGAGCTGATGGGTGATGTGGTGCTTTCACTGTCCTTGGCTCTGAGAGGGGCTGGGATCTTCCCTCCTCTCTGCTGGTAACGTTTAGAGCAGAGAGCTTCCTTCTTAACTCCTCACTGGGCTGCTGACAAGATGGTCTTTCTCTGGAAGCATCTCTTCAGCAGGAATATGTTCTTTGCCCTTCCAGATTGCGAGCGTGGCCCGTTCCTCCTCTCACCCAGTCCTTGGAGGTGGAGAGGAGGGTGCTGGGGGTGAGATCTGTGTTCTTCACGTGGTTTGGGGTTTTGTTGAATGTCTTTGAGTATTTACAGATGTCGGTAATTGGTACTAAGTTGTTTGGGGTTTTTTAGCAAACTTTTAAACTTTGGAATAAAATGGAAGATGAGATCCTGCTCTGCTGTACACTGAGTGAAATTTGTCTGGTGGCCTTAAGCACGGCTAACTTGAAATTGTGTGAAGCGTCCATCAGTCGAGGCTTGGTGGTGCCTGGGCAGAAGCCTTGCTGAAAGGGATCTGGGGGTGATGGTGGGCACCAGGCTGAATATGGGGCGGCGGTGGCTCTGGTCACGTAACGTCACTCCATGCATGGTTTGCCCTACGAATGTGGTCAGCAGGCTGTGGGAAGCTGTTGTGGCCACATGTGGGGTGGCACCAGGTAAAGAGGGATGTGGAGAAATTGGAGAGCAGTCACTGGAGACTATTAACCTTGCCTGGGTGTGGGGCCAAGGAGAGGAGATTGGGGCTGGGCTGGCCTTGCCAAGAGCAGGCTGAGGGGTGTCTAAAAGCAGATTGTCCCTTCTTGAAGGGCAGTTGGACGGAGCCAGCCTTTTGGTGGTGCCAGATGTCCCAAACTTGGGCTTCCAAGGTGCAGGCTGGGAAAGGGAAAGGCTCCCTGCCCGGGAGGGTGGGACAGCCCTGGGCCAGGCACCCAGAGCAGTGGGGTCTGTCTGTCCTTGGAGAATTTCAAGCCCTGAGTGAAGGACAACCATCCTCCTCCATTCGAGGCTTGAAGTGAAGCCCTGAGCAGCTGGGTAAGGTAGCCCTGCTGTGAGCAGGAGGCTGGACATGAGACTTGAGAGGTTCCTCCTGAGCTACATCATTCTCCAATGCAACAGCCAGACTCCAGCTCTTCTTTCCCTGCTGAAGAAGCTACAGCTTCTGAAGGGCTGAGCAAAGCGGCCGTGGGAGCTGAACCTCACCAGGCACGGGGCTCTGCTGTGGACGTGTCCCTGTAGCTGCTTGCTCTCCCAGCTGAAGGATAATCCCTGGAAGAGAGGTAGAAGCAGGCTTGGTGCATCAGCCAGCCAACCTCTTGGTGTGCTCGGTCTCCTGGAGGGAGCGACCAGCTCCGTGCCCCCAGGGGTGACCTGGCCTGCAGGGTGAGCCAGGAACGGGCCCTCCAGGGGCTGGTGGATGTGACCAAGGCTCAGGGTGGTCAGTTGTCCCCTGCAGAGGCTGGGTTACCTCATAGCAGCGCTGCTCAATGGAGGAGCTTCCCTGGGGCCTTAGCAGAGGTGGCGTTGGGAGATCATCCAGCGGGGAGGATGGTTGTCCTTCACCAAGCTTGGCCTTTCCGTGGAGGGGAAAGGGAGCCCTGATTGCTGCCTGCCCCCTCCTAATGTTGACCAGTGACCTGCAACATGGGGGTCCCTGGTCTTGGGGGCTCTAGGAGCTGCTTTGTGGACTCTTGGGGACTGTTGGGTCAGATGCTCTTGCTGCAGATATGCTCACTGTCATCTGGTGCAGGACCCCCCTCCTGCAAAGCACCCGTCCCCTCCATCACTGTGGTCCTGAGGACCACCAGAAGAACGCGGGGAGAGGCTGGTGACCTTGCAGACCTCCCTGCGGTGCATGCTTCTCGCCTCGTTGCTGCTTTTCTGGCTAATTATTGTGTGGAGGAAGATGAAGGCCTGAGGGCAGCAGGTCATGGCTTTGAAGCCCTTCCTGCCTCGTGCTGAGCCTCACGGGAGAGATGTGGGGCTGATCCGGGCAAGGTCTGCCCTGGAAGGGCTGCTCAGCAGCCAGGAACCGCCGTGGCCCAGGAGATGATCGGCGTTTCCCGGAGCGTTTGCCCATGCAGCTGTCTGACAAAACCAGCGTGGGAGACGCTTCCCTGCACGCCTGCGTGCCAGCCCCCGTGCGCACGGCGTTGGGGGGCTGCTGCGGGGGTGGATGTGAGCGCCCCGGCCCGAGCCTCACCCCTCAGCAGCTCCTCTCTGCTAAAACCAGGCTGAGACGAACCTGCCCGCTCCATCCTGGAGCTGCAGCAGGTTTCGGTTCGTTAAGGCTCTGCAAAGCGGTGATGATAACGAGGTGAGGGGGAAGGAGGAGGGCTGGGGCTTATCCCCCTCCCTGCTCCCCAGCCTCCGGCACGTCCCTGCCCTATCCTGCCTTCGCTCCCACCTCTAAGTGCTTCTGCCCCCCGCTTTTGCACAAAAGCGCTGAAAGCCAAAGCGGCCGTTGTTAGCGAGGGCGTCAAGGTGGGTTTTGGCGCGGGCGGGGAGGGGGCCCGTCGCACCGCCGTGACTCACCGCTTAAAATACTCGACAAACTTCCCGGCAAGGCAAGCCTTGAGCTGCAGAGCTGCCACCGGGTACCCAAAGCTTTTGTACCGGTGGGCGCGTGAGTCCTGGGGGGAGAAGGGAGCGGGCGCAGGGGGCCCGGAGGAGGGCGCTTGGAAAAGAGGGGGGTCCATGGGGAGGGGGGACACATGCCGGCGTGGCTTCCTCGACGCCCCGTGGGCAGGGGTTGGGTGCCGGCAGGGGCAGGGACTCCTTTCCCTGGGTTCATGGCGGGCAGCACCGGGAGGAGGAGGTGGGGTGCGGCGTTGCCCCCGGGGATGCGGGGGGCTCCCCAGGGAGGGGGCTGGAGCCTGAGCTGAGGGCACAGGAGGGGTTCAGCTGGAGCGGGAACGCAAAATGGGTCAAAAAGGTTTAAAGGTGGGATGAGTCCTCCTGGAGGAGGGCGAGGGATGTGAACTGGGGTTCAGGACCCCCGGCTTTGTCTTTTTGGGGGGTTCCAGGGCCTTCCTGGGGCAGCCGGCCTCTGGGAGGAGCTGGGGGCACCGACACACCTGAGTTCCCCCGCCGCTCTGGGGCACCGCGGTGGCTCGGCCGTGCCCCTCGTCCCCCGGTTGAACACAGGCCGGGGCTGCCCATCGCCACCCGCGGGGACGCCCCGCACCCAGCTGGATGCGGCCCTGAGCAGCCCCCGGGGAGCAGGGGCTGGGGCTGGTGACCGCCGGGAGGTCTCTGTCCCACTGCCCGCCCCGTCGCTGCGACAGGGGTGAGTCCCCCCTGAGCCGGTCAGAGCACCCATCACCTCGGGGCTTGGAGCCCCCCAGGACAGTCCCTCACCCCGCGGGGCTGAGCGTCGCCCTCCCACCAGCCTGTGCCCCCCCTCCACCCCACAGCTCCAATAAACAGGAGTTCAGGGGGGCTTTTCTCCCCCCAAAATCGTTCCGTTATCCCCAGCTGGGGGATGTGGCCTTGCAGCGTCCCCCGAAGTCGGGGCAACCCAGGAGGGGGTCCTTGCTCTGGTGCGTCCTGGGGGACCCCACAGCACCCACCCACCCGCCGGTGGGTCCAGGACTGACCCGCTTCCCCACGTGCCGTGAGGGCCGGCACCCCCAGTTTCAGCATCCTCCCCTGGGATCCCCGGCTCCATCCACAGCTGGGGTCCCGCAGCCAAACTGGGAACCCAGGACCAGTTAGGGACTACGTACCAGCTGGGGGGGTTGGCACTGGTTGGGGGATTTCAGTCCCAGCTGGGGGGTTCTGGTACCAGCTACGGGGCTCTGATAATGGCTGGGGGTCCCAGAACCAGCTGGGAACTCAGTACCAGTTGGGGGCCTGGTACCAGTTGGAAGCACCAGTACTGAGGGGCTCTGGTACTGGCTGGGCACCCTGGGAACTGGCTGGGGTCTCTGGTGGTAGCCGGGGACCAGTTAGGGACTCAGTGCCAGCTGGGAGGGGCTTGGTGTGGGCTGGGGGGATTCGGTCCCAACTCAGGGCTCCAATTCCAACTGGGGGCCCAGTACTGGGGGGGGGGGGGGAGGGGGAGGCGGGCAGTACTGGTGTGATGGGGTTCTGTACTGGCTGGGGGTCCCAGTACTGGTGAGTGGGGGTCCTGTACTGGCTGGGGGGGGGGGGCAGGGGGGGGCTCATACTGGCTGGAGCACTCCAATCCCAGCTGGGGGTCTGGTACTGGCTGGGGGGGGGTGGTACTGGTTGGGGGTGTCTGGTACTGGCTGGGAAGCCCTGTACTGGTGGGGGGTGTCCCATACTGGCTGGGAGTGCCGGTACTGGTGGGTGGGGGTCCTGTACTGGCTGGGGAGGTCTGGTACTGGTTTGTCCACTCCAGTCCCAGCTGGGGGCTGGATACTGGTGGGGGCTTCAGTCCCAGCTGGGGACCCCGGCAGGGGCTGGCGGGGCTCCGGTACCGGCTGGGGATGTGGTGCGGGGCGGGGGGGGCTCCGGTACCGGGGGCTCCGGTGCTGCAATGCCGCGGGGCTGCCAGCGGCGCTGCGGCAGCGGGGACCGGGGGGGGGGGGGGGGGGGGGGCGGGGCGGGGCGGGCGCTGCCGGTGGCGGCGGGGGGGGGGCGGGGGGGGGCGCGCGGTCCCGGTGCCGTGCGCGCGTGCAGGGGGCGGGGGCGGCGCTCCCGGGCCCGGCGGCCGCTCCCTGCCCGGCCCCGGGCGGAGGGACGGCAGGAGCGGGCAGGAGCGGGCAGGAGCGGGCAGGAGCCGGGCAGGAGCGGGCAGGAGCGGGCAGGAGCCGGGCAGGAGCGGGCAGGACGGTCCCCGGTTCGGCGGGCCCGGCGCGGCCGCGCTCGGATTATGAGGGAAGCATGAGGCCGCTGCGGGGCTGGCTGCTGGCCGCGCTCCTCTCGCTCACCCCGCGGGCAGGTAGGTCCCGGCCCCGCCGCCCCGGCCCCGCTCCCGCCCCGGCCCCGCTCCCGTCCCGCGCCCCGGCCCCGCCGCCGCCGCTGCGGCTTTTTCGCTGCATCGACACATTTTTCCGCAGCGCCGCCCCGCAGCGCCCCGGGAGGGGCCGGGGCCTCGCCCCCCGCAGCCGCCCGGTGCCCCGGGTCCCCGCGGGGGTCCCCACGCCAGCGCCCCGGCCCCTCCGGGGGGTCCCCGCTGGGATGTGTCCCCGTATCGCCTCCCCGTCCCCCGCCCGTCCCCGCGGAGATGTCCCCATCGCGGCCCTCCGGGTCCCCTGGGTGTCCCCACAGTAGCCCCCCCGTCCCCTCCGGGAGGTGTCCCCACGGAGCTCCTCCGTGTCCCCTCCGTGTCCCCGCGGGATGTGTCCCCATCCCGGCCCTCCCTGTCCCCTGGACGTCCCCTCCAGGACGTGCTGCTCTGCCCAGCCCCCCCAGTGCAATGGCGTTCCTGGGTGCCCCCGCGTCCCCTGGGTGCCCCGCTCTGGGATGTGTCGCTGTCCCAGCCACCCGTGTCCCCTGGGTGTCCCCTCCAGGACGTGCCACTGCACCCGAGGCCCCCTGAGCTTCCCCTCCCAGCTGCGTCCCCACACTGGTCCCCCACGTCCCCTGGGCACCCCCAGCCTGTGCTCCCCTCCTGGCCACGCCACCATACCTGGCTGTCCCCCCCGTGTCCCCCAGCCGTCCACCCTGGGACACGTCCCCATACCCACCCTCCACGTCCCCTGGGTACCCCCTCCGGGACACGCGTGTCCCCTTTGGGGTGCGATGCCACACCTGGGTCACCCCCAGAGCGCGTCCCCGTCCCCATCCCTCCTCATCCGCAGCTCCCCGCGCCCCCAGTCCCCCGGGCCGCCGCCACCAGCTCCCCTCGCCCGCAGGTCCCGCCGCGCAGGCCGGCTCGCTGCAGCGGAGGCTCCCCCGGGCCGGATGGCAGGACGGGCGCGTCGTTTCCCAGGTCACCCACCCCAGCAGGCTGGTGGGGCAGAGCTCGGGAGGAGAAGTCCAGAAGCATCAGCTGGACACCAGGGTCAGGAATGAGCCCGGAGGAGGAGGAGGAGGAGGCCCCGTAAGTGAACCCCACCCCCCCCATCCGTGCTCTTTCTGGGGTCCCCGGGGGGGCGGGCAGGTCCCCAGGCAGCTGCCATCACCGGCCCGGCCGCACCCCGGCACACGCGTGGCCACCGGCATCCCAAACCGGAGCCTTCATCCCCCTGGGGACCACGCCGCCGCTGTCCCCCCTCCCGGCAGGGCACCGATGTGTGCCGCGACATCCCATTAAATCTGGGTACCGGCGGCGCGCGCGCGGGCGTTAGGAGAGATGAAATGGGAGCGGGCAGGCAGGCAGGCAGCAGGCAGGCAGGCAGCAGGCAGCAGGCAGGCAGGCAGCAGGCAGCAGGCAGGCAGGGAGCAGGCAGGCAGGCAGGCAGCAGGCAGGCAGGGAGCAGGCAGGCAGGCAGGCAGCAGGCAGGCAGGGAGCAGGCAGGCAGGCAGGCAGGCAGGCAGGCAGGGCTTCTGCAGAATGAATGGGCTCACGGCTCCGGCGCCGGCGAGGACGGATCCAGGCCACGTGGGAGCAGCCCCACGCGTCCCACCCGCTGCCGTCCCCCGAACCGCGGCCGGTTTCCCCACCCCGGGCTCGGTGCATCTGCACCGGCCGGCGACCTCCATCCCGGGGCTGGCGGCCGGTTCGCCCGGCGTTTCGGGGAGCTGGCACACGCGGCCCATCCGGCACCGGAGGGGGTTGATGCTTTCAAAGAGGTGGTGGCGGCTGCGGAGGCTGGCGCGCATCGATCCCCCCCCATCTTCGCTGGATAAAAGGCGAAATAATGAGCTGCGATTGCCGCAAAGGTGATTTAAACCTGGCATTAAGTAAAACCACCGGACGCCAGGAAACGCCGGGGGGTGGCCGGGCCGCCACTGGCGCTGGCGGGGCTTTAGGGAGGTGTTAAGCCGGGGCGTCGCGGGGGGACGGAGCGGCTGCGGATCCCGGGGGACTCGGAGTCGGAGGGGTGCCGTGGGGTCCCGGCGGAGGCCCCAGCAAAGCCCCGGTGAGGCGCTCCCGGCCGCGCTGCCTGAGCCGGTGGACGCGGTCTCGGCTGGGGCCGTCCCCTCCCCGCGGTGCTGCACGGTGGCAAACGCGTCCTCGTCCCCACGCCACCGTCCTGAGCTGCACCCGGGGTCCCAGCGAGGGGCCGGGGCGCCCCAGGAAAGGCTGGGCTTTTCCTGGCCGCCGTTTCCCCCGGTGCGAAGCCCTGGAGCTCTCGAGGGACGCGCTGGGGGTGACGGACCCTCCCCCGTGCAGTGAGTTTGCTGGGTCTCAGGCAGGTGTCGCAGCGCACGGCTCCCGCTGCCGCCGGCAGGAATTAGGTCAGGAGCGACGGCGCTGCCGCGGCCGAGCTGGGCCTGCCGGGGGCGGGGGTGATGCTGCGCAGCCCCCACCCAAATACGGCTCCCGAGGACGTGGGCGACGGGATGCAGGTGCCCTCCCAGCACCGCGGGAATGATGACTTTGGGGCAAAAAAACAGCGTTTTCCTTTACACTGAATTTCTGGGGGTTAAAAATAAAAGTGCACCTTTAGAGGCTGCATATTTGGCTTGGGTTTTTTTTTATTATTATTATTTTAATTTTTAATTTTCTTTGAGGGCTGGCGCGGGGGGGCTGACGGCTCCGGCTCTCTTGCAGGGGCTGCATCTGGCCCGGGTGAGCTTCGTGGTGCGTGCCTTCGGCTCGGCCTTCACCCTCGACCTCCGGCTGAACCAGTGAGCGGCCCCAGGGGTCCCGGAGGGGTGGGGGGCACCCGCCGTGGGGCTGGGGGCACCCACAGTGGGGTTGGGGGCACCCGCCATGGGGCTGCCACTGCCTCCTGGCAGGAGGGAGGGGGTGGAGAAGCCGGGGGTCCCTGGGGACAGGGGTGCACTGTGCCGAGCCGTCCCAGCTCCGGTACCGGGGCTGAGCTGGGCAGGGAGGGGGGCCCATGAGGTGCCAGCACCCTCCCAAAGCAGGGGGTCCCATGCTGGGGTGATGCCACGTGCATGGGTGGTGGGTGTGTGCACGATGAGGGTGCTGCCAGCAGGGCCACGGCCGCTGCCGTCTCCCTCCTCCTCCTCTTCTTCCTCCTCTTACTCCCCACCGCTGCGGCCTCTCACCCCCGCCTGCTCCCCGCAGCCACCTCCTCGCCTCCCACTACGTGGAGCGGCACGTCAGCGCGGGCAGCAATGGCAGCCACAGCACGGTAAGCTGCATGCCGTGCCGTACCACGTTGTGCCATGCCAATGCCGTGCCAGTGCTGTGCCAGACCATGCCGTGCCACGCTGTACCACACCATGCCATGCCATGCCACATTGTGCCATGCCGTGCCATACCATGCCATGCCGTGCCATACCATGCCATGCCGTGCCAGCTCTGGGGTCGTGGTGGCAGATTTATAAATCCAGCAGAAGTCCAGGCGTGGCCACGAGCATCTCCATCTGGGTGGCCTTGGGGTGCCCCCCTGCCCCTGGGGTGCCCAGCCCAGGCCTCAGGGTGCTGCTCCGGTGGGTGACGGGGGGGATGCACCTGATGCGGTGCTGGCGATGGGCGATCCCCAGGGGGCTTTGGCGCGTGCTGCCAGCCTTGCCCGGGGCGGCGGCGGGTGCCTGCCCGGGTGCCATGGGCGCCAGGCGCACCCCAAGGGTGACAGGCAGCGAGCCCCAGGGCCGCCAGCCCGGGCACGCCGGCGAGGGGCAGCTGCCCAGGGGCAGGGGCAGGGTCCGGCCGGCTCAGCCGCCTCTCCCCGCTCTGGCAGGGCGCGGGGGAGCACTGCTACTACCAGGGCCGGATCCGGGGGCAGCCCCGCTCCTTCGTGGCTCTCTCCAGCTGCCAGGGCCTGCGGTGAGTACCCCCCGCTGCCGGGTGGGCTGAAAGGGGGGGCCGGGGGGGCTGCACCCCCTGCACCCTGTCACCCCCTGTCTCTCTTGGCAGCGGGGTCTTCTCAGACGGCCGAGCCACCTACCTGATTGAGCCCCAGGTGGGCGCCGAGCACGGGCAGGTGAGTGGTGGCACCAGGACCCACCATGTGTCTGCCTCAGTTTCCCCACTGCAGCATTATGGGTCTGGCTGTGGCTCGGGGACAGCATTGGGGACACAGGGACGTGGCGGTCCCCGCTCCATGCTGTCACGTCCACGCGTGGCTGTGACACTCGTCTCCCCATGGCAGGGCCTTCGACCACACATCATCCAGCGCGTCCCCAGCTGCTCCCGAGCGGGTGAGCCTTTGCGCAGAGCCAGCGCTCATCCCCAAGGTCTGGTGACGGTGGCCCCGGTGGCCCCGTGTCCTGTGCCCTGCCAGCTCTGTCCCTTCCCTCCAGGCTGCCTCTTCCCTGCACTGAACCAGCGCGTCGCGGGCGGGTTACCAAAGCTGCGGCGGCGGCGGCAGGTTAGCAGGGACAACGGGGGACACGGGGCAGGGGACAGGGGACATGGGGCAGGGGACATGGGGCAGGGGATGGGGACGCTTGACCCCAGTGGGCCTCCAGCTGCCGGCTCAGCCTCGCTGGGGTGGCTGCTCGCCCATGGCACGGCTCTGCCGCGGGTGCAGCCAGGCTGGTTCGTGGGTGCTGGGGAGGTGTTTGCAGGATGCTGCTCCTGCACGGGCTGGGGGATGTCCTGGGCACCCACCAGAGACGCCGCAGCCGGAGGGGATCTGTCCCCAAGCCCACCCAGGCGGCCTTTCCCCCTCCGTGCATCCCAAATACCCCTCGCAGGCAGCCACAAAAGGGGTCAAAAAGCCCCTTCGCTGGGGCCTGGCGGGCGGCTCCTGCCGCAGCCGGCTCAGCCCTGGGCTCCCGCCGGCAGGTACGCCGAGCCCAGCACACGGTTCACAGCGAGACCAAGTACATCGAGCTGGCGGTGGTGAACGACCACCAGCTGGTAAGTGCGGGGGATCCTGGGGTCGGTGGGGTGGGGGGTCAGTGTGGCCCCCCCAGCCCAACCTGGCCCCTGGTGTCCCCCCAGTTCCTGCAGCTCCGCAAGTCCGTGGTTCTCACCAGCAACTTCGCCAAGTCCGTGGTCAACCTGGCCGACATGGTGAGAGGGGGTTCGTCCCTGGGGAGGTCGGTCCCTGGCAGCTGGGGGGTTTGTCCCCAGGGGGTGCATTCCCAGGGGCTGGCCCGGGTGGGCTTGTCCCTGGGAGGGGATTTGTCCCTGCTGGAGGTTGTCCCCAGGGAGTTTGTCCCCAGCACCTGGGGGGTTTGTCCCTGGGGGGGGATTGTCCTCCAGAGGTTTGTCCCACTGGGGGTTTGCCCTTGAGGGGACTGTCCCCCGCAGCTGGTGGCTTTGTCCCCAGGGAGTTTGTCCCTGGCACCTGCTGGGTTTGTCCCTAGGGGGGCTTGTCCCTGGTTCCCGGTGGGTTTGTCCCAGGGGGGGTCTGTCCCCAGGAGGTTGGTCCTCAGCACCTGCTGGGTTGGTGCCTTGAGGGTTTGTCCCCAGGGCTTTCGTCTGCAGCACCTGGGGGGTTTGTCCCTGGGGGGGTGGGTTGTGCCCAGCTCCTGGGGGATTTGTCCCCAGGGCATTTGTCCCCAGGTCCTTGGCACCTGGTGGGTTTGTCCCTGGGGGGTTTGTCCCTGGGGGATTGGTCCCAGCACCTGGTGGGTTTGTCCTGGGGCAGAGGTTTGTCCCCAGCGCCATCCCCTCGCCCCCGCAGATCTACAAGGAGCAGCTCAACACCCGCATCGTGCTGGTGGCCATGGAGACCTGGGCGTCGGAGGACCGGATCCGGATGGGGGAAGACTCCCTGGAGACCCTGAACGAGTTCGTCAAGTACCGGCGTGAGGGGCTGGCGGAGCAGAGCGACACCGTCCACCTCTTCTCGTGAGCGCCGCGGCCGCGTCACCTCCCCGGGGCCAGGAGCCGCCGTCCCCTGTCCCCACCGTCCTCTTCCTCGCAGGGGTCGGACGTTTCAGAGCAGCCGCAGTGGCACCGCCTTCGTGGGGGGCATCTGCTCGCCCGCCCGTGCTGGAGGCGTCAATGAGGTGGGTGCGGCGAGTCCCCCCACGAAAACGGGCTGGGGATGCGGGGGGTCCCTCCGGTGACTCCCCGCTCCCTCCCGTGCAGTACGGCAACGTGGCAGCCATGGCGGTGACGCTGGCGCAGACGCTGGGGCAGAACCTGGGCATGATGTGGAACAAGCACCGTGTGGCGGCAGGTACCCGCCCCGGGAGCGGGATGAGGACGGGTGGGGGGACACCGCAGTGCCACCAAGGCGGTGGCAGGACAGCCGACACCCCCAGCCCGTCTCCTCTCCTCCCAGGGGACTGCCGCTGTCCGGACTCGTGGCTGGGCTGTATCATGGAGGACACAGGGTGGGTGCCCGCTTGGGGTGGCGCTGCCACCGTCCCCCACGTGCCTCGTGTCACCACTCCCGGCGGGGGCATCGCCAAGGGTCCTGCCCCGTTTTGGGCACAGTCGTGCCTGGCGATGCCACCCGGGCAGCGCGGGGGGGTGACGGTGTCCCCCGCCCCGCAGGTACTACCTCCCGCGGAAGTTCTCCCGCTGCAGCATCGACGAGTACAACCAGTTCCTGCAGGACGGCGGCGGCAGCTGCCTCTTCAACAAACCCCTGAAGGTAACGGCCCCCCCGATCCCCCGGCCCCGGGGCGGCTGTCGCGAGGGGGAGCGATGCCCCGGGGGCAGCTCCGAGGGTCCCTTGGGACTCGCGGTCTCCCCCAGCCCCTGCCATGTCCAAGGTAACGGCACCGGCGTCGAACCCGGTGTCCCCAGTGGGGGACAGAGCCGGACCCTCACGCTTGATGGAAAGCGGTCTGGGGGTCCCGCCATCCCCTGGGGACATGATGCCCTTTTCGGGGGGCTCGTGGCAGCACCCAGCTCGGGGGCCCCCCCAGCACCTCCTCGGTCCCGGCAGCTCCTGGACCCTCCGGAGTGCGGCAACGGCTTCGTGGAGGCGGGAGAGGAGTGCGACTGCGGCTCGCTGGCGGTGAGTGGGGACTGGGGTCTGCTTGCCGTGGCCGTGCCGGGGCTGCCGGCATTGCCGGGTGGCTGATGTGCCGTGCCGGCCGCTGTCCCGGCAGGAGTGCGCGAAGAGCGGGGGCAACTGCTGCAAGAAGTGCACGCTGACCCACGACGCCATGTGCAGCGACGGGCTCTGCTGCAAAGGCTGCAAGGTGCGGGGCCGGGGGGCCGGAGCCGGCGTCCCGCGTGGCTGGGTCCTGCGAGCCGCTGGGGTTCCTGCGCCGCAGGCTCCTGACGTGGCGGCTTCATCCCCCGGGTGCAGTACGAGCCGCGCGGCGTGTCCTGCCGGGAGGCCGTGAACGAGTGCGACATCCCCGAGAGCTGCACTGGGGACTCCAGCCAGGTGAGCCGGGCTGGGGGGGACACGGGGATGCGTTGTGGGTCCACGTGGCATCACCCATCCTCCTCTCCGTGTCCCCCCAGTGTCCCCCCAACCTCCACAAGCTGGACGGCTACTTCTGCGAAAACGAGCAGGTGAGTCCGGCCCGGCGTGGCGGGACACAGCCGTGGGGCTTGGGCACAACCCATGGGGCTCCGGCATGTCCCCATGGGCTTGGGCACATCCCGTGGGGCTTGGACATGGCTCCTGGGGCTTGGACACATCCCCACGGAGGTCAGGAACGTCACGTGAGCTCAGGCATGGTCCCATGGGGCTCTGGCATGTCCCATGGGGTTGGACACCTGCCTCGGGCTCCAGCACGTCCCCGTGGGCTCCAGCATCCTGGGCACGCCAACGGCTGCAGCTGCGGCTGAGCCATGCACACGTGCACGGGTGTGGGTTTTGGGGTGAGCTGACTCCCGCAGCAGCTGGGGTCCCCGGGGTGTTTGAGCCCTCCCTGTGCAGCGGGTCGTCATCCCTGCGCCACACAACCCTTCCCTGTGCAAGCCAGGGCTGCGGTCCCTGTGCCACATGCCTTCCCTGTGTGCGTGAGCGTGGCCCTGGCCCCTGCCCTGTAATTTTTCCCATCCGTGTGCTGCTTCCTTGCGCACACATGCCCACAGCGATGGGCCATGCAAGCCTGCGTCGTCCGCCTGCGTTGCAGCCGTGGGCCATGCAAACCTTCCACGTGAACGCATGCGTGGGGCCCCTGTCCTTGCACCACCTCTGTGGCCACGCACACGCGTGTGCAAGCTCCGTGACCCCTCTCCCTGCTCCCCAGGGACGCTGCTACGGCGGGCGCTGCAAAACCAGAGACCGGCAGTGCAACGCGCTGTGGGGCCGCGGTAAGTGCCGGCCCCGGGGTGGCTTTGCCAGGGTAGGGAGGGACAGGGGGTGGCAAGCGGGTGACACCCATTTTCTCCCAGGCTCAGCCGAGCGCTTCTGCTACGAGAAGCTCAATGTGGAGGGGACCGAGAGGGGCAACTGCGGGCGCGAGGGCCTGGGCTGGCTGCAGTGCAACAAGCAGTGAGTGAGCCCCATCCCCGTGTCCCCTCCCGGCTGCCACTTGCCCGCCCCGGTGATGCCACCGGTGCCTTGCAGGGACGTCCTCTGTGGCTTCCTCCTCTGCGCCAACATCTCAGGCGCGCCCCGGCTGGGCGAGCTCAGCGGCGAGATCGCCACCACCACCTTCTTCCACCAAAACCGCTACGTGGACTGCAGGTGGGTGCCACCGCCATGGGGACAGGGACGTCCCCGGTGGGGGGGGTCCCGGTGTCACCCGCTCTCACCATCCTGGCGCAGGGGAGGCCACGTGCAGCTGGTGGACGGCTCGGACCTGAGCTACGTGGAGGATGGGACGCCCTGCGGCCCCGGCATGCTGTGTCTCGACCACAAATGCCTTCCAGCCACGGCCTTTAACTTCAGCTCCTGCCCCGGCAGCTGGGACGGGAAGATCTGCTTCGACCACGGGGTGAGGGACACGGAGGGGGACAAAGGGGACCCGGGGAGGTGTCGCGGCAGCAGGGGGGTGACGCCGTCCCCTCGCAGGTTTGCAGCAATGAGGGCAAGTGCATCTGCCGGGCCGAGTGGACGGGGAAGGACTGCAGCGTCTACGACCCCATCCCCGAGCCGAAGCCGACGGGGGAGACGGAGCGATACAAGGGTCCGTGCGCCCCGCGGGGGGGAGCGGGCTCCCCGTGTCCCTACTGTCCCCGGTCCCCACAGGCCAGGGTGTCCCACTTTGTCCCCAGCCACCCCCCGGGGTCCAGTGTCACCATCCCCCCCAGTGCCACGGCCCAGCTTGGCACAGCTGGGTCTTGTCCCCCCCCAGGTCCCCACAGCGCTGGGGCTGCCCTGGGGCTGTGTCCCCGTGTCCCCCCCACTGACGTGTGTCCCTGTCCCCTTCCCCCTGTCCCCTCTGTCACAGGTCCCAGTGGCACCAATATCATTATCGGCTCCATCGCGGGGGCCGTGCTGGTGGCTGCCATCGTCCTAGGGGGGACAGGCTGGGGATTTAAGTAAGCAGCCGCCGCATGGCTCGTCCCCTCTGCTGCTGGCACCGTCACCGGCCACGTCCCCCCCATGCACTGTCATCGTGCCAGGGCGAGGCCCCTGCCCTCATGGGGCCACCCCAGGCACCCCAGTCCCCCCCCAGCTGGGCATCGCCTGTGGTGCGGTCCCCTGGGAGCTGGGGATGCCTGGTCCCCTCGTCCCTGCCTTGTCCCTGCCTGGTCCCTTATCCCAGCCCCTGCCTGGTCCCCTGGCCCTGCCTGCCCTGCCTGCATGTGTCACCGGGGGTTCACTGTCACCCTGACCCCTTGCTCGGTCCTGGCCGTGTCCCCAAGCATGGGGTGCCGGGGGGGCTGTGTCGGTGGCCCCCACGTGTGTGTGCGCGCGCTCCTGCCTGGCACTGGGACACGTCTGCTGCCTGTGGGACCAGGGACACTGGCGGGGGACACATTGGGGGGACGGCGGGGACACGGGGGTGGCACTAACGCTCCTCTCCTCTCCCCCCGCCGTCCTCCCCCCAAGGAACATCCGCCGAGGAAGGTACGACCCAGCGCAGCAGGGAGTGTAACCGTCCCCCCCCATCGTCTCGTCACCGTCACTGTCACCGTCACAGTCCGGCAGCCTGACGGCGTGGGAGCCCCCCCGGGCCGGGCCCGTCTGTCCGTGTCGCTGTGTGTCCGGCCGTGCTGTCTCCATCTCTGTGCTCCCCACAGCTGAAAAGAGATGGCGGTTGGGGGGGGGCCTGGCAGCGGCCCCCCCGGTGCTGGCTCTTTTCAGCTCAGTGTCCCCCCATGTGTCCCCCGTGTCACAGCCCCACACTAAACACACCCCACTTCTGTGTTGCAGGTCCGGGGGGGCCTGAGCGGGGCCACTCTGCCCCACGCCCCCCCCTCCCCAGCGCCTCATTAACAGCAATTAAACGGGGCGCCACTGCCAAGAGTCCGGCCGAGGAGGAGAGCGGGGGGGGCACCCAGGACCCCCCCCCGACCCCCACCGCGCCACCGCGAATGTACGGGGCTCCCGGCCCCCGCCCCGGGGCTGGCAGCACTCCCGCACCGGGATGAATGTACCTGTGGGGGCGAGCAGGGACTGCCCAGCCCCACATCCCCCCTTCAGCATCTTCCAGCTTTGGGGCCTGGGTCCCCCCAAATGGCAGGCCAGTATATCCCAGGACAAGGCCAGTATATCCCAGTACCAGGCCAGCAACCCCCCAAACTGCCCCCCCCTCCAATGTCATGGCTGCACCTGCCCGGCCATGGGACCCCAATGTCCCAGCAGTGGGGACTGGCACCCGTGGGTGCCAGGCTCTCCCTCTAGGGCAGGGGCTGCCCCTCCCTTCCCCAGCTCGGGCAGGTGAACCCCAGACTGGTGGCACTGGGACTGGGGGGGGCAGGTGGCAGCGGGGCTGGGGTGCATGGGGCTGCTCGGTGGGTGGCACGTGTCACCCCAGCCCCGTGGCAGGCTTGTGGCACCTGTCCCCAGGGCAGGCTGCTGCACAGCCCCTGCCGGGTGTCCCCCAGCCCCATGGCACGTGCCACATGTCACCCTGCATGGGGTGGCTCTGTAGGGCCACCCAGCCCACAGCACCACGGAGCACTGGGGCCCTCACTGGCTCCTTCCACCACTGGTGACGCTCAGCATCTGGGGGACACCCCAGGTGACACTCAGTGCGTGCGTGGGGGGACACCCGGTGACACACAGGACGGGGGACCCCATGCCCATGGCGGGGTTGGGGTGTCCCCTCCATCTCCTCCGTCGCCCAGCGTCCCTGCCCCCCACCATGGATGCAGGGGGTGACCAATAGTGTCCCCAAGCCCAGCCAGGGCCGAGGCGTGTGGTGGCCCCCAGCGCGGTGTGACAGCCCAGCTGGGTGCCTGCAGCGCCCATGGGTGCCTTGGCTGCGGCGGCACCAGACAGGGGCCACAGCACTGCTGTGCCAGGGTGCTGGGAGGTGACAGCAGGACAGGGGGTGGCTGGACATCCCCAGGCTTGGCTTTGGTGGTGGCTCCTCGCGTGATATATCGATCAGCCAGGTGCCCTGTGGTGACGGGCTGGGGGACATGGGGACCTGGGGCCACCATGGGAGCTAGGGGTCTGGACCAAAACCCCCATCTCCATCACTGTCACCACAATGTCCCCGCAGCTGTCACAGCCACAGTGCCGGGGTGGTCCCCGTGGCGAGGGGACGCCCCTGTTTCAGAGCAAGAAGCCACCGTTGTCACTGGGTTTGGGGACATTTACATATATATATATATATATATATATAAAAATATAGGGTTTTTTTCTTAATGATTTTAACGCTGTAAGGTCAAGCGGTGCCGCGGTGCCGCCACGGACGCGTCAGGGAGGGCCCGCGGCCGGGATGGGGGGGTGCACCCAGTGCTTCCAGAGCCAAGAGAGCAAAACACCCTCCCCAGGCCCCCCAGCAGGCCGAGCCGATGGGCCCCGTCCCGGCACGCTGCAGGGGACAAGCACACCGGGGCGGTGGCAAACCCCCCCCGCCCCGCCAACTCACCGCCAGCTGCACCGCCATCCCGCACCGCCTCGCTCCGCGCTACCGCCCACAGCCGGGATGGGGCCCCGGGTTGTGGGGTGGGGGCTTCGCCGCCCCCTCGAACGCCTGCGCCTCGTCTCGCGCTCCTGCTTTGCACACGCTGGGGAGCCGCCGTCGCCGCTGCTGGAGCCGCCATTGCTGGAGATGCCGCGTGCTCCTCGCTCGGCCCCGGCTCCGGCCCCCGGGGAAGCCTCCTGCAATGTCGCAGAATTTATTTACAATAAAGATTTGGAAAATGATGGGGGTTCTGCTCGTTCTGGGGGCATGAGCCTCCCCACATTTCATCCGTGAGCATGCTCTGGCTCCTGGTCCCCTTCACCTCGTCCCACCGCCGTCCTGCCCCTGTCCCACACTCCACCCTGGCCCATCCCCAAGGGTTGGGATGCCTGTCTGAGTCGGGTGTCATACAGAGGTGATGGCACATGGCGAGTGCCACCGAGCTCAGGCCCTCCGAGCTTTTGCCCAGCTGGGGGCCCTGCCCCACCGCGGGGACACACGGCCGCTCCCCGTCCCACTGCAGAGGTGCTCAGTCCTGTGCCTGTCCCAGGGCAAGGACACGGCGCCATCCCTGCCCCACCACATGCACCAGTCGCTGTCGCAGCATGGGGACCAGTCCCTTGCACGTCTCTGGGACGCAAGAGCTGTTCACCATCCCTTTGCAGGGACTCACGGGCAGGCTCCCGTCCCCTCCCAGGGACACCCTCCAGCTGGGTCAGCTCTGTGCGGGGCCCTGCCTGGCTTTGCGGTGGGGTGGGCAAAACCAGGCAGACGGGGACTTGGGGATGGGTCCCCAGCTCCCAGAGGGACCCACAGGGATGAAGCATTCTCCCATGGGACCAGCCTGGGTGATGCTCAGCCAATGCTGGTGCGGCAAAGCTCGGCACAACCGGACTGACCGGCACAGCCGGACTGTTTGGCACAACTGGAGTCCTTGGCACAGTCGGACTCCTGCTCGGCACAGCCGGACTGCTCGGCACATCAGCCACGAGAGGGCTCCCCCAGTCCAGTCCACACACGCCTGGACTGGATGGCGCAGGAGATGATGCTCTGACGTCCCTGAGATGCTCCAGGGCCACACATGTCCCTGCAGCCCCCAGCCCGAGCTGGGAGGACGGAGCCTGAGGACAAGGGCACAGGCTGGGGGGGGGGCTGCAGCACATCCTCCCTGTTTGGGGCCCTTTGATGGTAAAATCAGTGAGGGAGACCACATGAGCATTGCTGCCCGTCCCCTCCATCCTGGCAACAGCGGGAGAGGCCCAGCGTCCCCCTGCCCGCAGAGGGTCACGTCCCTGGGGAAGCCCCTTCTCTGCCAGCCAGGGAGGACGGGTGGGATGCAGGCCAACGCGTGCTGCGATGACTCAGCCCGAGCCGTGGGGCTGGGGGTGCCCCTCGCCCTGCAGAGCCCCAGAGGGACCCGCTCTGGCGTCTCCCTACACCGTGTGGCATGAAAAAGCACCCGAGACAGCACCTTGTGGCAAGTACCGGGGTCCACGCGCATGATCCAGGGTACCAGGGTGGGCGAGGACGTGCACCACCGGCTCTGTCCCACTTGCGGTGCTGGGGGTGGCCGGGAGCACCTCAGGGTGCTGGCAGGGTGCTCCGCAGGGTGCTGCCGCCCTCCAGGGGAGACCCAGCCCCAGGCAGGGGCCTCTCTCCTGGTTTCAGAAGGGTCAAACCCATCTTATTAAAGCAATCACCGTCATCCGCTCGCTCTGTCCCCTGCAGCTACGGCCTCGCAGGAGGCGGCGAAGATGCTGGAGGAGCCTCGGGCTGCGGCAGGGAGCGTGGGGCGGCTGAGCCAGGGGGTCTGCACCAGGAGCCACCCCCATCCTTGCTGCCTCCTCAGCCACAGGCCCCCCCCGCCAGGGCAAGGCTCAGAGCAAACAGCACCGTTCTGCCCTGTGATGCCGTGAGCCCGCCGCAGCAGGGACATCTTTACACCCCTTAAGGATTTGAGCTGCAGATTTGCTACCAGCCGTGACTGAGATGCAGCTCGGCAAGGAGCTATTTTGGGCTGGTGTCTAGATACAGGGCGATGAGTGAGCCAGAAATATTCCAGATGCACAGACTGTTTCTGAATCTTGAGTTATTCAGGGCCTTCAGGGTCAGGAGGGCAAAAAATATGACTTAAAGTTGGCCCAGCTCCGGTCTGCAGCCCCGCAGGGTCACGCAGCACCTACGCCGCTTGCTTAGGGCAGAGTCCCGCTCGTCGGCACCGCTGCACGTGCCGGGGAGGCCACGGTTCACGAGGATGCTGCGGTGCGGTTAGGTGTGCCCAGCATAAGGGCGATGCTCCTTGGTCAGCTCCCCAGGAGCACAAAAGCTATGAGAGGCAGCAGGGTCCAGTGCCAGAGGCTCCTCTCCATTGCAGACTTCACCAGCTCCTTTTTATCTTCCTCCATGGCATCACCCAGCCCCTCCGCCTTGAGGAGGAGCTGCCTCGGAACGCGGAGCACAGGCTGGCCGCACGCTGCGGCGTTCCTGCCCGTCCCCAGGCTCCTCCTCCCACCCCAAACTCGCCAATTTTATGTTAGAGATCATCCTTGCGCTCAGCTCGGATCCACACGCCTCATCCACCACCGCCAGATTTTAACGGCACTTGCTAAAGGTTAACCACATCGTCCGAGGGAGAAGCCCCAGTCTCCCATTTCCGTGCCGGGTGCTGAGATGCTCCTTGGATGAAGGCTGCGAGGTCGGCGTTGGCTTTCGGGTTCCTCCGAGGTCGCTTGCAGAGCTCGCTCCCTAATCCTGGTGTGATACATCCCCCGTAACGCAGCGCGCCCGAAAGGACCCGCGGGGCGCAACGGCTTGGGCAGACCGGGGGATGCGTCTGAGCAGCTGCCGCTTACAAGGATAAAATCAAAGACAGACTTGCCCCTTTTCACTGAAAACAGCAACGAGCCCCTAAGGGTGAATCCTGCCAATCTCAAAAGCCTGCGATGGGAAAAAAAAAAAAAAAAAAAAATCCCTCTCATTAGTAAAACCAGAGGAATAAGAAACCATGGCCACCTCCGTGTCTGTGCCACTACATAACTGATCCGGGGAACCACGGGCCTGTCAGCCTGGCCTCGGTGCCGGGGAAGGTCCTGGAGCAGATCATCCTGAGTGCCATCACGCAGCGCCTGCGGGACAAACGGGGGGTGAGGCCCACCCAGCACGGGTTCATGAAGGGAAGGTCCTATTTGACCAACCTGATCTCCTCCTATGACAAGGTGACCCGCTTGGTGGATGAGGGGAAGGCTGTGGATGTTGTCTACTTGGACTTTAGTAAGGCCTTGGTCTCCCACAGCATTCTCCTGGAGAAGCTGGCTGCTCGTGGCTTGGATAAGTGCTCTCTGCGCTGGGTACAAAACTGGCTGGACGGCCGAGCCCAGGGGGTGGTGGTGAACGGAGTCACATCCAGTCGGCGGCCGGTCACCAGTGGTGTCCCCAGGGCTCAGTGTTGGGGCTGCTCCTGTTCAATATCTTCACGGATGATCTGGATGAGGGGATCGAGGGCACCCTCAGTCAGTTTGCAGATGACACCCAGTCGGGCGGGCGTGTTGATCTGCTGGGGGGCAGGAAGGCCCTACAGAGGGACCTGGCCAGGCTGGGGCGATGGGCCGGGGCCACCGGGTGAGGGTCAGCAAGGCTCAGGGCCGGGTCCTGCACTTGGGTCACAACAACCCCAGGCACCGCTGCAGGCGTGGGGAGGAGCGGCTGGGAGCTGCCTGGTGGAAAAGGAGCTGGGGGTGCTGGTCGACAGCCGCTGGACATGAGCCAGCAGGGTGCCCAGGTGGCCAAGAGGGCCCAGGGCATCCTGGCTTGTGTCAGGAACGGTGTGGCCAGCAGGAGCAGGGCAGGGATCGTCCCCCTGCGCAGGGCACTGGTGAGGCCGCCCCTCGAATGCTGTGCTCAGCGCTGGGCCCCGCACCCCAAGGCGGCCATGGAGGGGCTGGAGCGTGGCCAGAGCAGGGCAGCGAGGCTGGGGCAGGGGCTGGAGCACAAGGCTGGGGAGGAGCGGCTGGGGGAGCTGGGGGGGCTCAGCCTGGAGAAGAGGAGGCTGAGGGGAGCCCTCATCGCTCTCTGCAATGGCCTGAAAGGAGGCTGGAGCCGGGGGGGTCGGTCTCTGCTCCCCAGGAACAAGCGATGGGACGAGAGGGAACAGCCTCAAGCTGCGCCAGGGCAGGGTTGGGTTGGGTATTAGGAAAAATTTCTTCACAGAGAGAGTGGTCAGGCACTGGAAGAGCCTGCCCAGGGAAGGGGTGCAATCATGGTCCCTGGAATTATTAAAAAAATGTGTGGATGTGGTGCTTAGGGACATGGTTTAGAGGTGGACCAGGCAGCTAGGTTAATGGTTGGACTCAATGATCTCAGAGGTCCTTTCCAACCTTAACGATTCTACGATTCTAATGGGAAACCCTTGAACCTAAAATATCTCTGCTCCTTTGGTTGCCGAAGCCGATGACCGACCGCCTAGCTGCGATTCTTCAGCTCTAACCTAACGAGGCAGACTTTGCTTTTAGGGTGCACACAAGGAAGAAAATCCTCAAGGACTCCTCAGGAATGCGGTCGCCGCAGCATGGGGGGCCGCCACGTGAGCGGCAGCTTGCATGAGCAGAGGGAGGCTATGATTTTTCGGCTCTCGTGCTCGTAAGAAAACCAAGATGTTTCGGTCAGCTTTTGAGAGCAGAGGGAGATGTCAGATGGTCAGGAGGCAACGTTGCCGTGTGAAGTGAAATGGGGAAATGTCATCCTGATGGGAGTTTTATTTGGGGGATAAATCACAGGGAAGAGAAAGTAACAGCCCAAATACTGGTTTTGCAAAGCAGCTGAAAAAAACCACATCCTCATTTTCCATGCAAATAAACAAAGAACCTGAACTGAACTCCGACCACAAACCAGGACACGTGTTTTCCAGCTGGGAAACCCTCCAAAGGCTGGCACAACCGCACGGCACAGAAGCTGTCCGTCTGTCCCTTCCCCGTTTGAATCCCTCCAGTCATGCACCCACACCCTCGAGCACCAGGCACTTTTTACTCCAGTGATGATACTGGAAGACGGCGTGACTTCTTTCGGCCGTGTCACCCCCAGCTCCCGGTGGGAAACGGAGGTCTGGAGCGGCAGAGAGAAGAGGAGAGAGGGGATGGGAAGGGTAGAGCCCACTCTGGCTCTCCCCCAAAGTCCCCCAGCACACGGCATGGCCTGGGATGGAGCAGGACCACAGCAAGTCCTTGCTGTGCCTCTCTGAGCCGAGGCTGTACTGCTCTTATTTGATACACGGAGATTTTAGGGAAATTCACCTTTTTGTCACCATGGAGAAATTCTGCAGGCAAACAGCTGATAAACGGTCAAAAGGAGAATGCACACTTCAGGTAAAAGCAGATCCCAGCTCTGTCTCGCCCGCTATGGGAATTTTGCTGTTTAGGCTCCAGATGGGAACAAGAAACAAATCGGTGCAGAGAAAAGAGGCAGTTCGGGGGGAAGTGGCGAGCGTCTCCGAGCAGCCTGGGCTCCACATGTCTCACACAACGCTGTCAGTCCGAATGGCACTCCAGCGCGCTGATCAGGAACCGGGCGCTCCGGGGGAAGGGGAGCATCAGCCTTTCCAGCCGCCGAGGGTTTGCCGAGCACGACACATCTGCAGCGGAGGCGACTCGAGCTTTGGGTGGACCAGGAGGAGCCGGGCAGGCTGAGCTGAAGTGGATTCAACCGAACGGTCACAGGAATTTTGGCAAATGCTTGTCGCAGCTTTGCAAACACAACTGGTCACGGTGACCATGCTCCCCTCGGAGGCTTCCTCCCGCCAGTTGTGCTGCGGAGCTCGTTTGGGGTAATAAACACTTCCAGTGTTACATGGGGCATGAAGCATTTTGCCCGGGAAGGCCGGGTATCCCTCTGCTTTTAGGTAAACACAAAGATATCAAAGCTGGAACCTTCTGCTGACCAATTTGAGTCCGCTGACCCGATTTCTAATGGCCGTGAGGAACCCTCCGCAGCAGAGATTAAGGACATCAGCAAAAAACCCAGACTTTCCAAGCCTGCACATGAACAAGACACATGTCAAATCCAAAATCACTTTTAAAAATTCTTTGAGGGTTAATGACTTCAGGTGGAGGGAGCTCCCACGGGCAGCTGGCCCCGGTGCCAACACGGGCGCCCTGAGGCTGCTTCAGTATCTCCCCACCGTACGCACCGAACCCTCAAAGTCAGGGGGAAAAAGGAAAAAGAACAGCGGAGCAGAGCCTCCGAGGACAGCTTAGCCATTGCAGCGACGGGGGAGAGCAGCCCCGTGGCACCGGAGGCAAAGGCCGAAGGCCAGGTGGGAGTAAGATGGAGCCGCTCGCAGGCAGGGGTTGCTGCCGGACACGCACACGCTGGGGGCAACGGGGCGGCTTGTGTGCCAAAGCGCGGCCACACCAGTAACTGCTCGCTGGCCAGAGAGTCCTGTGGGCTGGAGATGCAGCCCAGCGCCTCTGCGCCTCAACAGCCCCAGCCGACAACGGGAAGGGAAGGATTTTCACTAGCCCAGAAGACCGCCAGCAGCCTGGAAACGTGATTGAAGGCTTCAGTGTGCTTTAACTTCAGCTGTGCAGCCGCCAGCTCCAGGGGGAGGGTGAGAAAAGCCAGGGGTAAGCGAGGGAAACCCAATTCCTTCAGTCTGTTATGACTAGACTGTACAAATAAAATTCCAAACGCCCTTTAAGAAGCAATCTCCTGCTGGCCAGGACGCTGACTGCACTGCCTTGTAGGTCTTTTCCAGCTCAAAGACTGTGTCATTCCAGACGTGGGCCAGCCTTGCCACTGCTTTTTATTAGCAGCACCCTGAACGCTTGAGTCCACATTTCTGCCGCCGGTAAGCTTTAACCCACAAGCAGCCGAGGCAGAGACAGGCGTGACTCCGAAACAACGGCTGATTGCTTCTGGGATTGGGCATGCAAGGTAGGTGCAGCCTGGTTTACAGCTCAGCAGTTCAAATCCAGGTCAGCAGAGTTTCACCGAGAATCCCCAGTGGGCCCACGTCACCTCGTCGGCGCAGTCGGAGCGGAGGGAGATGGCGGGCGCCGAACTCTGCGTCCCGCGGGCGCCGGCTGTCACCCGCCTCGGCGCCGGGCGCGGCACGCCAGGACCCGCATCTCGCTGACCCCTGCCTGTAACTGCAAGCGAGATGTTCAGTCCTCACTAGCTTATGTTAAACCGCAGGAGCTAGGGATCAGAGATTGCTGAGTTAAATCGGCATCTGACAAAGAAAAGGCCCCGTTTTCCTATTTTCCTGAGCTTTTCTTCCTAGCCCTTCTTAAGAATTTGAATTTGTAACTACAAAACAGCAATTTATTAAATTAGCTTTGAGGTCTCTCAAGACCTCAGCTCTCTCTGCGTACCTGCCGCACCGTGGTACTCCAGGTCCGGGCAGTTTGTACCTATCCCCTCACCGCTCCACTGGCTACTGTCGTTTTGCTCCTTTCATAGAATCATAGAATCACAAAATCGTTAAGGTTGGAAAAGACCCTTAAGATCATCGAGTCCAACCGTTAACCCATCACTGCCAAGTCCATCTATACCATGTCCTCAAGCACCACATCTATCTGTTCTTTAAATATCTCCAGGGATGGAGACTCAACCCCTGCCCTGGGCAGCCTGGGCCAGGGCCTGACAGCCCTTTCGGTGAAGAGGATTTTCCTAATATCCAACCTAAACCTGCCCTGGCGCAGCTTGAGGCCGTTTCCTCTCGTCCTATCACTTGTTACTAGGGAGAAGAGACAAGGATCTTGTCTTTCCTCACTGGCCATCAAAATACGCACACAAATAGGAAATGCCTAAAATCCTAGCACTGCAGAGGATCATAGCTTACTTTTTTTTGTTATGTCACACTGCTGCTCCAACCAGCTAGTCAGCAAGAAAAGGCAAGAGATGACAAGAAACCAGGTTTCAGAGCCAGCGATTAAAGCAGAATTTCATATCACAGCCTGGTGGCACGCTCCTGAGCTCGTCCCCTCCCGTGCCGGTCCAGCAATGAACTGCCCTCCCTCCCCCAGTATACAGGGGAGAAATAATCGGGGACAGCGTGATCCAACAGACACGCTGACGAAGGAAACTTCAGGGCAGCTTGAGTTTTCTCGGAAATACCACGCTCTGGGTGAACCACGGTGTAAAGCTTTCCCGCTTGCCCTCTGTCTCGCTACCTACTTCTAACATTCAGGAGAAGGTGGCTGTTTTTATGCCGGCAGAGCACCCCGGTCGCCAGCCTGCCCTGCAGCACCTAGGCGCTATGGCAGTGCATGCAGCAGCCAGGACCTCCCGCGGACCAGACACGGTGCAACATCAAACTGTGCCGGGTGGATCACGCTAAGGCAAAGCAGCTATCCGCACCTCGCTCCCTGCGGTTCATTTAATAAACTCATCCTCTATTTGATACAATCATCGCATCTGTTCGTACTTGAGAAGTTTCTTACGGCTGCAAGGCTCCTGGCCGCGCGTCCTCCATCCTGCAGGATGCTGCAGGTGCTGCTGCGTGGTCTGGCAGCTGCCCAGCCACACTACAAAAATCCTCGATAATACGTACTCTTACCTGTTTTCAACAGAAGCACTTCTGGCCACCGCCTTTCGATGGGACTGGAAGCGTCCCAACCTTCCCTCGAACGCGCCCGAAGGCAGGCAGCACCTGCAGGAGGGCTGAGGAGGGATGTCCATGAACAGGGCAAGGCTGCTCACATTTCCACACCGCGAAGCCGTTTTGCGGGAGGAGGGGGAACACCGCCCACCCAGCTGACGCCAGGTCTGTAGCATTGAAAACAGCGGTCCTTGTCTCCGACCCTCCACCGGCTTTACAAAATGCCTCCCCGTTCCATGCTACCTGCAAATTTTATTTGTACATTTGACAGTGGGCGAGAATATAAATTAAAATATCAAAATATCAAAAATTTGCAGCAAGATATGAAAATATCTTGGTCTAAAGACCAAGAGCACAGTTCCTTCTGCCCTCCACACGGGCAATTCCCCCTTCGCCCTCCTCTGCTCCCATCACCGACGGCACTGCTCTTGTGCGCTTTACCTGGCTTGTGAGAATAACCCATGGCACCTGGCCAAACAATTCCTCACGCGGCACCGTAACAAGGCAGCAACCGATGCCCAGAACGTTTACATTTCGTACTTTTCTTCTCTGAATCATGTGTATCATCACAAAACTGACCCGATCGATCCAGCCCTAATTTTCAGAGATCCTTGCTGTACATTTCCACACCTTTCCACCTTATTTTAAGAGCATTTATATAATATTGCATATATAACATATCTATAACATAATATATAACATATTGCACGTTTATATCAGCAAAGTTACCTATTTTTCTCCTGGAGACTATGGAAAATATACTCCCAGGGAACCTCTGTGTTAATCTCGCATGCCGAGGGTGTTCCAGCTACACGCCCCTAGAAACGCAGCGTGCAGCTGATGTAATCAAACTGACTTTTCAACAGCTCCCGCAAAGACCTTTCGAAACGTTAACAAGTTCGTGACCAAATACGGTTGATTAATCAGCCCCGGTTTCTGGTTCGTGCTTTACAAGTCAGCTGAAGGGCTGTGCCTGGGCTGGAGGGTGACCCTCAGCGCAGGGGAAACCCGCTCCTTCCAAAGGCTGGACCTCTTCCGGAGGCTATGGGGTTTATAAAACATCTGCCGTACCTGCGATCGGACCACCCGCCTTCAATTAGTGCTGGAACCAATTAATGAAACGCGGTGCTTTGCTGAGCAAGCTCCAGGAAAGTTGATTCCTGTGGCGCTGCTCCTCCTCCTCCTCCAGGCAGGAACGCTGGATGAAGCTGACCCGAGCAGCGGGTACGGTGCTTTCAGGGGTCTCTTCCCTCCGTTAAAAACCACAGACAACCTGCAAACTTCTCTTTGTAACATCCTGTTTTCACAGCATTTTTCACCAGTGCGCACCAGCGGGACTTACTGTGGTCTCTGGTGTAATTCCAATTAATGCAACCACTCCAAGGATCTCTACTATGCATTAAGTCTTCATTTTTTGTATATGGCGTAAGAATACACGCAGCAACGAAATACTGTAACACCAGCTTCAGAGAGAAAGAAGAAATATTGCTATCGGCAATATAAAGCAAGAGAGGAATTTTGTTTCAGAGCTTGGAGGCATCAGATTGAAATTCAGGTACCAAGGGTCAAACCCCCTCACCAAATCCCTGCACGAAAGGTCAGGGGACAACAGCCAGCAGCGACGAGGTAGCTCCAGAACCACGGATCCACACGTACGTACCCACACCTCGTCTCAACGTATCACCAAAAACGTTTCCCATACGGAACAGGCTTTCAAAGAAGTTTTCTGATAGTGGACTTCCAGGTGATTTCAAGTTTATGGGAAGAGATGTAAGAAAGAAGCCTGGAAACCATTCCTAAATGGGAATACTGAATTTCTGGGGGTAAGAACTACTCAGAGGGGGAAAAAAAGAAGTAAGCACTTAAGTCACAATATGTCTTTAAATAAGGGAAAGATGAGAGCTGAGGAGCTGGCACGATGCTTTCCAATACTCGCAACAAAGCTAAAAATGTATCACTGCTTGTTTGCTGACTTAAGAAATTTTATTCATCCCCCGAGACTGGGATCCTACCTTCCATCTGAATATCGCGAGTAACCTCCTGGCAAAGCGCGCCGCAGGCGATACACCGCTCTGCATCGCTCCGAACCGCGGACTCGGCCCCACGCCTGCGCGGGGGCTCAGGCGCACGCCGCGGCCGTCGCTAAAGAGAAAGCAGGTTCGCGGCTCCGGCTTCTGCTTGGCGAGCCTGCGTTTCCAGCCGGAGGAAATCCAGGCCCCGAGGCAGCAGAAGTCCCAGCTCAGTCGCAGACCTGAACGGGGGTCGTGGGTAAAAACCCCAGGGCGTGCGACAGCAAGGCAACTTGGACGCAGCCGCAGGGGCCTCGGGTCTGCTCCTGGGGAGGCAGCAGGCTCGGGCCCACGAACGGGCGACACGTGCTTTGCCAAAGGGCAGCCAGAACACCCTGTTCAGTAACAAAAATAAAAGGGAGGAGGACAGCAAAACCTGAACTGTACAGAAACTATTCCCTAGCACCGATGAGCATTGATCACATGCCTTTAAATCCCCCTTCTAAGGCATTTTCCCCCAGCTATCAACACGGAATTTACACAACAACGATAATGTCACGCCATAGAAAAGGAAATGTTGTTTTCCAAGCAACGATGAACTGGTATTTGAAGTCTCCTCTGACACGGAGAAAATGAATGGCAAGCCCCGAAGGAGCAGAAGCCCCAGAGCTCTGTCCCATGCTGCTGTAGAAAGGTGGATTGTGTCTGCCTACACCGTTGCCAGCATACCGCAATTTACCTCACGCAAACAGAGCCATCTTTCGGGAAGCGTTTCACGGGAACTGCACAACGTGCGAAGCACAGCATGTCCGATTCACAGGAATCAGGCACGCCACGAACGCCCCGAGAGCCGCCGTGCGCATCTCAAGAAACAGCTCCTTTTGAAAGTAACCTCGTAGGTGGCAACTTATGCGCCCGGTATCAAGAATTCTTGAATTATTAACAAATCAAGCTGCAAGAACGGTGTTGATGCTACAAGACTGCAGCTGAACTACAGGCAGGAACACTTAATGCTGACCACGTGAAACCCCTAACCTACGCTTCCAACAGGAAAATTGCTCAGCAGAGAGGATCTGATGCGTACTTGCTATACCCGGTACAAAACAAGTCGCGTTATCCTCATTTTGTAGCAGAGGAAAACAAGGCGGCGCTGCCAGCTGGCCTGCCCGGAGACACAAAGGATCGGCTGGGATCACGGCTAGGCGCGTGGCGCCGTCGGAGCGGCCCTCAAGCACCCGAGGCATCCGCGCAGGGCTGGCAGATGGGACGCAGGCCCCCTGGGAGACGCGGCCTCTCGGAGCAGCAGCTGGAGGCCACGCGCAACACCCAGGGGCATCGCCAGCAGCACCCTGCATCCGCACGGAGCGACCCAGGCGAGCCTGGGGTGCCTGCACCCGATCCCAGCTGCGACCTCGGGCTTTGCTGCTCCCGGCCTGTTTCTGAGCTCAAGATCAAATACAGCCATCGCATGATGGCTTCCACGAGATGATTGCCCAAGAAGCGTTATCGCAAGCGAAGAGCGCTGCCACCGTACCCTTCTTTTTCAGTGATAGTTAAATGCCTGAAGCATTTCAGAATTTCTTTCATCTGCAAATTCATCGTTAAATGAAGGCTTCTGCACTTTAAAACACTGAAGCACGTGCTTAGCTGGACGCCTGTAGCTGGCTGCATTGCCTCACACAGAGATAACGACAAGCTTAAAGGTAACGGCGAGGTAAGCGTCCTTCCAGCGCAGTGGAGGCGAGGCGGCAGGAGCCCAGGCGCCGCTGCACCTCCTCGGTTATCCCTGCGCTTGAACCCGCACCGGGCGGCTCAAGCCGGCGTTACCTCGCCTGGGCGACCGCGTCCGGGCTGCTCCCTGCTCCGCACGCCTTTCCCAGCCTGCGGAGGCTGCGGGATGCTCGGGTAACCGGACAGCTGAAAAAACACACAGAGCGATTACTGCTGGATCCTGCCTCGGTCACCGTCACCGATTTCTGCCGTTCCAGCCCTCGCCGAGGCTCGGACACACCGCGCTGTGAGCAGCAGGAGCAGCGGCCTTGTCTATGTGGCTGCTTTTTTCTTTAACTCTGAACAAACAGCTTTTTATTCCAAGCCCCCCCCCGCCCCGAATCCATCTGACTTCTAGCTGTCTCGCAGCTGCACGACACGGCAAACCGCTTCATGCCTCCTCAGACATACTTCCAATTTTGAGGCCAAATTTGCAGCGAGGGGAAAGCATGGGACACTTACAAAAGCCATCTTTTGTGACGGCAAAACAGACGGGCATTCAGCTGCAATTTTTAAAAGGAGCTGGGCAGCCAGCTCCCGTATGTTCCTTCGAAAATCGCAGCTAAATTAGGCCAGCTAATGCTGCACAGTTCACTGGACAATGTCAGCGTGCTCATTCATATGCACAAATGCAGATTTTCATGTTTTCCTAAGTGGCACCCTTCTCGAGGCCTGATTTCCAAAGTTTATAGATTTTTCTTTTTTTAATGCAATTGGGTTTGTCACTGAAGAGCAATCCGTATGCAGAAAGGCACAGTTTGTTTCCAACCGACTCTTTTATTACACTAAACAAGGTCAAATATATAAAAATTCCAAGTTGTGGCTCTAAGACAAATCATTAAAATATCCCTCTCCCTCCCTCACATACTCGGAGCATATTCTATTGCTGGAAAAAAGAAGCCATCTCACTCAGACTGGAGTAATCCACTGGATTTAATAGTGGTTTGGTTTTTTTTCCCCCAAACTGCTTCCAAAACCAGAGAATGACAAGACAAACCCAAGTCATGTTCAGTATTTTCTGTCCAAAAGTCTCTTCTGAATGTTTATTTCGGAATGGCCTACATTAAGCCAAAGCAACAGAGCATTTTAAAGTAATGCACGTATCGTTTCTTCAGAAGGAAAAATCAAGCCCAATACTTTGAAACTGAATACAGTCACAGACATGAACGTTTGGAGCTGTAACAGATCCTCTACTAATAACAAACACTCAGTTTCAAAGAAAATGCGCACTTTATACACCATTAAAACAAACAAATAGTAATAGAAACAGCTCCGTTACTTTGCATTTTCAGAATGAATCCAGTACTGGGATTGGGATATTCTCTACACTAACGGGAGGATTTACTGGGGTGGCCAAAGCTCACCGGCCGGACCCGAGGCAGTCGGCCGAAGCGGGCAACGGCTGCGGTTGTTAACTGGGAAGGGCTAACACAGACGACGGGCGAAGCGGCTGTCAGGAACTGATTCTGGTTTAAGCCATTAATAAGAAATCGCTGCCGTTTGCGTAGAGAGCAGCAAGGGGAAAGGATTTTCACTTCGTGCCATTGGGCTGGTGAAAGGCTGTTCCGACACCACCGCACGGGGTTAAGAGCAGCGTAACCCTTTTGGGAAGCTGAAAAGAACCACCCCAGCGGCGGGGATAATGAGTGGACTGTAGCCACGAATCCATGTTTATCTCCAGGCTCCAAATGTTTTTCTCTAGTCCTTTCAGACAACGTTTTTTCCACCCAGCTTCTCCATCACCCTCCCAGCTTTCTGCTGGCAAAGCTTCTCTGCCCATCTTCAGGCAGCGTGCTTCTCTTCAGACTCCTGTTTAATTAGAGGAGCACTATTAATAAACCCCCTCTCACCCCACACCGCTACTCCTGTCTCACTGCCTAGCTGTGCCTGCCCGCAAGCCCTCTTGAGCTTTTAAAAACTGCTACGTACTGACTGTGTGACTTTACTTACTTCAAGACATCACCCTGAAACTTTTCTGCACAAAATTCAGAGGTTGCTCCTTTCCCGGCGCAGCGGTCAGGCATCGCTGCTAAACAAAAAGCAAGTTCGCTTCCAACCGTCTCTGCTGGAGGTGAACTGGAGACGCTCTCGCTGGCCTCGCGCGGAGGGCTGCGGCGGCTCTGGGCACGCTTACGCCTCTCCAAAGCAGAGCTGAAAGACAGCTGGGATCTACAGCCGGACTGCCTGGTGTCCCAGAGCGAAAACAGACTGAAAACAACTCAGCAAAATACCTATTTTCAGCAAGTGCTTGGGCAGAGGATAACTGCAAGCACGTGCTCGTATGCCCTCAGTTTAAATTTAATGTAAAGCCTACGCTTTGATGTTCTGTGGGACAGAACGGAGGACGGGTTTACCTGTGTCCTCCACGGAGCCTCTTCTCAATCCTGTTCCTGACCAGGCTGTAACGAGGGCACTAAGGACTGAGGTAGCCTCGAAACAGAACAGTCCCCCTTGAAACGGGCCCCCAGAATATATTAAAACGCATGAAAATCTAACAAAAAAAGAGAGCGGAGCAAGGTCCTGGATACGTTATAAATAGTAGCAAAAAGCATACACATTTATCAGCATCTCTCAAACATTAATGCGCATCCTTGCCAAAAAGGCACCGCCAAAGGCAGTAAATACCGCATTCTCCTTTTTCTAATTATAAATTCAAGTTTAATGCCAAAACCACAGAATGCCAAATCTGACTGGTCTCTCAAGCAGAAATCTAAATTACACATATTGCTCTGTCTGAACTAAATTCCTCGGACATAATGGAAGGAAGAGGGCTCTGGAATAAGGCAATATCACTGATAATCGGAAAGGGCTTTGTAAAAACTCTTACGGACAGCTTGTGTGTCCTGGCTGGGGGGAGGAAGGTTCTTCCTCGAGTGAAATGCACGGAGAAACAAAATCACCGTGACTCCATCGAACCGGATTACTTCGGAAAAGACAGAAATCTTATCCAAAAAGTATCCTACCAACTTCATGCCCTCGGGGAGCGGGTGGTTACATAACAACAGACCTCAAAACCGTCCCTTTCCACAGACATCACATAAATATGTGGAATTACTGAATCTAGTAATTTCTGTTTACTTTTTTTTGGATGTTTTACAAGAGTTTGAAGCCTCTCTTCCCTCCTGTTGCATAAAGCTCGCAGGGAGGCCGGCGCCCTCTCTGCGTTATGGCTGGCACTCTTGCTCTGAACACAAGTGCTCTCACACACGTACGTTTTTCCTGTAAGTAATTTTCCATAGGGTGAAAAAACCCTGTAGCGCCTAACAGCTATAGTATGACACTTCCATTTTATACGTAGCACATCGTTTTTGTAAAAGACAGAGTCAAGAGCGCCATTAACAGATGTTTTCCGAATCTTTCACGGCTCTGCTGCTCGGGGACTGGCAGCCGTGGGCTGCCTGGATAACCGGAGGCTCCTCTGTGCTGTGTGCGTGTTCAAGGCACTTTTGAAACGCAGCATAGAAAGTTTTACGTTTAAAACAAGGAAGAACAACGACGAAACTGCGGACCACGGTAATAAACCTAGCAAAATGCTAACAGCTACCCATTGCTTTCTCCTCGTTAATATAAAAAAGTGTAACATCAGAGATCCAGTGTACAAATACAAAAAATTGTGCATAATAAATGTACCATAATACTGTACATACAGCATAAACCGTTCAATGAGAATGATTTAAATATACCTATTTGTCTCCTGACTTGGAAGACAGAAGAATAAAGTTCTATAATCCTAGAATATGCATATAAACCCTTTCTGAGAGGTTGAATCACTAGCCAACGGTATCCCTGAAAATAAGCAGAGTCAAATATTTATGTAATGGAAGCCATTATTCAAGGGGTTGCTGGTTATGATAAACTAGGAGAAAAAACACAATATATCAACTCAGGCAACATTAAATCCAGACAGAGTTCTTCCCATCTCCTGACTTGCTACTGGCGCTGCTTTTGTTTGAGCCTGCTTTGGATTTCTTCTCTCTGGAACTGCCGGGATTGTTTTGGTTGTTGTAAGCCTGGATGGCGAGGTCCAGGCGCTCCTGAGCCACTTTAATTTCCCTCTGCAGATTTTCCAGGTCGGCAGGAATGTTTTCTTCATTGCTTCCATACTGCTGTTCCTGAGCTATATTGGCTTTGTTCTGTTTGTAGGCCATCTTGGCGTTGGACAGTTCAGTATATTGCATTTGCTCTGGCTTGACCGCGATGTTATAGCCAGGAGGAGCAGATGGCGTATTCCAAGTAAAAGGGTAATTATAAGTGCCGGAGTCTTCCAGCTCTTTTCTCTTGTTGTTCAACGTGTCCCGGATTGTGCCGAATCCCAAATGGACCATCTCCCAGACATTCAAAAGTAAACACATGCAGCTCACCCCATACATTATCAGCAGGAAAATGGTCTTTTCGGTTGGCCTTGAAATGAAACAATCTATCTTGTGCGGGCAGGGCTTCCTGCTGCACACAAATACGGGGCTGACCTCAAAGCCATACAAAAAATACTGACCCACGAGAAAGCCGATTTCAAACGTAGTCCTCGCCAGAAGCTGCAGCACGTAAATTTTCATGAGTCCATCTTCACGGATTCGCCGCCTGCCGTCATGCTTAGCTTTGGCAGGGGCCTGCTGCTCTTTATTCTCCCGTTCGCTCTCCAGCTCTATTTCGGGGTACATCATCGGGTCTTCCTCGTGGTCCTCCTCAGCTTCCTCTAGGCCACGGTGTTGTTTCCAGCGCATGGAAAAGCTTTTGCTTCTGATTCTTCTGTCGGCTTCGCTGTGTTCCACCATCCGGGCAATTTTATGAATTGCGTAGCCTAAATACATCACAGACGGAGTGGCAACAAGAATTATCTGAAAGACCCAAAACCTCACATGCGAGAGAGGAGCGAAAGCATCGTAACAAACATTCTCGCAGCCAGGCTGCTCCGTGTTGCACACAAACTTGCTTTGTTCATCGTAATAAATGGATTCTCCTCCCACAGCAGTGAGGACAATCCGAAACACGATCAACACCGTCAGCCAGATTTTGCCAACAAAGGTGGAATGGTTGTGGATCTCCTCTAACAGACGGGTCAGAAAACTCCAACTCATGGTGGTCAAGTAATTTTACCTAAAAAACAAACAAAACCCCCAAATATTTATGAGTTTATCAGCTTGAGCCTAAGCGGTGCAAACATTCAACCAAGAGAGTCAAAAAACTCAAGAATTTTACAACCAGCACACAACCACGTTCGCAGCATCACCTGTTACCGGGAAATTCCAGCTGCCAGAATTTGCTTGAAGATCCTATGTCTCCTCCACAGGCTTTTGAGAAGTCCGCTACAAAAAAAAGCAGCGGTTAACTGCCATTTCACAAACAAAACGTGCTCCCAAAGCTACTCCCGAGCAGAAGAAAAAGACGCGGCTGCTCTGGATTTCGAATGTTAATAAAAACATTTACACTTGAGGCTGAAGTCTCCAAAACACAGTGGATGGAAAGCTAAGCTCCTGTGAAATTTTATGGGCGCTGCTGGCTACGTCCCGCCGCTAACAGTAAGATTTATTTTAACTGCACAGAGGTGGCCAAGCCTTGTTAAAGCCTGAGCTAGCGATCTCGGCCTCGACCACAGCCCACGGAGAGGAACCGTTCTCTCCACGGGGCAGTGCCAGTTGTCTTCAGACAGAAATGAATCACCCAGACCAAACCTGAGAAACAGGCAACCGCTTTATCTGTGATTTAAAGACAGGACCGACCTGAGT
Organism: Platalea leucorodia; assembly: GCF_965183815.1. NCBI lineage: Eukaryota > Metazoa > Chordata > Aves > Pelecaniformes > Threskiornithidae > Platalea > Platalea leucorodia. The sequence goes on from NC_138844.1 coordinate 2,143,050, forward strand.
GACCCCAGCGGTGCTGCCCTGCAGGTCCAGGCTAGAGACAGGGTCTGACCTAAGGAACATCTGACTTCTAACCTGGTGCTCCAACTGTTCTATGGATTTGGGTTCGGTCCCTTAGGGAGGCTAAAAATCTCCCTTCCAGGGCCAGAAAAGACGTTAGTATGTATTCTGTAGTGTTTTTTGGGAGAGTAGAAGGAAAATCTAGTTTAAAAAAGTTATCTGTCAAAAATTTTAGAGGAGATATTAGATAGAAATCAATATAAATTTGCAATCATAACAGTAAAAAAAACATCAGTGGAAACTCACAGCTGGCGACACTGTGAAGTATCAGAATGAACGACACCTAGCGACGTTACAGGCCCAGCTGGAGCTCTAAGTCGTAAAACCGCTGAAATATTGACCACAGGAAGAACTGTTTGACGTTGTTATAGCACGGGATAAGACAACTTTCAGTCCTCCGATGATGTCAAACATTAGTTTGCCAAACATTATTAATAGAAATTTTTACATCAGAACAGCATTTGGTGGAAGATCCTAAAACCAGAATTGGACAAATCTCTGGCACTCTGATCTTAAAACTGATTTATTCTTAACCTGGAGAAATTCCAGGAAACTGGAAGAAAACTAGTATTTGCAACTATTCAACTTCTTCCACACAACCACAGAGTTGTTCACAGGCAAAATAATGAAATTTGAGGGGATGCAATCAATACAGACTTAAAGGATATAAATGTAATCCCCTTCTGGTGAAATTCAATGTTTCATTGAAAAGGCAACAGCACAGACACAATGCAGATGGGCTGTGCGGGACATTTGATTTATTACTTCATAACAGCGTAAGAAAAAAATAGTGCAAGAGAGTATTAAAAAAGCCCACATTAAGTGGATTAAAAGTAACAAAGATCTTGACAAATGATCCCCACGTTAGAACCAAGAGCAACTGTGTGTCATTACAGCAAGTTCTGCAAAGACCAGGACAGGCTGGGCTGTATTCTCCCCAGACTCAACCAGAAAATGGCTGCTGACAAAATCTGCAAATGGCACAGAAGTTTGCAGGCTGACAAACAGAGACGAGAGTTATCAGTGATGCAGAAAAACACAGACTGCTCGAGAGGCTGAGGCCACGGAAACAAAACCACCGCTTTAACCAAGCTTAGCGCAAAGACATGCAGCTACATGTCTTTTTTTGAAGTCTTTTTTTAAAAGAGAGAGCAGTTACTCTGGGCATCAGTTAACAGGGAGGGGAGCGAGGATCCTAATGGGTGAGCAGCTCAGTGAGAGCGGGCGATACAGCAGAGATGATCAATGCAATCCTGGGCTGTGTCACGTGCAAAGAGGAGCAAGGAGGGTGATCTTACCTCCTTGTTAGCAAGACAGCACTCAATGCCTGTGTCTGCATCCTTCAAACGTTGCTTAAACACCAGAGAGTGAATATATTAGTCTCGAAACCAGCTGAAGAACAGGGAAGATGCCTAAAAGTGAGAGATTTAGAGAGTTCAATTTGTTTAGCTGGGAAACATGGGAAAAAACCAAAGGATTACTGGTCAATCACTTAATCTAGCGGCCGTCAATTGAGCATGCAATCAATCCAATGCTTACAACCAACACTCTTCTTTCTATGCAACCATGCTACCATTATGCCATAGACAGAACTGGCTGAAAAAACACATTTTAACAGGAAAAAAGACCAGAGGGTTCCAGTCCCAGTGCAGCACCGTACTGCAGCAGGTGGCTTCACACTCTGAACCCCCTCTTCAGAACGGCACCCGAGCACAGCTGTGCAGCCCCGAGTTCTGCATTAGAGCCAGCAGGGAGACAGCGCTGCAGGCACCCGCACGTTCGGCATTTCCCAGCGGCTCACTCAGATTAGGAGTCAAAATGGGTGGTAGATGGAGTCCGGGGGTGCTCTATGCACCTGATGAGTCTCCAATATGCCGAACAGAAAAGGCAAACGAAACCCCCATCTGACCTGGGGATTCCAGAGGTAAGAGCCACGACACCCACGTTCACACCAAGGTGCGTTGCCAATCTAGTCACCAAGCACGGGTGCGTAATGGGACATACATGTTGCTAGCTGACATGTCGGTATTCATCAATTAAAAATGAGACAAAACCCAAATGAGTTTAAAAAGGGGTTAATTTGCACTCACTGAAAATGTTAGGGCCAAACCCTTTTCTAAAAGTAAACTACAGGGTCAATTTGAAATTAATTAAATACTGTTGCCAATGTAAATTTGGAACAAAAGCAGGAGCTAGCCTTTACATTTTCAGACACTGACAATGTTTATTTACCAGCGGTTAACAACAGAGAAGTTTGAAATTAGCGCTGGTTGCAATAAGAGAGGGGACACTCAATCTCTACTTTTAGACGAGCTGCTACCTTGACATCTAATGAATTCTTTTAAGGTATTTATCAGCTTTTCAAGGTGCGTTTCCTATCTGCAGACCACACACCTGTGGCTGGCTCGTATCGTACCTCGCCAGCTCTAAAGAGGAAGACGCGGGTGGATCACACCTCGGCTCCCTCGGCCGTGGTGCGGAGCCAAGCCGTCGCTCAGAGCGGGAGAGCTGGGCCCACCCCAGAACCTGCTTCAGGAGAAAGACGGGGATTCACGTCCTGGATTCCACCGCTGACGTAAATGACCAGCGTGACAAACCTACGTATAGACGCTGACCGCACAGACTGAGGCGCTGACCGCTGTGCCAGGGAGGTTTAGGTTTAGGTTAGATATTAGGAATAACTTCTTCACCGAAAGGGTGGTCAAGCATTGGAACAGGCTGCCCAGGGCAGTGGTTGAGTCTCCATCCCTGGAGGTATTTAAAGAATGGACAGATGTGGTGCTCGAGGACATGGTATAGTGATGGACTTGGCAGTGCTGGGTTAACGGTTGGACTCAATGATCTTAAGGGTCTTTTCCAACCTTGACGATTCTATGATTCTATGATATGATTCTACGACTTGTACATTTAGGTTAACCACAGCCTTCCGACGCGGAAGACGGCGGTATCAGCTGTGCGTTTAATAACCAAGACTTCTGTTGATTAGAGTTCTGGCAGCGGAGAGGTGATGTTGCTGAAGAGCTCTGATTCTCTTCAACAAGAAAGCGTCACTCATTCTAAATTTAGTTTTAGTCCAGAGCAGAGCTACTGACGCCAATATGGGAGAATCCACCAGCAAGCAAAGAACGTCTTTGTCTTTAAGGAAATGTTTTGGTTCAAGTGAAATGACCTGTCATTAAACCTTCTTTGACTGGAAACATTCAGCTCATCCAAATTAAACATAATACGAAAGTAAAAAGTTCCAGGCAGAATTATGGCATTTGAAATGGTGGCATCCTTCAGTTTCGTGGGATTGGCCAAGGTTAGGGACTACACATTTCTGCCTTTACAACACATGTACTGCAGGACCCAGATATATTGCAGTAACCTTCACCTAACGTACACTTCGCATCTCCCCGATCTGTTGTTCTGGCAACATTTAAGTCAGTAATTTTCCATTGTTTGAAATAAAAGTCTATGGACACTGACACGCATCTGAAAAAGGCAAAATGTCAGCAATTTCAGCTAATTTAAGTCATGCCAGAAAGTGCACTTGAGAGAGACTTTCATTCCTTGTATTTGTCATCAGTTCATTCCAGCACTTCCAGCGGAGGAGGCTTCTCAGCGCCGGCAGGATATACAATGCAAATAACACAACGCTTATCTCTGACAGGAAGCTGGCTCCTGCGTATTAAAAGTTTCGCAGACACTGTCATCCAGAAAGAATAAAGAAGAATTTGGAGCAGGTACATGGGAAAAAAAAAATCAGCTTTAGGTTAAGAGATTCACTGCAGGAAATCTCTTGAGTTATTTTAACACGGCTGTTGTTTACATACAGACACAGACAGTGAACGGCCCCTCGTGCGTGGAGCTTCCCCTGCCCAGCCCATGTGTGGGTTTGAATATGAATTTAAACACGGGATTAATTTAATCACGTTTCAGCTTTCTTCATCTATCTGTAGTGGCCTCCCGCCAGTCAGGGAGGGAAGAACTGCACCTCAGAGGAGCAGTTTACTGTAGCAACCTTAAAATCCTGCCCTCGGATGAGATAGTTGAAGTGTGGCAGGGCTGGACAGTGGGACAAGAAGAACGGAGGGTGGAACCGCAGTTACTCTGCTGAAACGCTCCCAGCAATGCCTCCGTACCCCTGAGACGTATGGCACCTATACGGTGGTGCAGCATGCCACAGCTAAGTTATAAGAACAGCCTTACTGCTGGCTGTCGAATCCCAAACACCTTCGGAATGTACGATACCAGGACTCATTTCACGTCATTCCATCAACGACATCGGCAGTGGGACTGAGTGCACCCGCAGCGAGTCTGTGGATGACACCAAGCTGAGGGGCGCAAGTGCTACGCTCAAGGGAAGGGATGCTGTCCAGAGCCCGGACGGGCTGGAGGAGCGGGCCCGTGTGAAACTCCTGACCTTCAACAAGGCCAAGTGCAAGGGCCTGCACCTGGGCTGGGGCAGTCCTCAACATCAGCACAGGCTGGGGGATGGATGGATGGAGAGCAGCCCTGAGGAGAACGACTTGGGGATAGTGGTGGATGAAAAGCTGGACATGAGCTGGCAATGTGCGATCGCAGCCCAGAAAGCCAACTGTCTCCTGGGCTGCATCAAAAGCAGCGTGGCCAGCAGGGCGAGGGAGGGGATGCTCCCCCTCTGCTCCGCTCTCGTGAGACCCCCCTGGAGCCCTGCCTCCAGTCTGGGGTCCCCAGCGCAGGACAGACATGGACCGGGCAGAGTGGGTCCAGAGGAGGCCACGGAAATGGTCCGAGGGCTGGGACAGCTCTGCTGTGGCGAGAGGCTGAGGGAGTTGGGCTTGCTCAGCCTGGAGAAGAGGAGGCTCCGGGGAGACCTCACTGCGGCCTTGCAGTACTTAAAGGGGGCTTACAAGGGAGAGAGAGATATTTTTTTTTTACCAGGGCCTGCAGTGACAGGCCAAGGGGCACCGGTTTTAACCTGACAGAGGGCAGGCTTAGACGGGACATAAGGAAGAAATGTTTTGCGATGAGGGCGGTGAGGCGCTGGCACAGGCTGCCCAGAGAAGCTGTGGCTGCCGCATCCCTGGAAGCGTCCAAGGCCAGGTTGGACGGGGCTTTGAGCAACCTGATCCGGTGAGAGATGTCCCTGCCCCTGGCCGGGGTTGGACTGGGTGATCTGTCAAGGTCCCTTCCGACACAAACCACCCTGTGACTCTGACTCTAGCTGGAAGGACTCCACAGCCCACCTCTCCACCACAGCTGACCGACAGCGCTGCGAAGGCACAGGCCGGCCCACCCTTCCCAGCGCAGCTCAGCTGGGACCCCCTCCCCTGGCCGAGGCCACACCCGGCTACGGGCTTCAGCTCCCAGCCGAGTTTTCCCTGGAGCAGAGGTGAAGCGCAGCACGGGAGCGCACCTTCCAGCCCCGAGACCCAGCTCCCAGAGGGGAGCAGGGAGCTGAAGTTCCCGGGTCTCTCTGAATTTCAGCAGTTCACCAGCACCTCTCCAGACAAGGTGTGTCTTAAACAGCATCTGTGGGAGAAAGATTTTGTAGCCAAACGGCAGTTATTAAGGGGAATATATTTACAGGAAGACTTTTTTTCCCTTAAAATATGTCCTCCCATGTCATGCTAATGAAATCTGATTAATTTATTAATGATATATTTGTTTTGTTTTGTTTTTAAGCAGTTTAAAAAAGATGTGCGCTGAGCAGAAAAAAAATTCAAAAATAAATGCATGGCAATTCTGTTGATAATCAAAAGAGGTTTCATGCTGCATGAAAGTAAAATTGGGCCCACAGGCTAATTAAAATAGGATTTGAATTAGGCTGAATGAATAATCAGCATTATTCATTCAAAACTCATTTACATTGAAATGTAAGAAATTGCATGATTTGCAATTATTTTTGAGGAAGCACAGGGGTCCTTTTTTTTTTTTTTTTTTTTTAACCTGAAAAATGAGTAAGACTTTACTGTTCAAGAGAGGAGAAAGTCACAGCCAGACCCAGCACCGGCAAGGTACAAGCACACCGCAGATACTGCTGCGTACTGCACTGATGCCACCTGCCTTCCTGACCTGAGCAGGATTCCAGCGTCCGTCCTCCCAGCCGCCGCGAGGGGAAGGATGCAGGGATCTTCCTGGGATAAGAGAATTCACTGCTACCAACCTTCCATCGTTTGTGACCAAGTGGGTTCAGAAGTGTTTACAGCACTGTGCAGCTGAAAAAAGAAAACAACTGCACTGAATTTTATTTTTTAAGCTATATTATAGACTATTTGGGAGTGAAAAGGCCGGGACTTTTTGGACAACACACAGTGCTTTTTCAAGTAAATGCTCGGTCGTCTGGCAATTCGCACGAGGCAAAAAGCAGAGAATGGTTTTGAAAAAGCCACAGCGTCAATGTCAATTTGGAAATAATTTCTGAACGGTGCCTTCAAATCCCAGGCATGCTAACAAGGTTCTGCTGATCCCCAGACCAATCCCCTCAAGTCTAAAAAACCCCTCGTTGAATTATGAGACCGCAGATCCTATGCAGGATATAAATAGGACACTAAAATATGGGGAAGAGGTAGAGATATAATAAGATTCTCGTGCTGTGAAAAAAATAAAGATGTCAGTGACGTATCTTTTTGAAAATCAACATACGCATACCCACCCGAGCATTCAGCTTAAAGATAAACTGGAATTTGCAGATAAGACATGAAACTCCAGTAGCCCCAGCGTGCCCTCTAGGTAACGCTAACATGGAAAGCCAAGTGACAATTTTAGCAACACTCCCCCACAGTGACACAATTCAAATGAAATCGCGACATGTTTCGTGCTGGCCCAAACTAGCATTTACTTCACCTACAGCAACCACGCTCCTCCCGGAACAGCGTTTCCAGGACAGCCAGCCCAGAGCACACGAGACCCGACTTTGGAAGAGCGGGAGCCGTCAGGCAGCCCGTGCACCCTGGGCTGCAGCACGAGGCCAGGACGAGCTGCAAGCCTGACTCGAGTTCATGTGAGAGCGGAAGCCTGCAGTGACAACAGACTTCATCAAAAATGGAGGCTGAGCTGCAGAGTCTCTGTTATCCCACGAGATTTTTGGAGACATGTTTTGGAGTCTGTGTCAGCCTGAGTGCCTTCATACACGCTCAGCATTCAGCGTCGCTTCCGAGGTGTACCAGCTCGGAGATTGGTACAGCGAGCTCCCAAATCTGGCATTTCTGTAGCGACTCGGGACAGAGCTGTCAGATGCTTAGCAAACCTGAGCCAGCTGCTCATCAGATCTGTCCTACAGACTTAGGGTATCAAGAAACAGAAGCAAGCCCCAGGTGATGCTCGCTCTGTGGTGATGTGAAATGTAATAATGGAGAAAATAACCCGGTCAGCAGATGACACGGCGAGACGCGGTGCGCTGTTTGACAGTCTTTGCAATGAAACGCTTGATCCTCGAGGCAACAAGCCACAGTCAAACCGACACGGCGTCGCACCAAACCTTGGTCGTACCAGTACAGTACTGGGACTGAAGCTTGCAGCGCGAGCAGCCCCTCTCCCTTCACAGCTCGTGCATTCGGAATAACCCAACCCGGGAGGAGCTGCCACACTGGAGCTCAAAAACAACCCGGGAGTTAACTCTGCCTGAGCTCTCCAGAGCATTCCCTCTCTGTCTCACCCATCTCGCTTTTCTAGTCTCACACACCTCAAAGCATTTCTCTACAATACAGTTTAACCCTGCTAAGCCCAGATGGTTTTGAGTAGCTCCTACATGAACTGGCCTTATACAGCGTCGGCAGGTGCAGCACGACTTACCAACCTGGGCCCTGCCCTGCCCTTGGCCTCAGCATTGCCACACTTGCTCCTCACTACGTAGGAGCCAGTAACGTACAGCAAAACTCTCTCCCTGCGTAATTTAGTTGGATGATGAAAACAAGGAAAGAAGGCTAGGTAAAGGGCAATTTCATCTGCGAAGAGTTTGAATCTGAAGCTCAAGCCATACCAGAGAAAACGCCCCACACTGCTGGTTTGAGATCAAGGCCAAGCGTCTAACGAAAACCTGAGCTCTCAGATTGCCAGCCCAGGCTGTCTGTAGACAACGTGGGCAGGGACTTCAATTTGTACCCTTAAAATCCAAAGATCAGGAGGGTATTCTCAAGAAAGACTGTTCCTACCAACTAAAATGACCAACAGAGTGGCTGAGCATGGTGTCAGTATGGATTCATAGAATCACAGAATCCCAGGTTGGAAGGGACCTCAAGGATCATCTGGTCCAACCTTTCTAGCCCAGTCTAGCCGAGATGGCCCAGCACCATGTCCAGCTGAGTCTTAAACATGTCCAGCGTAGCGGAATCAACCCCTTCCCTAGGGAGATTATTCCAATGGCTGACTGTTCTCATTGTGAAAAATTTTCCTCTCGTGCCCAGTTGGAATCTCCCTGGGAGTAACTTGTACCCATCAAGCCTTGTCCTCACAAAGGGAGGTCAGAAAACACTCCCGACTGGGAGCTGTCAATTCCCTTTACTCCACACCAAGTGGATCCTGCAGGCCTTTCCACGAGATCATCACATATGTACAGCACTCATCTCCCAAATACCAGGTTCTCTCCAGGAGCTGCTCCCGAACTAGATATCCATTTGCTAAGACACCAGGTGCTCCTTAGCTCAGGGCTACTAAACCCTGGTTCAGACACACGAAGCGTTACCGCTTGCCAAAATACTTCAGAGATCAAACACACCAAACGTCCAACAAGCCCAATGCTGCGACAGCTTATTTGTAAGCGACAGAACCACCCATTTACTTCAGTCACTTATTTATATTTTGAAGATGCTTAACCTCTAGGTTCCCTTACACCCATATGCATTACCCTAAGAAATGTATAATATTCTGCCAGCTGGTAGTTTTAACTACCAATTCTACCTCCCAAGGCAGGGTCAACTAGAGCAGGTTGGCAGGTCCATGTTCAGCTGGGTTTTAAATACCTCCGAGGATGGAGACTCCACAAGCTCTCTGGGCAACCTGTTCCTTCATCTGACCACGCTCACAGTAAAAGAGCTTTTCTTATGTTTCAGTGGAATTGCCTGTGTTTCAATCTGTGCCCGTCACCGTTCCCTGGGTACCACTGGGAAGAGCCTGGGACACCAGCAGCAAAGCAATTTTTCCTGTAAGAATGAAGGTAATAGAGGGGCGACAAGCTCCAGGGACTGGAAATACGCTGGCCAGTGATACTGTGACCCAAGATCCTTCCCATTCACAGTGCGGGACGACTGCCCAAAAAAGCACGGACTGCTGCTGTGCGGTCACCCCGACATGCCCTGTGCGGTTCCACTAGCATTGGCATGATATAAACACAATACTTTATTAAAATATTAAAAATATTGTACTGTTGACTACCACACCTGTGTTCTCAGCTGTTATTTTAACAAATACAGGCAGTGGTACGGAAAAAATGCAGTGGGGATAACGACAAAAGGCAGGTACCAAGTGACCAACGCCACTCCCAACTGACAGAGCGTGATGGATGGCGGGGCCGAGGTTCCTGCACACACCTACCCACAAATCCCACAGAGTCAGCTCATTTCAGGATGCGCTCACCAGCTTGTGAGCAACGGAGGGAAAGGAACTGTGGGACGGCGTCCTGCTTCAAACTCTGCAACAGCACCTGTGCGGGCAGGCCCAGCACCGTCACGCAGGGCTGCACCCGGAGAGAGGCAGGGGAAGAGCAGAGCCCAGGAGAAGCAAAACGACTGGTGCACTCAAAGGAAACGGGAGCACGATGCCTACCTGATGCTTCAGACCTAGGGACAGGCACTTCCACACCAAGACCCAGAGCACCGCAGCAAGAAAAGAAGGAACAATCGTATTTTCCCAGACGGACCCGAAAGGTCTCTGGTCCAAATCGAAGAACACACAAGTACCATTGTGTGTTACACCCACAGCAAAGCCACCGGGGAACACGTGCTGCTGGAGAGCAACAGCCTTGGTATGGGCTCGGGCATTCCTGCGCTCACCTGGGTCCCTGCACCTCTCTCGCAGCGAGGCCTGGGCAAGGCCATCTTCACTCGCATACCGTTTCAGTCAGGCATCAGAGAGATTTCTCTGTCTTGATGTGATTAGCGATTCGAATAACCACAACACCCCTTTAACTATTCCTGATTCCACTGCAGCCAACAGCACCGCGGCATTTCCCCATCGGGCTCCTCCTATGTGCTCAGAGGGATGAGTGTCAAAAGAAAATGACACTCTCGAGGCAGCTGACCCAAATATCACTCTCACAGCCATTTCAGGAAAGGAGAGAGAAGCCAAAAGAGAGCAATTCTGTCGGCTCCTGTACGTCAAATGGCTCTCATTCAGCTGAGCTGGATACAATCGAATGGGGATAAACACCTAATTCATGCACCACCATATTACAACAGTCAAAAGAAACTATGATAGCATTTGCCTCATAGACAAGCCTCAAAAACAAGTGTGAGTGGCTTGCAAATAAAACAGATACCACACACACGGTCTGCCACAAGGTCCCCAGTCACCCGTTCTGCAACATTTAACGATGGCAGTTGTTTCACTGTGACCCGAATTAAAAAAGATTTTTCTTTCCCAGCTCTGTCATCTGGTCTAGCACAAGACACCGCCTCACCCTACAATTGTACCAAATCCATCTAATGTTTTCTTCAACAGCAGCTTTGCGACGAAGCTGGACAGAGAAGGAAGGATGTTCAGAAGGCAGATGAGGACATTGCAGTGGACACTGCAAACCCTCACCGCCAACTGCTTTACAAGACACCCAGCACTTGGAATAGCTCTGCTATTCAGTCAGGACTTTCCACTTGCTGAGATACAGAGGACAGGAAAGCTTTGCAGAGCTCTGTGACTTTACAGAACTGTACGTCTCCTTAGGTGGAGGGCACTAAAGTCAGGTAGCCAGCCAGGCCAGAAGGCCATCTTCTCACCGTCGGTCACCTGTACACCACAACAATCCATGAGGATGGTGTTGGGAACACCTACAGCCAAGGACGGAATGACAGCGCCTCGCCATCAAAACCACCCTCTGCAGTGACGCAGTGCCCGGCGCACACACGGCCGTGCGCTGCACGGGCTGCGCGCGCAGAGGGCAGATGCTCCTTCCAGCGTGCCGTGCGGAGAGCGAGGGGTCCAACAAGATAGCAGCAAAAACACAAGCTTCCAGGCAAGCTCGCGTGCTCTCCTGCCAAACACCGGCCTGCTGCTTCAGCTTCTCTCAAGTGCTACTGCAGTGCAGAAATAATTGAAGAGTCTCATTTCAGTGCATTGGTTTGAAGTACCATTTGTTTTGAGAAAAGGAGTGTAGTAAATCAGAGAAGACTGCTATACTGGTATTAAGATTTTACTCCAGCTTGAGTTCAACAGGAGTCTTAACAGCTTTATTTTGCCAAAGATAAAATTTAGAATACACACATAAATTCACTAAGTGAATTAGTTGTTGAAAAAAAATTATTTCCTGTAGTGAAATAAGAAACCCCAAATTGTCATTTTCTGAAAGACTTGGAATACTATCCTAGACCCCCTTGGGAAGAGACTTGAAGCACTCGCTGATCGAACTCCCTACACTCTATCACACCAGATGGGAGAAAACACGTACCAACTGGTTTTTTTCTTTCTGAGAATAGCCGCAAATAAGTTCTAGTTTATGAGAGGAAGCTGGAAGCCCTTTTCCCACCATGCCTCGTGCCAGAGAAGGGCGCACTTCACCAAGCACAAAGCAGCAGGCAGGTCATTTTTTGCCACCTGACTGCTCTACATGGCCATGGATTTTATCAGACTTATTATCAACACAGATTATGAAAATGAGCAGCAAATTTAAGGCAGATTAGTCTCCCAAATGCATGGAAACTGCTTAAGCCGGGCATGTGACTTGATATGAGAGCGCCAATGGGGCGAGGCTATGGTATATCCAGCTTTTTGGTCCTGCTGGAGATGGAAAAAAGCACACGGAGATACTACAGGCTCAACTGTGGGCAACGTGACAGTGCCAAGCTTCCCCCAGTTTCTTATTTCCAAGCTTTCAAGATTTTAGGAGGGCGGTCGCATCTTGATACAACCTCGGTAGTCACCGAATGAACTTCGTGCTGGTTCTGGGCGTGTTCTCTTCAAGCTCCAAGCAGGAGACAGCAGATCACCACCATTCAGCAAGACCACAGAGAAATCACAACTCGCCGTCTTAACACAGAGTGGGCGTCAGTGCAAACAGGATTAGAAAGCACTGACCAGGTCAGCGGTGTGGCCTTAAAAGATCTTACTTAGAAAAATATCTAGAACACCAAAGATTGTAAAAAACCTTACTTTTCTTATAATTAAAAGAAGGTAAGATGAGCACAGAACAACAGAACCTGTACTAACAAGAGTCTCCTGGTGGCCTCTGCAGTCTTTGGATGACCCAGTTCACTCCCAAGTCTGGCTAAGGCCATGCTGCAAGTTTGGATACGAGTAATTTCCCATCTGCATTACCAGAATAAAACATTCACAGGAAAATAAGAAGTAGAGACAAAAAACGTGAACACACTAGATTGCATTCATCACTAAAGCAGACACAGCCTTACCAGACCACCTAGCCCATATTCAAAGATCTATCACCAACTACGCCAGCTGTCGCTTCACCCGTTCTCTGAAGGGTTCAATCACTGGTATGCGCAAGGGGCCCAACCATTTTCTAATGCGGAGGTGAGGAGGTCTGCTTGCAAAAATATTCTTAACGCAAAGGATATTTGAGCATCCACTGTATCGCACCTCCTCATTCACGCAAAGAAAAGGGGGATTAGCTGCAAGCAAGGTAATTCCTCCTGATTATTTGGTGGATTCCCTCACGAAGACAACTCATACCTACGCTGCCAAGTTCACAGAATCACAGGGTGGTTTGTGTCGGAAGGGACCTTGACAGATCACCCAGTCCAACCCCGGCCAGGGGCAGGGACATCTCTCACCGGATCAGGTTGCTCAAAGCCCCGTCCAACCTGGCCTTGGACGCTTCCAGGGATGCAGCAGCCACAGCTTCTCTGGGCAGCCTGTGCCAGCGCCTCACCGCCCTCATCGCAAAACATTTCTTCCTTATGTCCCGTCTAAGCCTGCCCTCTGTCAGGTTAAAACCGGTGCCCCTTGGCCTGTCACTGCAGGCCCTGGTAAAAAAAAAAAAACCTCTCTCTCCCTTGTAAGCCCCCTTTAAGTACTGCAAGGCCGCAGTGAGGTCTCCCCGGAGCCTCCTCTTCTCCAGGCTGAGCAAGCCCAACTCCCTCAGCCTCTCACCACAGCAGAGCTGTCCCAGCCCTCGGACCATTTCCGTGGCCTCCTCTGGACCCGCTCTGCCCGGTCCATGTCTGTCCTGCGCTGGGGACCCCAGACTGGAGGCAGGGCTCCAGGGGGGTCTCACGAGAGTGGAGCAGAGGGGGAGCATCCCCTCCCTCACCCTGCTGGCCACGCTGCTGCCTTCTGTCCTATGACTAAAACAGCTTCTCCCCCATCACTTTGTTACCGCTTCAGACACCCATCCGCATCTTGAGGGAGCCTCCCTGCAGAAAACCACCACCAGGAACAGGTTCATTTCTTCATGCTACTAAGAGAGACGACAATGCCACACAGGAGAAATGATGTGACTTCTTTAGACACCTACTCACAGTACGAGAAACAGAGCCAGCCTCCTCGCCAGCCCCGTTCCGCCGGGGACTCTCTGGGAAACTGGCTCACGCTGAAGTGAGTGGAGAGGAGGTTACGGAATGAAGAGCCAAAAGGAAGAGTACCGAGCGGGGGGGACCGGGTGGCATCCACCAGAGAGGCTAACGGAGCCCAGAGCTGGAACAGCCGACCTGGTTACAGCCTTTCTTAAAATCGCCTTTGGTACGTGGAGGCAAGAGCGATGCCAACTCTGTAAGGCAAGGGTGGCAAAGAAAATTCTGGTAAACTGCAGGCCTCCAAACCCAACACTCATACAGGACTAATTAGATAACATTAAACAGACTGGAATTAGTGGGCAATTGATATATCTGTATAAATACAATACACTAGGGAAAAAAATCAGTGTGGCTTCCGTAAAGGGACTCCCAGCCTCACAAAAGGCTCCAGACTACCTGGATTTTTAAGATCTGCAAGCCTCTCTCTTCAAAGGCTCCTTGTAGGGACGCCAAAAGGCCACAGTGGAAAAGGGACTGTCCCTGCACGGATAAACAACTGGGTGAAAGATAACAAAGAGTAGGAGTAAAGGGTCATTTCCTGCGCGGGAGGGGGGTCGGAGCAGAGTTTCACAGGGAGAGAGGCTGGGACCTGTGCCGGACCAGGACACTGTCTGAGAAAAACGCAAGAGGGAGGTGGGGTGGGATGTGACCAAGGATCCTGATGATAATATTCAAGGCAAGGAAGATAAGCAACCATGAAGAACGGCAGAAGGACCTTAAACTCTAAGTAACCTGGGCAATAAAATGGCAGATGGAATTCCATGCAGATAAAGCGATGCATACATTCAATAAAAAAAAAAAAAAAAAATCTTAATTTCACACTAAAAAGAGATGTGCCCTAAGATGGCCTCAGCAAGCAGGAGATCTTGGGGCTGGCAGGCTGCTCCATGAAAGCTCCAGCGCCGCTCAGCACGGTCCGGAAACCCAACAGCACTTTACCGGTGTTAGAGAAGGACAAGCGCACGAACAGCGGACACTGCTGTGTCACCCTGAGCACCCGTGGTTCACCCGCATCCCGGCCGTGGTGTACAGCTCTGGTCACTCTCGCCATCCCTCATCACGGAAATAGAGAGGAAGAGAAAGAGCTTCGGAGAAGAGGTATGGACTGGCTGGTGTAGGAAGAACAGTGGAAAAACGAGAAGGCTGAGGGGGGGGAGCTGTAAAATCTGGAGTAACCTGGAGAAGGAAAGCCCCTGAAAAACAGAGAGAAAGAGACAGTGCTTCACACAACAGGTAAGTCTCTAGGCAGAAAGCGGTCAGAATGCGAGAGGGGTTTCACATGCGCTTCTCCTGCACTTTTGCTGCAGCCTCCGCTTGAGCCAGCGTCAGAGACAGGACTCCGGACCAGGCGGACGCTCAGTCTGATCCAGTGCAACTGTTCTGAAGGAGCCAGGAGCGAGCATCTCCCCAGGGGGCTGCAGGAAGAGCGCGTTAAGGAATCATCTGAAAGAGAGGCACTAGCAGAAGCCAAAAGGGAAAAAAATTGGTATCTCAGGTCATTAATCATTGACAAGTTACAGCTGATTGGTATTCAGTATTTACTTGTCGGACAAACCTCACACAATCAGCACACTTGAAGGGCAGCAATGATTTGTTTCTGTCGATAACTCTCCAGCACAATCCTCCAGGGAATCGGATTTTGTAGACATCCGGATCGATAAGGTTTTGCCACAGATTGCAAAGAGAGCAAGAGCAGGCTGAGGAATACAAATCAAGCTGGGTATCGCCACAGAGGTGGACATTTCAAGTAGTCCCAAAGGAGTGAAGACTTTACATGAACCAAGGAATAAAGATCATTTCCATACGGCTACATGGAAGACCACTGTGTACTTCCTCCCAAACACTTCAGTTTTATTTCATTTCTTTAATATCCCAGGAACCACAGTTTCCACTATGAAAATTCTTCTCCTTTTAAAAACAGTTTAACTAAGTATTTGAATGTTGGCTAACTAACTCTTCTGAATGAATGTCTGTTGTAATTAAAATCTAGTCATTTCTCAACTACTTAAAAATGTTTACCGTGAAAATCAGGAGATTTTTAGATTTTTAGGAGGAGATGCTGCATGCAAGACAGCACACCTGCAAGACACACATTAAGAACCTTAATGTTTTTATTTTTACACCATTTAAAAAAGTATTAGCACTGGGGCCAGCCCCACGTGCACAGTCTACCACCCAGCCCCTTGCCTGCCTACAGACGTTTCTCTAACCTCACGCCCCCGGATCAGGCAGCGCTACTCGTCAGCTGTGTAACAGAGCAAGGCTTCCAGGAGCTAACGAGGAGTCAGAAACTCACCCTCAAGGTAGCATGGAAACCATCTACACACAAGAAACACATCACCCTTCCAGGCTCTCTACTATTTTAAGCACGAGAGAGATACAGATCTGTACAGACGATGACTTGTTATACACGAGTCCGGCATGGCTGCACCGCTCATGAGTGTCCAACACCGGGATGTCACCGTGAGCGGGAGTCAGCACACCCCGAGCCACAAGCACCATCGGTCATCCTGCGAGCCGTGTATTCCCGAGGCGCACCGCAGCTATCCTTACGTTTAGACCCAGACGTCATTTTCCCACATTCCTTCATCAGTTTAGCTCGATCAGAAAAGCAAAGTGGAAACAACCAGCTCCAATGTGCTGCATTTTTTGGGAGGGCTTTGGGGATTTTTAGAAGAGAGGAAGCGCTGGGTGCAGCTACCTGCAAGGCCAATAAAACCACCCTGGGAACGCGGATTAACGGCTGAGCGGAACACCCCAAGGGGTGCTCAAAGGAAAATAATAAAATGCAATTGTCAGCCACCTCTCCAGCACCACCGAATACAATACTTGTACTCAAAAGAACAGTAGGCACAATCTGCTGGTCATCCATATGTATGTCTTCTCCTAGTACTTCCACAGTGTCTTAAACGAGGTCAGGCACACACACTCAGAATTGTTTTCTGACAAATTGGTAACTAAAAAGGTGGAACTAATATCTGAAGAGCCGAAAGCTGGTATCATGTCCTTATTTAGGCAAAAAAGCTGGCTGACTCCAGTGATTTTCATGTAAGCAAGGTAATCAGGAGAAATCCTTCACTCCTGTGTAAAAATGTAAATCCCAGGTCAGTGAGTCATTTAAGTGCATGCCTAATGTAAAGCTGGAAAGAAATCCTGCTAATAACCAGGCTGCTTGCATCTTCACAGTTAGGCACGGGCTTAAGTACCCGGATGATCTGAAAATACCCGATAGCCCCCGGAAAAGAGACTAAACCAGACTGGTTCGTGAATTAATCACAGTGGTATGAACAGAACTGCTAATATTAAACGGGGGGGGGGGGGGGGAAGAACGTACACGCACACGTCTCTGTGTGTGTGTGTGTGTGTGTGTGTTGAAGCATCTGTTCAAGTTTAGGCATATAAACCATTTTTCAGTCCAATGACTCCATAGGGAAATGCCTCATACATCAGCTCATCTGACTCAATTTTTCCATCACATTTCCCTTATTAAAGTTTTGTCCATAAATACACTATTCGTTTTTTCTAAATATAGCTTTTTATTCATAGGGTCAGAAAACCTCATAACTTGCGTTATTACTTGAAGCCCTGAGTTCTTCTCTGAAATGTAATCATTAAGGAATTATTAACCAATATTGAGGTATGAAACTAAGTTATCTACGTTTGCAGAAGGAAAAGGGATTTCTTTTTGCTACAATATTTACCGTTCTCAGTATTTCCTTCACCAGAAAATACCTAGTAACGTCATAACACTGCTGTATGCCAATTTAGCCCAGAGCGCACCCGGGAACTTTCACCTTCAATCTTTGTTTTACACAAAAGAAAGCCAAGTTTTTAAAAATCCCAACCAGATCTTCCAGACAGTCCACAATTTGGGGAGAACCATGCGTCACTGCCCAAGCAGTGATAACGATTCATATTTATGTTACGAGAAGGTCAGAAAAGGAAACCTAACATTGCCACCTTCCCCTCCAAGAAGCGTTTTGAAGATAAATTCTTTTTTGTGGCTTTTAACAGAACGCAAACAGCCTACCAAAACCATGACGAAGAATGGCCAATGAATAGATAATTTAGACATTTAAAAAGCATGGAGTTTTTTCAGAGGCAGAATTTAGACATTGAGCAATACTGAACACAGCAATGTGATTTAATAGGATTTGACCATTATTAACCACAACTTGAGTCAAACACAGCACAAGTACAGGACAGTGGAATTCCACTCCTGCTGCTCACGGGAAGTGCAAAGACCAGCTGGAAAGACTGATAATGATGCAGAGTTCTGCAATAAAATATGCATTCACAAAGCACGGCAAACAGGATGGTTTCCCCGCACGGAGGCGGCGGTGCAGCCGCCCTCGAGGAGCTGACCGGGCTGTGGCCCAGGGATCGGTTTTTGGAGGTGCATCGCTAAGTCAGGGAGTCTTCCTTTGTGCTGGGCAGGGATGCTAGGGAGGATCATGTTTCCCCATGCAGGTCAGCAGTGTTAAAGCCAGCGCAGGCATCAAGAGAAGGGGAATGTATGAAAAGTAGGAAATATTGATAATAAATAATAATAAAACAATAAATATTATAAATAGAACAATCAAATTATATTTATAATTTATAATAAATTTATAAAATATATTTATAAAATTATAAATACAATAATAAATAATGTACTTCCTATTAACCGGATTAAAAATAAATAAATCTGGAGCACAAATTCCATAAGGGACTTTGTTGAATGGCAGCACAAAACACAAAAGCTGGAAACAGGGTGGGAAGAAAGGATCACCTTCCCTCCTAATGAGACAGCAGCGCCCATCCTCTTGGGCCGCAGAGCGGCCAGACAACAAAGGGGTCCATTATCTGCCCAGGGTTTTCCTCCAACCGTTTAACGATCGGTGTCCAAGTTTGTGCCGCTATCCAGGGAATCCTGTCTGAGCAATAAGGTGAAGGCATAAATGAGGTACCTGCCGCAACTCGCTCTGTGTTGCTGAGGTTTGAAAAAGAGATGGGGAAAATCCGATGTGGCGTTAGGAAAGAGCCACAAAATTGCTTCCCTCTGCCCGGCTCGACGCTAATAGTGAGGCTACAGACTGATTTCATGACTCTTCTCAGCCATGCGACCCCTCGCAGGTAGTAATGATCGCAAGGGGAACGCTGGCAAATCACCAGACTTCAACCTGCTGAGCACAGCCGCCTGGGTTCCCCTGTTCCCGGCTCACACCCACCCCGTTGTGCTCTAGCAGCTCTCGGATGAAAGCCCACTAGGGTGTAGTAAGTCCTTACCCTCCAGCATCGCGGCTTGGTCAAAAAAGAAGCGTCAGCCGCACTGCGAGCGCCTGCTGGCTCCAGCTCCCCCAGAGGTACCCGAGGCACAGGAGTTTCAGTAACCCCGTCCTTAACGTCCCCAACCCAGGCGCTTTCAGGATTAAACAACTCCCGACAGTGTGTTTCTAGGTTGCTCTGTTGCTCTTGAGTGGCTGAATTACACCTAGGTACAACCGCAGGCACTACAAGAAGTGCACTGGACCTCATCCTTTGCTTGGCAAAAAGTGATGTTTTAAGAGAGTTTGGTTTTTTTTTTTTGGACTCTCAGAAGTTGCTGGCAGTCAGTAAATTACTAAATCAACAATCTGTGCGTTAAAATTCACCGCAAACTCTCGATCAGCGATGAGATTTCACAGCTTGTAAGAATTCTGCTCTTGAATGTTGCCCTTGTCAGCTATAAAACCGTACAAAGCCAGAAAAGACCTTTTAAGACAAAGTTTCACCTAAGCAACACAATTCCCAAACCAATTACCTTTTGAACCACAGAAAATTCTTTGGAAAAACTGTGTCTATAATTAAAACTCTTCAGTATGTACTAAAACCTTTGCTAAATTCTTAAAATTGGTCTAAGCTTGCCTAGCATCTGATCACTGCCTTGCTACACCTCCGTCCTCACCAACGCGCTCATAAACTGTTAACGAGTTTTCTTTTAACCTTCCCTCTGTTCAGAGACGGATGGACAGACAACGGGAAGTCCTCGCTCTCAGCACGTTTCCGACCCTTTCGGGGCTCTTCTCTAACTCCTTCAAAGCGAGCCACCGTGCTCTCAGTCTGTGACCGCAACTTTTCAGTTATTTACTGGTATTTGCACCACTTGCAAGTTATCTGTGATGAGCTGGATGTTTGCTTAGAAGTAACAGGCAAAAATAACGAAGGGCTAAGAACAGGTACCAATGGCACCCATCTAGAAAACAGATATTTCACGAGAATTCCTCATTTATAACCATGCATTCAGACCTGTGACTTGCTTTAAAAAAAACAAAAACCAAAACAAAAAACTTAATGTTGCTGCATCAATTAAGAAAACTTAGTTTTTAAAACGAAAATCTTGTCTATTAGCAATAATTCAATAGTCCACTGCATCAGTGATAGTACAAACTCACAATTTTAGTGTTAAAAGTACTAAAGGTAGCCACATTGACAAGGGTACAGCCAGTTACCAAGATTTTTTTAGTAACTTCTCACGATTTCAACTGATCTGGAACTTGATAAAGCCAGTTTTAAAAGCCACTGCAAGGATGGGAGAAGCCGGGTGATGAACCCAAGCAGCCACAACAGCAGCCGAATGCATTTTCAACACAGTTGAAAAATCGGAGACGGTCTTGTAAAACAAGTTTCACGTGATCTGAAACACAAACCTTCAAACGTACGTCAAAGCGTACTAACGTACGTTCCTTGTTCCGTTTTGCCCCATCCGTTGCCATTTCAATTCAGAAATGTCAGTCAAGTTACCATTTTCCGAGAAACGCACTGCAAAGGGACCGTTTTCTTCCAAAGAGCCACCGAAATACTCCCAGGGCAGACGCCCCTGCTCGTTCAACTGACCAGCGCACGCAGCCGCTCTCAGCACGCCATCCACCCCAGCTCACCTGAGCTTTTGCTCCGAGCCCCCGAACCCCCTTACCTCGCCTCCTCCTCGGCCGCAGACATGGTCAGAAGTCCCTGGCCATAAAGGATCCCCGGCCGCACTGCCGCACGGGAAATCCCTGCAGTCCAACTACTCTACCCCGTCTTTAATTGTCAGGACCATCTATCTACTCGTTAGGAGCTTTACCGCTGACCAGAGAGAAGAGAAGGACGGGCGCCGAGCAGCCCGCGCATTCGTCAGACACAGAAAATATGTAACGGTTCACCCCACCCACCGCCAAGCCCTCCGGATCCGCTTCAGTCACCAGCACGACGCGAGGGGGAAAACAAACATCGTCCCCTCCTGCCTTTTTAGAACTGCAGAAACGCTGGAGTTAATTTTAGGATTGCTGGAAATACAGGACTTTCAGCTGTTTGCAGTCATATGGGGAGAATAAGGAACAGCACGATAAAGCTCAAATTACCTGTGTGTTTGTATATTCTTTTTTTTTTTTTAAATTCTTACATATCCCACCTCATAGAAGGGAGCTAACTTGTCCTCCCAGGAAAGCACAAGCATAACTTTAGAATATACCTGGAAAGAATCAAAAATGCAGAGAAGGGCACCTTTCATTTTCCTAATCACAAGTTTTGACAGAAAACAACAGCTTTGCCCTTTTAAATGGCCTGAAGAAAGGTGGGTTTTGGCAGCTGGACTGATGGCTAGTTTGCCGAACATCACCGTGAAACAGATTTCTAACAGCAAGGGACAGATTTTTTTTCTACCAATTATCCTTGACTTACAGTGGGCAGAAGACATGGAAATCATAATAATAATAATCAATTGTCTGTAAAATACAAGGTTTTTGTTCTTCCTCTTATTTCTAAACACTAACTAAACACGCAATGAAAAAGCTAAACCCGGTAATACCAACTGTTGCTCAAGAATCCATACTGGCCATCCATGCCCTAATTAAAGCTCTGTGCACTATCTCCTATTTGTAATCAATTTGACGGTGGAACAAAATTAGCACTTCCCTGGGAAGCAAGGTCGCAATGGCCAGAAAGAGTCAGAACTAATTCCAACCAGTAGAAAAGGGAACTGGCTAAAACAAAGCCAGTAAAAATAACTGTACAAGTGTCATTCTTGTGAAATTTTATGACAATGGGTGAAAGTTAGGCCCAAAACTTTCATTATTCGATACAGTGGGCAGATTTTTCTCCTCATGCCCTGCATTCAGATCGAGCGCAGAGAAACGTCAAACCGCACGGCTGTAGCCCCAGACAGCTCGCGACAGGGTTAACCCAGGCTGTCAACAGCATGAGGAACATTTATCTGGCCAAGGAGAGCAAGGAGCTGCTGATTTCTTAGCTTGTGTTGGTGCTACAACAGCGTCTGCTGCCGTGGACTGAACGCTGAGGGATCTGCCCAGCGCCGTCCTGCCCGGCTGAGGAGTTGGGATGGCAGAGCCGGCTTGGCGAGGAGACAGTCGGTGTCTCTTAAAGTAAAAAAAATACCTGTTACTTGCAACTAAGATCAGCATCCCAGGAGAAAGCAAAATTTACCACTGAAGGCGGTAAAAACACCTCGCAGGCTGTGTACTACCAGCACCCTTCTCTCTAACGCCAGAAAGCTGCGAGGAGGGTTTGCACCTCTTCACTTGGGAGAAACGCACTGGAAACGCGGCCCGGGAAGGCGCCTCCCGGCAGCGGGACCCGAGGCGCCCCCGCCCTCCGGCGCCCGCCGGGGAAGCTCGGAGGGACAAAAGCCGACGGCGCCAGCGGCGGGCAAGCAGCGGGGATCCCGCGGGAGCCGCCGGGCTCCGGGGGCGCGACCGGCACCTCGCAACGGCGGCGGAGGGCGCGGCGGCTCCCCTCGGGCTCCCGGCTCCCCTCAGCCCCGCGGCTCGGCCCCCTCACAGCCCGCGGCTCCCCTCAGCCCCGCGGCTCGGTCCCCTCACAGCCCGCGGCTCCCCTCAGCCCCGCGGCTCAGTCCCCTCACAGCCCGCGGCTCCCCTCAGCCCCGCGGCTCGGTCCCCTCAGAGCCCGCGGCTCCCCTCAGCCCCGCGGCTCGGTCCCCTCAGCCCTCCGCCTCCCCTCAGCCCGCCGGGGCTCGGTCCCCTCAGAGCTCCCGGCTCCACTCGGGCTCCCGCCTCCCCTCAGAGCGCCCCGCTCCCCTCAGCCTCCCGCCTCCCCTCAGCCCGCCGGGGCTCGGTCCCCTCAGAGCTCCCGCCTCCCCTCAGCCCCGCGGCTCGGTCCCCTCAGCCCCCCGCCTCCCCTCAGCCCCCTGCGGCTCGGTCCCCTCAGACCTCCCGACGCCCCTCAGACTCCCGCCTCCCCTCAGCCGGCCGCGGCTCGGTCCCCTCAGTCTCTCCCGCCTCCCCTCCGCCCCGCGGCCCGCCGAGAGCCGCCCCTTCCCCTTCCCCACTCACGCCGCCGTCCCGCGCGGCTCCAGCCCATGGCGGCGGCGGGGCCCCTCGGCCGCCCACTCCCGCCGCCGCGGCGGGGCCCGCCGAGCCCGGGCGGAGGGCGCGGGGCGCATGCGCGGAGCCCCCTCTCCCCGTGAGCCCACCCGCGGCCGCCGCGCGGGAGGCTCCGCGCGTGGGAGGCCTGGAGATGGCGGCGGCGGCGCGGCCCGGGAGCTGCTGTGCGGGGCTGGGGTGGGGCAGAGGGACACGCGTGGCAGCAGCAACGGCCTCGGGGACCAGGGTCACCTCCGGAACAGGACGGGGAGACGGGGAGCAGGAGAGCGGCGCGGTGGGGACACTGGAGCGGGGCTGCAGGCAGGGACACTGGGAGCAGGACAGGGACAGGGACACTGGGAGCAGGATGGAGTTGGGGGCATCAGGAGTGGGACAGGGACACTGGGAGCAGGGCTGCAGCAAGGGACACCTGGAGCAGGACATGAATGGGGACACCTGGAGCAGGATGGGGACAAGGACACCAGGAGCATGGCTGCAGCCAGGGACACCGGGAGCAGGACAGGGACAAGGACACTGGAGCAGGGTGGGGATAGGGCCACCAGGAGCAGGGCTGGGGCTCACCCCGCTGGGAGCTCGTTGCTCAAGGCAGCGCGTCCCCCCGGGGACCTGTGAAGTCAGTGGGGACGAGGGACGAATGAGGACAACGGAGGGGTCAGGCCAGCGTCACTCGTTGCTGATGACCCCGCTGCCGACGGGGGTATTTGCCCCCTTGGCGGGTCCTGGTGCTGAGCCCCGATGAACTCATGCCAAGGACGGAAGACCCCCAGCACCCGCTGCCTTCCGAGCAGTTCTGCGTGCTGGCGTGCCTCAGTTTACCTTCGCCACTGCCCCAGGCCAGCGCATCCCCTGGGGCACCCTGCGCCCAGCAAAGCTCCTGTGCCGGCGGCAGGGAAATTCCAGCCGCTCAGAAGGGGCTGGGGGTCAGGGTCCGGCCGTGCACAGACCCCATTCCCAGGGAAGAGCCGCTTCTGTGGAAAATTCCCAGCCCGTGTGCGTGGGGCCGGGTTTTCAGCTGCGAGAGGGCCGCTCGGGCCCCAGCGCGGGTCAGCGTTTTCCAGCTGCTGGGAACTGCATGCGTGAGAACCGGCTCCTTCCCACGCCTGCCCGGGCCGCATCCTGCCACCCCTCCTGGGGCGAGAGCCGGGGGGATGCTCAGATCCGTAGGGATCCGTCGGGCATCCCAGCGCCGTGGTTCTGCTCTCCGGAGGGCAGGGGCGACCGGCACCGATGCCCGTGGGTGTATGGGTGCCCCCGTGGGACCCTCCAGCCCTGTTATCCAGCCCTGGAGAGCCCAGGGCTGGGATTGGAGCCACCCGGGGGGATGACAAATGTCCCCTTCCTGGGACAAAACCCCTCACCACGATGGGATGGAGCGGCCGAGCGCTTGGCTCCAGAGCCGGGGGTCGCATCCCCTGACCCCGGGGACGTGCCGTGCAGCTCCGAGCGTGCTGCTGGCCCTGCGGGCACTGATCCTGCTGCAGCCCTGAGCTTGCACCGCTCCATGAGACGCCGGGCCTGGTCCCCAGGGGCCCAGGTTGGTGCTGGGCTGTACTGGGAAGTGAAAAGCACCCCCAGCAAGGCCGCAGGCAGCTTGGCTGGGGTGTAAGGCTGGTCTTGCCTGCACCAGGCAGGGCTTGAACCCCGCTTTGCCCCAGGGCAGAGGGGGAACACACCGTCGTGAGGCCACAGTGCCGGTGAGGCGGTGGTGCCGGTGAGGCCGCGGTGCCAGGGCGGATGCGGAAGGCGATGGGGAACCTCCCGGCACTGCCCAGCAGGAAAGGCTGAGCCCAGAGATAGGACTGGAGCCCCCGGCACCGCGCGCCCTCCCACCGGGTGGATGGGATGGGGCAGCACGCGCGGGCGATGCCGTTGTCCGCCGGCAGCGGCAGGAAATCCTTCCCCCTCCCCAGTTTCCAAGCCCCGCTGGCGAGCGGTGGCCCCGCATCATCCCCCGCCATATCCAGTTTCCGCAGAGACCTGGCACGCCACGGGATGGCTGGACACGCTTTCCCGGGGCTGCTTCCTATCCCCCCCGTGTCTACGTCAGCCCAGTGCCTCCCAGTTTCCACCCGCAGCTGGGAGGTTTGGGGGGCCATCCTTGGCTTCACCTTCTGCTCCCAGCGCACCCCCCTCAAGCCATCTTGAGCCCCTCTGAGCGCAGGGATGCTCTGGGGCCGGGCCAGGCTGCCGTGGCCAAATTCAGCACAGCATCAGGGCGATCCCAGGCGAGGCTCAACCTGGGGGGGCAGGGCCAGGGGAGAGAGACGGGGTAAAAGCCTCCACGAGGTGCAAACCAGCCCTGCTTTCACAGCACGCGCTCGGGAGCAGACCCGGGGCCGAGTCCAGACGCAAGGGAGAGGAGAAGGAGCCCTGGAAACCTTTCAGAGCACGAGCAGCTGATAAGATCCCCTGAAAACACAGCAGGAGCCCAAGACGCAGCAAGAAAGGAAGAAAATCTTAGTGCGGCACCGGATTGTCCTGGGTCAGTTAGCTGCTGCCGGCAGGACCGGGATGGCGGGGGGACACGGAGCCCCTGGGGGTGGGACAGCGCTGAGGACAGCGGGAATGGGGGCAGCGCGGGCTCTAAGCACGGGTGAAGGCAGAGCCTCTCACAGCGCTGCCTTCTCTCGGCGCAATCAGACTGAGCCCTGCCTGGAAGTTTGTATTAAACGTTTACGAGGGTTCAAAAAAGGTATACAAAAAAGGTAAAAGCCACATTTGCCTCTTCTCCTGGGGAGGCTGGTAGAAGCACCCCCCCCCCAGCATCCCCACCTCCCTCAGCTGCCCAACAACGCGCTTTGCCCAAGGCAGCCAGGAGAGGGTTAGCAGAAAGCTCAAATGCTTGACGCACGTTTACGCTCAGTCCTTAGTAACCTCGACATTATATTCACGCTGCTCTGCTGCAGCCGGGGATAACCCATGTGCCTGGAGAGAGCCTATCCAAAGGGAAAATCTCCTCGCTGGAGGCCGTAATGGCTGAAGACTAATAATACAAAAAACATCAGCGCTTGGGCTTGCTCCCTGCACGGGGCACACAGTCCTTGAACGCCCAGGGAGACTTCTACAGCCACGGAAGAGCAACCTGAGGAGCAGTTCCCTGCATGCCCTGAGCGTCCAGGAGCCAGGGCTGGGCAAGCAGGGATGGGGAAGGACAGACAGACGCCGGCCAGGACTCAGGTCAGCCCTCACGCCGCAGCAGCACGTTCACATGGGGTAGTTGAGAACGACGTCTTGCTTGGCCAGCTCCAGCAACATGGGGTCATCGAAGAACTTGCTGATGCTCACGTCCTCGCTCAGGCCCTGCAGGGTAACCGCAAAACCAGAGGTTATTCCTCCGGCAGCCAGCACTCATACAGACAGCAGAGATCTCACAAGAAAACCCTGGTGTCCCACAGTAAGGTAAATTTTCAGGCTCCAAGGAGGCAGGAGAATTTGCAAGGGGTCAGGCATTCCTCAGCGGTTTGAAGACACCTAACAGTCTCTCAGGAAGCTGCAAATGTGTGGTTGCTGCTGCTGAGCCCATCTACCAGCTCGCTGCCCTCCCAAAGGGGAGCCTGATTCCCTCTGCTCCCGGTGTGGTCCCAGGTGCCTCTCCAACCCCCCAGCCCAGCTCACTAAACCAGCACGGAAACCAACTGTTGCTTTATTCTGCAGGACAAATGGACTAAATCAGGCCACCAAGGGGTCAGATGGGCGCTGGGAAGGGAGCGGGGCTCAGTGGATGCTGCAGGACCCTGCTTTCGGCTGGAGTCGCTGCCAGATGAGTCGCTCACAGGACTATCACAGGCACCGGGACCATCACAGGCACCACCAGGCAGCATGAGGGATCAGGAGTGAGGGAAGACCCGAGGCACAAAGGACACTGGTCCACTCTGGGAACACAGAGGGGACGCAGCATGCCCAAGGGACAACACTGCAACAGCTCAGCTGCTGCTACAGACAGACGGAGGGACACTACAGGCACTGCTCCCAGACGTACCTTCCTACGCCTGGTCTTGATCATGAACTCTCTGGCCAGATGCGGGGCTGGCTGGGGCTCCAGGGGTCGGATGACGATGCTCTTGTCCAAGGGGTCACCAGGCACAATCTGAAACACAGGGCCAGGACGTGAGCGATGCTGGGGGCTGCTTCAGCCTCCTGGAGAGCCTGAACTGCAACGGGAAACACCCCCGGGCCCTGCCGACACCCCCAGCCATGGTCTGACAGCCCCAACACCCCATCTGTTCCCCTGGCATCATGTCACTACTGGTGATCACTCCTGTGAGAAGTTACTAATACAGTGCTGCTGACCCAAGCCAAGAACACGGCCCACCTTCCCCACTTGTTGGTGTACT